>NC_042995.1:19538817-20163817 GCF_901001165.1 Salmo trutta
CATATACAAAAGGAATGTGCATGCGTCACTGACAATACAGTACGTCACACAAACGCACTAGCAGATACAATGTTATTCATGGTCATCTGAGTGGAAAGGCCATGGAAATGTCAAATGTTATCACTTATTCAGCTTTTATGTCCCAGGGAGAATGAAGGAGCAGTAAGAGTGAATGCAGAGTTCAGTATTTGTCCAATACAAATGCTCAGCTTAGCTGTGAAGACATCCTCGATCCTGCTGCCTGCCACAGAGGAGAACAGAACTCAGGCGCAGGCTGTCTATCTGCACTTGACACATTTGTTAATGAAATTTCTTATCCCAGTTACTAATAAGCATGTACCCATTAAGAAAATGACTGTAAAAACAGTTAAATACCTGTGGATTGATGAGGAATGGAAAAATTGTATAGTTGAGAAGGAGGAGGCAAAAGGAATGGCAAATAAGTCTGGTTGCACAACCGTTTTTTTCACTGGCAAAGTTAGCGAACTTAGGCATGACATGCCAGCAACAAACGCTGACACTACACATCCAAGTACATCTGACCAAATTATGAAAGACAAGAATTGTACTTTAGAATTTCCTAAAGTGAGTGTGGAACAGGTGAAAAAAGTATTGTTGTCTATCAGCAATGACAAGCCACCGGGGTCTGACAACTTGGATGAAAAATGACTGAGGATAATAGCGGACGATATTGCCACTCCTATTTGCCATATCTTCCATTTAAACCTACTAGAAATTGTGTGCCCTCAGGCCTGGAGGGAAGCAAAAGTCATTCCGCTACTAAGAATAGTAAAGCCCCCTTTACTGGCTCAAATAGCCAACCAATCAGCCTGTTACCAACCCTTAGTAAAGTTTTGAAAAATATGTCTTTGACCAGATACAATGCTGTTTTACAGTAAACAAATTGACAATGGACTTGCAGCACACTTATAGGAAAGGACATTCAACAAGCACAGCACTTACACAAATAACTTGATGATTGGCAGAGAGAAATTTATGATAAAAAGATTGTGGGGGCTGTTTTGTAAGACTTCAGTGCGGCTTTTGACATTTCAATCATTGTCTGCTGCTGGAAAAATGTATGTGTTATGGCTTTACACCCCCTGCTATATTGTGGATAAAGAGTTACCTGTCTAACAGAACAAATATGGTGTTCTTTAATGGAAGCCTCGCCAACATAATCCAGGTAGAATCAGGAATTCCCCAGGGCAGCTTTCTAAGCCTCTTACTTTTTTCAATCTTTACTAACGACATGCCTTTGAGTAAAGGCAGTGAATCTATGTGCGCGGATGACTCAACACCATACACGTCAGCTACTACACCAACTGAAATGACTGCAACACTTAGCAAAGAGCTTCAGTTAGTTTCAGAAGGGGTGGCTAGGAATAAGATAGTGATACATATTTTAAAAAACTAAAAGCATTGTATTTGGGACAAATCATTCACTAAACCCTAAACCTCAACTAAATCTTGGTCAAAACATATCGATACAACAGTAGCTAGGATGGGGAGAAGTCTGTCCATAATAAAGCGCTTCTCTACCTTCTTAACAGCACTATCAACAAGGCAGGTCCTACAGTCCTAGTTTTGTCGCACCTGGACTATTGTTCAGTTGTGTGGTCAGGTGCCACAAAGATGGACTTAGGAAAATTGCAATTGGCTCAGAACAGGGCAGCACGGCTGGCCCTTGGATGTACACAAAGAGCCAACATTAATAATATGCATGTTAATCTCTCCTGGCTCAAATTAGAGGAGAGACTGACTTCATCACTACTTTCCTTGGCAGAAGCTAATGGGGAACCACAATAAACACAAATACAAATAATGAAACTGTCCCCTAACAGATTACAAACTCTCTGCCAGGCAGCATCTCAAATACCTTTACTGTCTCTTTCATTGGCTTCCACAGTTCACATGGATGGTAATGTGTTTTTAATTTTTTACATTTTATTTCCCCTTTATTTAACCAGGTAGGCTAGTTGAGAACAAGTTCTCATTTACAACTGCGACCTGGCCAAGATAAAGCAAAGCAGTTCGACACATACAACAACACAGAGTTACACATGGAATAAACAAACATACAGTCAATAATACAGTAGAAAAAGTCTATATACAGTGTGTGCAAATGAGGTAAGATAAGGGAGGTAAGGCAATAAATAGGCCATGGTGGCGAAGTAATTACAATATAGCAATTAAACACTGGAGTGATAGATGTGCAGAAGATGAATGTGCAAGTAGAGATACTGGGGTGCAAAGGAGCAAGATAAATAAATAAATAAATACAGTTTGTGGATGAGGTAGTTGGATGGGCTATTTACAGATGGGCTATGTGCAGGTGCAGTGATCTGTGAGCTGCTCAGACAGCTGGTGCTTAAAGTTAGTGAGGGAGATATGAGTCTCCAGCTTCAGTGATTTTTGCAGTTCGTTCCAGTATTGGCAGCAGAGAACTGGAGGGAAAGTCGGCCAAAGTAGGAATTGGCTTTGGGGGTGACCAGTGAAATGTACCTGCTGGAGCGCGTGCTACGGGTGGGTGCTGCTATGGTGACCAGTGAGCTGTGATAAGGCGGGGCTTTACCTAGCAAAGACTTGTAGCTGACCTGGAGCCAGTGGGTTTGGCGACGAGTATGAAGCGAGGGCCAGCCAACGAGAGTGTACAGGTCACAGTGGTGGGTAGTATATGGGGCTTTGGTGACAAAAAGGATGGCACTGTGATAGACTGCATCCAATTTGTTGAGTAGAGTGTTGGAGGCTATTTCGTAAATTACATTGCCGAAATCGAGGATCGGTAGGATGGTCAGTTTTACGAAGGTATGTTTGGCAGCATGAGTGAAGGATGCTTTGTTTTGCGAAATAGGAAGCCAATTCTAGATTTAATTTTGGATTGGAGATGCTTAATGTGGCTCAGTTGGTAGAGCATGGTGTTTGCAATGCCAGGGTTGTGGGTTTGATTCCCATGGGGGACCAGTACGGGAAGAAAAAAAAATGTATGAAATGTATGCATTCACTACTGTAAGTCGCTCTGGCTAAGAGTGTCTGCTAAATGACTAAAATGTAGAAAAATGTAGTCTGGAAGGAGAGTTTACAGTCTAACCAGACACCTAGGTATTTGTAGTTGTCCACATATTCTAAGTCAGAACCGTCCAGAGTAGTGATGCTAGATGGGCGGGCAGGTCTGGGCAGCGATCAGTTGAAGAGCACGCATTTAATTTTACTTGCATTTAAGAGCAGTTGGAGGCCACGGAAGGAGAGTTGTATGGCATAGAAGCTCGTCTGGAGGTTAGTTAACACAGGTTCCAAAGAAGGGCCAGAAGTATACAGAATGGTGTCGTCTGCGTAGAGGTGGATCAGACAATCACCAGCAGCAAGAATGATAAATTATAAGAATAAATAAATGATACATGATAAGAATGATAAGCTGAATGATAAAGAGGGCCAATAATGGGCAAGTATTGTCCAAAAAACAAAAGTGGCTTCTATGCAATGTGCCAGGTACGCCTTCTGCACAGTTACCCAGGTGGGCTGAAAAGAATGATTACATTGGCCTCCTTTCATTTCTCATTACTGCCGCCTCCTCAACATGTCTATCTACCACATATTCACATTGGTTGCGTCTCAAATGACACCCTATTCCCTATATAGTGCACTACTTTTGTCGACCACTGTATAGGGAATAGGGTGCCATTTGGGACGCACCCATTACCTCCACAGACAGAGCTCGCCGTAGGCTGGGAGGGAGTGGGTATCCATGGCTCAGTGCGCGCCTGTAATTGGTCACCAAAGGGTTCTAGAGATAGTTGTACATTATTATATTAAAATAGACTGAGCAGAGGCATTCTGTAATGGACTGAGAAAACTGCATCTACTTTGCCTCCTCCTAACCACCATTTAATTGTATATATGCATCGCTTCCAGCATTGTAGTTTTCTAAATGTATTTTGAGAGGTGTGAACCTTCATGACACAAAACTAATTTATAATTAAGCAATAAGGCCCGAGGAGATGTGGTATAGCCAATATTCCACGGCTAAGGGCTGTTTTTATGCACGACGCAAAGCTGGGGGTGTCTTGATACAGCCCTTAGCCATGATATATTGGCTATATACCACAAACCCCCGAGGAGCCTTATTGCTATTATAAACTGGTTACCAACGTAATTAAACCAGTAAAAAATATATGTTTTTGTCATACCAATGGTATATGGTCTGATATACCACGGCTTTCAGACTATCAGCATTCAGGGCTCGAACCACCTGGTTTTTAATGCAAAACACCCCACATTCATCCATAATGGTTCATTTAGGCGTAATGTATTGAATTACTTTCATTAATGGTCATTCTTATTGGAGTTTATTCCGTTGGAGTGCAGTATGTGCATACAGTATGCTTTATGTATAGTATACCTACCACACTGTGGATCTGGAGCTTGCGTCGCTTGGCCAGGTTGATAATGTTGACTCCATTATAGTAGAGGTTCTCTATGCAGCCATGGAAGTTCTTCCTGAGGAAGCTTCCTGGTTTACCGGGTATAGGAATTCCTCCAAAGCTGAGCTTTGAGACACAAAGAGAGTGTCAAAACAAAATATTACTGATTGGTCACGCCCCTAAAAGAACATCTAAATATATTTAATTCAGTAATGCATGGATGAATGAATGAATGATTTATGGTGCCTAGTTTGCAATGGCTCTAATGAAAGACAGTATGTTAATGAGTGATTACGCACCTCATAGTCCACCTCCAGTGAGTCTTCCACACCTGTGGTGCTGAGGTGACGTGTGTGCCCGTCCACGGTGAGGTTGACCTGCTTGTTGGAGCGTTTAACTAGGACGTAGTGCCAGAGCTGGTCATCCAGGAGACAGCCCAGGAACACTGACACATTCGCACTGCTGGGGTAGAGCTTAGCGTCGTCTAGAGAGAGGGAGGAGGAGGAGGAGGAGGAGGAGGAGGAGGAAGAGAGCGCGGAAGAGGAGGAGGAGCAGGAGGGAAGAAGAAGAGTACAACACACAGAGGTTAAATGAGGAGTCTTCAGAATCAGCATCTCATACTGTGCATTTGATTTTGTCATAATGATAGAACTACTATAAGGTAATAGTGCGATGGGACCATTGGACTGTGTTTACCCAGGTTGAGGTGCAGAGCCAGGGTCCCGTGGTGCAGCTCCAATGTCAGGTAGTCTCCTCTGTGTCCCTCCCCGTGCACCAGCACCCCATCTGCACCGTAGCTCTTAAACCTGAGGGAGATCACATCCTTCACCGTTCTCTGGGACTTCTGGTTAAACCGGTACAACAGAGCACTCCTGCCGTTGAAGTCTGCCACATCTGACTCTGTGAACCAATAGTGGATGAAGATAAACATGAAGAAAGCACGGTCAGATTACCCATCTACTGAATATTAGCATAACGTTAAAATTTGTGCTAATGCTTTATAATACATTAGTGTATAATCAGACACACACACACACAGACAAATATTGTGTGGATGAAGGGCAGGTGCACTGTAAAAATAACCATAAAAAGTAGTACACCTAATCTGAGATCTGGTGTTTAGGGGGTGTTTGAATGTAAACCCAATGTGAGTGTTTTAATACACAGAATGTGTTATAAAACAGAAGCAAAATAGTCTGAAACACCCCCCAAAGTGGTTCTTCAACTTGAATAATGGTATTTTTAAGAGAGTGTTGTGAAATTTTTTGGGGTGGGTTTATTTCATGTAAAAGGCAGCATCAAAACACAAAAACGGTGTTTCTCATACAATTAATGGTTTATTGATTGACGATAAGGGCCTATGGATAATTTTTGGGGGTGGAATTCCACCTCCATCTTTTCAACGCTTTATTTGGACAGATTAGAAACTAGGGGAGGGGCAATAGCATAGCACATTTCGTTGGAATTTTACCTGCTCAACCACACAGCAACACTGTAAGAAATGATTCTGGGGTCAATAGAAATTGACAAAAAAAAATATGCAGGGCATTCAGAAAGTATTCAGATCCCTTCCCCTTTTCCACATTTTGTTACGTTACAGCCTTATTCTAAAATTGATTTAAAAAAAAGTATTATTATCAATCTAAACACAATACCCCATAATGACAAAGTGAAAACAGCTTTTTAGAAATGTTTGCAAATGGATTACAAATAAAAAACAGAAATACCCTATTTACATAAGTATTCAGACCCTTTGCTATGAGACTCGAAATTGAGCTCAGGTGCATCTTGTTTCCACTGATCATCCTTGAGACTTTTCTACAACTTGATTGGAGTCCACCTGTTGTAAATTGAATTGAATGAACATGATTTGGAAGGACACACACCTGTCTATATAAGGTCCCACAGTTGACAGTGCATGTCAGAGCAAAAACCAAGCAATGAGGTAGAAGGAATTGTCTGTAGCGCTCCAAGACAGGATTGTGTCGAGGCAGAGCTCTGGGGAAAGGTACCAAAAAATGTATCCAGCGTTGTAGGTCCCCAAGAACACATTGGCCTTCATCAGTCTTAAATGGAAGAAGTTTGGAACCACCAAGACTCTTCCTAGAGCTGGCCGCCCGGCCAAACAATCGGGGGAGAAGGACTTTGGTCAGGGAGGTGACCAAGAACCCGATGGTCACTCTGAAAGAGCTCCAGAGTTCCTCTGTGGAGATGGGAGAACCTTCCAGAAGGACAACCATTTATGCAGCACTCCACCAATCAGGCCTTTATGGTACAGTGGCCAGATGGAAGCCATTCTTCAGTAAAAGGCACATGACAGCCCACTTGGAGTTTGCCAAATGGCACCTAAAAGACTGTCAGACCATGAGAAACTAAATTCTCTGGTCTGATGAAGCCAAGATTGAACTCTTTGGCCTAAATACCATGCTCTGTCACGTATGGAGGAAACCTGGCTCCATCCCTACGGTGAAACATGGTGGTGTAATTGCTTCCAAAGGTGCTTCAAAAAAGTACTGAGTAAAGGGTCTGAATACTTCTGTAAATGTGATATTTCAGTTTTCATTTTTATACATTTGCAAAAATGTCTAAAAATCGATTTTGCTTTGTCATTATGGGGTATTGTGTGTAGATTGATGAGGAAAAAAATCGATATATTCCATTTTAGAATAAGGCTGTAACGTAACAAAATGTGGAAGGGGTCTGAATACTTCCCGAATGCACTATATACACAGCACTTAATAAAAATGAATGCAAGTCGTGCAGAGCCCGTGGTATAGCGGTATGCCTAACGCAGCTGACTTAGACACGTCACTCCTCACCCCACCGAAGACCGGGGTTAATTTCCACTCTCCCTTCAATCTGTTTCTCCCACATATCTGTATCCCCTCTCAATAAATTGTGAAAGTCATTTCAATGATTTGTTCATTTCATTTTACCAAAAATAATGTCAGAATAAATCCAACTTAATATGTTGCTCAAAATTTAAGTACAGAATCTTTCATGAGGATAACCAGAGAGAAAATGTAGTGACTGGACTCATTTATCTAGGCAAGTCAGTTAAGAACAAATTCTTATTTACAATGACAGCCTAGGAACAGTGGGTTAACTGACTTTTTCAGGGGTAGAATGAGAGATTTTTACCTTGTCAGTTCGGGGATTTGATTTAGCAACCTTTCGGTTTACTGGCACAACGCTCTAACCACTAGGCTACCTACCTCCCCTCATTGGAAGTGCTTAGTTTGAATCACCTTACATTTTCTATCTTGCCACACGACTCTGTTTTTAGAAGATTGTGGGTCATTCAAAAATATTTCTATATTAGTATTAAAACAGCTTGTTGTGCCATGAGATGTAATAGGTCACGATGAATGGATATCAAAACCGTCAGGAAAATTGACATTCATTGAGGACAGCACTCATTCCCACATTCAATGTTGTCAACTGTACCGCAGGACTGGAAAGTAAATCACAGAGGATCGATGTTGTGGTGGCAGTTGCAGAGAAGTACTTGGGTGTATGAGATTTTACTGCAGAAGAGTTACAAGGTGTGTTGAACAATAGTGTCCCGTCCTCCCAGGCTGCTGGCCTGGTGTAGGATCAGATAGGACCAAGTAGTGGAATAGTTTTAGGTTTTAATGGGTGTGGGGTTAGCTGGTAGGGCAATTGTTTTCACAAAGTGTAATGAATTTATACTACCAAAATAGTAGGCTGATACACAGCCAATACTGTAGGTGGCGCCAGGCACATTTAACATTTCTCTGTGGACCGCCATAATACCAAAGAATAATAAAAAGAACGTGGTTGTCAACAAAAGAGGCAGGTGCAGAATACTCAATTCTTTCAGGTCAATCTACAGCTACTGCTGTTGATTTGAACACTATGCCTGAGAATGTCTGCCAAAATGGTATAAAATGGCAAATATATAACACAACGTGATTCAAAACATTATAATGGTGTTAAGAAGTGTTAAGAAGCCTCTTCCTGGAGGGCTCCCGTCCTGTGGGTTTTCAGTCCAACCCTAATTAACACACCTGATTCTACGAATTAGCTGCTCAACAAGACCTTAACTAGCTGAATCAGATATGCTAAATTAGGGTTGGACGGAAAACCTACAGGACAGTAGATCTCCAGGAAGAGGTTTGGGCAGCCCTGCTTTAGAGGGAGGAAACGGCACCGAAAGAGAAGGTATCTAATTCTGCACTAAACAGGATTCAAAACACCAAAATAGTATTTTTTTATTTTCTGTTAATGCTCCCAGACCCTGGCAAGGTGTTGGACAACACTTGATTAAGTGGTGTTACAACATACCATGTAATGTTTCAAAACATCTCAAGATGATGAGTTTCAATACTCCAGCAAAGTTAAAGTTTCGTCTCCTTCAAGTTGGTGGCAGCTCAGTTGCCACTAGTTTGGTCTTTACGAAGCACTTAAATTTAACTGTGTGCGGCAGGTAGGTTAAATAATGAGAAATAATGCATAAAAAATCCATGTGCAATTCTTATCTTTGGGCTACATTAAGGTTTTTCTTTCATTATTTTTATCTGGCGTTAGTGCATAGCCTAAACCTAAGCTTTAGAGCTTAATTGTAGTGTGCCAAATACACACCATTTTCATTAAAACCAGTCAAACCGATGTCATTTGGACATTTCAGTTCTTTTTTATTATTGCATTTTCTCCCCGGTCCCTAAACATCTTTGCTGCGCGAGAGAAGCAGAGATTAAAGAGGAAAGCGAAAACAAACTTTAGTGATGTCAACTAGATTGAAGTATTAATTCAATAAATGTATGACATTCTGGTGAGCAAGGGTTTATTTAGTCTTCTTGAGCAACAAGTGATGACAGAAGAGAAGCTGCATGTACCTAATTACAGACAAGTTGAGTAACAAATAACATACAAAAAAAAATCTGAAATTATAAGCAGAAATGTAGACCTATCTAAATAGGCCTGTCAAAAATGTTTTTGCCATCTCTGACTGTACAGCACATGTTCTATATTTGCGGGCCTCCGATTTTCACTATCACATATAGTCGGCGGTTGCGGGTGATCAAACAGCTGATACAAACAATATCCTGACTAGAGACAGCTGACCCACTCACTGTATACACAGCCATAGACCTCCACTCTGAGGCCGATCCATCCTGTAGTGCTCCAGTCCAGTGGGACGAAACGTAGGAACCTAGCTGTGATGGAATGGACCAGCTTGTGTTGGACCACACCCTCTGAGTTAGTGTTCCCTGTGTATGTCTGCTGGGAAGAGGAGCGGGAGAATAGATATTTACTAGATTGGTCAAACACATTCAAATCAAAGTTTTTAACAATTGGTAACACATCATGAAAAGTCATCATTCATTTAAAGATAATGTGAAAAAAGCCACAAATAGTGACCAGACCTAACGAGGGCAAATGAGGGCTTTGCTTTTGCGTCAAGATGCAGTTTTTCTATTTCTTCCCCAAAACTTTTGAGAAGAATGAGGAGGAACATGACATTTAAGGGGATGATGAAGCTCTTTTATGACTTGTATTGGTTCTTCTGTGGAGGCCTAAGCCCATCTGAGCCCATTTGTTTCGCCTTTCAGCATGAGGAGAAGCAATAGCGATCTCTGTTTCTGGTGGGCCCAGTGGCCACACAAATCAATTCAGAAGATGTTCAAATAAAACAAAACCCCCAAAATAAAGTAATTCAAGTCAAGCAAAAAGGAAGGCAGCAGAGCTTGGACCCTAGAGGGCAGAACACTGTGTTGACTGTGTTTTATGCTCTGTGTAACTCTCAAGCGGCCACCCAAAGCTTCTGGGGGGAGAGTACAGAGAGCAGAAAATAGCTGGGGGTTGATGAGGTAAACAAAAGTTAACATTTAGTATTTTCAGAAGTGTGACACTTTCATTCTTTCTGATTTTCTTTCTGATTTTCTTCCTATTTTCTTCCATTAATTACAGCAAAACATTTCATTTTCGCATTCTACTTTTCTCTGATGTACAAAATCTCTAATTTACAGCTTTAAAACGTCTTATAATATCTGGCACGGAAGGATTCCCGTTAAAACCTGAAATGAATCCCTACTTCTTACACAAATCGCATTTTTCTCATTATGCTTTTTGAAGGAACATGTCAACTTAAAATGCCCTCTAAAGATGTAAGATACGCTGTTCACTCAATCACTGATGAACAGGCGCGTATTTTCTGAGAAACTAATTCAAATAAGGAATTTCATATTTTTTTCACACAACTTTTAACCTAAATGGTGACATGGTGACATTTTAGTTTTTATGAATTTATACGATATAGCCAATTTTGACTTTGCAGCTGGCCCATCTAGCGGGAAAAGCAGCTTACCTCTGCCTCCAGGGCAAGACTCATGACAATAAACATCAACCTGCCAGACAGGCAGAGCCTCACCCCAGTGTCTTCGCTCTGTCCGTACTGCTTCCAAGCCAGGCCACAGTCACTGAACAGCAGCATAAAGCTGGTCACCCAGTCAGAGCTCCCTGAACGGCCCTGTGTAGCGATGGCCGTGACCTCCATCTTCTGCCTGAGGTCCAGCTGGAGCCACGGCTGTCTGTCTGACCGCTCCGGGGCCCAGCCACCCTCTCCTGGAGCAGGAAAGGATACAATGGGTGTGTGTCTCTCCGTGTGTGTGTGTGTGTGTGTGTGTGTGTGTGTGTGTGTGTGTGTGTGTGTGTGTGTGTGTGTGTGTGTGTGTGTGTGTGTGTGTGTGTGTGTGTGTGTCTGTGTCTGTGTCTCTGTGCCAATTAACTTGTTATGGATAGGGGGCAGTATTTTCACGGCCGGATAAAAAACGTACCTGATTTAATCTGGTTATTACTCCTGCCCAGAAACTAGAATATGCATATAATTAGTAGCTTTGGATAGAAAACACTCCAAAGTTTCTAAAACTGTTTGAATGGTGTCTGTGAGTATAACAGAACTCAAATGGCAGGCCAAAACCTGAGAATATTCTGTACAGGAAGTACCCTGTCTGACCATTTCTTGGCCTTCTTTGTCATCTCTATCCAAAACAAAGGATCTCTGCTGTAACGTGACATTTTCTAAGGCTCCCATAGGCTCTCAGAAGGCACCAGAACGTTGAATGATGACTTTGCAGTCTCTGGCTGAAAAACAGTAGCGCATTTGGTAAGTGGTCAATCTGAGAACAATGAGACGGGCGTGCGCGTGCACGAGACGACTCCATTTTCAACTTTGAGTCTTTGAACGAAAACAGGGTTTCCCGGTCGGAATATTATTGCTTTTTTACGAGAAAAATCGCAGAAAAATTTATTTTAAACAGCGTTTGACATGCTTCGAAGTACGGTAATGGAATATTTAGAATTTTTTTGTCACGATACGCGTCCGCGCATCACCCTTCGTTACCCTTCGGATAGTGTCTTGAACGCACGAACAAAACGCCGCTATTTGGATATAACTATGGATTATTTGGAACCAAACCAACATTTGTTATTGAAGTAGAAGTCCTGGGAGTGCATTCTGACGAAGAACAGCAAAGGTAATCCAATTTTTCTTATAGTAAATCTGAGTTTGGTGAGTACCAAACTTGGTGGGTGTCAAATTAGCTAGCCCGTGATGGCGAGCTATCTACTCAGAAAATTGCAAAATGTGCTTTCACCGAAAAGCTATTTTAAAATCGGACACCGCGATTGCATAAAGGAGTTCTGCATCTATAATTCTTAAAATAATTGTTATGTTTTTTGTGAACGTTTATCGTGAGTAATTTAGTAAATTCACCGGAAGTGTTCGGTGGGAATGCTAGTTCTGAACGTCACATGCTAATGTAAAAAGCTGGTTTTTGATATAAATATGTACTTGATTGAACAAAACATGCATGTATTGTATAACATAATGTCCTAGGAGTGTCATCTGATGAAGATCATCAAAGGTTAGTGCTGCATTTAGCTGTGGTTTTGTTTTTTGTGACATTATATGCTAGCTTGAAAAATGGGTGTCTGATTATTTCTGGCTGGGTACTCTGCTGACATAATCTAATGTTTTGCTTTCGCTGTAAAGCCTTTTTGAAATCGGACAGTGTGTTTAGATAAAGGAGAGTCTTGTCTTTAAAATGGTGTAAGATAGTCATATGTTTGAAAAATTGAAGTTTTCGGATTTTCGAGGAGTTTGTATTTCGCGCCACGCCCAATCATTGGATATTGGAGTGGTGTTCCGCTAGCGGAACGTCTAGATGTAAGTTAACAACGACATTCATCACTGTTGCAGTTGTTAATATGTATATTATTTATGTATTTTATTTTAGCATAATTGTTATTGTTTTTATTTCACTTGGGTCCTCACACCCACTCAATGGTCATGCTGTTCCCCCTATGGTCATTTCCCCCCACCCTCTCAACAGTCTTTACTCTGCCTCCACCCCAATGGACATTTATTTATTCAGCACTGCTACAGTTATGATGTATATAGTGCTATTTCTTTTGTTGTTTTTTTTTATTACAATTTTCATTATTTTATTTCACTTAGTCCTGTATGTCGGAGCTCGGAGCCTACGATTTTCACTTTACCCTGCAATTACACCTGCAACCCTGTACATGTGACTATTAAACACTCTGAATCTTCTTATTCTAATGATGCCGGCCAATACAGCCAAATCCCTCACTAGAACTGACAATATTTTGCTTACAGTGAATGGGGCAATACTTACCCTCTCTTCTGTTTAGCTTAGCAGAGTGAGGCAGCTGACTTTTGGAGGATGTTGAAGAGCTTTTGAAAGATGACTCAGGCAAAACTGATAGCAATGGTCCATTGCAATTATCTGAAAGAGGATCTTGGTTATTTTATACCTTACAGTGAACAATAGTGTGAAACACTGCCACCAGGAGGGAAAGAGGGAGTGTCCCAGCAAACCACCTGAAACAGTAGCCTACTTCATCGGACTCCTCCAAAACAGTTACATTGAGTAGCCTAATAAGCATGTAACACCTGTCAACTTGAAGTCAACATAGACTCCATGCAAGTGTATATAAGACAATTGAATATTCATCCAAAGCCCAGCAAATGCATTTTCTTAGCCTAACATAAGTGTCCTAATGTGTTAAAACAATAGCCTACCAGAGTTATTACGGGAACATTTTAGATATACCTCTCAAAAATCATAACGAAACTTGAGTTGGATGAGTGTCGGAGCGTGACAGATATATTTGCCAACGTTAAACAACGATATCGAATAGGTTAGTATGCTGTAAACAGACTTGCAATTGACTTACTTGCTGCATGTATGGATCCACAAATACTCAAAACAAAGTAACTGAATACATAGAACCACGAGGCGCTTCTCGAGCTCATGTTCGCCAACACAGCAGCCATTGTATCCAAGTTGCGCTACAGCATCTGCCCGTGGTCTCCAGAATATAGATCCAAACGTGTGCGCCCCACTGCTCTGAATGTTCCTGTGGCTTTCCAGCTCTAACCTCGAAATATTTTTGTAAAAGCCATGTGATTAAATCGTAGAGACCCTCTCACAAATATAATCTTAAAGACGTTGTTTCCAAAGCAACAAAAGTCGCTATTTATAAGGACAATAGCTTTACGTTCTTCATCAAGGATTGGTGGTTACTTCTGGTGCGTTCCGACGCACAAGCATCGTCGCGACTCCAATGGGAAATCAATCAGAAATTTGAGCACGCAGTGAGCATCTCACCTGCTTCATTTGCAAGCGTGTGTGTGTGTGTGTGTGTGTGTGTGAGAGAGAGAGAGATTCAGAAAGAGAAAGAGAGCGAGAGAGAGATTCAGCACCACAGACAGCTCCGCGGAGGTCCAAGCGTTTGCCAGGACTTGCATATCCCGCTGTGCTTTCACACTATAGCATCAACACATGAGACCAACAATTTTGACGCATATAGGTTGTTCAGTTCAGATGCCATAATAAACTCATCAGCCCTATATTTAATTAGACGCTGCTTGGCATTTGATTGTGATTGCCTATCACAGATTATTGCATTGTAACGTGTTAGTCATCATATACTAAACCTAATCCTAATCTCATATCATCTCTGCACCATTAATCCAGGAAGGTCATTCGGACTGAAAGTGATGTTATCCATGTTATAACAGTATCCATTTGGAATTGGACGGTCAGATGCTCTAAAATCATTAATAAATCATGTCATTCTATTTATTAATCACTTATTTGAGAGAATATTTCAGATCTGGCTGCTCTCTCTGTACTTTTATACTTTTGGTTTCTTCTCTCATTAAATGTCTAATTAAATACATGTTTGTGTCCAATAATGTTGGTACCATGTTTTGTGCTGCTACCATGTTGTGCTGCTGCCATGTTGTGTTGCTACCTTGTTATTGCCATGTTGTGTTGCTACCATGCTGTGTTGTCATGTCTTGCTGCCATGCTGTGTTGTTGTCTTAGATCTCTCTTTATGTAGTGTTGTCTCTCTTGTCGTGATGTGTGTTTTGTCCTACATTTTTATTTTTAAACACACACACACACACACACACACACACACACACACACACACACACACACACACACACACACACACACACACACACACACACACACACACACACACACACACACACACACACACACACACACACACTTAAGTGCATCCTGGATCATATAAGAGCATTGTTCCATAGGTAACATAATGCAGTGCTCAGTTGGGTTGGCTGGCAAGGCACTGGCAAGGCCAGTCAACATCTGTTTTCTGTGGGTACACATGCAGCCATAACCCTAGAAGGCCAGATGGAAGGTTTAGAACAGCTTTAAATAAGCCCTATTCTGTTTTCACCAACTCAGGTTGGACACGACAAATATGCCATCCATCCAAATAATCAACGTTTTGTTGTTCGTGTGTTTTCATGTAATTGAAAGGCACTTTTGAAGGACTAGTTTCAGGTTTAATACAAAGATAACTGGATTAAATCATGGTAAAGATAGATTCTATGTGAAATATAACATTTATTGCCATGCCAACGAAGTTGTTAGGAATTTGATAACTAAACTTACATCTGATAATGAAATGTTGTTGTGCTGTATTGTATCTGTACATATCCTGTGCCATTCTTATTAGACTTACTAGAGTGTGCATAATAACTTTTTAATGACATTACCTGGTCTGTTACACAACAGTAGATAAGTGGTCTTATTGTTACCCAAATTCCAATCAAAAGTGCACAGATCTGAAAAATAAAATATTTTTTGGGGACAGCAAACATTGTAGCATCTTTAAAACCTCTATAAACATCTAGAAATTCACTATCCTGTAGAGTAGATGAGTAAATGTACAGGAAATATACAATGCACACACAAACAGAAGATGGTCTTCTTTCAAATGAGACAAGTTTTAAGATATTCAAAGACCAATGGCAGATTTAATCCCCTGACGTCATGATGTCAGAGAAATCCAGGACTAATTTTATTCTGCATGCAGCGTAGAATGAGTAGTATACATAGGCTTATACTATCATATATTCAGTCTGAATAAGCTCTCCTACACAGCACATTTAACACTTTCTTAGTAATTATATCTGAACCCACCAAAATAGGGTTAAACTCACACTTTTTAAAGTGTTGATAAACACTCCAAAATTGTTGCGTCACTAACACCATGGGTTTTGCAAATTCAGACAAATTACTCGAATTACTCTAATTACTTTATTAGAGCTGATGCTATTACACTTTCTCAGTGTTAACATCTATTGTGTTAAAGTAACGAGTTTAGGGATGTTGCTTTAACACTGTGATGTAGAGCCTTATTTGCATATTTATTTCCCAGGGTGCTTTTTGAGAGACTTTTTTTTAGGTACCAGTACCACCCATGACTGGGTTTTCTAGTGACATGGTTCTTGCATTCAATAGCTTTCAGTTCCATGGCCTTCACCAAGTTAATATTTTAATATAAAAATTACATTATTTATTATTTGACATTACATCGCTTCTCGGCCTTTTGGCTAAGAATGTAATTCAATTCTAATAATTACATTCAAATTACATTTTAGTCATTTAGCGGACGCTCTTATCCAGAGCAACTTACAGTTGTGAATGCATACATTTCATACATTTTTTTCTCCGTACTGGTCCCCCGTGGGAATTGAACCCACAACCCTGGCATTGCAAACACCATGCTCTACCAACTGAGCCACACGGGACCACCATAATACAGTGGTCTGAAACTCCTGGTTGCAGGCCACATCGGCAAATCAAATTATACTGTTTGCAAAGTGTTATATAATTCCTATATGAATCCAGCCAGAGTTAGGTAGTGATGTTATGTTTGATACGGAGCTCAGAGGCATGTGTCGAAATCGCTAAGCAGCTAACTTCGAAGCAGTGTGCCGATGCATGTATCACTTTATCAGAAGTACATCATCACTGACGTGATGAAGTACATCATCAGGAGATACTGTGGCCCCATCTGATGATACCCCTGGACAGGGCCAAACAAACAGGATATAAACCCACCCACTTTGCCAAAGCACAGCCCCCACACCACTAGAGGAATCTCTTCAACCACCAACTTACCATCCTGAGACAAGGCCGAGTATAGCCCACAAAGATCTCCGCCACGGCACAACCCAAGGGGGGGTGCCAACCCAGACAAGAAGACCACGTCAGTGACTCAACCCACTCAAGTGACGCCCCCCCTCCTAGGGACGGCATGGAAGAGCACCAGTAAGCCAGTGACTCAGCCCCTGTAATAGGGTTAGAGGCAGAGAATCCCAGTGGAGATAATGGAGACAATGGAGAAAAAAAATATATATCTGATAATCACACGCTGCTATTTATTGCTGACCAGCAGATGTCACTAATGTGCATTGTGAACAGATAATGAAGCTCTGAGAAATGAACCATTTTTCGCCACAATTTGGTGAAAGCGCCAAAGCCTTCAGAAAGCCTCGGTTTCCCATCACTAGAGTTAGGAAATCCAAATAATTTGAACTTTTAATCACAGTTAGAAAGACTGCCAAGGTAGGGAAGATTGATAAATGGGACTACCCAAACTGTCTAAACTGACAACAATCTCAGTAACGAGCGAAATAAGTCCAACCAATTACAGATTGGAGTAGTTAAGAATGTTTTTATTTATCTTTGTGTAGTATAAGATCAATTAATCAATCAATATGCATGCAAAAACATAGATATTAAAACAAACTATTCTAAAAAGCAACCTGCAACAAAGAAATGTAAATTATTATGTGGATTATAGTTCATCGATATTTTTGAAGGGGATGATACATTTTTTGTTCGGGAAAATCAAGTCTGAAATTTCAAAGTGGAAATTACAAACTTCAGAAACCTTTTTAAAATGTCAAATCCACTACAAGTTTGAATTCCTGCAACAGGGTGATCAAATTTTGATCCTTCATCTGAGGCTGGTGAATGAGCATTCAATAAATGCATTCAGTATGTTAAATTCATACTTTATCCTGTTCTGCCCTTGACATATCTCACTGGTTGAATCAGATCAGGTGTGAATATAAGGAGAAAATAAGTAGCATTTTATATAAAGGTCACAGTGGCATTGCTTTTAGTTGCTTTGAGGCAGTCTGTCCACAGCAAACAATTATTTAATCTTTTTAAAGTCTTGTAGAGATGTTTTTTTTGTGAGATTCACTTTCACCTGATGGCCTGCAATTGGGCAAGGATAATCTCACAGCTGTGTGATTCTCTCCAAAGGTTGGCCAGGTCACAAGAAGCTCACAAAGGAGGAAAAACTGAAAATGTCCTCTCCTGCCTATTCGTGACTTTTGCTGTCCTTACATACAGTCTATTCCTGCTTGCTCCTGCTTCAGGCTGGCCTCAGATCCTTACGAAGGATATTATACGTATTTGTGTGCACCTCCAACATGTATGATATGTGCTAATGGTCTGGTTACATTAGACAGAAACCAAAGTAGGGAGGTTGGTTGGGGAGGATGGGTGTGCGTATGACGCAACCATCTAGCAATCCAAAGGTTGCGTGTTCAAGTTGTGTCGGGGACAACTGTAGAATTTATGCTAACCCTTCCTAACCTTAACCTAATTCTCTTTACCCCCATTCTCATTGACGGGGCTGTAGTGGAGCAGGTTGAGAGCTTCAAATTCCTTGGTGTCCACATCACCAACAAACTAACATGGTCCAAGCACACCAAGACAGTCGTGAAGAGGGCACGACAAAGCCTATTCCCCCTCAGGAGACTGAAAAGATTTGGCATGTGTCCTCAGATCCTCAAAAGGTTCAACAGCTGCACCGTCGAGAGCATCCTAACTGGTTGCATCACTGCCTGGTATGGCTGCTCGGCCTCCGACCACAAGGCACTACAGAGGGTAGTGCGTACGGCCCAGTACATCACTGGGGCCAAGCTTCCTGCCATCCAGGACCTAAATACCAGGCGGTGTCAGAGGAAGGCCCTAAAAAATGTCAAAGACACCAGCCACCCTAGTCATAGACTGTTCTCTCTGCTACCGCATGGCAAGTGGTACCGGTGCGCCAAGTCTAGGTCCAAGAGACTTCTAAACAGCTTCTACCCCAAAGCCATAAGACTCCTGAACATCTAATCAAATGGCTACCCAGACTACTTACATTTTGCTCCCGCCTTTTACGCTGCTGCTACTCTCTGTTATTATATATGCATAAGTCACTCTAATAACTCTACCCACATGTATATATTACCTCAATTACCTCGACTAACCAGTGCCCCCGCACATTGACTCTGTACCGGTACCCCTTGTATATAGCCTCGCTATTGTTATTTTACTGCTGCTCCTTAATTATTTGTTACTTTTATTTCTTATTTTATCTTTAGGTATTTTTTTTATTAAAACTGCATTGTTGGTTAAGGGCTGGTTAAATAAGCATTTCACTGTAAGGTTGTAACCTGTTGTATTTGGCGCATGTGACAAATACAATTTGATTTGATTTTACTTAAATTATCCTAACCTTTGTCATTACCACTCAAAAAGCAGCCTGGTCTCAGAGAAAGTCATATGCTAGTATATGTCCACATGGATGAATGATAGGTAACGTTATCCAATTCGTATGATATTGTACCGCCGGATAAGACGTATGATAGTATACGTCCTCTAATATTTATGATATTGTATGACCGCTATTCCATTGTTTTTGTAACCTAATGTAATGTAATATATCGTACAAAATGGAGGAATTATTTTCCCGTACCAAATCCTACGAATTACCTTGAGACCAGGTTGTCTGCTTGTCTGCACCAGCACATATTTTTATGCCATAAGATATTGCCTCCATGATTTAGGTGGCAAACATCCTATTCCTTGTGCCAGGACGCTCTTCAGATGTGTACTAGATAGTGTGAATAGATAAGCTCTAGTTTAGATTCTGGAAAGATTTACAGGACAAGTACACTCTTACTAAAAAAGGTGCTATCTAGAACTTAAAAGGGTTATTTGGCTGTCCCCATAGTAGAACCCTTTCCAGTAAAACCTTTTCCAAAGAGGGTTCTACATGGAACACAATAGGGTTCCACTATGGAGACAGCTGAATAACCCTTTTGGAACCATATTGTTCTAAGAGTGTAGTGCTAGTCAATGCAGTAACATCTTATTTTACAATAATGTAGTTGTTGTACGGTTTACTGGGAACCGTCAGGGAGCTAAACCCTCAGGGAGCTAACACAAGTCTACAAGGTCTCAGTCTACTCAGTCAAGGCTACCCATAATGCTAGTGTAGATCGACAAACCACCTCCATTACAGTTGTAAACTTGACAGAAGACCTGTCATAAAGTGACATGTCCATCCATTATATTTTTGCTTTACTGTAGAGATTAGTGTGATACCCTCAATGATCCATCCTACAGTGCCTTGCAAAAGTATTCACCCCCCATGGCATTTTTCCTATTTTGATGCATTACAACCTGTAATTTAAATGGGATTTTATTTGGATTTCATGTAATGGACATACACAAAATAGTCCAAATTGGTGAAGTAAAATGAAGAAAAAATAAATAAATTAAAAAAACTACAGAAAAGTGGTGCGAGCATATGTATTCACCCACTTTGCTATGAAGCTCCTAAATAAGATCTGGTGCAACCAATTACCTTCAGACGTCACATAATTAGTTAAATAAAGTCCACCTGTGTGCAATCTAAGTGTCACATGATCTGTCACATGATCTCAGTGTATATATATACACCTGTTCTGAAAGGCCCCAGAGTCTGCAACACCATTAAGCAAGAGGCACCACCAAGCAAGCGACACTATGAAGTCCAAGGAGCTCTCCAAACAGGTCAGGGACAAAGTTGTGGAGAAGTACAGGTCAGGGTTGGGTTATAAAAAAATATCACAAACTTTGAACACCCCAGGGAGCACCATTAAATCCATTATTAAAAAATGGAAAGAATATGGCACCACAACAAACCTACAAAGAGAGGGCCGCCCACCAAAACTCACAGACCAGGCAAGGAGGGCATTAATCAGAGAGGCAACAAAGAGACCAAAGATAACCCTGAAGGAGCTGCAAAGCTCCACAGCGGAGATTGGAGTATCTGTCCATAGGACCACTTTAAGCTGTACACTCCACATAGCTGGGCTTTACGGAAGAGTGGCCAGAGAAAAATAAGCAAACATGTTTGGTGTTTGCCAAAAGGAATGTGGGAGACTTCCCAACACATGGAAGAAGGTACTCAGGTCAGATGAGACTAAAATTGAGCTTTTTGGCCATCAAGGACAACACTATGTCTGGCGCAAACCCAACACCTCTCATCACCCCAAGAACACCATCCCCACAGTGAAGCATGGTGGTGGGGATGATTTTCTGTGGAGATGTTTTTCATCGGCAGGGACTGGAAAACTGGTCAGATTTGAAGGAATGATGGATGGCACTAAATACAGGGAAATTCTTGAGGGAAACCTGTTTCAGTCTTCCAGAGATTTGAGACTGGGACGGAGGTTCACCTTCCAGCAGGACAATGACTCTAAGCATACTGCTAAAGCAACACTTGAGTGGTTTAAGGGGAAACATTTAAATGTCTTGGAATGGCCTAGTCAAAGCTCAAACCTCAATCCAATTGAGAATCTGTAGTATGACTTAAAGATTGCTGTACACCAGCGGAACCCATCCAACTTGAAGGAGTTGGAGCAGTTTTGCCTTGAGGAATGGGCAAAAATCCCAGTGGCCCATATTAAACATTTAGGTACATATAAGTGTCTTATATCGGTTGAAAGCTTAAATTCTTGTTAATCTAACTGCACTGTCCGATTTACAGTAGCTATTACAGTGAAAACATGTCATGCGATTGTTTGAAGACGGCGCCCCACATCAAAACATTTTTCCACTGGTACAGGTTTCATAAATTCACAAACAGTGATTAAATATTCCCTTTTTTTAAAATGTTATTCTGATTTGTCGTCCAAAGGGTCCCAACGATAACATGTAGTGTTGTTTTGTTAGATAAAATCATTTTTTATATCCCAAAAGGTCTGTTTAGTTGATGCCATCGATTTGAGTAATCCACTCGTTCAACATGCAGAGAAAGGAATCCAACAATCTACCCCTAAACTTCATTTCAACAAGTCAAAATACGTTTCTATTTACTCCTCAGATACCCTAAAATGTAATCAAATTCTAATATTTCTTGCGGAAGGAAGTATGCTCAATAGGAACATTTTAGTAGGTGCTTCCTGTCTTCATGGCGTGCGCAAACACGAATTTCCAAGACTGTGTCCCTGTACTAAAACGGATTTTTCTTATTCGTTTTGGAAGTTACAAGTCTGAAACCTTGAACATATACTGCTGACACCCTGTGGAAGCCATAGGAATTGCATCCTGGGAGCTAATTTTCAGTATGCCCTTATACTTGCCATTGTAAGAGGATGGTCTCTCTCGCTCAAAAAAAAATCCTGGTTGGTTTTTCTTTGCATTTCCTCCTACTATATCTATTGTGTTATATTCTCCTACATTATTCTAACATTTCTACAAACTACAAAGTGTTTTCTTTCCAATGGTACCAATTATATGCATATCCTGGCTTCAGGGCCTGAGCAACAGGCAATTTACTTTGGGCACGTCATTCAGGCGGAAATTGAGAAAAAAGGGGCCTAGCCCTAAGAAGATTTATAAATTATAGAGACATACCCCAAGAGACTTGCAGCTGTAATTGCTGCAAAAGGTGGCTCTACAAAGTATTGACTTTCGGGGAGTGAATAGTTATGCATGCTCAAGTTCAGTTTTTTTGTCTTATTTCTTGTTTTTTTCACAATAAAAAATATCTTCAAAGTGGTAGGCATGTTGTGTAAATCAAATTATACAAACCCCCCAAAAATATATTTTAATTCCAGGGTGTAAGGCAACAAAATAGGAAAAATGCCAAGGGGGGGAATACTTTCGCAAGCCACTATGTATATGGTTCAGAGAAAAAAGCTTTTGACCAGGGCCAATAGGGCTATGATCAAAAGTAGTGCACTATATAGGGAATAGGGTGCCATTTGGCACGCATCCTCTGTCTCTCTCTGTTCATTTTCTTTGTCATTAGAAATGTAGCTAGCCATCACCAGCTAGACTTGTACCCTTCTGGTGCCTGATTGCTCAAGATTGAGGCAATTGAGAGGACAACATTGCCCAGTAATAGCTTGGAGAAATGTGAACTGGGCTGAAGCGGAAAGCCATTCCACATTCCATCTTATCTATATGGTCATGTTTCGTCAGCTTATAGCTGGTCTTATGGCTGTTATCTTTGATGCATCTGAACAGTTCAGCTAAAGGATTAAGGGGATGGTTATCATAAATCATGTATTATGAACATGTAGTAACACTACTTATTTCCTGCATGTAATGCATTGTGAGGCAGTTATTATGCATTATAAGACATGCCATGAACACGTTTTCGTTCATACCCCAAAAAACGTATTTTTAAACCCTCCGTATAAAATGCAAATAACTCTCAAAATGACAAACATTACATTTTTTAACTTAATTTTAGGTTTAAATGTTGTTAAAATTCAGTAAGCCAGTAATGGAACATGAAACACAAGAATGCCGGGACAGAATTTGTGCTGAGCTCAGGCATCCTGTAAATGCCTCATTTTAGATCTCAATATTCTCTTGATATTCTTCTGGTAAGGCCACGGCACAATTAGAGTCTGAGGTGCTGCTGCTTTATTGAACATGAAGGTGGTCAGGCTAACTATGGGGAGCAAATACTGTCTGTGGTTTCACAGCAGCCAAACATAGAGTCGCATTCAATACATCAATATGACGATGAAGCCGAGACGCCATCAGATCTGAACAATTAGACAACCTTACAAAGAGGCCACAGTCAGACTGTACTTTGTGGCGGCGCTGGATAAATGTTGGACAATAATTCCGGCTAAAAGAACCTGATCCGGAAAAATATTAGAATTAGGCGGATAAACTGATGTTTCTGTCTCTGGACTGTCTTTGAATGCCTTGCAATGTAGTCAAATCAACACAGTCACACCATTGAGGTGATTACTAAGTGATTACTAACACTGTTAGTGAGCTTGTATAAAAATAGTACTATACTCACTTGTTTAAAACCAGTTTAGCGTGGTAAGATAACATACTTTTCCATTCACCCGTGTCTGAGGGCCACGGCATTTCTCATTTCAAACCTTTCACCTGTGTCTTCTAACAAATCAAAGCATACCTGCCTAAGAGACAGAGAGAGTTGTCCAGCTGCAATCTGAAAAGATATCGGATGTCTGAAAAGTAAACCTCTGCGGCCCCAACGTTCATTATTGACTGTTGTTGTACTGTTATGCACGTGAAGATTAAGAGCTTGTATCATATTCCCTGAGCTTAGTTTTAGCTGGATTAATCATTTAATCATTTTTGATCATGAATCATGATGCCCTATTTAAAAATTTACTGAAACAGTGGTCAATAATCACTTGCAAGAAATGAGAGGATAGCATTGACACTTGACTCTCCAAGAATGTATCCATTTTCCAGTAAGGTGGTCTGTTCCGTAATGCATCTTCGTTAGTTCTGTTATGAAGAATGCATTTTGTCCCAGAGGGTCCATAGTGCATGTAGATCCAAATCTCTGAGGATGATACAAATAAGTTTCAGATGTCGTGAGAGACCAGTGGAGCGGACATGGCGACAGTAGGACTGTGACCCTGGCCAATAAATCCCTTTCTGAGGACAGACATTGTGTCTCAGTGTGCTCCAGCCATTACAAGATCATGTTCCTCCTGTAGATCAGGCTTCTTAAATGAAAAAGCAATTTGTACAGTATATACAGTAAGAATGTTTATAAGTGCCTCTACTAAATAGCACCAACAGCAATTCACTGTTTTTGGAAACTGCCATACTGTGCAAAATATTAAAACCAAATACATTATTCTTGTAAACAATTTTCGCTGACCCTTCCGCTCAAAGAAAAGACTGAACTGAGAGTATTGGAATGTAATTGTTTTAAGGTTCATGCCTATCAATCAGATTGTTTATTTTAATCAAAACGTTACATTCCCCATTTGCATAGAGTTTAGAGTTTAATCTTATATATAACCAGGGACAACTATGCTTGAAGTTAGGTAAGGTCCCACCTTAATATTCATGTTAAACATTGGTGCACAGAAGCAATTATTGCTTACGTCTTATGCTGCCTCAACAAATGACGTTCATTTAGATATGTGTCCTGCACCTCATTTGCTATTTAGATGTGCTCATTTATCAATGTGTCAATGTGTCTCTGACTGTCATTTAAACAATGGTTTGGGATTAAAGATAAATCAAGCACCTCACTTCCTGATTAGCACATTGTCCTACACTCTGAGTGTCTCCACAATCTCCAGGCTATTTTGAAAATGAAACCCATAGAAGGGGTACAATGACCTATAGGTCCCTTTTCAGTACACAGCACATTGAAGTCATGCTCAGATGAGAGTGGCGTTTGGTTGCAGTAAGAAAGCCATCGACATCTCCTCCCATATGTTTTGATTACAAAATAACTTTTGGGGGTTCTCACATGCTTACAATAACATTTGGATTATTGATTGAACAGTCGCTAAGATTATATTTTGGTGTGGTGTTTGCAAAATAACTATTTTGAATTCAGCAGCTGTTCGCTAGAATGCTAACATTCATTGACATAGGCTGACAACATTTACTGTAACAACATTTACTGTAGCAAAAGCTAGCCAAAGAGCCATTAAGTGTAATGCAGTTGATTTTCGAGGATGACATTCATATGAGCCTTAATATCCAATTATAATCCAAAAGTAGTGCGAAATGCACTCATAAGCAACATGTAAATAGAGGCTTTTTTTGCTGGCGTTCTATAAGAACTCCCCACTGTTCTGCCACCAACTTGCGCACATCGCCTTCGTGCAGCAATGGTCTGGAATTCCTTAATTAAGAAAGGCAGAGAGTACTTAGACCCTGCACAGATATCTGCCTCCTTCTCCCTCCACTCAGACAGACAGTGTCCGGGGGGGAAGGTATCTGTCACACCCTGATCTGTTTCACCTGTCTTTGTGCTTGTCTCCACCCCCCTCCAGGTGTCGCCAATCTTCCCCATTATCCCCAGGGTATTTATACCTGTGTTCTCTGTTTGTCTGTTGCCAGTTCATTTTGTTTTGTGAAACCTGCCAGCAGTTTTCCCCTGGCCTCCTGTCTATTCTAGTTCCTGTTTTTTTTATTTTTCCCGGTTTTGAACATTCTGCCTGCCCTGACCCTGAGCCTGCCTGCCGTTCTGTAACTTGCCACACCACACTGATTATTGACCCCCTGCCTGCTCTGACCCTCTGCCCTTGGCCTGTCGTTTTGCCTCCACCTGTACTAGTAATAAACTTTTGTTACTTCGACACTGTCTGCATCTGGGTCTTACATGAAACATGATAGGTATCTATCGGTTTGGAAGAGTGATGAATTGCCATCTTTGTGATCTCACCCTCAGTGTCATCTCATCTCTCAGCCCCAACTGTGACAGGCCCCTGTCCCCTCCCGTCGAGCCTCCAACACTGTTGACATCTGGGTATCAGGAAAGCTGAAGGCAAGACAGAAGAGTGGAAGGAGGGTGGAGAGGGCAGGAAAGATTAATGAATTAATCTATTGTGTCATTCCCTTTCAGTCAAGGTTCAGAAACTATCTCGGAGGTGACCCCCCTCACTACAACGAAAATTACTGCAGCAGTAATGTGTATCTAGCCACTCTGAAGTAACACTCTCCGAACTTCTAAACCTGCAGTACTGTAGACTTTAACTTGAAATATACAGGATATTTTAAAGGTTTATCAGTGTAGTGTCAACAGTAGGGCAGTACAGTTAGGTTACAGATGCATGTTTGTGGGAGCCAAGTCTCTCGTGACTGACTGTTTGATTCAGGGTTCCAAAGACTACTTGGAGCCTGACAAGAGGCTAATTTTTTTGACACTTTTAAAAAAAGAATTGGGGGGTAGATCAACTTGAATATTGCAGATAGATTGTAGCTTCCATCAATGTAATTGTCTGCATCACTTCCAATCCCCTATAATTTATTTTGCAAAAAAACTATACAGAATATACAGGTGACGTCAGAAGTTTACATACACTTATGGTTGGAGTAATTAAAACTAATTTTTCAACCACTCCACAAATTTCTTGTTAACAAACTATAGTTTTGGCAAGACTGATAGGACATCTACTTTGTGCTTGACCCAAGACAGATTATTTCACTCATAATTCACTGTATCACAATTCCAGTAGGTCAGAAGTTTACATACACTAAGTTGACTGTGCCTTTAACCAACTTGGAAAATTCCAGAAATGTGGTCATGGCTTTAGAAGCTTCTGATAGGCTAATTGACATAATTTGAGTCAATTGGAAGTGTACCTGTGGATGTATTTCAAGGCCTACCTTCAAACTCAGTGCCTCTTTGCTTGACATCGTGGGAAAATCAAAATAAATCAGCCAAGACCTCAGAAAAATAATTGTAGACCTCCACAAATCTGGTTCATCCTTGGGAGCAATTTTCAAACACCTGAAGGTACCACGTTCCACTGTACAAACAATAGTGCGCAAGTATAAACACCATGGGACCATGCAGCCATCATACCCCTCAGGAAGGAGACACATTCTGTCTCCTAGAGATGAACGTACTTTGGTGCGAAAAGTGCACATCAATCCCAGAACAACAGCTAAGGACCTTGTGAAGATGCTGAAGGAAACAGGTAAAAAAGTATCTATATCCACTGTAAAACAAGTCCTATATCGACATAACCTGAAAGGCCGCTCAGCAAGGAGGAAGCCACTGCTCCAAAACCTCCATAAAAAAATCCAGACTGCGGTTTGCAACTGCACATGGGGACGAAGATTGTACTATTTTCTTCGGGTCTGATGAAACAAAAATAGAACTGTTTGGCCATAATGACCATCGTTATGTTTGGAGGAAAAAGGGGGAGGCTTGAAGCCGAAGAATACCATCCCAACCGCACAAGGGTGGCAGCATCATGTTGTGGGGGTGCTTTGCTGCAGGAGGGACTGGTGCACTTCACAAAACAGATGGCATCATGAGGACGGAAAATTAAGTGCATATGTTGAAGCAACATCTCAAGACATCAGTCAGGAAGTTAAAGCTTGGTCGCAATGGGTCTTCCGAATGAACAATGACCCCAAGCATATTTCCAAAGTTGTGGCAAAATGGCTTAAGGACAACAAAGTCAAGGTATTGGAGTGACCTTCACAAAGCCTTGACCTCAATTCAATAGAAAATATGTGGGCAGAACTGAAAAAGCGTGTGCGAGCAAGGAGGACTAAAAACCTGACTCAGTTACACCAGCTCTGTCAGGAGGAATGGGCCAAAATTCACCCAACTTATTGTGGGAAGCTAGTGGAAGGCTACCCGAAACGTTTGACCCAAGTTAAACAATTTAAAGGCAATACACTCAATTAGTATTTGGTAGCATGTGATGAAATAAATAAAAGCTGAAATAAATCATTCTCTACAGTATTATTCTGGCATTTCACATTTTTTAAATAAACTGGTGATCCTAACGACCTAAGACAGGGAATTTTTATTAGGATTAAATGTCAAGAATTGTTAAAAACTGAGTTTAAATGTATTTGGCGAAGGTGTATGTAAACTTCCGACTTCAACTGTATATAACATTCTGTTGGTTGCAAGAATTCTGTATAATAATTTAAATTGTAAAATTTTAAGTTCTGCGTATCAGTTCATAAACCATGTGCCATGGAATCGGTACGTCAAAAATATCTTCCCAACTATTTTGCAATCTATATTGAACGGCTGTCAAATTTTTGGTCCTTTAATGAAACTGATATAGTTTTTTATTCATCACAATTTTCTTTAACCAATGATGGTCTTTAATGCAGGGCCGACAGACAAGTTCCTTACTTTTTCCCCCTTCCACTTTCCTCTTCCATTTTTGCAGTAAGGCTGCAATTAGTTGGTTGGAATTTTGGGTAGAACAGACCTTTCCATAAGTTTTAATTAGCTGCATGTATGACAAAACTCCACTAGTCGTATTTATGAAGACTATACCTTTTATAAACATTTCAAAAAAAAAATATATAATTTTATCAATTAGTATATTTGAGTTTAACCACACTAGTTGTTGTATTATTTGTTACGTCTTTTCTGGTGGATTAAATTGAAATTGCAACCAACTTTCTGTGGCATGTTATATTAAAAATAGCAATATTTGGGAGATTATTTCCTTTTCAAATAATTGAAAGTGAGAGGATGTAATCTGAATAAAGGGAAAAAGGCCTTTCTTGAACATAGGGTAAACATTCTTACTAATGTGTTAGAGAACCAGTTTGGATTTAAGTATAACTTCTGTATGACTGAAGCCAAGGTATTTATTGTAACACAGGGAGATATGGAGTGCAGATCCAGGGAAGCTTGGATGAGTTGTAGGAAACCAGATGTGGAGGATGAGGTTGGAGAGTGTTGGGTTGGGACAGGGTAAACAGGTCCAGAGGGGAATCCAAGGGATTGGTGGTGTGGTGAGTCCAGAACAAGCCGACCGGATGTAGATTTGATGGAGGTTTTGTTCCGGGCACAGACTGAGCAGGCTGAGATTAATTCCCGAGCGTCTCTCACTTTGGTGGGCCACGAAAATCGCTGCCGCAGTAAGGCGACAATCTGTTTCATGCCAGGTTGAGAAGTGAGGTGAGTAGCATGGGCCCACTGAAGAACCTCAGAGCGAACTGAATCTGACAAAAACAGAGCCTTACAAGTACCGTTTCCTGGATCAGACTGGTTCAGCTGAGCCTGACAAACATGGGACTCAATCTCCCAGGACACCCCATCAATGATGCAGGAGGATGGCATAATGGTTTCTGGCTCGGTACCTGTGTTGTCTGCGGTGAACTGATGGGAGAAGGCGTCAGGCTTGGTATTCTTAGATCTGGGGCGAGAAAGGTAATACAACCTGCTACTGGGGAGGGGAGCTCCAGGCTGGAGGTCAATAGCACAATCGTACGAGTGATGAGGTGGCAGAGACGGGATGTGGTGCTTACTGAACACAGGACCTAACTGTGATACTCTGGAGGAACAGAAGACAGGTCCGGGAGTTCTGGAATGGACTGGGATATAGACAAGGCAGGTGGAAGGACAGAATGTAGACAATAGGAATGACAAAATGTACTACAAGTAGTAACCCTCCCGGTGGACCAGTCAATCTGTGGGTTGTGTAGTTTTAACCATGGATGGCACAGAACCAGAGGAGAATAGGGACTGGTGATTATGTGGAAACTGATCTTTTCTTGGTGATTACCAGAGAGACGCAGGATGACTGGAATGGTTCTCTCACAGACACAGGAGAGAAGCTTACCATTGAGAGCATAGGCATCCTGAATTAAGTGGAACAGTGTCCAGGCCCAACTGGATGACAACACCTCGGTCCAAAAAGCTCTCATCGGCACCTGAATCTATAAGAGCAGCTAGAGGAAAAGCCTGACTCTGCTACACAAGGTTGGCCTCAAACAGGGGTCTGGGGGAAGATGGGCAGGCGATTTGACCCAATAGTATTTTCCCCATATCGCCCAAGCCTCTTCTTACTGGTCGCAGGGAACAAGTGGAAACCAGGTGACCAACCTGGCCACAGTATAGACAGCTCCTAGTATCGACACTCCGCTGCCTCTCCTTTGGAGATAGACGGGTCCGGCCAAGCTGCATGGGTTCAGGTTCAGAACATGCCTGGGGTTGTCAGAGGAAAATAACAAGGCACTGAAGCAGATGTTAAAGAATTTGCAACCTTAACTACCCTCTCCCTCTGCCGCTCCCAGAGACGGTTATCAATGCGAATAGTGAGATAAATGAGTTCATCAAGATCATCAGGCTCCTCCCTGGACACCAACTCGTCCTTTAGGGTCTCAGTGAGTGAGTTCCAGGAATGCTCCCTGAAGAGCCTCCTCATCCCAGTCGCTTTCTGTGGCGAGGGTGCGGAACTCACATTCCATTTCAGCAACACTCTGGGAGCCTTGACGGAGGGACAGGAGTCGTTTAGCAGCGTCCTTTCCACAAACCGGGTGGTCGAAAACCTTCCTCATCTCGTCCGTGAATCTACTATAGGAGAAGCAAATGGGTGACTGTCTCTCCCACACAGCAGTGGCCCAGGAAAGCGCTGCTCCACAGAGGCAACCAATCAAAACAAAATCTTGGCTCGTTCACTAGCATAAGAGTAGGGCTGTTGCTCAAATACTAGTGAACATTGTACCAAAAAGGCTCTGCAGATTCTGAGATTACCATAGTAGCGCTCTGGAATAGGAACAAATGGCTCCTGGGGTGGAGAGGAGGGACTTGGGACAGGGTGTGAGCTTTGGGTGAAGGTTTGACTCTGTAGGACAGACAGGTTCCATGAAAACTCATTGATAGTCTCCAGAAGGGTTTTAAGAGCTTGGACATGTTGATTGAGCAGGGTACCTTGACCAATGAGCATTTGGTGGAGAGTATCCAAGTCTGCTGGGTTCATATCTTGGCCAGATTGTACTGTTACGCGGAGCGGCACAGGGGAACCCAAGAGCGGACTTGTGGAATTAAAAGAAAACAATCATCAGCATACAATGACACCTTTGTTTTTAAACCCTGTATTTCTAATCCCTTGATATTATTGTTGGATCTGATTTTAATAGCTAAAATTTAGATGGCCATAATAAATAGATATGCCGATAGTGGACAACCTTGTTCTACCTACCCTCCCCCCCAAAAAAGATATAGATCTACTATTGTAAACTGGTTGTTCCACTGGATATCATAAGGTGAATGCACCAATTTGTAAGTCGCTCTGGATAAGAGCGTCTCCTAAATGACGTAAATGTAAATGTACTCTTCGTGACAGTTTAAAAACTTTCTGAGAAGTAGCCATTATATACTATTTTACACCTAGGATTACTTTTCATTATTTTAACCCATTTTACAAGAGATTCTCCTAAATTGAAATGTTCCAGGCATTTATATATATAAACTCCAGTCGTACTTTATCAAAAGCCTTTTCTAAAGTCTGCTATGAATAGCAGGCCTGGTTTCCCAGATTTTTCATAGTGTTCTATTGTTTCCAGTACTTGCTTTATATTATCTCCAACGTATCTTCCATGTAAAAAATCTGTCTGATTGGAATGAATAATGTCCAACAATACCTTTTTAATTCTATGCCCTATATATTTTTGCTATAATTTTTGCATCACAACACTGAAGTGTAAGGGGCCTCCATTTTATTTAAATGGACTGGATCTTTATATTTCCCACTAGTATCCGGTTTAAGTAATAATGGAATCAGACCTTGTCTGATAATCTACCATTTACACATGAGTGGTTAAAACATGCTAATAACAGTCCTCTGAGTATATCAAGAAAGGTTTGGTAAACCTCAACTGGTATGCCATCCAGCCCTGGAGTTTTCCCGACCTTAAAGGCTTTAACTGCATCAAGAAGTTCCTTCTCTGTAATTTCCTTTTCACATTAGTCTTTCTGTACGGCTGTTAATTTTACATTATTAATAGAAAAAAAATCTATACAATTAGCTTCGGTTAGAGGAGCTGGAGGAGACTGAAATGAAAACCAATGCTTAAAGGACTTTGCTTTATCTTTCAAAATATCATTGGTCCTGTGGAAGTCAATAGTCATTCAGTAAATCGGCTCAGCCGCTGAACAAGAGGAGAGCCTCCATCCTCCACTCCTCCATTCTCCCAAGGCCTCTAATGTCAGCTTGAATTCCCCACCTCCTTCCTCATATCAGCTGTGTTCTGCCCTTGCCTCAGGGCCCTGGATCCTGCCCATGCTTCATACGGTATAAATGATGATCGGAGAAATGAATCCTTCTGCTACATCTCATTCGTTCTCTCCTTACACAGATCTCAAGGAGAGCAGAATAAACCTATGTGAAACATTTACTGCAAGCCCAGGTCCAACATTACAGGTTACTAAAGAAAGACTCCCCGAAAAGGATGATTGTTATTCTTATAGCAATAACCGTCTATAGAGGTCCATGTATGGTTCAACGGATCAATACATGAAAACATTGATTATTGGCCTATTTATTTGTCTGTCCATAAAAAGTATTTAATGGGAGTCTGTCAGAAATAGTTTATCAACACGTAGCTCCACATCTTCATTTCCAATCTACATCTATTTTGTTACTGATATAACATGACTTTACTGAGTGAATTAGAGTCGACACTTGCTAATATATTAGACGTCATAGTCTCAGTAGAGCCAGACCATGTGTTTCTCTGACTAAGAATTGCTTTAGTCCATGGGTGTCAAACTCTGGATTTGGCCCGCGGGGTAATTATATTTGGCCCGCGAGACAATACCAAATTACTACTAGAACTGGCCCGCCGGTATTATACAGCGCATTCACCGCTAATACTACGAATCCCATAATGCTCTGCTGTTGTTTTCGCGCGCCAATCAGGACAGGACCCAGAAACGCCCTCTCCTCTGTGACAGTAGTCATAGCAACATAGACGCTACAACTGTCAGTGCGCTATCCCTTCCCAAAAATGGCAAAAATGGGCACATCAGATTAGATCAGTGTGCAATAATTAACGTTTTCTTTGTGCACTTTTTCTTGCTACAAGGCATGGGCTTGAATGGTTTATTGATTTATTATCATTTTATTTGTAAAATTATTAGCCAGTGGAAAAAGTTTATTTTGGTATTTAAATCAGAAGGCTGCAAATAGAAAAGAGGCATACGATTTTTATTAAAATTTTATTTATTTAATAAATGAATGCCATTGATGTGTTTTTTCATTTGAAATTCGATTTTGCATGTCTCCACTATTAAATTATATATTGTATGGTAATAAGCGATGCTTGTTCCATATTCAATGTTAAAGCAAAACTTGTTTGGGTCCATATTAAAAGGTTCATTTGTTCAATGTTGGCCCGCGACTTTGTTCAGGTTTTACATTTTGGCCCACTGGGTATTTGAGTTTGACACCCCTGCTTTAGTCCAAAGAATTCATTTCTAATGTTCTCTAGTGACAAAAGCTGAACCCACACTGTAAAGGGATTGACATGTAATTTACAGGCAGCTTGGTGGCAAGTAAAATTCTGTATTTCATATTACAGTACACCTTCTGTAGTTGTAAGGGTCCTGTGTGGAGCTGGTGTAGATAGTCAGGCGCAGGACAGCAGATATGAGGAATCAACATTTTTTACTCAAAAAGACAAATATACAACGTAACATAACGAGCCCACAAAGACGGACCGAATTACAATAAACAATCACTCACAAACACAACATGGGGAACAGAGGGTTAAATAATAAACAAGTAATTGGTTGAGTGAAGCCAGGTGTGTAAGACAAAGACAGAACAAATGGAAAATGAAAAGTGGATCGCCGCCCGAATAAGGAGAGGGACCGACCTCGGCGGAAGTCGTGACATTAATATAAATATGGTACCAAAGAAAGTACTGTGTAATGACACACTCTGCATAACTGTAAAATTGACTTTATTATACTGTAAAAAAGTAAATGCTATCATAATATTTCACAGTATTTTACTGTAATTACAAGGGATTGGTGCAAGCAAGATGGCTACTAGGTATAGTGTTTACACATTACAGCATATTAATGCATATCTGGTGTTTTATATCACTTGTACTTCTAGAGGCCAACCTCTACGGGCTAGGGGGCAGTATTGAGAATTTTGGAAAAAAATATGTGCGCATTTTTAACTGCCTCCTACACCAACTCAGAAGCTAGAATATGCATATTATTGTTTAGGTTTGGATAGAAAACACTCTGAATTTTCTAAAACAGTTTGAATGGTGTCTGTAAGTATAACAAAACTCATATTGCAGGCAAAAACCTGTGAAAAATAGATTTAAAAAAATGAGAATTTTGTGACTGTACTATTTAGTGTCATTGTTTTAAAGATACCACAGTGAGAAAGGATTCAGTTCGCAACTCCTACTGCTTCCACTAGATGTCAACGATCTTTAGAAAGTTGTTGGAAGCATCTGTCATGAATACAGACCGAATTAGAAAGCTTACAAGTTGACACGTCATCACTTCATTTTTTGCGCCTGCGCATGAATCTGAGAAGAGTGCCTTTGTCATAATCGTTTATTCTAGACACTTGATAGGTTGTGTGAAAATATTACCGATGTTTACTGATGTTTCACGTTAAAAATGGACCAAAAGATTAATGCTAAACAACGTTTGACATGTTTAAACAAACGTAAATAGATTATTTACTAGGTTTTCTTTAGCTTTTCGACGTGACTTTACACTGCCCACCTCATTTTGTGGGAGCCTACTGAACGCTAACTATTTGGACATAAATTATGAACTTTGTCAAAAGAAACCACATTTGTTCTGGACCTGGGATCTCTGGCAGCGCCTTCTGATGGAGATAATCAAAGGTAAGGGGATATTTAGAATGTTATTATCGATATTAGATGATGCTAATGCTAACGGTATAGCTTAGCTTAGCTTAGCATATAGCTTATTGTTGTTAGCATAGTACCCAGTTTATGCAAAATGTGATTTCCCAGTAAAGTTATTTTGAGATCTGGCCATTCGGTAGCAATTACGAGATGATAATATATTATTCTTTGAATGACAATATTATAATTTACCAATGTTTTCGAATAGTAATTCCGTGATTTGTAATGCTGGATTCACTGGGTGCATTCGAGCCGAAAAAAATTCTGAATTTAACCGCGACTGTAAATGCTGTTTTTGGATATAAATATGAACTTGATGGAACTAAAAATGCATGTATTGTATAACATAATGTCCTATGAGTGTCATCTGATGCAGATTGTCAAAGGTAAGTGCATAATTCTAGCTAGTTTTCTGTCTGTTGATGCCCTTCTTTGAATTGGCTAAACATTACACGCAGCTATTGTCAATGTACTCTCCTCACATAACCTAACTTTATGCATTCTCCGTAATGCCTCTGAAAATCGGACAGCGTGGTTAGATTTAGGAGATATATCTTTCAAATGGAGGAAAATAGTTGATTATTTGATTATTTGAAATGATTACTCTTGCAGTTTTGAATTCCCCGCCATGGTCACATGACAATGAATCCCAATACCGGGATTAGATCCTGCCCCCTGGCCTCAACAGGTTTAAAAAAGGCTTCCAAACTGGCAGCGGCTACTGGGCAAAACAGACCAAAAGGTCATGGCAAAATGCTTGTCTAAACGTGACAAGCATTTTGCTATGTCCTTTTGATCTATTTGCCAGTTTGGAAGCCTTCTCCGGTGCTCAACGTTGCCAGTTGTCTCATCATTACCGCCTCATGACACCTGGACTCCATCACCTTCCTGATTACCACCACCATATCTGTCACTTGGTTCTTTCCTGAGGTGTTATTGACTGTTTCTCTTTCATGTCTGTACCCTTTTCGTATTTCTTGTTTTGTACTATGTTCTATTTATTATTACATTTGCACTCCCTGTACTTGCTTCCCGACTCCAAGCGTACAAGTTAGAGAATAACGCCTCCCCAAGGGGAAGCAAAACCGATAAACATTTTTTTTTTACTGGTGACGTCGGGTCCAAGTGCCACTGCCGACGCTACCGGGGATGCCTCAGCTGGCTCGTCAGGCTCCCATGCCTCAGCCGGCTCTACAGGTTCCTGTGCCTCAGCAGAAGCGACTGGCCTGCTCCTGGTCCTCGGGACCGTCCCTCTGGTCGCAGTCGCCCGGCGGCTTGAGTCGCGAGTCAGGGAGGGGCTATTTACTCCCGCTCCCCCTCTCCGGCACTTGTTGTCGCCCGTTGTCTCATCATTACACACACCTACCACCATCATTACGCGCACCTGTACCTCATGACACTCACCTGGACTCCATCACCTTCCTGATTACCTCCACTATATCTGTCACTCCCCTTGGTTCTTTCCTGAGGCGCTATCGACTCTGTTTCTCTTTCATGTCTGTACCCTTTTCGTGTTTCTCATTTTGTACTGTTCTATTTATTATTACATTTGCACTCCCTGTACTTGCTTCCTGACTCCCAGCATACACATTACAATGCTCAAGCATTTAATGACTTGCTGCCACTCCAATCTGTCCACTATACATTTTAAATTGATGGGTGTCACAACGTCCACAGGTGGCGCCTCTCCCCGTTCGGGCGGCGCTCGGCCGTCGTCGTCGCCGGCCTACTAGCTGCCACCGATTTCCTTTTCTGTTTCGTTTGGTAATGTCTGGTTAGGGTAGCACCTGTTTTGTGTTTAGTAATTAGTGGGGTATTTAGTCTGTCTGTTTTGTGTTTGGGGTTGCGCGGGATTCTTTCGTGTCTGTTATCGTAGGTTGGGGGGGATTTCTTTTCAGGTCCTTTTATATTTAGCATTTTGGCTTTAGGGTTGCTGGGCTGCGTCCCAATATATTCCCAAGACTGTGTTAGTCTTCCTTTGTTGGAATATTTTTTCCCTTGCCTTGTAGACTTGATATTTTGGACTTGTTTTTCTTCATTAAAGTAACTACGTGTTTCACGTACCTGAGTCTCCTGCGCCTGACTTCACCCCTCCTGCAGAGCTATTATTTGACAGAATCCCGCACCTCAATGGAGTCAGCAGGAGCTGAAGCACCAACCCCGTCTGTGGAGGAACAGGTTAGCCAACATGCCAACGTCCTTCATCACTTGGGGGATGCGATGGATCAGGTGTTAGCACGCCTGGAGAATTGGGAGAGACGTGCTCTTCCACCTGACCCAGCTACTGTCCACCACCCTGTTCCCCCCTCAGCACCGATGGAATCCAGCCCGAGTGGGATTAAGCTCGCGCTCCCGAGGGAGTTTGATGGGACGGCCGCTGGGTGTAAGGGGTTCCTACTCCAACTGGAGCTGTACCTGGCGACCGTTCGCCCCACTCCCTCAGGAGAGGAGAGGGTGAGTGTCCTCGTCTCTTGTCTCACGGATAGAGCCCTGGAGTGGGCCAACGCCGTCTGGGAGGGCCCAGATTCAGCCAGGGACTACCCAGAGTTCACTGTAATCGCTCATCCCCCTAAGAGCAAAGCGGCGGGTGAGCGACTGTTCCACCTGAGACAGGAGACGAGGAGTGCACAGGACTTCGCGTGGGAGTTCCGGACCCTAGCCACTGGAGCGGGGTGGAACGAGAGGGCCCTTATTGACCATTATCGTTGTAGCCTGAGGGAGGACATCCGCCGGGAGCTGGCATGTCGGGACACTACAAACACCCTGGACCAGCTTATTGATCTGTCCATCAGACTGGACAACCTGCTGGCTGCCCGTGGGCGTTCTCCTCGGGCCCTTTTCGTTCCACCTTCCAGTCTTCCTGATCCAACGCCCATGGAGATAGGGGGGGCTGCAGCTAGGAGGACCGGAGGGGGGGGTCTCTCCTGTGCCCACTGTGGTCGCAGAGGGCACACTGCCGACTGGTGCTGGAGAGGCTCACCCGGGAGTTCAGAGGGCAGGCAGAGTACCACGTCGACACCCCAGGTGAGTCAGCACCATTCTCACCCAGAGCCCCCTGTTGGCCACATGCATGTCTTAGTGTCTTTTCCTGAGTTTTCCCCGCACTCCCAGTATAAGGCGCTAGTTGATTCAGGTGCAGCTGGGAGTTTTGTGGACCGTGGGGTCGCCCATAAGTTAGGGATTCCCCTTATCCAGTTGGACCAACCCTTCCCTGTGCACGCCCTAGAGAGTCGACCACTTGGGTCGGGCCTGGTTAGGGAGGTTACTGCGCCACTGGTTATGGTGATGCGGGGGGGTCATGAGGAGCGTATCAGCCTCTTCCTCATTGACTCCCCAACATTTCCGGTGGTACTGGGTATTCCCTGGCTAGCCACTCACAATCCCAACATTTCGTGGAGACAGAGGGCTCTTAAGGGGTGGTCGAGGGATTGCTCGGGCAGGTGTATAGGGGTTTCCATCGGTGCTACTACGGTGGAGAGTCCAGACCAAGTCTCTACCGTGCACATTCCCTCAGAGTATGCCGATTTGGCTATCGCCTTCAGTAAAACGAAGGCGACTCAATTACCACCTCATCGACGAGGAGATTGTGCGATAAACCTCCAGGTTAACGCTGCATATCCCAGGAGTCACGTGTATCCTCTGTCTCAGGAGGAGACAGTGGCTATGGAGACATACACCACTGAGTCCTTGAGGCAGGGATACATTCGGCCATCCAAATCACCTGTCTCCTCGAGCTTCTTTTTTGTGAAGAAGAAGGATGGAGGTTTGCGTCCGTGCATTGATTATAGAGGTCTAAATGCCATCACGGTGGGTTTCAGTTACCCATTACCTCTCATCGCTACGGTGGTGGAGTCATTTCACGGGGCGTGCTTCTTCACAAAGTTGGATCTCAGGAGCATGTACAATTTGGTGTGTATCCGAGATGGGGACGAGTGGAAAACCGCATTTATTACTACATCTGGCCATTATGAGTACCTTGTCATGCCATATGGGTTAAAGAATGCTCCAGCCGTCTTCCAATCCTTTGCACTACGGGGTGCCTGAGGACATCGTCTCTGATCGAGGTCCCCAGTTCACGTCCCGAGTGTGGAGGGCGTTTATGGAGTGACTGGGGGTTTCGGTTCGTTTGACCTCGGGTTTTCACCCCGAAAGTAATGGGCAGGTGGCCGGCCGGGAGAGGGGGCTGGGGCGAGGTTTGTACCGTGGGCCGAGTTTGGCGCAGAACTCTCTTCGCCACTCCTCCACTAACGTGTCGCCCTTTCAGGTGGTGTTGGGTTACCAGCCGGTCCTGGTGCCCTGGCATCAGAGCCAGACTGAAGCTCCTGCAGTGGAAGACTGGGTACAGCGCTCTAAGGAGACCTGGAGTGCCGTCCAGGAATCCCTTAAACGGGCTGGGGGTCGGCACAAGGAGAGTGCTGACCGCCGCCGCAGTGAGGCCCCCGTGTTTACTCCGGGGGACAGGGTCTGGCTCTCGACTCGGAACCTGCCCCTCCGCCTGCCCTGCCGGAAGTTGGGTCCGCGATTTGTGGGGCCGTTCAAAGTCCTGAGGAGAATAAACGAGGTGTGTTATAGGTTGCAGCTTCCTTCGTATTACCGTATTAACCCCTCGTTTCATGTGTCTCTCCTCAGGCCGGTGGTAGCTGGTCCAATGCAGGACGCTGAAGTGCGGGAGGTCCCTCCGCCCCCCCTGGACATCGGGGGGGGGCCCAGCGTACACAGTCCGGTCCATCTTGGACTCCAGGCATCGGGTAGGGGGTCTGCAGTACCTCGTGGACTGGGAGGGGTACGGTCCGGAGGAGAGGTGCTGGGTACCGGTGGAGGACATCTTGGATCCTGCAATGTTGCAGGAGTTCCACAGCCTCCATCCGGATCGCCCTGCGCCTCGCTCTCCGGGTTGTCCTCGAGGCCGGCGTCGGCGCGATGCGGGACGCCGGCCTCGAATAATAGTTCCTGCAGAACTATTATTTGACAATGAGGCACTATAACCACATGAGTTAAATTGTTACAGCATTATCACTCACAGGTGCAACAAATATAGCCTCTTACAAGGCATACCTCAAAATATGTTAATGAGACAGAAACAACAATACCATGCACTCACTAGTGGTCAAAAGGTTTTCGGCCCTTTACATATACCGTACTGTATTCTGTGGGGTGGAATGACAGTACCATTCGAAATACAGCAATTTCCCCACAATGCAACATAACTGACAGTATGCCGTAGTAGAAAAACATTTAAGAGTTTTTTACTGTTGATAATACCTTAAACTACAGTTTTCTGTCACAGTGCATGTTCATGCTTCACTTAATTTCATTACCATTTTTCAATAGCCTCCCCAAGTCTTGTTCCCAGACAGCACTTTAATCTCAGCAAATGCACAATCAATTTCAGGCGGTCCTGGCGGGATGTCTGTTTATCCAAGGACTGAGAGAGCATGATGGAAGGGGATGCCCAGGGGAGGGCAGGATACAGCTTTCCAGCAACACCAAGAGTGTGTCCTCAAACAAATGTGTGTGTGGGGGTATTAGCTTTAGGTGTGTGTTTGTGTGCTTCCCGTACATGTCTATGTCAGATTGCATTTTCTATTTCACTATTTCATTGCTGTAATGTGAAATATGGCTGGGTTCCTAAAAATCTGTCTGTTGAGGCGAGGGGGGAAATTATCTGGTGCTGGCCATGAGTGATCATCTGCTCTGGGCATGAGACAGCTTCAGTACCCAGCTGCCCACTACCCTGCCCAGCAGCAGCAGCAGACAGTATTATCCCATTTGGACGGTTGATCAATCAGTTTGGTTGCCTTCGTTTAAACACAGCCAGGCATGATGTGCCAATGGGTTGGTTATACATGAGACGGTACAACCAATAACTAGGCCCTCTTAACAGTTTCTCCAAATACTGGAGATGTGCAGGGAACCTGTTGATGGACGTGTGGCAAAGACATTCACTGCCCAAGCGTTCTATTCATTTTAAATATAGAGAAACCTTTATAATAGAGGTCAAATAGCCTGATTCCATGCTAGGTATGGATATCATATAATGGCAGGTCATATCCCCGATATCATCATTACACATGCCATTCAATTGACAATCTATTAATAATATGTAATATGACCCTTTGAAAGACCTGCTATCTGATTAAAGTCTGAACATCCAACCTTGGATAAATCATACTGTCATTAATGTTTTATTAATTTGAATTTTCAGTCCAAATAACTTTAGCCTACTTTTAGTCAAGTAAATGGACTTTATTGCCTCAGGCTGGTACCTGCAGATTGGATGTAAAACCCAGGGGACGCCAGTTACATTAGCGAATGTCACAGAGAAGCCAAGCTATCCCCATAACTCTCAACATTCCACCTCACATGCTCTGCAACTTCACAGGAACATTTGAGCAGATTGCATTGTGTAAAGGTAAAGTCTACTTAGTTTGTCTACATAGTTAATGTTAGAATACCAAGGGTACAACTGTGCTCTCAGACACATAAGCCATTCGTTTATGTGTCTACAGTTTTAACTTTAAAGCAAGTGTTGGTGGGGCTAAACACAGACTTTGGAAGTGTTCCAGTGCACACTTCAAATTCAAGATCTCAGATTATAGATTGGTATTTGTTAAAGGATAACATACAATCTGAGTTTAACAAGTAGAATCTAGTCCTCTCGCCTGTACAAAACCAGTCTAAGATCTGTAGATGTGTATGCCTGTAATGGCATCATGATAGTGATATTATCTTAATGATCCACAACTAGAACAATGATCCATGTTGCTGCAGATGTCATCAAAATGTCATTACAAAAATGTTGTTAAAGGTAGATTATTCCAGAAGCCAAGAGTCATCTGGCCATGCCAACATAATGACCATGAAACCATGAAGCAAAGGTTTATCGTCATAAAAAAAGTGCTTTACAGTAAATGCAGCGATAACTTGATGATTAGACTTCATAGTCCCCAGATGACAACCCTGACCCACATGCATGATTTTATGGTATTAATATAATGACGTAAATGTAGCTCTCCTGTCAGGGGCTATCATCATTCTCAAAACAGCTCCAATGGTACCAGAAACACCAGGAAAACAATGTTGGTTAGGAGTTTACCAGACCCAGATTAAGCATATAAAAAAATGCTTAATCTGAAAAAAACATTTTCACCCCAGTAGTAGTCTTATCTGTTGCAGATCGGCCTTATGCATGTTTATAGTATGCTTATCCTTGTACCTCGGCCAGGCTTAGTATTTTTTTATTATCCTTGGAAACAGAATAAGACAGATCGTGCTTGAGTCCCACCCTGCTGTGGAAGTCACTCCCTATAAAGGGATTTAGAGGATTTTGGATTTACATGTCCATGTGGCTTACATACCTGGGGCTGTCGCTGTCCTCTGGCCCGCATCTGCATCTGCTGCACTGTTTACAAGGCCACTACAGATCACTGGAGATCTATTTGCATGGCTGATAGATGATACAGGTAATTTATCACTGGACCAGTAGGACTTACAGTATAGAATATTTACAGAGTTTATTATTTCCTAAACACTATATCCACACATTTTTCACATTCGTGTTTTCTTATCAGAAATTATTGCTTAAAGGTACCTTCATGTGTTTGTAAAATATTACTTTTCTCAGATTTCGTATTCATACATTTGAGAATTTTTTTTGTAAAACGCTATGTACAGTTGAACACCATCTCCACCATCAAACATGGAGGTGGAAACATTATGCTTTGGGGGTGTTTTTCTGCTAAGGGGACAGGACAACTTCACCGCATCATTTGACGGGGCCATGTACTGTCAAATCGTGGGTGAGAACCTCCTTCCTTCAGCCAGGGCATTGAAAATGGGTCGTGGATGGGTATTCCAGCATGACAATGACCCAAAACACACGGCCAAGGCAACAAAGGACTGGCTCAAGAAGAAGCACATTAAGGTCCTGGAGTGGACTAGCCAGTCATACTAGCCACCAAATACTAAGTCATGTTTTGCAGAGGGGTCAAATACTTATTTCCCTCATTAAAATGCAAATCATTTTATAACATTTTTGACATGCGTTTTTCTGTTTTTTTTGTTGTTATTCTGTCTCTCACTGTTCAAATAAACCTACCATTAAAATTATAGACTGATCATTTCTTTGTAAGTTGGCAAACATACAAAATCAGCAGGGGATCAAATACTTTTTTCCCCCACTGTATGTAAACTTCCGACTTCAACTGTATCTATTATTTAGCTGGAATGGAATGTTCTCTGTCTCACCTAGCTATCGTAAAATGAATGCACTGACTGTAAGTGTTACATCTGCTCCTGCCACGCCCTCTACTTCTCATCCTGTGTCTCCCTAACCTGCCGCCACTCCCCCAGTGCTCTCTCCCTCTCTCTCTCTGTGTGGGTGTATGTGATTGTGTGAGTGGAGACAGGTGTGCTAGAGGCAGAGCAGACCCCCATCAGCTGCAAACTGTTCCATAATCAAGACCTCTACAAATACTCAGCCCTGCCACTTCCACTCTGCCAGATTGTAGCTTCTGCGGTCAAGCTGTTTGTTCTGACATAGAGCTTGTTATCCTTTTGTGCCTGTTTTTCTCTCAGCTACAGTTCCGTCCACTCTGACTCAGGTCCCTGTCTCCGGTCCCTCGTCTTGTCAGTCCTGGTTCCCTGCCCTCTACTGCTTCCTTGGATTCAGCTCTGGACCTGATTACCCTGCCCTTACTATCCTTGCCTGAGCCTCAGTTCCTGGTTCCCTGCTACCCGCCCAAACTTCCCCTGGCCTGCACCCCATCTCCGCCCTGCTTTTCAATAAATACCTTAGTTACCTTATCCTCGTCTGAGTCTGCACTTGGGTTCACCTGCTCCGCCACGCGTAACAGTAGGATCTGGCCATAGATATGAACCCAGCATATAAAAGATGTATTTATTTGTTACATTTGACTGTGTAAAAACTAGCAGACTGAAATTAAACCATCAAGTCTGCCATTGAACATCCCCATGCCATGATTAGATAGTGAAAAAACACGCTTCTTTCATAATTTCATTAAACAATAAAAGCTAATTGACCAACATTTCTGAAAATGGATATATAGCGTTTTGGAATGAAACTTAATTTTCTCCTCTGCTAGAAAACAGATACCAATTGTGGCTGAAAGAGAAATATTTCCTCCAAACCAGTGTGAAAAACTATTCAGTGTCATTAAAACCAAAAACGTGTTGATGCATTTCAAATGCGTATCGATGTTGACGCAATTGCTCTGTACATTGAATGCAATTGATTAGGTGTCATTTGCCATGATTCTTATCTTTTCACAAAAGCTTCACTTTTTAAGGATTAAAAGCTAATACCAGCCTGGTTGAACTGATGTCATTCCAACCGAGTTCATGTTCACTTGATTTAATAGATTTAGATTTGTATTCTTTTCACTGTAGGACAGATCTTAAAGATAATTGAAACTTGATAATATTGATGTTGTCTCAGGGGTGTACAGACTGGAACATACTGATATGCTTGCCCAGGGGCGATGTTTTCTCAATCGCTCAGTCACTCATGAATTAAATTAATCAGTCGGCTTACCTGCAACACTCACCGAACAAAAATCTTTACCTTTGTGGTGATAAAGTGGGGGACTTGTCCAGAGTAAAAAAGTTACAAGTTGTCACTGACAATTTCCTAATCCTCAAGGGCCAGACCCACAGGCAGGTTGACGTTTATTATCATGAATCTTTCCTGGAGGTAGACCTGCACTAGATGGGCCAGCTGCATAACCAAAATTGGCTATGTCGTAAAAATTCATGAAAACAAAAATTTGCTTTTTGTTCTTTATTTTATTTATCAGCAGAACTGCCTCCAGGTCAAGATTCATGACAATAAATGCCAATCTGTGACACACAGGTGCTATAGTCAGCCAAAACCATTAGTGGCTGACAATACCATCGGCCAATGGAGATGTCAAGGATTTTTTTTAATGCCCTTGATTCCTTAGGATCGCTGTTACCATTTCTCGCATTGGAGAGGTTAATAAAAAAAAATGATTTACATACGTACACTACCAGTCAAAAGTTTTAGAACACCTACTCATTCAAGTTTTTTTTATTTTTATTTTTTTAGTATTTTCTACATTGTAGAATAATAGTGCAGACATCAAAACTATGAAATAACACATATGGAATCATGTAGTAAGCAAAGAAATTGTTAAACAAATCAAAATATATTTAATATTTGAGATTCCTCAAAGTATTCACCCTTTCCCTTAATGACGTAAATGTAAATGTAAATGACAGCCTTTAAGGAGTTCCCACATATGCTGAGCACTTGTTGGCTGCTTTTCCTTCACTCTCCGGGTCCAATTCATCCCAAACCATCTCAATTTGGTTGAGGTCCGAGGATGGTGGAGGCCAGGTCATCTGATGCAGCACTCCATCACGCTCCTTTTTGCTAAAATAGCCCTTACACAGCCTGGAGGTGTGTTGGGTCATTGTCCTGTTGAAAAACAAATGATAGTCCCACTAAGCCCAAACCAGATGGGATGGCATATCGTTGCAGAATGCTGTGGTAGCCATGGTTGTTAATTGTGCCTTGAATTCTAAATACATCACAGTGTCACCAGCAAAGCACCCCCACCCACACCATAACACCTCTTCTTCCATGCTTTACGGTGGGAAATATACATGCAGAGATTATCCGTTCACCCACACCGCGTCTCACAAAGACACAGCGGTTGGAACCAAAAATCTCCAATTTGGACTCCAGACCAAAGGACACATTTTCACCGGTCTAATGCTCATTGCTCGTGTTTCTTGGCCCAAGCAAGTCTCTTCTCCTTATTGGTGTCCTTTAGTAGTGGTTTCTTTGCAGCAAATTCAACCTTGAAGGCCTGATTCACACAGTCCCCTCTGAACAGTTGATGTTGAGATGTGTCTGTTACTTGAACTCTGAAGCATTTATTTGGGCTGCAATTTCTGAGGCTGGTAACTCTAATGAACTTATCCTCTGCAGCAGAGGAAACTCTGGGTCTTCCTTTCCTGTGGCGGTCCTCATTAGAACAAGTTTCATCATAGCGCTTGATGGTTTTTGCGACTGCACTTGAAGAAACGTTCAAAGTTCTTGGAATTTTCCGTATTGACTGACCTTCATGTCTTAAAGTAATGATGGACTTTCATTTCTCTTTGCTTATTTGAGCTGTTCTTGCCATAATATGGACTTGGTCTTTTACCAAATAGGGCTATCTTTTGTATACCAACCCTACCTTGTCACAACACAACTGATTGGCTCAAACGCATTAAGGAAAGAAATTCCACAAATTAACATTTAATAAGGCACACCTGTTAATTGAAATGCATTCCAAGTGACTTCCTCATGAAGCTGGTGGAGAGAATGCCAAGAGTTTGCAAAGATGTCATCAAGGCAAAGGGTGTCTATTTGAATTTGAATCTCAAATATAAATTATATTTTGATTTGTTTAACTTTTTTGGTTACAATATGATTGCATATGTGTTATTTCATATTTTTGATATCTTCACTATTATTCTACAATGTAGGAAATAGTAAAAATAAAGAAAAACCCTTGAATGAGTAGGTGTTCTAAAACTTTTGACTGGTACTGTATACTGTACGTCATGAAAGGAAAGTCCCCATTGGTGCCCGAATGTCATTAATAAAAGTCCCACAGTCAGTCAGTCAGTCTATGTCAGTAATTGCCATTGAGTCCCATTGTGGTAACCAATCTAGTTCCATGAAACAGATGGTTCCTCTGTTGGTGAGTATGGGAAAAGGAACAAGCAATCGACCCACCAGAGTGACAATGCTCCCCATTTCCACTTTAGACCTTGCTCGTCCCAGCAGGGGAGATGCACTGTCATGCCACGACAATGTTTTGCAGAGACACAGTGGATATGTCCCAAATGGTACCCTATTCCCTACATAGTGCACTTCTTTTGTGCACTTCCCTATGGGCCCTGGTCAAAATCAGTGCACTAAATAGGGAATATGGTGCCATTTGGGACGCAGAAAATGAGAGAAGACTGTGATACTGCGACATGCTGATAGCCCATTAACAACCTATTAACACAGCGAATATTGTCATTGCATCATTTGATCCCACATCATGTCATATTCACAGGTAGCCTCTACAGAGATGGGTTTTCCAGAGTATTTCAGCGTTGAAATGTCACATCCAATGTCCAAACTTCAACATGGGGTAATAAACAGAACAGATGGGTTGATGGGAAATTAAGTGGCATACAATTTACCCCCCAGAGTCCCCATCACAGCTCTCCTAGATCAACTCCCAGAATTAATTGCAGTGGAACTCAATATATTGTCCGGCTAGGCGTATTGTTGGATCAGGAACAGTAGTGCTTAACACACACACACACACAACGCACCAGCAGTTCATATATCGTAAACAAACCAAAAATCTCTCTGCGAAGCCATTTGTTATGCTTTGTCATCTTTGAATAGAACAGGAATTGAAGGCGTACAGTGATCCTTTCCAGCGCAAAAACACCCGTCCAGTTACTAATCCCTTTGTTTAGAGTAGCATAATGAGTAGCATAAGAGTAGCATAATGTAATCTAGACTGCAAATAATTATGGAAAGAATAAAAAGAGGTCCCATCTCTACTTTCCAGCTAATGTCTAAGTGGATGGATACGAGATCTATCTCTATGTAATGAGGTGTGTATGGAGATGGAACCAATGTGACCTAATTACAGTTGGAATATCCCGCGTGAATAAGGTCTATTACAGTCCACTCAAGTAATGAAACAGCTGGAGTTATTTTTGGACCATCTGTCAGTGTCTCAACAAGCCATTTCCACAACACTTCGACTGTACAATATTCAAGCCCACCTGTCACCTGCAGCTCCTTGGAAGGTGTTAAAGGGTCTGATGGGACTGATGAGAAGCTTCATAATGTATTTTAATTGGCATTTATATTGAACAATATGTTCCAAATTGTACTGACTCATTAGACACCGTGGCCAAGCAGACGTTTTTTTTTGGTGTGACCACCACAGGCATATCTGAATAACGTAGTCGCACACATACGGTTACATTCCTGGTTAAAGGGTTCGTTTGCTCTTGAATAAGGAGCACGGCAGTGTACAGGAGAGCATCCCGAATTGGCCGTTTATTAAGCCTTTGACAGAGGAGACGACATGACTACATCCGTAGATCTCTCCATCTGCGCCCGCTCAAAGGGTAGCAGGGCTATACCACAGGCCATTATCCAATGAGGCCCTGCCAATTAAGAGGGTTACAACCAATAAGAAGGATGCATTTTGGGAACACGCACTCACTCAACAAGTGCACGCATGTTTTAACAGATGCACCGTGCGCATAATAACATTCCGCCGTCTATTCTCATACTCAACACATACGTCTTGCCTAGTCGTGTCAAAATGACCAGGAATCCATCAAGTAAGCGCGTCAGAGATTTATAGTCCAATTCAACTTTTCCCAAATGCCATTAATGCCTGTCTCTATTGAGGAGTAAAAACAAGCTATTTGCCATCTCACAATGTTCCATCAGAGTTTTGGAGCACTGCCCATCCACTTTATTTCCTGGTCTCACACTGGGGCTGAGGCAGCTCTCTATGCCTTTATACTATGTTCAGCACCAGATGCAGCAGCCTGTGTTGAATGGTGTTTAAATGAGGCTTTTATGTCCCGTTTGCATAAATACTTTTTACATTTTATATCCACAATAACTATGCTGTACCCAGCGCTGTCATGTCCATAGGAAAAAGCCATTTCAGACTATCAAGTTAGAGTAGCTAGCTCGTTTAACTATCTTAGCTGGCAAGGTCGGTAGACTTGAGAAAAGCAAGCTATAATTAAATGAACTGAATAAGACTCACATTCCTTTCAGTCTTTTACTCAGCTTTTAGCAGAGATGCATATTTTGGTTCTTTTAAAAAAGAACCACCATTTAGAGGGACACAGACAGTTCAAGAGGTATGCTTAGATGTGCATAAAAATAAACATGTACTTTTTGACATAGAATCAAGCGTAATGATTATGGCTCTAGATTGCAGGAACCCCCCCAGCCATCCTCACGTACTTTATGCCTCCTGCCCTCCTCAGATTTTTGGGGTGCATGACGCAGCTGACAGTACCATTGATTCTGAGTGATAGAAGAATCCATTGTCAGTGACTACATGTTTGTGTACTTGTAGATCATGTATCTACAGTAATTCTGCTTCTGCTACAGTAAACGGATCAACGCGGCCCATGTTTAACCTGTCGCATCACAAAACCATTGTCCCCATTCGTGTCCACTCTAAAAGGTTTTACTGTTTTGTTTTACTGTTTTTTCAGAGAGAAAAAATCTCATCTTGTGTCAGCCCTTGTGCGTATACTTTCTGAGAACATGGTCTCCCAGGAGAGTGTTGCCTTTGGCTCAGTAGACCACTCAGTTTATTGCTTTCACTGTCTCTTCATTCCCAATACAGTTAAAACACGGAATTGGCGACAGACATCAGGAGGTAGCACGTATGGCACGTAGCTATGATAGTATAGAGATGTTTACTGAAGACGCATCAGGAAGATTTATACATTCTCTGTGTCACTGATTCAATATCTTTTACGTACATCCAGGAGGTGCCAATCATTTTGTCATGGAGTAACACTGCCACTTAGTGGTACACATCACAACTTTTCTACAGGAGACAGAAATATGAATTGTATGAATCTCAAGTAAAAAAGGACATGGTGTCACTGGTGAAAAGTATGTCCTTGTATTCATTTTATCATCTTTATTGATTATCTATGTTATACTTTTTATAGCATCTCACAAAGCACAGTTCAATTTGAAAACCATTTTCATAAAAACAGAATTCAATTCAAGATATTGGCTGGAAGGCAACATTTTTTGGGGTCAAAATCAAACTGGAGAATACTTGTTTTACTTGCCAAACCGTGTCCAATGAATGGGGTTGCTGATTATACATGCATTGTTAGTGATAACAATTTAACCAATTTAGAGCCGCAGAAATGCATGAATCTATTACCTTGGTTCTCAGCTTTACAGTATTCAAGATAAGTGCTCTAAGCTTTGTTGTCAAAAAACTATTGTATGAAGTTTCAGGACTAAACCAATTTGGCTTTGTCAACTCACAGGCAATGAAACAAAGTGTGTTAACCCTTTGTAAGCAAGAAGGGTATAAGAAACCTATTGAATCTAAATGGGACCAACTGGAAAAATACAAAGTTTGCATTGACATTTCAGTTTTTTATCAAACTAAAGTTCCTACTTTATAATTTACTGGCTTTCTCTCTCTCTCTCTTGTTGAACTGGTGCCTAGCTACTCGTCCTCATGGTGCTCGCAGAAATCATGGCAACAGACAGTTACCATGGTGATAAATGTCATGAACTCTTGGAAGTCCAATTCTGAGTCTCCGTCCGTGTCCAGGCTCTCCATCAAACTGTCCATAGTGGCCTGGTCCTTCACTTGCTGAGGGCAAAAACAGATAAACAGAGATAGAAAAGGTCATATTTGATGACTAAAGGCGCATTCTGCAATATTTACAGCTGGTTTTCTGGTCATTTCACCCATTGATTCTAGAATAATAATGTATGAATGCCTCACCAGCTTAGTGCAACAAAGTCTGTAGAATTATATATGATGTATTGATAAACGTGTATTACGCTGTAACCATAGCCTAGATCCAAACTGCATGTTCAATTTAAACAATGACGTATGAAATATTGTAGTGAAATATGGTAGTGATATACTCACCCCTGTAAGGGCTGGTAGCTCCTCATTGATCAAGTCTTTTAGTTCACTTTTCTTTAGTTTGTGCTTGTCTCCTTCTTTCTCTGCGTACCTATGGAACACCTCCATGATGGTGGCCAGTGAACTCTCCAGATCAGTCATTGTGGTTTGTAATGTGATCTATAAAGTATAGCAAAAACATTTCATCTCTAGGCCTACTATGTGACATAAACAACACGCACAGATGTAGGATCTTAATTTGAGCCAGTTTGCTACAGCAGGAAAAGAATCCTGCAGCAACACGAAATATTAATTATTATGTGGATAATAATTAATGGACATTTTTGTAGGGGTTGATACATCTCTCATCAAGGAAAATCAAGTCTTTCAAAGTGGAAAAAACAAACTTCAGAAGTATTTTTTAACCTCAAATATACTACAAGTTTTACATTTCCTGCATTGGAGGAACCTGCAACAGGGTGATAAAACAGTAAGATCCTACACCTGTAAGCAGTCATGTAACTTCAATGCATCAGATGATGACATTCTATCTCTCAGACCTCTCGCTCTCAACAAGAAAAAAGGACAGCACAGCGATTAGCGAGGAGTAATCAAGATACTCATACAATTTGAAATAACATTTTAAGCCTGTCGTTACACCGTACAAACCCCCAAATCAAACGAACGCCTCCAGTTAAAGATCAACTCACTAAGAGACAGCAGATACAGTAAAGAATCTTGACCTACCAGTGTGTCTCGGACTGAAACAAAGGTTATTTGCAGATGAGAGTGAGTAGTGGCTGTGGAGGGACAAAGAGTATAGGCTTTTATAGTTGGTGTGGGGAGGGCCTAGTGCCTCTGGTCAACCACCCTGCCAGTCCAGCACACTGACCAATAGGCTCTTTTTCACCCTCTCACTCCACTGTATTCTCACACTGAATTCACCATTGATGGCTATGCCAGTCTTTTACCATGTTAAAATGGTCAATTTACAGTATTGTTTGAATACCATTGTTTTGAATGACAGTATGACTTTGAGCTGAATTTGTGGATTTGAGCTTCCAGGTTTACAGCTGATGTGTAAGAAAGATTGCATTATATCATAATAGGTTATCTAATGTTCATTTGATTGTACAGGCAATACATTTTTTTTGGTCCTTAAAAAGGTTAGACAATTTACAATTACGAACTGTATACCCCCGTTTAAAGTATTGCCAAACGAATTAGGCTAAAGCAAACAAACAGGCCTTTCACCTTCTCCCCCTATACGTCTCCCTAACCTCCACCCTTAAACCACTTTATCTGTAATTGTAAAGAGGATTTTCTATGCATGGCCATTTGTATTGATCCCTCAGACCTTGGACCTTCTGGTTGCCACAATCCCCACCAGCGTTTTGTCTGAGACAATGGCCTGTTTCAGAGGAAATGGATGGTTGTGCATGTTAATGAACACATTTCTTTTCACTTGTGGAGTTGGCCAGACATGTGCCCTATGCATCCCCGGACTACTAAGCAGGCACAGCCATCCATGTCAACCTCATGTTTAAAAAAGTGAAATATGTTGTGTTGTTTCACCAGGATGAATATATGCCTGCACTTTAGGAATGATAAGTGTTTACAGTTAACTAGAGCAGAAATAGAGAGGGCTCAGATTTCGTTTATTTACTATTGAGCTAAGTCTTCCAAATTTGAGGCGTCTAAAGTCTAGGTATGCATAAGATACCAAAATCTTAACCTAGAGTAGCAACATAATCCCTTACCATTTAATTAAAAAGAGGTTGAAAACAAATGTGATCAAGTTCCAAAATACATTGAATTCCTGTTCTATTGACTTCTCCCTCCCACAAACTCTCTCAACTCTCTGGCCAGCATCTGTTTTGCATTCTTCTCAGGAAGCATTTGGGAGAAAGTGTTTTTTACGGCATGATAAATGTTTCTTTGTCTCTTCCTAAATATATTTCACATACTTCTGACAACAGTTGACCATTGTCCACTGAAAACAGTTGTTCTTGTGTGAAGAAATCACCGTCGCTTGCTTTGAAAGACTGTCTATAGTCATTGTAGTCAGATGACCATAGAAACAGATCCAGTCAAATCCACAATCTATCATTTTCGTACCTCTTCTCTCTCCAACTCATTCATTAAGCATAGAACAAACTACTCTCTGGAAAATGTTATTGGTAGGAGGTTGAGTTTGAGTTTTTCTAGAGGATTTTAGCAGAGCTCAGAGAAAAATCCACCCAATCCCGAACAATCCTCTGATCATATCATATGCACTCTATCCAATGACGTGACAGGACTGTTGGGCGGGTAGGTGAGAGTTGAAAACGTGACTCCGAGCTGAGAATAAATACATTTCTCTCTCTCTCTCTCTCTCTCTCTCTCTCTCTCTCTCTCTCTCTCTCTCTCTCTCTCTCTCTGATCAATGATGATCCTAGGAGAACAAACAAATCGGTGTAACGGTAAATGCAGCATTATTTCAGTGTATCACGTATCAAGTAAAAGGGTTCACACAGTTCATGATGAACAGAATAAAGTATTGTATTTGTATTGGGTCTGGTGGGTCTGACGGGTCTGGTGGACTTGTGACTTCCCATCTTTAAGAGATGCATATGATGAGCCACGGTGGTGGGGGATGCTGGGATAGTAGTGAAGACACAACAGACAGGGCTCTGTAAAGACCAGGAGTTGTATAACCAGGATGTGAGTGTGACTGTCACTCCTTGTCCATATTGGCTTGCGATCCATCAATGTCTTTAATATTGCTATTGATACTGGTGTTAACCCAACTCAAAAACTGTATTATATGGCTTGGAGATGTTGGTAGACAGATTTGTTATACTTGTGGCTTAAAGCAAGAGTACTTAATTGAAACAATAAGAAAGTGCTTACCCCACCTCTATTTTGGTAAAAAGCTGAGGGTTGGGCCTGGAGAAATGTAATCACTCTGAAATTCATAGACAGAGCTATGGATGCAAGGACTGATCATCCATCATCTCATGGATATAATGGATGTTTTGAGGTTATACAGTGTTTGTTTCCTTTTAAATTGTTTACAAACATTGCAGTAAAAAACAAGCTTCAATGTTGGGTTCTGACGGGGTACGACAGTTGAACTAAGCTCATTTAGAATTTTTATTTATTTATTTTTATTTCACCTTTATTTAACCAGGTAGGCTAGTTGAGAACAAGTTCTCATTTACAACTGCGACCTGGCCAAGATAAAGCAAAGCAGTGTGACACAAACAACACAGAGTTACACATGGAATAAACAAAACATACAGTCAATAATACAGTAGAACAAAAGAAAACAAAAAGTCTATATACAGTGAGCGCAAATGAGGTAAGATAAGGGAGTTAAGGCAATAATATCATCATCAATATATCATGAATTATTAAGTCCAAAATTGATATAGCAAATAAAGATTCTAGATAAGAATTCGAGTTCAGTATTCTAACTTTTTTTTAACATTTGAGTTTACATTTTACAAGTAAAAAAATCCCCCTTAAAATGTTTAAGAAAAGATTTCTCGCTGTAACTCTCCAAAAGAGAGATGTCAGCTTTTGTAGTGTGAGATAAAGCGGTCTCCCTGTGTTTTGCTGTAACCATGGCTACAGGTCAGAGCCTCTTGCTGAGTTGAAAAGGTTTGCCAAGTGGCTGACTCATCCCTGGCAGAGTGCCAGGGAGCTCTAGTGGTCTGGACACTGACTAGGGGAGTAACCAGGGGTAGAACTAAGAAAACAACACTGAGGTTTGGTCATCTGAGGACATACAGTATGTTCTCATCTCTCTCCTTCTCTCTCCTTCTCGCCCCTTCTCTACCATTCTCTCCTCTACCATTCTCTCCTCTTCTCTGACCTTTCTTATTCTCTCCCTTATCTCCCCTTTTCCCTCTTCTCTCCTTCTCTTCCATTCTCTCCCCTTCTCCAGTTGGTAAATTTCTACTTCAACTGGGTTATATATATTGCTTGTAAATCATGCATTAGAGTGGGGCTTTAGATTAACCAGTTATTCCACTGATCCCCTTAGCTTGCCATTTAAACGATCTCTAGAAATGTAATGTTGGACTCGTTGCCACAAGGTGGCACCCATGCCGTACATAGAGGACACGTTTCAAGTTTCAAGACACAGAAAAACGTTAGCAGTTTCATCATGTACCACCCATCAGATTAAAAAGACTCTATCAGATTTGTAAAAAAACGCATTGTTTATGATATGGGTGAGGAGAGAAAGTCACATCCTTCAGGGAACACTGCTTTTATGAGAAGGAAATGTAATGTTTCCTTCAACACACAAAGACACTTCATTTTCCTCTGGATTCAATCCGTGTTCAGGGACACCACTCCTCATCAACTTCTACTAATTACATTGCATCTATTAGCATATTTGATGTACTCCACAGGTTATCATCAAGTCCCATCGCCAGCGTTTGCACAGATAAGTAGAGCATTTCACTGGAATTGAGTGTCGAAAAGGTTGAGGAAGTTTAGGGACGATCTATTCCGCAAAGTAATGAACTCTATATGGTGAGGTACCTTGCTAGCAGCGACTCCCAGAACATTTCCCTCTGAAGAAAATAGATATCTGGAATTGGTCCATTCATTATATGATAGGAGTTAGATGAGTTAGATTTTAGAACGATAATAATGTTACAGTATTCACCACTAGAGGGAAGTAACTAAACACTTTATTTGGTAAAGAAGTTGCGACTTCAGCTCTTGAATGCATGGCATACCCACATACAGAACACCCATTGGCTGGTAGTAGGCTCTTACAACCCATCTCAGTAGGCTTGTGAAAGCCAATCAGATCAAGATGTATGTCATAGAGCGCGTTCCTCTGCACATGTGTTGCTGACGCATGCCAGATCTTACAACGCCTGGATAGGCATTTTACCTATCAACGCGAGCAGTCGCTTTCCCGTGCTCAGATGTTGCATGCATCATTCAATGGTCACATGCCACATAATCGACTGCGCAGTCGGGCACCAGATTGCTATAAAATATGATGTAATTAGCTGATACGTAAAATACCTTATCCAGGCGTTGTAAGATCTGGCATGCGTCAGCAACGCCTGGGCAGAGAAACACACCCACCATCTTCTCGATGTCACAGACAGCCATGTGATGAGATAAGTGTGGGCCAACTTGGAGTCTTCACACTTGATATATAATAATAATATGCCATTAGGCAGACTCTTTTATCCAATGAGATTCACTGTCATGCGCGCATACATGTTAAGATACGGGTAGCCCCAGCAGGAATCGAACCCCTTAACCCTTAACTTTGCAAGCACCATGCTCTACCGACTAAGCCACACAGAACCACTTGCACTGCCACTGACCCATTGATTGGTAGTCATCATCACTGTGTCTATATTAGACAAATACTGTGCCATACTGACACTCTATCCACCTTGGCAGTTGTCTGAAGATTGGCCGATGACACCCACACTCTGGATTAACTACTAACTGGCAATTGGCCTTCTTCCTGAGTGCCTCTCAGTTCATCACAGAGTAATCATGAGAGAGCCTATATCCGTCAATCCTAATCCTGTGTGTGTTTGTGTGTGTGTGTTCCAATGCAACTCTCACTGAAAGTAGGACAGGGGTCAGGGGATACAATCCCCACCCACAATCGACTTAATCTTCATCCCCCCACAAAGAAAACACCCAGATGGACAGACATCCTTGTTGGCCAACACTCTTAAGTATATTTCCTGTGTACTACAGCTCTATTTCCTGTGTACTTTAGACTGATAGTGCACTACCTGTATGGACCAATTTTTTTATGCCAGAAACACATACTGTAATATTAACTAGTCTTTAACTATGGACATTTCCATATAGCAAAGAAAGCAACAATAGGCCAATTTAGAGGGGGTTTATTCGTTGACTGGAGAACCTGCAGATTGAAGCTCAACTCAGTTGTAATTCAGCCTTGGCAACAGTAGTGCTCCTCTGTTTGTATACACTTGCAAATGAAACGGCTCAGTCAGGAGACTTCTAGAAGTGACCAGGGACAGGAATAGCAACATCTACACCCCAGTTAGATTATGGGTCAGTGTACTAGCAGGGCTGGGCAGGGCTGGGGAAGAGTAGTGTGTGTGTGTGTGTGTGTGTGTGTGTGTGTGTGTGTGTGTGTGTGTGTGTGTGTGTGTGTGTGTGTGTGTGTGTGTGTGTGTGTGTGTGTGTGTGTGTGTGTGTGTGTGTGTGTGTGTGTGTGCGTGTGTGTGTTGGCTAATCCTGTCATTCAGACTCTCTACTAACTCTGGCAACTGCCTCAGTGAGACAGACAGCTAAAGTCTTTGGAACGACAGACAGCTAAAGTCTCGACTTGTTCTGAATTCTTTGCGTAACACCAGAAGAATAACTACTGTGATAAATGATTGTATTCATGGTCTTACAATCAGAGTTGGAGGCTGATTAGGAGAAGACAAGGTCTGATTATTATACGAAAGTGATAGTAGCCTCAGGTAGCAATGTGAACAGCCTTCATGAGTATAGCCTTGTAGGCCTACGTTCTTCCTCAGATCTAGGCACACAGCTATTCAGAAAGGATTTGTAATAGAACTGGGGATTTCATTATGGTAATAGGAGTTGGATTAAAGAGGTAGGCTGTTTAAGGGTGCTACTGATAAAGCAGAGAACACCTTGATTCGTTGCACTATTACCAACAGCCAGAAGTCTCTTTGAAATTGTTTTGAATAAATTAGACTACAGCTACAGTGCTGTAAGACAAAATCTAATGGTAGAATTGCTTGGTTTTGTTACACAATAGATATGCCAAGAATTGCCATATTATGGTTTTATTTTTTATTTTTTTATTTAACCTTTATTTAATTAGGCAAGTTAGTTAAGAACAAATTCTTATTTACAATGACGCCTGATAAATTACTATCAATTCAGCATTAGATTAGCTTTAGAATTATGCTTAGTCAAAGCATATCTGGAAGGAATGTTATGCCATTCTGTGCAGATCTACAGAGCTCATTTGCTGCTAGTACTGCTTTCCCTAATGAACCATATGAGGGAATATAGTTCACAGTAATGTATGGGGGTGGTGCCCCTATAGTAACTCTGTAGCCTATTATACAGTCCAATTCATTACTGGCCTCTCTCTACTACACTCCAATCATGTTGGACACACACACACACACACACACATACACAAACACACACATTTTAGAGCTGAGCAATTGGACAGGAGGAAATGGCCATGTAGCCTTTTTGAAGGGTGTGGTAGTTTTCACTTGCATCACTTCAGTCTCTATAATAAGTCTGTAATGTCCACTGGTTCTGCTAGAGGACAAATCACATTTGTAGTTTCACATGTCAGCAAAATCCACACGTGATGATCACATTTGCAGTTTTACAGTCAAGGACTATAAAAGGAAAACCAGCCCCGTCGCAGACCAGGATGTCTTGCTCCCAGACAGACTAAACAACTTCTTTGCTTGCTTTGAGGACAATACAGTGCCACTGACACGGCCCGCTACCAAAACCTGCGTGCTCTCCTTCACTGCAGCCAACGTGAGCAAAACATTTAAACGTTTCAACCCTCGCAAGGCTGCAGGCCCAGACGGCATCCCCAGCCGCGTCCTCAGAGCATGCGCAGACCAGCTCGCTGGTGTTTTTACGGACATATTCAATCAATCCTTATCCCAGTCTGCTGTTCCCACATGCTTCAAGAGGGCCACCATTGTTCCTGTTCCCAAGAAAGCTAAGGTAACTGAGCTAAATGACTATCGCCCCGTAGCACTCCCTTCCGTCATCATGAAGTGCTTTGAGAGACTAGTCAAGGACCATATCACCTCCACCCTACCTGACACTCTAGACCCCCTCCAATTTGCTTACTGCCCCAATAGGTCCACAGACGACGCAATCGCAATCACACTGCACACTGCACACTGCCCTAACCCATCTGGATAAGAGGAATACCTATGTGAGAATGCTGTTCATCGACTACAGCTCAGCATGTAACACCATAGTACCCTCCAAACTCGTCATGCAACTGGGTCCTGGACTTCCTGACGGGCCGCCCCCAGGACACCTACACCACCCGATGTCACAGGAATGCCAAAAAGATCATCAAGGACAACAACCACCCGAGCCACTGCCTGTTCACCCCACTATCATCCAGAAGGCGAGGTCAGTACAGGTGCATCAAAGCGGGGACCGAGAGACTGAAAAACAGCTTCTATCTCAAGGCCATCAGACTGTTAAACAGCCATCACTAACATTGAGTGGCTGCTGCCAACATACTGACTCTACTCCAGCCACTTTAATAATGGAAAAATTGATGTAATAAATGTATCACTAGCCACTTTAAACAATGCCACTTCATATAATGTTTACATACCCTACATTACTCATCTCATGTGTATATACTGTACTCTATATCATCTACTGCATCTTACCATCTTGATGTAATGTATCACTAGCCACTTCAAACAATGCCACTTTTATATGTTTACATACCCTACATTACTCATCTCATAGGTATATACTGTACTCTATACCATCTACTGCATCTTGCTATCTTGATGTAATGTATCACTAGCCACTTTAAACAATGCCACTTTTATATGTTTATATATCCTACTGTCACACCCTGACCATAGAGAGCCTTTTTATTCTCTATTTTGGTTAGGTCGGGGTGTGACTAGGGTGGGGTGTTTCTGTCTAGTTGTTCTGTTTCTGTGGTGGCCTGGTATGGTTCCCAATCAGAGGCAGCTGTTTATAGATGTCTCTGATTGGGGATCATATTTAGGCAGCCACTTCCCCACTATGTTTTGTGGGATCTTGTTTGTGTATAGTTGCCTTGACCACTGCATAGCTTCACATTCGTTTTGGTCTTTATTGTTTTTTTTTTGCCGGTTCATGTAATAAAGATGATGAACCCAAACCACGCTGCATTTTGGTCTGATTCTTACAACAACGGCCATGACACCTACATTACTCATCTCATATGTATATACTGTACTCTATACCATCCACTGCATCTTGCCTATGCCGTTCTATACCATCACTCATTCATATATTTTTTTTATGTACATATTCTTATTCATTCCTTTACACTTGTGTGTGTATGTAAGGTAATTGTTGTGAAATTGTTAGGTTAGATTACTCGTTGGATATTACTGCATTGTCGGAACTAGAAGCACAAGCATTTCACTACACTCGCATTAACATCTGCTAACCATGTGTATGTGACAAATAAGATTTGATTTGACATGTAAGAAAAGTCCACATGTAAAAATCCAACTTTCACATATGAAATTGCAAATTCACATGTGGGGGTGAAAAAGTGTTATTCTCCTCATACTGTATGTGAAAAGCTGATGTTAACGTGTTGCTGTAGCAATGTTTCCACATGTGGAATTGCAAATTCTGTAATTCCATTCTGTAAAAAGACTACTTAGACACCATGAGTATAATAATTAAAGTGCGTCAAAAATAATGATTTATTATTGTAGTCCTCCATGATGATACTGCATTCTGAAAGTATTCAGACCCCTTGACTTTTCCACATTTTGTTACGTTACAGCCTTACTCTAAAATGGATTAAATGTTTTTTTCCCCTCATCAATCTACACACAATACCCTGTAATGACAAAGCAAAAACTGTATTTTAGATTTTTTTCATATCACATTTACATAAGTATTCAGACCCTTTACTCAGTACTCTGTTGAAGCACCTCTGGCAGTGATTACATCCTCAAGTCTGACACTACAAGCTTGACACACCTGTATTTGGAGAGTTTCTCCCATTCTTCTCTGCAAATCCTCTCAAGCTCTGTCAGGTTGGATGGGGAGCATCGTTGCACAGCTATTTTCAGGTCTCTCCAGAGATGTTCGATCGGGTTCAAGTCCGGACTCTGACTGGGCCACTCAAGGACATTCAGAGACTTGTCCCGAAGCCACTCTGCGTTGTCTTGGCTGTTTGCTTAGGGTCGCCCCAGTCTGAGCTCCTGAGCGCTCTGGAGCAGGTTTTCATCAGGGATCTCTCTGCACTTTGCTCCGTTCATCTTTCCCTCGATCACGACTAGTCTCCCAGTACCTACCGCTGAAAAATATCCCCACGGCATGATGCTGCCACTACCATGCTTCACTGTAGGGATGGTGCCAGGTTTCCTCCAGACGTGACGCTTATCATTTAGGCCAAAGTGTTCAATCTTGGTATCATCGGACCAGAGAATCTTGTTTCTCATAGTCTGAGAGTCCTTTAGGTACCTTTTGGCAAACTCCAAGCGGGCTGTCATGTGCCTTTTACTGAGGAGTGGCTTCCGTCTGGCCACTGTATCATAAAGGCCTGATTGGTGTATTGCTGCAGAGATGGTTGTCCTTCGGGAAGGTTCTCCCATCTCCACAGATGAACTCTGGAGCTCTGTCCGAGTGTCCCTGACCAAGGCCACATCCCTGACCAAGGCCCTTCTCCCCTGATTAGCCAGCTCTAGGAAGAGTCTTGGTGGTTCCAAACTTCTTCCATTTAAGAATGATGGAGGCCACTGTGTTCTTGCAGACCTTCAATGCTGCAGAAATGTTTTGGTACCCTTCCCCAGATCAGTGCCTCAACACCATTCTGTCTCTGAGCTCTAAGGACAATTCCTTCGACCTCTGACATGCACTGTCAACTGTGGGACCTTAAATAGAGAGGTGTGTGCAGCTTTCCAAATCATGTCCAATCAATTGAATTTACCACAGGTGGACTCCAATCATGTTGTAGAAACATCTTAATGGTGATCAATAGGAAGAGGATGACCTGAGCTCAATTTCGAGTCTCATATTAAAGGGTCTGAATACTTATGTAAATAAGGCATTTCTGTTTTGTATTTTTAATACATTTGCCCAAATTATAAAAAATCTGTTTTGGCTTTGTCATTATGGGGTATTGTGTGTAGAATCCATTTTAGAATAAGGCTGCAACCTAACAAAATGTGGAAAAAGTCAAGGGGTCTGAATACTTTGCAATGCACTGTATATACATGTTTACATAGCGTTACCACTAGGAAAGGCATTCAGAGCTCCTTTGCTGCAGGCTCGCGCGCCTGTGCTTTGTCAATGGTCTGTCACCGTTGGAAGAAGCCCAGTGAAAAGAACACAGAAGCTTGCTCTCTATTTCTCCTTATTTTTTATCCTGTGTTCCGGTTTGTACTCATTTGTACGTTTTCAAATCAAGAGATAGCATGTTTAAATATACTGTGTTCACTTGTCTGGTCATTTTGATGTACAATTTAATTGTTTTGACCGATTGAAAAACAAGCTACTTGAGTGTAGCCAAGAAGCTAGCTAGCTCACTTTTATATGAGTGTATGTATATGTATAAATATGAACCAATGTAATGATATGTATTTTTGTCACACCCTGACCTGTTTCAACTATCTTTGTGCTTGTCCCCACCCCTTCCAGGCTTTGCCCATCTCACCCACTTATCCTCTGGGTATTTATACTTGTGTTTTCTGTCTGTCTGTGCCAGTTCGTCTTGTTTGTTCAAGCCTACCAGCGTTTTGTGTCTCAGCACCTGCCTTTTCCAGTTTCTCTTTTCTTGCCCTTCTGGTTTTGACCCTGGCCTGTCCTGACTCCGAGCCCGCCTGCCTGACCCTGAGCCTGCCTGCCGTCCTGTACCTTTGCTCCTACTCTGGATTATCGACCCCTGCCTGCCTTGACCTGTCGTTTGCCTGCCCCTGTTGTTACAATAAACATTGTTACTTCACCCAGTCTGCACTTGAGTCTTACCTTGATCCCTGATGGTTTTAGAAGGTTACTTTTTATGAAATGTGTCTCCAATGGTCGCATAATTGCTAACTGCTAGATTGCTTAGTGATAGGCGATAGCTAGCCTTCCATTTTTTCTTAGCTATTTTTAGCTTCAGTTATTGGTAGCTGTCCATTGGTTTTTGTTACATTTAATAAACAGGCCTAAAAGGGATTTTTTTGTATTTCAAAATGTGAGAATGTGTTTGCCATTGGAATGAATGCAAACAGATACATTTCTACAAAAACATGATTTTGAAATAGGGCTGTTAGAGTTAATCAGTTAACTTCTTGTAATTTTTGAGCACATTTCTTTTTTGTGTGATTAATTGCATGGTCTGAAATCATCCAAAATACAAATTGACATTGAGGTTAAAAAAGTGTGCTTTATCAATTTACCTTATCTTGCTAACCATTACTTTGGACAAAATCAATACATACATTTTTTTTCTATCCTTTGTATATCATTTTTTTTTCAATTACAGCTCAATTTGACAAATTCTGAATTTGCGATTAATCGTGATCAATCACAGCAAATTCTCCAATTAACTCAATAAAATGTTAAATGTTTGACAGACCTTTTTGAATCGAACAGTCAATAGTTCTAATCCCACCGGTTACAAAAGCAGTGAAATGTTAGAAAACCACATGTCTGAGTCATGTGACATATCCATGTGAGACTTCACACATGTCTGAAAAACACGTCTGACTCATGTGAATTGTTTATATATATATATATATATATATATATATATATATATATATATATATATTATAAGTGATAATTTTCACGTGATTTGTTCAAATGTCTGTTAATTTCTGTGTCCGAAAACGTTCTGCTTCACCCCTCCCATACTTCTTCTCTCCCCAACTCATTAATTAACATAAACCAAACTACGCTCTGGAAAATGTTATTGGTAGGAGGTTGAGTTTGAGTTTTTCTAGATGATTTCAGCTGAGCTCAGAGAAAAATTCCCCCAATCCCGAACAATCATCTGATCATATCATATGCACTCTATCCAATGACCTGACAGGACTGTTGGGCGGGTAGGTGAAAGAGTTGACGACGTGACTCCGAGCTGAGAATAAATAAATTCCTCTCTCTCTCTCTCTCTCTCTCTCTCTCTCTCTCTCTCTCTCTCTCGCACCTGCTGTCTCAACCTCTAAATGCTTGGCTATGAAAAGCCAACTGACATTTACTCCTAAAGGGGTTGACCTGTTGCACCCTCTATAACCACTGTGATGATTTTTTGACCCTGCTGTTTGTCTATGAATGCTAAAACATCTTGAACAACGAGCTGTCATAAATGGCCCTGTACTCTTATAATCTCCACCTGGCACAACCAAAAGAGACTTGCCACCCCTCAGAGCCTGGTTCCGCTTTAGGTTTCTACCTAGGTTTGTGCCTTTCTAGGGAGGTTTTCCTAGTCACCATGCTTCTACATCTGGATTAGAGGTCGACCGATTATGATTTTTCAACGTCGATACTGATACCGAATATTGGGGGCCAAATATTTTTTTATTTACTTGTAATAATGACAATTACAGCAATACTGAATGAACACTTATTTTAACTTAATATAATACATAAATACTATCAATTTAGCCTCAAATAAATAATGAAACATGTTCAATTTGGTTTAAATAATGCAAAAACAAAGTGTTGGAGAAGAAAGTAAAAGTGCAATATGTGCCATGTAAAAAAACGAACGTTTAAGTTCCTTGCTCAGAACATGAGAACATATGAAAGCTGGTGGTTCTTTTTAACATGAGTCTTCAATATTCCCAGGTAAGAAGTTTTAGGTTGTAGTTATTATAGGAATTATAGGACTATTTCTCTCTATACGATTTGTATTTCATATACCTTTGGATGTTTTTATATGCACTTAGTATTGCCAGTGTAACAGTATAACTTCCGTCCCTCTCCTCGCTCCTACTTGGGCTTAAACCAGGAACACATCGACAACAGCCACCCTCGAAGCAGCATTACCCATGCAGAGCAAGGGGAACAACTACTCCAAGTCTCAGAGCGAGTGACGTTTGAAACGCTATTAGCACACACCCGGCTAACTAGCTAGCCATTTCACATTGGTTACACCAGCCTAATCTTGGGAGTTGATAGGCTTGAAGTCATAAACAGCGCAATGCTTGAAGAATTGCGAAGGGCTTCTGGCAAAACGCACGAAAGTGCTGTTTGAATGAATGCTTACGAGCCTGCTGGTGCCTACCACCGCTCAGTCAGACTGCTCTATCAAATATCAAATCATAGACTTAATTATAATATAATAAACACACAGAAATACAAGCCTCAGGTCATTAATATGGTCGAATCCGGAAACTATCATCTCGAAAACAAAACGTTTATTTTTTCAGTGAAATACGGAACCGTTCCATATTTTATGTAATGGGTGGCATCCCTAAGTCTAAATATTCCTGTTACATTGCACAACCTTCAATGTTATGTCATAATTACATAGAATTCTGGCAAATTAGTTCGCAACGAGCCAGGCGGCCCAAACTGTTGCATATACCCTGACTCTGATTACAATGAACGCAAGAGAACTGACACAATTTCACCTAGTTAATATTGCCTGCTAACCTGGATTTCTTTTAGCTAAATATGCAGGTTTAAAAATATATACTTCTGTGTATTGATTTTAAGAAAGGCATTGATGTTTATGGTTAGGTACAGTCGTGCAACGATTGTGCTTTTTTCGCAAATGCGCTTGTGTTAAATCATCCCCCGTTTGGCGAAGTTGGCTGTCTTTGTTAGGAAGAAATAGTATTCACACAGTTCACAACGAGCCAGGCGGCCCAAACTGCTGCATATACCCTGACTCTGTTGCAGAGGTGACACATTTTCCCTAGTTAAAAGAAATTCATGTTAGCAGGCAATATTAACCAAATATGCAGGTTTAAAAATATATACTTGTGTATTGATTTTAAGAAAGTCATTGATGTTTATGGTTAGGTACACGTTGGAGCAACGACAGTCCTTTTTCGCGAATGCGCACCGCATCGATTATATGCAACGCAGGACAGGCTAGATAAACTAGTAATATCACCAACCATGTGTAGTTAACTAGTGATTATGATTGATTGATTGATTGTTTTTTGAGATAAGTTTAATGTTAGCTAGCAACTTACCTTGGCTTCTTACTGCATTCGCTTAACAGGCAGGCTCCTCGTGGAGTGCAATGTAAAGCAGGTGGTTAGAGCGTAGGACTAGTTAACCGTAAGGTTGCAAGATTGAATCCCCAAGCTGACAAGGTAAAAATCTGTCGTTCTGCCCCTGAACAAGGCAGTTAACCCACTGTTCCTAGGCCGTCATTGAAAATAAGAATGTGTTCTTAACTGACTTGCCTAGTTAAAAAATATAAAAATAAAAAAAAGTTAAAAAGAATCGGCAAATCGGTGGCCAAAAATACCGATTACCGATTGTAATGAAAACTTGAAATCGGCCCTAATTAATCAGCCATTCCGATTAATCGGTCAACCTCTAATCTGGATTACTTGCTCTTTGGGGGTTTTAGGCTGGGTTTCTATATAAGCCCTTTGTAACAACTCCTAATGCAAAAAGGGCTTCATAAATACATTTTATTGATTTATTGATTCACTGCAGAGTCTAGCTATGGGATAAATTCTGTCCACCTAGATTAATTCAGACCGGAGAGCAAATTCGAAAACGTTTGCCTTGATTATAAAACCTACACCTCTGTATCCTGCCAACTTCATTAATTAGGGATGATCATTCTTAAAGGGCATCGGCCAGAGCCAAAGCCCCAGACACATAAGATTTAAATATCCTAGGGGATGGGTAGGTGTACTGTGCGCATACACACATACACACACACACACGCATGCACGCACGCACGCACGCACGCACGCACACACACACACACACACACACACACACACACACACACACACACACACACACACACACACACACACACACACACACATACACACTCGCACATGCATACAGACACACAGACACACACACACAAACACACACACAAAGGAGTATCTGTCCAGCTGACCTCTCACTAAGATAACACATTACTCACCCCTGCCACTAGAGTCAGTGCCATTGGAGAGGATGCAGCTCCAACACAGTGACTAGGCTGGGTGTTTATTCCATCAGTGGGAATTAGAGGACATCAATCAACCTGCCCTTTGGAATTAAGGCTAAGTTATGTGTTAAGTGCAGATGTATGGGGACAAACTTTACTATCATTCGGTAACACCGATTTAGATCATGAAGATCTGAACACATGAACGCATTATCCAACACCCAGTTTTATTTTCACGTTATGACGTGCTGAATGAAAATCTATTTAGCTAAATATACCTTCCTCTTTATCTTTATTCTGTTATTTACCAGATTGTATGTCTCCAGTGACACTATAAATATCATAACTTATACATTTATCGTCTCGAAGGTACCTGCAGGATATCTGGGGGAAGAGGGCATAGTCCCAGAATGATTCAATTGGCCAGGTGGGTTGCCATGGAGATAGAGGGTGCCGAACCCTGTGACCTCTGTGTAACCAGAGTATAACTGAATCTGGGCCTTATGATTTCCAGGTAAAGTACCTAATAACAAAGTTAGGTTGCTCCAACGTTGTCACACTGTAATGGTCATGACCTTCTCACCACCTATTTGCAACGTCGTGACAACGTTGTGTGTTGTTAGCAGGGTTGGCTTGTAGCACTTTCTAGCACTTTCTTTAAAATAATAATGCAACAAAGGCAGATGGTTATCTGTGGATTAGGGATTAGATTAGTGGGGCATTGCTCAGATACAGACTAGGAAATGTACCCACTGAATTAACTTCCCTTCAACAGATCAGATTATCTTCCGCTCAGTCCTGCCACTGAACATTTTCTCTGATCTGAACACTGCAATATTACTATGCATGAGGAACTTTATTCTTTTGGTAGATTTAAAAGAAGACCAGACTTTTCTCCCAGCAATAAAATATGGATTTTATGCACTGTCTAATGAGTCAGCACAGCTCATCAAATCATAGCAGTCCTCTCTACAGTTAAAGCGGTAACATTTGGAACGAGAGACATAATTGTGGCTCTAGGCAGACACTTACTGCAGCTCACTCATTGAAAGTTTGCACTCCATCTGAATTGATTGGTGTGGGTTAAAACCCAAAGTGGTAGCCCTATCTTATTGCATTTAATCTTTTAACCTGTACTTGTGTGTGTGTGTGTGTGTGTGTGTGTGTGTGTGTGTGTGTGTGTGTGTGTGTGTGTGTGTGTGTGTGTGTGCGCGAGCATGTGTGTGCGTGCGTGCGTGCTTGCGTGTCCATGCCAGGGGGCAAGTCCACTGGGCCAATTAAATGAGCCGATGCACATGCCTTATCTTGTCCACTTGAGCAAACAAGCTATGTTTTGTTGTTGTTGTCCTACGTGTGATGAATACCATGTAGTGAACCCTAATTGATATGGTGATAAATGCTCATAAATATCATATGATTGACTCTATGACTAATCCGTTTGAAAGCCTAGCTGCCTGCCTGCCCTAGCTAATGAGGAAAAGGCATACAGGTTGATTGACATGATGCGTGAGTCCCAAATGGCACCCTTTAACCTATATGGTAAACTTATTTCGACCAGAGCTCTATAAGCCTTGGTCAAAAGTAGTGTACTACATAGGGAATAGGATGCCATTTTGGATTCATGCTATGATATTCACTCAGTACTCTGTCAAACTGCTCATTTAGTAACGATTTGCTCACAGCTCCGTGTTTATTTGATGACCCCACTCTATGGTGTGATGTTTGATTTATCCAATATATTAGTATATTCCAAGATGTTATCTCGTTTGTTATGCTGTTGGTGTGTCAATGACGTGGTCGTCGATTAAGGCAGCCCCGCGCACCTCTCTTATTCAGAGGGGTTGGGTTAAACGCGAAAGACACATTTTGGATGAATGCATTCAGTTGTGCAACTGACTAGGTATCCCCCTTTCCCTAGTGTAAGGCTCAGACAGCTATTCCATGTCTTTGACTGATCTCACCTGAGACAGAGCTCTAACAGCGGTGTCGTCAATTAAAACTGAATGCCTGTTTGCTGCCCATTATTAGTTCTCCCAGGTATTACTGTGTTGTAATGAATGTCAAATTACCTCCACCATTGAATGCATAGTCTCTGCAGTATGTCAACATGTACAGTAAGAGGGGGATGTATTTTTACAGTAAATGTGCATTAGGTTACATTAATGTGAATGTGTTGTCACCTCCTGAGCTGGACTTATGTCAGTTATTTTGACACAGTTATTTTGACTTTGTGTGTGTGGGGGGGAGGGGGGGTTGTTCTACTGAGCTAACATATGGATATTTTTTTTTTAAGATGGTCATACATTAGATCATTTAGCTATTTGATTTACAATTTTGGTACCCCTTTAGGTATCACCAAAAAATATGAAATAATTATTTGATAAAATATTGAATTTGGTCTTTATTACTATAGCCCATAGAAACATTTTGGCAAAAAAGACAGTAAAAAATGTATCATAACGAGTAAGGTTTTGATGTGTCTGTCCTATATCTAGAAGATATAAGAATGCTCAGGAAATATATGTATATATATATTTTTAAACATTTTTAAACCCTTATTTTTGTTGACACAAAACTTCCTCAGAACTTCCATTCATTTGTATGGGTTACCTTCAGACGAGTCCCATGGGGCTTGTAGGTGTCGTAGAGCAAAATGGACCATCGTTTTCGTGAGAGTCTCATCTTTCCACAGAGTGGTCATATTATGCTGAACAAAATTATAAACGCAACATGTAAAGTGTTGTTTCCATGTTCCATGAGCAGAAATAAAAGATCTCAGAAATGTTCCATATGCACAAAAAGCTTATTTCTCTCAAATTTGTTAACATTCCTATTAGTGAGCGTTTCTCCTTTGCCAAGATAATCCATCAGCCTGACAGGTGTGGCATAACAAGAAGCTGATTAAAGAACATGATCATTACACAGGTGCACCTTGTGCTAGGGATTGTCCTGGGGACAATAAAAGGCCACTCTAAAATGTGCAATTTTTTCACACAACACAATGCCACAGATGTCTGCTGTTGCCAGAGAATTGAATGTTAATTTCTCTACCATAACGTTGTTTTAGAGAATTCTGCAGTACTTTCAACCAGCCTCACAAACGCAGATGCAAAACACCAGATATCGCCAGCTTAAACTGAAGGATTTTGATGGGGATTTTTTATTATGCATTTATGATTCCCCCTCAACGTCATGTTCTCATGAAAATGTAGAAGACAGACAGATGTGGGAAGCAGTAAAGTCTATCTGGGCAGTATACACTGTAAACACATGTACTCAACTCATGGCAGTTGTTATATCAAATGTTTTCATGATGCTAGTCATCTTTTGGTTATCATCCACATGCTGTATGTTTGATAGCAAAACAGCAATAGCACTTGTACAAAAAGGATAGAGTGCTGGGGTAGATTGGTTGAGCAGACCAACACTTCCATGGTGTTGGTCAATTAGTGCTTGGAAATCTATTTTGTGGGCCATTTGTTCTATCTAGTACCATGGGAACCAGAAGACCATAGATTGGACTTGAAAGGAGCTTTTCTCTTGGCTCACTCCACAGCCAGCCCAGAGAGCTGCCATCCCTCTCAGTGTGTGTTACAGTAGACACATATGATAGATTGGTGTTCATCTAGTCCAGTAACAGTAGAATCCTATGAGCAGGCATTTTTATTAAATAGTACAAGTGCTATTGCTGTTTTGCTTTCAAACCTACAGCATGTGGATATGACCATCAAAAGATGACTAGCTATCTTGGTGGGGGGAGAAAAAAATACATGTGGGATGCATGCCAGCAAAGCCACTACTCAACAAAACACTAAACAATACATTAGTTGCACTATACTGTGCCCACAAACTGTTAAGGCCCCAACAGCAGTCCCAACACCTTACCACTGCTACACCTGGCTTTCAGCGGAGCCTTGTCTGGCAGCGAAACAGTTAAGTCAGCCTCATTTACTGCCTTTTGAAAAAACATAGCTGATATGGCTAACTTGCTTGAACAAATGTGGTTTCTACTGACAATTGAGATGTACAAACTACGGTATAAGGGGACGAGCTGGCTTGGCTACCCCTGGTTCCATCGATGTCGGCCCCAGAACCTGACGTCACCACCAAACGGAACGCCAGCACTCCCCGATGTTTCATATGATGGCTGCTGCATCCTGTAAGAACCGACGCCGGAGTTGCTGTCCCCAGTCCACCTGGTCGTGCTGCCGCTCCAGTTTCAACTCTTCTGCCTGCGGCTATGGAACCCTGACCTGTTCACCGGACGTGCTACCTTGTCCCAGACCTGCTGTTTTCAACTCTCTAGAGACAGCAGGTACGATAGAGATACTCTGAATGATTGGCTATGAAAAGCCAAATGACATTTACTCCTGAGGTGCTGACCTGTTGCACCCTCTACAACCACTGTGATTATTATTATCTGACCCTGCTGGTCATCTATGAACATTTGAACATCTTGGCCATGTTCCGTTATAATCTCCACCCGGCACAGCCAGAAGAGGACTGGCCACCCTCATAGGTTTCTTCCTAGGTTCCGGCCTTTCTAGGGAGTTTTTCCTAGCCACGTGCTTCTACACCTGCATTGCTTGCTGTTTGGGGTTTTAGGCTGGGTTTCTGTACAGCACTTTGTGACATCAGTTGATGTAAGAAGTAGTTTCGTTGGTGGAGTTTAAACACTATATCATAGAAGAGTGTAATTGTTTTTAGGCCAGCTGTTTTTAGTCAAGACTTTCATGTTTTTAACGTAAAATGTTTTTGTTGTACTGTATGTGTGTTTATAGTTGTGTTTAATGTTGTGTCAGTGTATGTAAGTTGTTTTGTCTGAAATGTTGTTCCCCCTGCTGCTATTGGACCAGATCTCTCTTGGAAAAGAGATGTTATCTCAATGAGAAAAACCTGTATAAATAAAAGTAAAATTAAATTAAATTTAAAAATTTAAAAAAGAAGGGCTTTATAAATGAATTTGATTGATTGATTAACAAATCATCAGTCATCTGAGTCAGTGCAGTACAAGTTGAGTGCACCTTAAATATATGCATGCTGAAGGTCAGTATTTATCTTGTTCTCTGAAAAAAAGCATTGTATTTGGTCGAATGGGATGTATGGGTACGGCGCAACTGAAAACGAACAGCAGAGGGACTAAGGATCTTGGAAATGGGGAAAGGGTCGATAAAACGGGGGAGAGTTTGCGGGACTATACCCAGAGGGGCAGATCCCGAGTAGACAGCCATACCCTCTGCCCAAGACGATAGCGGGGAGCCAGGGTTCGGTGGCTCTCTTCCAGGTACGCCAACAGCGGCGGACGAACATCTGGGCAGAGGGTATGTTGACCTCTTCCTCTTGCTCTGGGAAGAGTGGGGGCTGATAACCAATGGAACACTTGAAGGGCGAGAGCCCAGTGGCCGAGCAGGGAAAGGTGTTCCGGTGAGAACTCCACCCACGCGAGTTGCTGGCTCCAGGTGGTGGGGTTGGCCTGAGACGAGGCACCGAAGAGTCGTCTCCAGGTTCTGATTGGCACACTCCGACTGGCAGTTGGATTAGGGATGAAACCCGGAGGACAAGCTGGCCGACGACCCAATGAGTGTGCAGAACACCTTCCAGAACCGGGACTGAGGACCACGGTCGGAAACCATGTCCACCAGAAGTCCATGGATCCGGAGGACGTGCTGCACCATGAGCTGGGCCATCTCCTTGGCTGAAGGTAGCTTGGGGATGGGAATGAAATGGGTGGCTTTGGAAAACCTGTCCACCACCATGAGGTGTTTCCATCAGACGAAGGGAGACCAGTGACAAAGTCCAGAGATATATGTGACCAGGGATGGTGAGGGACAGGAAGAGGTTGAAGGAGGCCAGCTAGAGCTAGCCGAGGAGTCTTGTTCTGAGCACAGACAGTGCAGGTGGTGATGAACGCTGAGACGTCCGGGAACCATGATGGGCAACCAAAAGCTTTGACGCATAAAGGCCAGTGTCGGACGGGAGCCAGGGTGCCAGGCAAGCCTGGAGGAATGAACACATTCCAGGACCTGGGAGCGGGCAGTGGAGAGGTCAGAGGCTTCTTCCGAGCCCACAGGAAGACATCCCGGGGCAGGCTGTGCCGACTTCAGGCAATGGGCCTGGCAGAACAGGTTCCAGCCCATAATAGTACCAGCAGTCCAGTTGATAAGGGGATTGTGGCGCTGGAGCCAAGAAAACCCCAATACCACGGGAACCTGAGGCGACTTGATGAGCATAAACTGTATAGACTCACTGTGGTTACCAGACCCACGCAGGTGAATAGAAGAAGTATTGTGGGTAACCCTGCCTACAGAGCGCCCATCCAGTGCTCTAACGTCCAGGGGACTGGGGAGGGGCTGAGTGGGGATGCCCAGCTCAGACACCAGGGTGACGTCCATGAAACTCTCGTCGGCGCCAGAGTCAATGAGAACCCGGAGAGATTTAGACTGGTCGCCCCACCACAGGATGGCATGGAGAGGGGTGCGTGTAAGGGGAAAAGAAAAACTCTCCATATGGCCCACCAGAGTATTCATACCTACTGATGAGCCTGGTCTATTTAAAGGACAGGTAGACACATAATGACCGGCAGTTCTGTAATACAGACCATTCTGGGTGTTAAGTCTGCGTAAGCGTTCAGCTGGATACAGCCTAGCTCTGCCGAGTTGCATCGACTCCGAAAAAGGCGAGTCAGCAGACCTCGGAGACTCTCGGGGGAACTCGGCTAAACTTAGATCCTCTTGGAACGTAGACGCCGGGGACTTCCGGAGTTCCTTGGAGGCAAGGTGGGATCCTTGGGCGAGCGATTGGGACCGGAATCAGACCTCCTCTCCCTCCTATGTTCCCGTAGCCGCCCATCGATCCGGATGGTCAAGGCGATAAGCGAATCGAGATTTGTAGGCAGCTCCTCTCGTCCTTAACCTCCTCCAATAATCCATGAAGGAATGTGTCAAACAGGGATTCCGGGTTCCTGCCACTCTCGGCAGCCAACGTGCGGAAATCAACTTCACGCCACAATGCGGAAGTCTTGGCGAAGCTGGAGTAGCTTCCAGGCAGCCTCACTCCCGGACAATGGAAAATCGAAAAACTTTTTCACCTCAACCATAAACTCCTTCAGGCTGAAGCACACGGCAGATTGTTGTTCCCACACCGCAGTAGCCCAGGCGAGAGCCCTCCCGGACATTAGCGTTATGAGATACTCTATCTTCGAGCGGTCCGAGGGGAAGGACGAGGGCTGCAGCTCAAGGATGAGGGAACACTGGGAGAGAAACGCCCGACAGGTTCCTGACCCTCCAGCGAAGGAGGAAGTAAGCGGGGTTCTCGGGAAGCCGGGGTTGCCTGGAGAGACGCACTGCTGACAATGGCGTTACTGGGGGGCAGGGAGGCTACTGTCGTGACCGGCGGCCTCAAAGATAATCCGCGGAATTGCTCCAGCAATGTATTCAAGGTACAGTCATGGCGTTCCGCCAAGGTAACTCCTTGTGTCTCCCAATGGTGGCTCCTTGGGAGGAGATGGCTTTGTGGAGCTGGTTCGAGTCTGCTGGGTCAGTCATGGCCAGTTCGCACTATCAGACCTCAGGGTAAGACTCAGATGCAGACAGTTCGAAGTAACAAAACTTTATTACAAAAACAGGGGGCAGGCAAACGACAGGTCAAGGACAGGCAGAGGTCAGTAATCCAGAGCAGAGTCCGAAAGGTACAGAACGGCATGCAGGCTCAGGGCAGGCAGAATGGTGAAAACCAGGAAAACTAGAAAACAGGGACTGGAGAGAAAAACAGGAGTACGGGAAAACCGCTGGTAGGATTGACGAGATAAGACGAACTGTCAACAGACAAACAGAAAACACAGGTATAAATGCACAGGGGATAATGGGGAAATGGGCGACACCTGGAGGAGGGTGGAGACAAGCACAAGACAGGTGAAACGGATCAGGGTGTGACAATGTCAACCAATCAGCTGAGCAGCCTGACTTGTTTTTGCATAATTTCTTTGAACCATACCATTTTTCAATACATCATCAATCCAGGGGGCTGTAAGAGTTCTCATGGTTAGTTTCTTAACAGGTGTATGCTTGTCAACAATTGGCATGAATAATTGTATAAATACTTCCAGTGTTGCATCTAGATTCACTTTCTCATACACAGACCATCGTGCATTTTTTCATCTTCAACCAAAGAGTCCTGAGAAAACCTTTTGTATGATCTCTTAGAAAATGACTTTATGCCCAACCTTGGCGCTATGACTTTCCTTGTTATTGCCACAATGTTATGGTCACTACAGCCAGTGGGACCTGATATTGCTTTGGAGTAAAGCTCTTCAGCATTAGTGAAGATATGATAGATATTATCATGGTATGCACTCTAGTTGGTTGAGTGATAACCTGGGTCATATTACAGTCATTAGTCACAGTTAGAAGCTTCCTCTTGAGAGGACAGCTAGTTGCTAACCAGTCAATGTTTAGGTCACCCAGAAAATATACCTCTCTGTTGACATCATCACACATTATCAAGCATTGCACACATACAGTACTTTCCAAATACTGACTGTTAGCACTTGGTGGCCTGAGGCAGGTGAACTTGAAACCACAACCCTTCAAAAACATTTGACATGTTATCCTCTCTAAGCTTTACAGGAATTTGCCTCTGAACATATACTGCAATATCCCATGTCCCCCCATATCCCATGTTAGCAAGTTATTGATTTCATGAACTTTATTACTAAGGCTACATCTATTAATATGGGTTATTCTTAGCCCTTTCCTGGGTAGATTATTGGACTACAAATCAATAAAATTAAAATAAAGACATTGTTTGGCTAATAGAGTTAGTCAATCAGATACTTGTCAGTTGGTGTGTGTGTGTGATGTTGGGTTGAAGCTACTGACCTGGAAGCTTGGCTCTCTCACTCCTCCCAGGCTTCTGGGTGGGAGGGTGGACAATGAGCTTGTCGTAGCGGATGTAAGCAATGTCCCTATGTTCTCTGGCATCTTTCATAGCTGTTATTTCTGCCTTTGGCACACAGCTTCAGAGAAGTCCTTGTTGAGGAAGATGTTGGTTCCTCTCAAGTTCTCGGCACTCTCCAGAACCGCCATCTCTTCCAATGGGATGACTGAAATGTTCTGCTTTTACAAAAATGTTATGCTGTTTTCAACTGAAACACAGTCCCTTGCTCTTGTTAAAGCTTTAGACCTTTTAACCAGTGGTCATATGTCATAGTGCTTGGCTCTCAGAGTCAAGGTGACAGCAAAAAGTAAAGTACAGCCTCAATATCGGAGTATTACATTGGATCTATCACCTGGAGACAATACGGTTTGGAGTCTACTGTTGCTATGGGGTTCTGCATGGAGATTCATCATACAGTAGATAGGAGAGAGCCGTTACGCTGAATTTTTTATTTAATTTTTTTATCCTCTGGCTCTGAGAAAAGTACACGATACTGTACCTTCCATATCTAAGTTATGCTCCCCACAGTCAACTGACTTGACAGATGCTTTCTTTCTTGATCAGCAATTTTTCAACTCCGGCCTGCGAGGAAGGAGAGCCATCGTTTGTAGCTGTTGCGACTGTAACAGCTAAGGGGATCCAAATAATAAATACATGGTCTTGCTCTCCTCTGCTTTTTCTAAAGTTGGTTGGCTTAATGTATCCTGATATCTAAGTTCTGTTGTCTGCTATTGTGTATTTGTTTCCCAGTGAGTAACCTACCCAACGTTGTCTACAACTCTTCCCAGAAGACAACAACCAAAAACTTGACACCCCCTGACAAAGTGCCAGATATGGTAGTGAATGTACAACCAAGTAGAGTCTGAGTCAGCGCTGCTCACATTCCACATTATTTGGTATTGTGATTTAATCCATTTTAAATTCAGGTTGCAACACAACAACATGTTGAATAAGCCAAGGGGTGTGAGTACTTTCTGAAGGCACTGTATGTGATGTAGCGGGCAATTTTAAGGGGACAGCTTTTTGCTTGTGAACGCTACTTTCACCTCTTACACTAAAAGAAAGGTACACAAAACTACCGGAGAATCCCTATAATGAATTGAAATCAATAGGGATTATCAACCACCAAAACCACACAAGATTCCAAAGAGAAAATGATATTAGTCTTTCTATCTCTCTTTCTCTCTCGCTCTTCTCTCTTGTAGCCTCACAGGAACAATGAGTTATTATAAAGTTGATACACAAAAATAATTACCCAGCATTAACGATATTAGGATCAATGATGACATTGAGCATGACACTGTAACTTATTTATAGCTCTAGTCATCATCATTACAGACTCGGAGGCTACACAATTAAATGTTGATTCATTCGTTTAGCCTCCGTTTCCAGCCTCCTCCCCCCTTGGTGACGTCACCGAGCTCTTAGAGCAGAGCGCTTTTTTACAGAACGAGCACTCTTCTAAGGGAGCTGTAAAAGAGCAACGTCCGAAGCCCTTTCCCGAACTTTCCGATACGTTTTGGAATCCGGTCAACATTTTGATTAGGTTATTCAACGTTTTGATTAGGTGTTCACAAACCCTAGTAAGGTATGTCAAGCTTCTAAACTATTTTACATTTCGTTAAACGAGAGCGATGTCAAGATACAGTAGGCCTATTTATGATAACCGATTAAATGATGAAGCACAGAAGTCATCGTATTGGGTTTCCAATACTTTCTGAAGTCATGCCTTACTTGTCGTATCCGTTACATAATGTATAAATGGTTGTATTAATTCGCAATTCATTTAAAACTCTTTACCATACCCCTGAATAGTCTTTTATGAAACTCTCTTTGTTGAATGTGGCAAATAGCGGTAACTGACACTTCATACCACACCGTTGACCATGTGTAGCCTACCACCACAAGAGCTGTTGCTATGAAACAATATGGAGTTCCAAATAATACATTTTCATCAGCAGCATCATGTCGAGTGGCGCAGCGGTCTAAGGAACTGCATCTCAGTTCTAGAGGCGTCGCTACAGACCCTGGTTCGATTCCAGGCTGTATAACAACTGGCTAACTCCCATAGGGTGTTGCACAATTGGCTCAGCGTTACTCCAGGTTAAGGTTTGGCCAGTGTAGGCCGTCACTGTAAATAAGAATTTGTTATAAACTGACTTGCCTAGTTAAATAAATTAAATAAGAAAATCAACATCACCTTCATAATATTACTACTATAACATAATATAAAAATATAGAACTATAGAAATACTCATCTTTCTCTTGTTACATATTCTCCTCTTCCTCCATTCTTTATTAGCAGAACATATGTCATGTTTGTTGTAATAATGAAGGGATATGCTCCTAAATATCACACATTCAATTCAAGGAGAAATAGAAAGTAATGAATGATGTGATTTTCCATGTTGTAACATTCATTAACCTTTTACTGCAGTGGGCTAAATCAGGGTCACACAGAGTGTTTCTTGGTAGTTTTAAACACATCTACTTTGAAACAAACGTTTACACCTCACACACATGGTTATAGTTTGCATCCCAATATTACACTTTACATACATCACAGAAGACAGAAATATAACAAAACCGTTTGACAGATTTCCGGGTGTTTAAAAAAAGTCTGTTTATTAATTATAGAATTCTGGAAAAATATGAATAACACTAGTCATTTGACTGAGGAAAAGGGTTACGCTATTGGAGTCTTTAAAATTTGATACCGGTTTTTTTTTCAAAATAGTTTTGAAGCCAGGCCATTTGTCCTCAGTATTATTTTGGTAATTACATATTCATAGTGTGTGTGTGTGTGTGTTACTGTATGTTATTGTGTGTGTGTGTGTGTGTGTTACTGTATGTTATTGTGTGTGTGTGTGTTACTGTATGTTATTGTGTGTGTGTGTCTGTGTGTGTGTGTGTGTGTGTGCGTGCGTGCGTGCGTGCGTGTGTGTGTGTGTGTGGCAGCAGAACAGCATTGTTGTTGGTCTTGGGAGGCCCTTATTGCCTTTCTCTCAGACTGCATTAGAAGTGGATCAGGGCTTGGGACTGAGACGGGGACGTGGGTAGCGGCCTGCCTGGGTAGTGAGGGGATTTTAGGCTTATCAGATGACCTTATCCACCAGGCTGCATCCCAAATAGCACCCTATTCCCTATGTAGTGCACTACTTTTGACTGTGCACTTTATAGGGAATAGGGTGACATTTGGGACAGAAACCAAAGGCTCAGAACGTGTTGGAGAACATGCAGCTCTCACTCACGTTTGACATGCCCCTCACGCCTACCCTTTACTGTTGTCACTCAACATTGTGGGCCTTTGACTCAAATGAATGTATCAGACTATGCCATAGGCCGGTCCTTCCCAAGCATAGTTATTATTAATTAAATGAAATATCTTGAACCCCATGATTTCAAAGCGATCCAGAATCTATGTTAAACCTGTGACGGGTGCAAAAAGAAACGATCATAATAACATAGTAACTACACCTTTCATGACTCTCATGACTTTATTAAAAGCTGTTGAATGCAGCTTAGCTCTGCCGTCTTGCTGTGTGACATCAGACAGACAACATTTCATTTCCTGGCTGAGATGATTTAAACCAGAGGGTTTGGGGGATTCTAAGTTACAGCAGGAATGTGGGCTGAGAGGTACTCTACTGTAGGAGACAGTTGGTCTGTTTCCCATCAGAGAAGCATCCCCTCTTGTCTTGCTTTCGTCTCGTCTTGTCCTCCTCTCTTCTTCTCTCCTTTACTGCATCTCTTCATTCCTGTTTTCTAATCTTCTTCTCTTCCTCTTCTTAATTAATGGGGGGAGACATAGGAGTAAAAGGGCTTTGGTTTCAGAAGTAAGAAGAAAAAGCTTAATATCGTTTTTCTGCTGGTACAGGGCATATTGCTGTATTTGATCAAATAAAGGAAACTTTACGACAGTGTGACCAGGATAGGAGGGGTGTATACTTTTGGGAGGGGACTGGAACTGTACTGTGGATTTCACTGTTGTTCGCACTGGTGAGGAGGAGCCATAACCTGTCTGTCTAGTCTACTAACTGAGTTTAAGCTGTCTGATGTGTGGAGGGTTAAACACACAAAAGTTAGGCAGTACACATGGGTTAACGGTGATGGTAAGGTCAGTGTAGCAGGGTTAGCCATGCTGTATGTATCTGACCACTACAGTGATAGAATTATGCAGTGTGCCATTACTCCTATGGGTTTTACAGATCAGCGTTTTGTCCCTTAGAGACATTAAAGGTCAGATGCAGCCGTTTTTTATCTCAATATTAAATCATTTCCGGGTAACAATTAGTTACCTTACTGTGATTGTTTGAATTAAAATGGTCAGATAGAAACTCTTACACTAAAAGGGCATTGTCATAATTTTCACAATTTCACAGTATTATTCTAACCTCATAGTGTGGACATACAGTATATATATATATATATATATATATATATATATGCTGTATAAAATAGAAAAATCATGTTTTTGACTGCTCTGGGCCTTTAAGACAATGGTTGGCGAAAAAGCCCAAATATGTGTGTTTTGACAACGGTACAGTGCATTCGGAAAGTATTCAGACCCCTTGACTTTTTCCACATTTTGTTACGTCACAGCCTTATTCTAAAATGGATTAAATGTTTATTTGTTCTCCTCAATCTACACACAATTCCTCATAATGACATAGCAAAAACAAGTTTTTAGAAAGTTTTGCAAAAGTATAAAAAATATAAACTGAAATATCACATTTACATAACTATTCAGACCCTTTACTCAGTACTTTGCTGAAACACCTTTGGCAGCGATTACAGCCTTGAGTCTTCTTGAGTATGACGCTACAAGCTTGGCACACCTGTATTTGGGGAGGTTCTCCCATTCTTCTCTGCAGATCCTCTCAAGCTCTGTCAGGTTGGATGTGGAGTGTCACTGCACAGCTATTTTCACGTCTGTCCAGAGATGTTCGATTGCGTTCAAGTCCTGGCTCTGGCTGGGCCACTCAAGGAGATTCAGAGACTTGTCCCGAAGCCACTCTTGTGTTGTCTTGGCACGTGCTTAGGGTCGTTGTCCTGTTGGAAGGTGAACTTTCACCCCAGTCTGATGTCCTAAGCGCTCTGGAGCAGGTTTTCATCAAGGATCTCTCTGTACTTTGCTCCGTTCATCTTTCCCTCGATCCTGACTGGTCTCCCAGTCGGGCTGTCATGCCTTTTACTAAGGAGTGGCTTCCGTCTGGCCACTCTACCATAAAGGCCTGATTGGTGGAGTGCTGTAGAGATGGTTGTCCTTCTGGAACGTTCTTCCATCTCCACAGAGGAACTCTGGAGCTCTGTCAGACTGACCCTCGGGTTCTTGGTCACCTCCCAGACCAAGGCCCTTCACCCCAGATTTCTCAGTTTGGCTGTGCGGCCAGCTCTAGGAAGAGTCTTGCTGGTTCCAAACTTCTTCCATTTAAGAATCATGGAGGCCACTGTGTTCTTGGGGACCTTCATTGCTGCAGAAATGTTTTGGTACCCTTCCCCAGATATGTGCCTCGACACAATCCTGTCTTGAAGCTCTACGGACAATTCCTTCAACCTCTTGGCTTGGTTTTTGCTCTGACATGCACTGTCAACTGTGGGACCTTATATAGACAGGTGTGGGCCTTTCCAAGTCATGTTTAATCAATTGAATTTACCACAGGTGGACTCCAATCAAGTTGTAGAAACATCTCAAGGATGATCAATGGAAACAAGATGCACCTGAATTTCGAGTCTCATAGAAAAGGGTCTGAATACTTTTTGGTTTTTAATACATTTGCTAAAATGTCTAAAAAGCTGTTTTCACTTCGTCTGTCACGTCCTGGCCAGTATAAGGGTTAATTGTTATTGTAGTTTGGTCAGGACGTGGCAGAGGGTATTTGTTTTATGTGGTTCAGGATGGTGTTTGTCTAGAAGGGCATTTGATTTAAGTATTCCGGGGTTTGTTGGGCACTGTCTGATATTCATGTATTCTATGTTTAGTCTAGTGAGTCTGTTTCTATATTTGGTTAATTGGGGTTGGGACTCTCAGTTGAAGGCAGGTGTTGTCTATTTGCCTTTGATTGAGAGTCCCATATATTAGGGTGTGTTTGTGTTTGTCATTTGTGGGAGATTGTTCTGTGTTTAGCCTTGTGCCTTGCCAGACTGTTTTGTTGATCGTTCGTTCTTTTGTTATTTTGGTGTTCATTCTGAATTTATTAAACGTCAAGATGAGCATACACATACCTGCTGCATTTTGGTCCTCCTTTACCAACGACAACCGTGACAGAATCTCCCACCACCAAAGGACCAAGCAGCAGAGGAAGGAGCAAAGGGATTTCGAGTTGGACTGGCGGGAGAAATGGACCTGGGAGGAAGTTCTGGACGGGGCTGGACCTTGGCACCAGGCTGGGGAGTACCGTCGGCCATGGGAGGAAATTGAGGCAGCCAAGGCAGAGAAGCGGAGGTACAAGGCCTTGGATGCGCTGAGGGAGAAGCACGAGAGGCACCCCCAAGAAATGTTTTGGGGGGGCACACGGGTAGTTTGGCTAGGCCAAGGAAGAGCCGGAAGCCAGCTACCCGTGGTTATATGGAGGAGCGTATGAGGTGGAGGGCGCCATGTTTCGCTGAGGTGCGCATTATCTCACCCATACGCACGCACAGTCCGGTGCGCGCCATTCCAGCCCCGCGCAGATGCCGTGTTAGAGTGGGCATCCAGCCTGGGAGGAGGATGCCTGCGCAGCGCATCTGGTTGCCGGTATGCCTCCTCGGACCAGGCTACCCAACTCCCGCTCTACGCACGGCAACCATCAGGCCCCTGCACAGCCCAGTTCGCCCTGTACTAGCACCCCGCTCGTACAGGGCTACTAGTTCCATCCAGTCAGGACGGGTTGTGCAGGAGGTAAGATCAAGACCGCCTGTGCGCCTCCATAGCCCTGGGTTTCCAGTTCCTGTCTCTCGTGCGGACACGGAAGTGTGTCAGCCCAGTCCGACTCGTCCTGTTCCCGCTCCCCGCACTAGCCTGGAGGTACGTGTTCCCAGTCTGGTACGTCCAGTACCAGCACCACGCACCAGGCTTCAAGTGCGTCATCCCAGTCAAGAGTCGCCCGAGCTGCCCGTCAGTCAAGAGTCGCCCGAGCTGCCCGTCAGTCAAGAGTCGCCCGAGCTGCCCGTCAGTCAGGAGTCGCCAGAGCCGCCCGTCAGTCAGGAGTCGCCAGAGCCACCCGTCAGTCAGGAGTCGCCAGAGCCGCCCGTCAGTCAAGAGTCGCCAGAGCCGCCCGTCAGTCAAGAGTCGCCAGAGCCGCCCGTCAGTCAAGAGTCGCCAGAGCCGCCCGTCAGTCAAGAGTCGCCAGAGCCGCCCGTCAGTCAAGAGTCGCCAGAGCCGCCCGTCAGTCAAGAGTCGCCAGAGCCGCCCGTCAGTCAGGAGTCGCCAGAGCCGCCCGCCAGTCAGGAGCCGCCAGAGCCACCCACTAGTCAGGAGCTGCCAGAGTGGCCAGACTGCCCGGAGATGCCAGAGTGGCCAGACTGCCCGGAGATGCCAGAGTGGCCAGACTGCCCGGAGATGCCAGAGTGGCCAGACTGCCCGGAGCTGCCAGAGTGGCCAGACTGCCCGGAGCTGCCAGAGTGGCCAGACTGCCCGGAGCTGCCAGAGTGGCCAGACTGCCCGGAGCTGCCAGAGTGGCCAGACTGCCCGAAGCTGCCAGACTGCCCCAGCGGCCAGGATCAGCCAGAGTGGCCCATCTGCCCAGAGTCTGCCGATGACCAAAACCCAAGGGAGTCTAGCAGCAACCTTGTACTGAGTAAGCCTGACAAATCAGAACTTAAAGAGATTAACCGTTTAATTGCTGAGTCTGTATACAGGGTGGAGAGGAGGAGGTCTGCCCAGGATCCAGAGCAAGGGGAGTCTGCCTACGGTCCGAGGCTGATCGGGTCGGTCGGCACTCTGGAGGACAATAGGCCGGAGCCTGAACCACCACCTGCATAGGTGGGTTGGGGAGGGGGGGTGTAGCACAAGTGCCGTCGGTGACGGCAGCCACCTTCCCTTCCCTCCCTTTAGTTTAGGGGGATTTTTTTGTTGTTGTTTGGGGTTTTGTTATTCTTGAGGTGCTTCCGGGGTTAGCACCTTTACGGGGGGGGGGGGGGGGGGGGGGTACTGTCACGTCCTGGCCAGTATAAGGGTTAATTGTTATTGTAGTTTGGTCAGGACGTGGCAGAGGGTATTTGTTTTATGTGGTTCAGGATGGTGTTTGTCTAGAAGGGCATTTGATTTAAGTATTCCGGGGTTTGTTGGGCACTGTCTGATATTCATGTATTCTATGTTTAGTCTAGTGAGTCTGTTTCTATATTTGGTTAATTGGGGTTGGGACTCTCAGTTGAAGGCAGGTGTTGTCTATTTGCCTTTGATTGAGAGTCCCATATATTAGGGTGTGTTTGTGTTTGTCATTTGTGGGAGATTGTTCTGTGTTTAGCCTTGTTCCTTGCCAGACTGTTTTGTTGATCGTTCGTTCTTTTGTTATTTTGGTGTTCATTCTGAATTTATTAAACGTCAAGATAAGCATACACATACCTGCTGCATTTTGGTCCTCCTTTACCAACGACAACCGTGACATCGTCATTATATTGTTTTATATTTATTTTGTGTAGATTGATGAGGATTTTTTTAAAGGAAATTCATTTCAGAATAAGGCTGTAATGAAAAAAAAATGTGGAAAAAGTCAAGGCGTCTGAATACTTCCGAATGCACTGTATACATCTCTTTATACCATGGCAGTGTTGAATACTTGTTTCTGATTGGCTTGAAGGGAAGGGCATTCTAGAGAGTGCATTATTTCCCTGTAGCACACTGTATATCATAACGGGAGAATTCAATGGCTATAGTTCATTTTTAAATGTTCTATGTTTGCACTGCTTTTGAAAGCAAAAGTCGATTGGAAAACATCATTGGCATTGTTGAATTCCATTTCCATATTAGCAAGGTAGTTTGGTTAGCAAAACTAGCAAGTCTATTTGTTTCGTTACCAAAACAAGTACTGTAGCTATCTAGTAAACTTGCTAGCTATTTCAGTGGATGTTGAATACATTTGTACCCGCAAATTAACACATTTTTAGCATTCCTTGGAAAATAATGCAACTCCCTAGCACATTGTGGAAAATACCTTCCACGTCGGTTATTATTTTCCATATAGCGCATAGCCCCTCGTTGATTTACCCTTACGTGTGTATGTAAACAGGAACTGAGAGCACTTGAGCAGGATATAAACTCTATCGAGCTAAAACTGCTCACTCAGAATGACCCTGGTCTGGACAGAATTTTGCAAGACAAAGTACATAAACTGGGGTTATTCCTATATGAGAGGGTGAACGGGCCTTGGTCAGGTCTCCTTTAATACTCTCAGGGACATGGTATGACAAAATATCCTAGTGCGTAAAAATAAATAAATTGGAACTGTCAGTAGGGAGTTTGACCTCCTAATAAAGGTGATTTTAACATTCAAATTATCTTCCTCTTCTCCTCTTCACTTTTTCTCCTGCCATCTCAGAGCTGTGAAGAGCAAATGGTGTCATAGTCCTCAAAAGCCTCGATCCAGCCTCCCCATTAAAGGCTGCAGGTAGCCTAGCGGTTATGATATTAACACGATACTTTTGTGCTGACAAGATATGTATTGCGATTCTATATGTATTGTGATTCGATTCAATCATTTTATTGTGATTCGATGTTCCAAACATATGTCTGCTGCAGAGGGACAAGAGAGAGCCATGAGAAAACAAGATTTGATCTGTCATGGAAATAAAAGTGCTGAAAACAAATGGTCTTCCTGTTTAAAAAGAAGATGGAGAGCAAGCTATGAATGAAATATTCTTTGGTGCAGGACAGGTACAGCCAACTAGCGCAAAAATAATATTGCCATATTGTCCAAACAATACCACACGATATAAATAATATCCCCATATGTAACTGCATACATTTTCCCCCATCACTAATTATTAGTTACCAAGCTATAGCCAAATAACCTCTAAATAAACATCTCAAAACATAAATCAAAGCCCAGATATTTACCTGTTTTAGGTGAGCGATAGGGTACACAATTGTCAAGACAATGTCTACTGTACATGATTTTCAATGTTTGGTACACAGAGTGGAATATAATGGAGGGAGATGTTTGGAAGGGGAAGGGGCACAAACAGCCATTCATTTCTATCACCCGTTACTGTCTCATTGGAGTTTCCTTATAAGCTTGTCTCCCTTCTCTGCTAGCTTGTCTGGTGCAGTACAGTATAATGATGAGGTTTCAGTCTCTGTCATGCTGGCTGGTTCACTCACCTGTCAACCTCTCTTTAACCCTGCTCCCCTTCAGAGGCAGGCATCATATTGACGAGGCCTGGCTGCGCCAGAGGACTGGACTCCAATATGGAGGAACAAGGGCAATGAGAGTATGTGATCAATCACAGTGTGGGCCATTTCCAAACACACGAAGCATACACATACACGAGAGCATACACACACATTGCGGCTCACATCAATTTTAGAAGTCACATACCCGACAGGAGAATATTGGTCCTAGCAACCATACACATCTCAAAATATTGGAACAAAAGTACCTCCAAAATTGGTTTTGTTCATCTGGGGGTTTTGGTAGTGCTGAAAGCCTTTTTCCCTCAGGGGGTGTAGAGCTAGCTAAGCTAAGGCTGAAAAATAACATTGTTTTCCAACTTTCCATTTCATAATTAATGGTTGGGCTAAACACAAGTACCTTGCTTACTTGCTCCTTTTGATAAAACACCTAGCACCTCTGTTATGAGGAGAGACGTTAAATGCACACACACACACACACACACACATATTCTCTCTCTCCTCTCTCTCTCTCTCTGTCTCTCACACACACACACAGACACACACACACAGTGACACAGTCTGAAGCCCATTAGTGTCAGAAAGCTCCACTTAGTTCCATTAGCTGAGAAATAACTTTAGTTTAATTATGATGTTGTGTCACTGTGTTGGAAATTAATTTAATAATCAGCGTTTGAGCTTCCTGGAAGGCTGCTTTCTTTAAGAGCTAATTTATCCTTCCCTCGCCTAAGGCATGACTTCAGTATCAGGCTCCTATAGTTCTCTTGTTAGTTGTTTCCAGGGAGATAATGGATGCTTTAACACCAATAATTTATGAACTAATGCTAATGAATGCAAATGATTTCGCGGTTGACTACCATACCCATGTCTTCTTGTGCAGAGATCTTCTCTACACCAAAGTGGATACCAATAACACAGTACTGTTGGTTATAACATTAGAACAATAGGTCTATGCTGACTAAGGTCTAATGGTCTATGGTGAATGAAGTATAAGTCCTTACTGTATAACTGCAGTATACTCTCATCCCTCGGCTAGGAACTAAACCCAGTTCTGATTTACTTCAACAATTAGCTTTCTGTGGTCTCAAATGAAAGGAACCTACAGACTCATCACTCACATCGTCTGAGAGTCTCGTAAATAATTAATATATTTTGTTACTTTTTGTATCGGGATTAACATCCTTGCTTTTGACAAGGTAATTCGCTTGTCAGTGAAGCAGGACAGAAGGATGACGTTGGCATGAATCAGTCAACATAGTGTAAGAAAATCAGGTAACACTTTACATTAAGGTGAAGATATACAAAAAAAAGACTAAATGAGGTTATAAATAGTTTAGAAACTGTTAATGTTAGTTTATAGATGAGTTATAAACAGTTGTGAAACATCGGTTGAAATTGTGCGTACCGTAACTGTTATTGAGAAGGCCTGCCGCGAATGGTTGTTTTTACATCGACCTGCGTCTTTTTGACAGGCTTCTCATTCCTATAATGACCACAGATATTTCTAGGAGCCAAAGCAGTAGGCATACGCTTAATGATATTGCTATAAAAAACGGGGGAAAGACAATCTCTGAGAACATACTTGGAAAAAGGTCATTAAAGTAGAAAGTCAATCAGGGATTAGAGAAAATTGCTGCGGAGTTAATTAAGCGTGTTAAAGTCTCAACTCCCTCGCGTGTGTTTAAGGAACGGTTAGCTGAAACAATATACCCTTTCCACTTTGTCGGCTAGATTAGACGAGGCCTTTCAGAATGTATTGACGTAAATGAGACTTTTCGGAATGTATTGAAGGGAAAACTCTGAGTCTCATAAATAATTTGGATATTTTATTACATTTTATATCTTGATTAACATCCTTACGTTTGACAAAGTAATTAGCCTGATTGGGAAAGTTTGGATTATGCTGCACCCGCAGGCATGAACTGAATTGAAGATTGATAGCATCTAGAGAGACTCTCAATCTTGCGAACATTGAGATAAGATTAAAATAAAGAAGTAGAACTTCCCGTGAACTATGGAAAGAGACTCGGTGACAAGGAGAAGTGGCTTCCGGTTCCAATTCATCATGTCTGGCTGTGGTATCTGTGGATTCATCTCAGAAAGGATCTCACAGCCAGCGTCTGCTATTTAGCTTGGTGCAGAACGTCGACTAGCAATCTGACCCCGCTGTAGCATCGAAGTGAATGACAGTCTTTTTGTCAGTCGAGCTTTATTGATCCTCACATCCATGGACTGTCACTGTCCCCCGAGCCTAGCTAGCTCCCTGGCAAGGGGAAGGAGAAATGAACAGGTTACATTGAGCCAGATATTTTCCTCAAGAATTGAGAGTGGGTGTGAAATCTCTCCCTGACATCTCTGGGGACTTTAGTGTCTCTGAACAAAACCTTTTAGCTTTTAGGCCAGGGCTGTATGGTTCACTGCATTGAGGTGTAGTGTAGCTCGCTACCCCCTCCTGCTTCCTGTGCGAGAGAAAATGCTGGAATCAAGAATACGGTCTCACTCATATAAAAGTACTCTCCTCTTGAGCTCAACTGACATTTGAATTATGGATGAGTTAAATGTGAAATCATGAGAGAGGTATTTGAGCTAGTTTGTTGTAAGTCGAGGAAGCTGTGTGACATGGTACTCAGCTGTGTGACATGGTACTCAGCTGTGTGACATGGTACTCAGCTGTGTGATATTTGCTTGCACTATACACATTACATACATTTGAAACGTTACATGTGAAAAAAAGTCAAATTACACTAAGTCATGTCCAAATTGTTGTCAAGACAATAGCTTTGTCAGGGAAGGAACCTATCTGACCTACAGTGGCTTGCGAAAGTATTCACCCACCTTGGCATTTTCCCTATTTCATTGCCTTACACCCTGGAATTAAAATACATTTTAAAAAATGGGGGGGGGGGTTGTATCATTTGATTTACACAACATGCCTACCACTTTGAAGATGCAAAATATTTTTTATTGTGAAACAAACAAGAAATAAGACAAACAAACTGAAAACTTGCGTAACTATTCACCCCCCCAAAGTCAATACTTTGTAGAGCCACCTTTTGCAGCAATTACAGCTGCAAGCCTCTTGGGGTATGTCTCTATAAGCTTGGCACATCTAGCCACTGGGATTTTTGCCCATTCTTCAAGGCAAAATGGCTCCAGCTCCTTCAAGTTGGATGGGTTCCACTGGTGTACAACAATCTTTAAGTCATACCACAGATTCTTAATTGGATTGAGGTCTGGGCTTTGACTAGGCCATTCCAAGATATTTAAGTGTTTTCCTTTAAACCACTCAAGTGTTGCTTTAGCAGTATGCTTAGGGTCATTGTCCTGCTGCAAGGTGAACCTCTGTCCCAATCTCAAATCTCTGGAAGACTGAAACAGGTTTCCCTCAAGAATTTCCATGTATTTAGCACCATCAATCATTCCTTCAATTCTGACCAGTTTCCCATTCCCTGCCGATGAAGAAGCATCCCCACAGCATGATGCTGACACCACCATGCTTCACTGTGGGGATGGTGTTCTCGGGGTGATGAAAGGTGTTGGGTTTGTGCAAGACATAGCGTTTTCCTTGATGGCCAAAAAGCTCAATTTTAGTCTCACCTGACCACAGTACCTTCTTCCATATGTTTGGGGAGTCTCCCACATGCCTTTTGGCAAACACCAAACATGTATGCTTATTTTTTTCTGAACACTCTTCCGTAAAGCCCAGCTCTGTGGAATGTACGGCTTAAAGTGGTCCTATGGACAGATACTACAATCTCTGCTGTGGAGCTTTGCAGCTCCTTCAGGGTTATCTTTGGTCTCTTTGTTGCCTCTAATGATTAATGCCCTCCTTGCCTGGTCTGTGAGTTTGGGTGGGCGGCCCTCTCTTGGCAGGTTTGTTGCGGTGCCATATTCATTCCATTTTTTTTATGGATTTGATGGTGCTCCGTGGAATGATCAAAGTTTCAGATCTTTTTTTTATAACCCAACCCTGATCTGTACTTCTCCACAACTTTGTCCCTGACCTGTTTTGAGAGCTCCTTGGTCTTCATAGTGTCACTTGCTTGGTGGTGCCCCTTGCTTAGTGGTGTTGCAGACTCTGGGGCCTTTCTGAACAGGTGTATATATACTGAGATCATGTGACAGATCATGTGACACATAGATTGCACACAGGTGGACTTTATTTAACTAATTATGTGACTTCTGAAGGCAATTGGTTGCACAGATCTTATTTAGGGGCTTCATAGCAAAGGGGGTGAATACATATGCACGCACCACTTTTCCGTTTTCAATATTTTTTAAAATATTTTATCTTTTTTTTACATTTCATTTCACTTCCCCAATTTCGACTATTTTGTGTATGTCCATTACATGAAATCCAAATAAAAATCCATTTAAATTACAGGTTGTAATGCAACAAAATAGGAAAAATGCCAAGGGGGGGGTGAATACTTTTGCAAGGCACTGTATCTAGTCTTCACTTAGGTTTTTACTGAATATTGTACATCTGAGAGGGTTTAAGAAGGGAATGGTCCATGATTTCCTGTTTATCCTCCATGTGATTCAGTGTCCCTCCCTGAGGACTTATGCTTCGCAAAGCAACAGAATGAGATGGAAAATATGCAATTATCATCCTCAACTGCACACTGAGATGCAGAACACATAATTAGCCAATTCAGGCATATTGAGGACACCTATGACTGTAAAGTAATTGGAAAGGTGTTAAGATAGCAGAAGACCGACTGGGCACAGACGTCAATTCAACGTCTATTCCACATTGGTTCAATGTAATTTTGTTGAAATTACTTTGAAATAATGTTGTTTCAACCAGTTTGTGAACAGTGGGTTATGAGTGTCATAAGATGTTAAACTGTTCCAAGGCAGGGTGCACTGCTCAGAATGTTTATTCTCTTCACTGGATATTATTTGGCATCTACTGGAATCCCATTCATTTTAGTCCCTAGCCAAGACTGTCCCCACTTCTTACTGAATCAAACCATGTTGTAAATTGTGATGATTTGATAATTTATGGCTCTTACAAGAATGGATCAGTCACAGCTAATGAAGATGTTCTCGTTTTTTGTTTCCTTTCGTATAGATACAATGGAGAGCTGCCAAAGACTGAATATCATAATTGGAGAAATGGAAGAGTAGTAGTGCGACTGCAACTCGGGCAATTCGCACCAAGATGGCGGCCCACCGGATCGTCAGAGTGACCAACAGTAATCATGTTCTCCCTCGCTGCAAATCGGAGGGCACGCTCATTGATCTCAACGAAGGGCTCTCTGAGGCTAGCCTCACAGATGTCAAAGGTCAGGATTCAATACTGACTAATGTACCAGACAGTTATTCAGCATTTAAAGATATACTGATTTAAATGTAAATTGAGGATGAATTGAGAATGTTTATGTGAATTTTTGATCTTCTTTTTCTTTTCATCCAGTGCCTTCTTCCAGTGCCTTACGGCTGGACAATTCAGCCTCCCTCGTAACTGCTCGTGAAGTAGTCGCCATCAAAGATTACTGCCCGTCTAGCTTTACCACATTAAAGTTTTCCAAAGGTGACCGGCTTTATGTGATGGACACGTCGGGTGGAGAGTGGTGGTATGCCCACAACAACACAGAGATGGGCTACATCCCCTCAGCATACGTCCAGCCCATCAACTGTAGAAACTCATCGCTCAGTGATAGTGGCATGATAGACAATCTAGGGGAGTGTACAGACGAAGTGGCTAAGGAGCTGGATCTCCTAGGGGAGTGGACAGGGGTATCCATTAAGACCACCCCTTATTCGCCTTATTTTAACAGCAACCCCTTCTCCCTCGATACCTCCTCTACCAACCCCTTCATCAACAGTGCTCATATACGTGGTTCTCTGGACCAGAACTGTAATGAGAGGGGAAGGTCCACAGACCTGCTCGACTTTGACTCCTTGGAATCCCCAGTCTCCCCCTCGGTACCTAACTCTACCTCCAGCACCACCATGATCAATGGCTTCAGTAACTGCAACATCTTTGACATGATCACATCCACCAGCCCCAACCTGGACCTACAGGTTTTACAGACACTGCGAAGGGATAACCCATTCTTCAGGAGCAAGCGATCGTACAGTTTATCGGAGTTGTCCGTACTACAGACGCAATCCAACCCCCCTTTGCCTTCTTCCGGGTTCTTCACTGGCCTCAAAGCTCCCTCGCCAGAGCAGTTTCAGAGCAGGGAGGATTTCAGGACTGCGTGGCTAAACCATCGGAAGCTGGCCAGATCTTGCCATGACCTGGACTCTCTGGGGCAGAGCCCTGGTTGGGGACAGACTCAGCCGGTGGAGACCAACATTGTCTGTAAACTAGACAGTCGTGGAGGGGCCGTTCAGCTCCCTGACACCCAGATCAGCGTCCATGTCCCTGAGGGACACGTGGGTCCTGAAGACAGCCAGCAAATCTCCATGAAGGCCCTACTGGACCCTCCACTGGAGCTGAACAATGACCACTGCTCCACGGTCAGCCCAGTGGTGGAAATCAAACTGTCCAACATGGAGACCAAGTCCTTCATCACTCTGGAGATGACTGTGTCTGTGACGGTGAAGAAAGACAGCGGTCAGGTAGCCGAGGTGCTCTGTGTCCGGAGTGACTGCAAGGAGGGACCCTATATAATCATCCCACATGCCTACCTATACAAGGACACAGTACAAGTCCAGTTGGATAACTTGGAGCCGTGTATGTACGTGGTAGTAGTGGTGCAGGCCCAGCACGTCAACCTTAATACAACTGTATGGGACAATGTGTTGAAGAAAGTCACCCTGGGTGTCTATGGGCCCAAGCACATCCATCCTTCGTTCAAGACGGTCGTGGCCCTATTTGGGCATGACTGTGCCCCTAACACCCTACTGGTGAGTGAGGTGGGGAAGCAGGCCCACTCCGCCCCTCCAGTGGCGCTCACGCTGTGGGGGAAGCATCAGTTTTTCCTGGGACGGCCCCAGGACCTCCAGGTTGGTCTATACTCCAACATGTCTAACTATATGATCAAGGCTAATGAGCAAGCCAGGATTATTCGGGGCTTCCAGGTCAAACTGGGGAAGGTTAGCCGACTCATTTACATGATCACATCCAACAACCCTGAAGACATCTCAGACTTCACCTTGCAGGTCCAGGTCAAAGATTGCCTGGACTGTATCCTGGCTCAGTTCTGCGTCCAAACACCGCAACCGCCTCCAAAGAGTGGAGCGCGGAACTCCGGCCAAAGGAGGTTCCTGAAGAAGAAAGAGGTGGTGGGTAAGATTCTTCTATCACCTCTGGCCATCACTGCCAAATATCCACAGTTTCAGGAGCGCTGCATCACCAACCTGAAGTTTGGCAAGTTGCTCAAAACTGTGATCAGGCAAAACAAGAGCACGTACCTGTTGGAATACAAGAAGGGAGACGTGATCGCCTTGCTGAGTGAGGAGAAAATCAAACTACGAGGACAACTGTGGACCAAAGAGTGGTATATTGGATATTATCAGGGAAAGACCGGTCTTGTTCATGCGAAAAACGTTCTGGTTTTGGGGAAAGTCAAGCCTATTTATTTCTGTGGTCCAGACCTCACGACTACCGTGCTAGTGGAGCAGATTCTGAAGCCTTGCAAATTTCTCACATACATCTACGCCTCTGTGAGAACAGTACTCATGGAGAATATAGGGAACTGGAAGGCCTTTGCAGACGCACTGGGATATGGGAACTTACCTTTGTCTTATTTCTGTCGGACTGAACTGGACAACGAGCCTGAGAAGGTCGCATCGGTTCTGGAGAAGCTCAAGGAGGACTGCACTAACATGGACATCAAGGAGAGAAAGACCTTCCAGAAGGAACTCATGACAGTACGTTTGTGTGTGTGTGTGTGTGTGTGTTTGTCTCTCTGTCTCTCTCTCTCTCTCTCTGATGTGTGTGTGTGTTTGGAAACCCCTCATCGTGCACGTTGTACCTCTTAGGCTGTAGAAGCTATTCAAATGTATGGTTCAATACAGAAACCTTATCAAAAGCTAAAGAAATAGGAAATTCCACCTTCAGCTGGAAATGTATAGTGCTTCTGTGTTTATTTCCTATTTTCCATCAGTAGCAGATGTTGACATGGTGTTCCCATTCTGTCAGAGGCAATGGGCTGTGATGTACTGTGAGATGGCGGGGCTGATATGTTACTGTACTCAGCTTATTCAGTCACATGTGGTAAGCAGTTTTCCTTATTGCCTCAGGGTGCCTTAAGAGTAGGCCTACTTGTTGGGAGAATAAGTGTAGTGTGACTTACGATGCACAAAAACACAGCTACTTCACCTCCTTCAGTGCAACTCCGAGACTGAGACACAAACAGAGATGACAATATCCTGAGAGATTCTCTTCAAAGCAGGCAGGGTTGCTGTTGTGACAGAAAGTGTTGACTCAACATGCCTCCCACTCCCTCTCGAGAGAGTCTCCAGTCACCCTTGTACTTTTTAAGTTTTAGACAGAAGTGCTTGGTAATGTAACTATACCCAACATTGCATCAGTCACAAACAGGCAACAGTTGCTTGAATTTGGATCTGTGGAGAAATTGGATCTGTCTGTAAAAGTGAGGTTGATGTCTTTTTCACAATGCTTTGCTTTTGTAAACACCTTATCAGTAAGAGCTAGCATATGTCAGTTTATTTTGGTATGAAATATAACAGTTGTCTATGCCTTTCAATGGTAGCTCAATAGACAAAGGGATGATGATGGATTGGTCCCAGAAAGCAATGAACCATGCCCAAAGCCCTCGTACTACCCCTGCTCACACACACACACACACACACACACAAAAACACATACACATTATTTATGGTGGACACACGGATCTGTTTAATGTGCCCACTAGCCTGGGAGTAACCTAACATAGCAGGTGTAAAAGAAAACACCTGAGTGTAGTTCCCACATCCGGCTTTCAGTGGAAAAGGAAGCTAGGTTGAATTAGCTGTATCCCTGAAACCTGGAAGCATCTGGTTGTTGGCAATTCTGCTAATGGTGTCTTGGAAGGGGTCTTTGAATTAGATCCATGTCTTGTCTTTTCATTCCAGCCAGTCCTGATAGCCTTCTAGACACAGTAGAAACAGAGTGTTGTTGCCTATCCTGATCAGGCCAAGACACACCAGATATAACATCAGTGACACAACTGTTGGTCCATACTGATCCCTGAAATACTGTACATTAGAGCAGGATCTTGAGGACCATTGATATTGCTGTGTTGTAGTCTACAGATGCCGTATCTAACTTTGACCCTCCTGTTGTTGCAGGCAAATGTGTAATGTATTCAAGGTTTAAAAAGGCTTCTAAAGTTAGTAATTTCCTTGATTTGCCCTAATGAAAAATGTATTCATTATATTCCACATAAGAATTCACATTTCCTGTTGCTACAAGATTATTTATCTGCGGTGTGAAACTGGCTCAAATTAAGATACGAGATTTGTATATAAGTTTGTGTGGGGGAGATGGTTGTACAAAGGTTTGACAATATTGCAGCACATTATGTCATTATAGTGAGAGTCTATGGTGAGAGTCTAGTGAGAGTTATGTGGTCTTTCTGTTGTTCTGTGGTCATTCTGTGGTTCTGTGGCCTTTCCTCAAATTTAGTCATTTGCCCTTTTGGTGACCTTAATCTCACACAGTAGTAATTACTTCTCTAGACTAAAAGTGTTAATCAAAAAGTATGTGCAAGAACTAAACTAAGAAGCTTTAAAGCTCAGTTAGTAGGCATTGTTAGACAGAACAGAACCATGGTTAGGTCATATGCTTGTCTGAATTAACACAACAACAAAAATACACTACATGACCAAAAGTATGTGGACACCTGCTCGTCAAACATCTCGTTCCAAGGTCATGGGCATTAATATGAAGTTGGTTCCCCCTTTGTTGCTATAACAGCCTCCACTCTTCTGGGAAGGCTTTCCACTACATGTTGGAATATTGCTGCGGAGACTTGCTTCCATTCAGCCACAAGAACATTATTGAGGTCGGGCACTGATGTTTGAACTCAACGTTCCAATTCACCCCAAAAGTGTTCGATGAGAGTGAGGTCAGGGCTCTGTGTTGGCCAGTCAAGTTCTTCCAGACCGATCTCAACAAACCATTTCTGTGGACATCGCTTTGTGTACTAGGGCATTGCCATGCTGAAACAGGAAAGGGCCTTCCCCAAACTGTTGCCACAAAGTTGGAAGCACAGAATCATCTAGAATGTCAATGTATGCTGTAGCGTTAAGATTTCCCTTCACTGGAACTAAGTGGCCTAGCCTGAATCATGAAAAACAGCCCCAGAACATTATTCCTCCTCCACTAAACTTTACAGTTGGCACCATGCACTCGGGCAGGTAGTGTTCTCCTGGCATCCGCCAAGCCCATATTTGCCCGTCGGACTGCCAGATGGTGAAGCATGATTCATCACTCCAGAGAACTTTTCCACTGCTCCAGAGTCCAATGGCGGCGAGCTTTACACCAACACTTGGCATTGCACATGGTGATCTTAGGCTTGTATACAGCTGCTCAGCCATGGAAACCCATTTCATAAAGCTCCCGACGAACAGCTCTTGTGCTGACGTTGCTTCCAGAGGCAGTTTGGAACCCGGTAGTGAGTGTTTTAACTGAGGACAGATGATTTTTACACACTACGCGCTTCAGCACTCAGAGGTCCCGTTCTGTGAGCTTGTGTGGCCTACCTCTTCGTGGCTGAGCCGTTGTTGCTCCTAGACCTATCCACTTCACAATAACAGCATTTACAGTTGACCAGGATCGCTCTAGCAGGGCAGAAATTTGACAAACTGACTTGTTGGAAAGGTGATATCCTATGACGGGGCCACGTTGAGAGTCACTGAACTCTTCAGTACGGCTGTGTGCTCGTTTTTATACACCCGTCAGCAACGGATGTGGCTGAAATAGCCGAATCCACTAATTTCAAGGGGTGTCCACATATTTTTCTATATATATATTGTACCTGATTATTATATAAAAGTCTCTTAATAGAAGATAACCGAGATTATCACTTATCAGCTAAGTGGCCTATGATTAAAATTCCTCACAAAGCGTTCATTCACATGTGTGACCACCATATCCATAGCTCTGTCTAGCCTAAACAACGCTGTGCTCTATGGGATTTACTAGCCTGCCTTCCCTTTTTTCTGAGTCGCTAGCATGGTCTGACAGGTGTTGTCAGTTGAAATGTGAGGAGAGGAAAGGAGACATTGGTCAGGCCAGATCGCAGGCCAGGGGGGTTGAGCGACCAACGCAAACTGACACCGCTAAGAATTCTCAATGTGACGGATGGCGTTGCTCAGGTAGTAGACAATTGAAATGCCATCCCACTGCTCATCACTGAAATAGATCCCAACGGCCAAGCAGAAAGACAGAGAGAGACACCTGCAGACTCCACAGAGTAGTAAGACATTAGGCTATGGACTGCTTTTCTCTCATCAATGAATATCATATGAGGATCTCTATGGGTAGCAGAAAGACACCTCCAGATTCTTTCTTTCTTTAACCTTTATTTACACAGAGTGTTGTATTGAGACCGAGGTCTCTTTTACAAATGATCCCTGTAATACTACAGTACACATATAAAAGACCCAGTATAGTCAAAAACATGATATTCCTGTGTTTTATATACAGTTGAAGTCGGAAGTTTACATACACCTTAGCCAAATACATTTAAACTCAGTTTTTCACAATTCCTGACATTTAATCCTAGTAAAAATGGCCCGTTTTAGGTAAATTAGGATGACCACCTTATTTTAAGAATGTGAAATGTCAGAATAATAGTAGAGAGAATAATTTATTTCAGCTTTTATTTATTTCATGACATTCCCAGTGGGTCAGAAGTTTACATACACTCAATTAGTATTTGGTAGCATTGTCTTTAAATTGTTTAACTTGGGTCAAATGTTTCAGGTAGACTTCCACAAGCTTCCCACAATAAGTTGGGTGAATTTTGGCCCATTCCTCCTGACAGAGCTGGTGTAACTGAGTCAGGTTTGTAGGCCTCCTTGCTCGCACACGCTTTTTCAGGTCTGCCCACAAATTTTCTATAGGATTGAGGTCAGGGCTTTGTGATGGCCACTCCAATACCTTGACTTTGTTGTCCTTAAGCCATTTGCCACAACTTTGGAAGTATGCTTGGGGTCATTGTCCATTTGGAAGACCCATTTGTGACCAAGCTTTAACTTCCTGACTGATGTCTTGAGATGTTGCTTCAATATATCCACATAATTTTCCTGCCTCATGATGCCATCTATTTTGTGAAGTGCACCAGTCTCTCCTGCAGCAAAGCACCCCCACAACATGATGCTGCCACCCCCGTGCCTCACGGTTGGGATGGTATACTTCGGCTTGCAAGCCTCCCCCTTTTTCCTCCAAACATAACAATGGTCATTATGGCCAAACAGTTCTATTTTTGTTTCATCAGACCAAAGGACATTTCTCCAAAAAGTACGATCTTTGTCCCCATGTGCAGTTGCAAACCGTAGTCTGGCTTTTTTATGGCGGTTTTGGACCAGTGGTGTCTTCCTTACCGAGCGGCCATTCAGGTTATGTCGATATAGGACTTGTTTTACTGTGGATATAGATACTTTTGTACCTGTTTCCTCCAGCATCTTCACAAGGTCCTTTGCTGTTGTTCTGGGATTGATTTGCACTTTTCGCACCAAAGTACGTTCATCTCTAGGAGACAGAATGTGTCTCCTTCCTGAGCGGTATGATGGCTGCGCGGTACCATGGTGTTTATACTTACATACTATTGTTTGTACAGATGAACGTGGTACCTTCAGGCATTTGGAAATTGCTCCCAAGGATGAACCAGACTTGTGGAGGTCTACAATTATTTTTCTGAGGTCTTGGCTGATTTCTTTTGATTTTCCCATGATATCAAGTAAAGAGGCACTGAGTTTGAAGGTAGGCCTTGAAATACATCCACAGGTACACCTCCAATTGACTCAAATTATGTCAATTAGCCTATCAGAAGCTTCTAAAGCCATAACATAATTTTCTGGAATTTTCCAAGCTGTTTAAAGGCACAGTCAACTTAGTGTATGTTAACTTCTATCCCACTGGAATTGTGATACAGTGAATGAAATAATCTGTCTGTAAACAATTGTTGGAAAAATTACTTGTGTCGTGCACAAAGTAGATGTCCTAACCGACTTGCCAAAACTATAGTTTGTTAACAAGAAATGTGTGGAGTGGTTAAAAAACTAGTTTTAATGACTCCAACCTTAGTGTATGTAAACTTCCGACTTCAACTGTATATATCCACACTATGAGGTTGGAATAATACTGTGAAATTGTGAAAATGACCAAAATGCCCTTTTATTGTAAGAGTTTGAAAAGACCGCCTGAAATTTCAGCCTGTTTTGGTGGGAGTTCCAAACCTCTCTGCCAATATCAGCTAGTTTTCGGTTTTCCCCTCCTTACTCAGACCACTCCCAGACAGTCCTAGCAAAATTCTTGCTTGATAAATTGCTCTTTACCAAGAAGCTATTTTTATATATTTTTGACCATTTTAATTAAAAATAATCTTTAAATATGAAATGTAATCAATCTTTAAATAGGAATTGTAATAAAGGAATACAAAATTAAACAGTAAATACATGTAATACATTTTGTGTGTAGTAAGACTACTTTGCACAGACACATTTGACAAATAGATATGGCAATGATTTCAGTCGCCACTGCCATCATCCTATGTACTGTACACACCATTAAATATAATGACTGAAAGTCACCGTTAGGCCTACTTTCACTATTTCAAACTACAGAGGAGTTTATAGACTGCTGATGTAGAAACTTTTTCCTCACCTATAAAGTCCCTGGTTGACTTTAATGAGGAGGTTGAGTCCTTGTTACTGTGTTCTCCCCTCTCCTGTCTCTCCTCTCCCCTGCTGTTAGTCTCAGGGACACTGTGTGCCTGTGTGTATGTGTGTGCGTGTGTGCGTGCATTTGGAGCTTGCCTGTGTGTTTGTGTGTGCACGCTCCTTTCCCTGCCTTTTAAATGCAGGGAGAAGAGCCAGACAGGCTCATTTGGAATGGAGCTTAGAGAGATAACTGCCTCTGAGAGCTCTGGTGCACAGGGTAAATTTGAGATGTCAGTCATGTCTGTCAGGGCTTTCCCCCAGTGGACATGTGGATCAAGTCAAAGAGATGGAGTAATCCACACACACACGCGCGCACACGCACACACACACAGAGACATTTTGAAGGATGTCACTATAGCTTCCTCATTTTCATCAGCCTGCTTACCACTGGCATTCAGGTGGATGGGAAACTGTCTGAGTGTGTGTGCGCGCAGGCACACACATGTAGGATACGCTTCTGAACATTTCAGCGAGTTACGTAGTTTTATCATAGGTTTAGATTAAGCGTGGAAACGAGAGGTAAACGTGAATGGCATAAGGCCTTTTGGAATTGGAAGGTTTTATAAGGATCCATTGGACTCTGGAATGTTTGAAAAATAAATGAGATCGCTCACTGAACTGTGCAGGAGGTCATTGAAAAGAGCTGGATTCCTTTTTATACAGTACCTCTCTGAAGATAAAGATAATGGAATATGACATTACTAGCTATTGGTTTCATAAAAGAGTTCTGCATGAACCATAGTACATTATCACAAAGTTTTTGGTTTACTCATGTTATGGGATATAACTTAAGCCGCATTCAAGCGTTGTTTATCTGCTGCCATGGAATAAATTACCCAACTCCTCAGCACTGTATGGGAAAATGACATGTCATTTGGTTTGAGGTTTCCATGACAGGAAGTGATTGAAGGATTATGAAGATAGATGTTGAGTTAAGAGGTTTTAAGAGACAGTGATTCAACTAATCTTCCTGCTGATTGAAGGTTATATGACATAACTGTGACATGGTAACTAGAGTTGCGTTCCAAAGGGCACTCCATAAGGGTCTGGTCAAAAGTAGTACACTATATAGGGCCCTCAAACTCAACTCTGGACCTCGAAGCCAGTTCCACACCATTTTTTTCATTGTTCCCCTCTAGTCAGGAACTGATTTAGATCTGGGACACCAGGTGTGTACAATTCGTTATCAGGTAGAACAGAAAACCAGTAGGCTTCGAACCTCGTAGGATGAGAGTTGAATACCCCTGATATATGGTATAGGGTGCCATTTGGGACTCACCCTAGTGACTACGCTACCATGTTGACTCCTTGGCCCTGCCAGACCGGTGGCAGGTGTTGTGAATGACACAGCGTTAGGTCTGTGACTGAACTGAGTCACTCCACTGTGTCATTCACAGTTGACTCAGTTGCCATTGTTGGCAGATGGTGGTAAAAGCCAGACAGGTGGTGGTGATGGAGGACGTTATGCTGCAGTTCTATTTTAGTAACTTTGACAGAAATGTGAGTCCTGATTCAGCAGTCAGTGCAGAACAGAGGCCAGCTCATTAAAACAGTGCTGTTCAGAGTCAGGCCAGGTGGCCGAGGTGACTGGAGTAGCACTGGAATGCTTTGAAGACAGTGCATGTGTCCCAGTAGCACCCTATTCCCTATTTAGTGCCCTACTTTTGACCACGGCCCATAGGGGACTTGCCTAGTTAAATTAAGGTTAAATAAAAAATGTAATAAATATAGGGCAGTGTTTCCCAACTCCAGTCCTCGAGTACCCCAACATAACCCTGGACAAGCACACCTGATTCAACTATTCATCAAGCCCTAAATGAGTTGAATGAGGTGTGTTTTTCCGGGTTCTACAACATAAATATATGCTGTTGGGGGTACTGGAGGACTGGAGTTGAGAAACACCGATATAGGGAATAGGGTGCCATTTGGGATGCAGCAGGCACTCAGCTCCCAGTATGCCTCATTCTCTTTCTGCAAAGCAAACAAATGCTGGCTCTTCTATTTAGATACAGTACTGTGCAAAATATAGATAGTGGACCTGTCTCAGTAGATCCTGTCAAGTTGCAGGTAAACTCTCTAAAGAGACTTTGAAGTGGAAAAAACGTTTATGTATTATCTGTTTTGTAAGATATAGTGGGGAAAAATATGCGGTCTCTTATTGGCAGGCTTAACTGGTTGGCTCAGACTTGAAAACATGAATTCCTGTACATAAAACATATTGTTTTTATTGGGTTGTACTTTCCATTATCCGTTGATATTATATAGCCCTCCTGGGTTGTAGCCTACACAGTGCAGACATGCTGTATGTCAGCCCACCTCCTTGTGGGATCCTGATAGACTTGATTTACTGTCTCTCTGTTTCTTTCATCCCCTTTTCGTCTGTGTTGTTTCTGGTGGAGAGAGGAGGGGATTACTAGTGTATTTTCTCTGGCCTCCTGGTTTTATTCTTGTTCAACACACATGTGTGTTTGTGTGGTAAGACCAAGAGAGGCTCTTCTGAATCATGCTATAATTCACCCTCAGAGTTCACAGCAGGCTTTATAGAGAGTAGGGAGGGATAGTGTAGCCGTAGTTAGAGACGCAAATGTATTGTATCAAGACAATACCCTGGCCCCCTAATGCTGCTCCTCCCCACTCCTTTCACTATGCCTAGATAATCATGTCTTTAACCCCTTTAATGGTGAACATCATGTGACACAATGGTGTGTCAATGCTGATCCTTGGGGTGTGTTGTTGAACTGTTGTGTCGTAGCTAAACGTTGTCTTCTGTTGTCGACGACCTATGCTCCAGCAGGAATTAAAAGCCTGAATTAGTAAATCAAGTTGTCTTTGTTGTGGCCTTTCTTCTAGGCCCTGTTGAAGATGGACTGCCAAGGTCTGGTGGCCAGGCTGATCATGGACTTTGTCCTGCTGACCACGGCCGTGGAGGTGGCCCCGCGTTGGAGGGAGCTGGCTGAGAAGCTGGCCCGGGTGAACAAGCAGCAGATGGAGCAATACGAGGCTCCGCACAGGGACAAGAACGGCCTGGTGGACAATGAGGTGAGATTATCAGCCCATTACTTCTAGGTACTGTAACATTTACTGGGTTTGACTGGTGTTGGCTGCCTCAGACCGGTAATCAAATTGGACGTGAGAAAATGCTAACCCTGCCATCTGGTTCTTGTGTGCAGTGTTCTTTTATATCAGCCAGTCAGACTTGACCTTAGACGCGCCTTTGGAATGATTCTCTGTCCCCTCTGTTGATCTTAAACGGTTTTATAAGTACATTGGATTGATTGATTGATCGTTTGTTCTATGACAGTCAATTGTATTGATTGATCCTATGTTGACAGTCAATGTGGAAGCCAGCCTATGACTTCCTGCTGACCTGGGCGGCCCAGATTGGGGACAGCTACCGGGACGTGATCCAGGAGCTGCACCTGGGCCTGGACCGGATGAAGAATCCAATAACCAAGCGCTGGAAGCACCTTACCGGAACGCTCATTCTGGTCAACAGCCTAGATACGTTACGCAGCTCTGCCTTCAGCCCTGTAGGACAGGGGGACTATGCCATTTGATCTGAAAACATCTACGTCTGAAATGGCATCCTATTCCCTAAATAGGCTGCGTTTACGCAAGCAGCCCAATTCTGATACTTTTTCCACCAATTGGTCATTTGGCCAGTCACATCAGATCTTTTCACATCAGATCTTTTTCAGAGCTGATCTGATTGGTCAAAAGACCAATTAGTGAACAAAAGATCAGAATTGGGCTGCCTGTGTAAATGCAGGCATAGTAGGCCACACATTTTTGGCTGGAGCCTGGTCAGAAGTAATGCACTATGTAGGAAGTAGTGAGTCTCAGGAGCCATCTGAGGTGTTATTCCTAACTTCCAAAGACGTGAAATGTTAACTTAGTCATGCATTGACGTCAGTGGGAGACTAGGTGAAAGTTTGGTTTAACTTGGAGTTAGAGTTCACACCCAGAGATTTTTTAAGTTATGTCAGAAATGGCACCCTATTCCCTACATAGTAGTGCACTAGTTTTTGCAAGAACCTGGTCAAAAGTAGTGCGATATATAGGGAATAGTGTGCCATTTAGGATGCACACTGAGTCTCTGGAGCTTGGCACTATGGATCCAGCAGGACTACTACTGGTATCCTCCAGCCCTCAGGATGACCAATCACCAATCGGACCTTGACCTTAGCTGTTATACCTTGAACTTTCAACTCTTGACCCTGCTCCCATCCTGTTGCACAGGACTCCAATGGTTTGTAACCAGTAACCACCACTTCACATAGAGCACATGTTACTGTAGGTCTATTTCTCTAGCACTGCCCACTCAACATTGCCCACTCAACACTCTCATTGGAATTTACAGTAGATTATTATTAAGCCACAATATTGATGTGATTTCATAATGGTTGATGTTTCAATCCATTTCTAAAGGGTGGTTTTTAATCTGTATTGTCTTTTGCTACACATTTTTTTCTACAGAAAGTGGCATAGCACTTGTTTTTATTGCTTTTTTTCACTAAATATATAGATATATTTCAAATGAAAAATGTACAGAAACTTGATTTATGAAGTGCATTATATTATATGCATGCTCTTTGGATTTCTATTTCTATCCCCCAGGTTAAGTGTTCCTGTGCTTAAAATCTCTTTTTGACTGCTCTTTGTACTTTTTGCTTGCCAAAACAGTTAGGTGCTAGCCTAGATCACAGTTTATTGTTCTACACAAAAGTCAAAAGTATCATCATTACTAAATAAACCCCCCTTTGGTTAGTTTCCTCTATGTTCACTTTAGGACAAAATGCGTGCCACAAAAAGCTGAATAATAATTACATAATGTATCCAACAAGGATCTTTTGTCTTTGTTTTCTGAAAGTTTAATAGCAGAATTACCTCACAACATCGTCTCTTCATTTCATTTGTTTAACCGGCAGTAATGGAATGAACAATTATTTTGAGGAATTAAATTGGCTGTGATGGTTTCAATTGTTTGGTACGCCATTTTAAAGCTTGTGAACTAATGAAGCCTTTTTTGTCCTTGATTTGCTCATGAATATATTTTGGTTGCTGTGTTTTGCATTTTCAATGATACCCTTATCAATCAAAAGCTCAAACTCTGGAGCTTTTAATCTTTATACAGTCTTTCTCTTTGTGTAACGCTACTGTGTGTTTTCAGTGCAAGAGCTGTATTTTGTATGTTTTGTGAATGCAGATGAAATGTTAATAGTATTATTTGCGTAGTTATTAAATGGTCACACTGGTCTGTGACGGTACAGATTGACAAGTTCTGCACATCGATGCCTCTTAGTTGTTGTCTTTACCTGTTGGTTCATATTGACTCAATAAAATGACTGACAATTCTAAAGTGCCTCTGTCAGGCTGTGTGCAGGTTCATGGTCGGAATTTGTGTTCCGTGATTCTACATTCACAGACATTATTCAACATGATTTGTCTCAGTATAGCCCTACACAAAGGTGCACAGTGAGAGAGTAGCCTAGGCTACAGTGTTTTCTGGGGAGGAGTTATTGGACTCTTGGGCTAGTGGCCAGTTGGCTTGTTTGTTAATTTAAGGCATTCCTAAGCACTTGCATCAGGCTGATTCAGGAGATCAATCTCATACTGAATTTAAAAAACACAATTAATTGTAGGCTTGCAAAAGGAATCCCAAGTTTTTTTGTATTCCCATAAAAAAGGTACTTTTAATGAGGTAACTGATTAATTAATTAAGCTAAAACAATTCTGGAATTCATGAAAACACAAAGATATTATAATGAACAACAAATCACAGTAATATATGGATGGATTAAATACTGTATGCAACAGGATCTCACAAACAAATTTCCAGTCTTGACGTTCGTCCAACTTGCAACCAAGGTCTAATTGCAAGTCAAACGCCAAATTATGCCGTCAAAAAGTGAGATTGGGTTGCAGCAACTGTCTGTTAGTTACATTTGACATTTTAGTCATTTAGCAGACGCTCTTATCCACAGCGACTTACAGTTGGTGCATTCATCTTAAACTAGGTGAGACGACCACATATCACAGTCGTAGTAAGTCAATTCTTCCTCAATAAAGAAGCTATCAGCAAAGTCAGTGCTAGCAAGACAAGTGCAACTTTTATTTTAATTTTTTGACATGAGAAAACTTGGGAAGGTTGAAAACCAGATGGGCTGTGGCATTCTGGATAAGTTGCAGGGGTTTGATGGCACAAGCGGGGAGCCCAGCCAACAGATAGTTGCAGTAGTCCAGACACGATATGACTAGTGCCTGGATTAGGCCCTGCGTCACTAGTTGTTTGAGTTCGTGGGAGGCCTTGGTTGATTTGAGTTCAAGCAATATGAGAGTGGCTACCCAAGCCGAGGTATTACACATAGTTCAGTAGAAGGATGTTTAAATGTATGAAACTTTCTCTGTGCCCAATATTGAAGGTAGAGCTCTCATTAGAGCCTAGCAAAGGGCACTGCAGCAGTTGAATCAATGTGATTTCCATAGGTCTGATCGAAATGTGCCACCCCCTCACCTCTCCACAGTCTGGACAGAGAGAGGACAGGCTCGACGTGCATCTATCAAAAGAGAGGAGGATGAAGGAGAAAGAAGGGGAGCAAAAAAGAGATGGAGAAGAGTGGCCAGACACCAATGCATTCCTAAGCGTATAGATCACGTCTATTATTGTGTAGCTTTCTGTCCTGTCGCACCTTTATATAATAATAATGGGGTTAATTAATTAAACTCAATCTCTGATAATTATTCCTCCCTCCCATGGCGACGGGGGGGCACCTGCAGTTCCCTTCTTCCTGCTTCCATATGAGTCACCACGGCGATAAACATTCCTCCCTGCCCGTCGCCTGGTTACAGCTCAATGGCCTTCACCGTGCGTGCTCAGAGAGAGGGTCACACCATTGTCTGGGGTTCGACCCTCTGCTTGTGAATCATGCATAAACCAATGAATGCCCATGAGACATTAAGGCCAGTCCAGACCATACACAGTGTATTGGGACATTGAGGATGGCTGTGAAAGAAATCCTCACGCAAATGCAAAGTACAAATGCAAAGCAGGCCTACAATCGTCACTTTCTCAGATAAGCTGAGGAATTGAAGCTTGGGACAGGGCAGGGGTTTAGTTTCCCAGGCCCATGTTTCACCTCATGTGTTCTTTTATTTCTCAAATTGTAAATGAACTGTTACAGTCAAAAGAGGTGCCTAGGCTAGTGGGTTTTACAACTGAGGAAGCCCTTTTGAGGTAATGATGATGTGATCATTAGTCTACAGATGGAAGATGTTGTGAGCTGAGGGCGATGCTTGTCCCATTTACTAAATGTTGTTTGATTTCATATCCTGTCTCCCTGGGATCATGAATAATCACATCTGTCCCCGACTCCCTGTGTGTGTGTGTGTGTGTGTGTGTGTGTGTGTGTGTGTGTGTGTGTGTGTGTGTGCACGTGTGCACGTGTGCGCGTGTGCGCGTCCGTGCATGTATGCACGTGTGTATGTGACTCCATGGTGTGTGCCAGTGTGTCCATGTGCCAGTGTATGTGTTCACTCATAAAGTACTGTAATTTATAGGGAGGGAGAACATATTGGCTGAATGTGCTGCTTTGATGATTTGCTGTCTCCATGGTAACCTCTCCATATAAACACTTGCCAAGGGAGTGAGCTTGCCTCTGTCTGAGAACAGGGGGAAAGCACTTGAGTTTCTACTGCCAACAGCCTGACACTGAGGGAGAGAGAGGGGGAGGGTCTAGTCACTCTACAACACTACACACAGTGATCATCTTAAATCTTGTTGATTTCAATTCAATGTTTCTACAATATTCAAATATATTTTATCCGTGCAAAATAAATAACCTAACCAGGCAACAAAAGCCCGCTAACCTAGTTTCAGGTGAAACCAGTGTAGGATAGTTATAGTAGTCTTACTCTCTAGGCCTGTTCATATAAAAATGCTGTCCTAAGCAGTAAACCAAATGGCCTTGTTGTTACTTTTCCTGTTCACGTTCTCACTAATGTCCCATGGAGTCTTGTAAAGTTCTGTAAATTATACTGTCAGCACATGAGAGAAAGAGTACAGTCAGGAGGAGGACAGGACAGGAGGGAATGGCCAGGACACCCATGGCACAAAGGGGACACTCTTTAATTAAAGGTCTCACTGGTTCAGCAGCGAAGGGAGACTGGTACTCTCTCACACTCTCTCTCGATCTCTCTCTCACTCTCTCTCTCTCCCTCTCTCTCTCCCTCTCTCTCTCCCTCTATGTCTGTCTCTCTCTCTCTCACACTCTCTCTCTCTCCCTCTCTCTCTCTCTCTCCCTCTCTCTCTCCCTCTCTCTCCCTCTATGTCTGTCTCTCTCTCTCTTTCTCTCTACAATCCAGGCTGCATCACATCCGGCCGTGATTGGGAGTCCCATAGGGCGGCGCACAATTGGCCCGGTGTCTTCCGGGTCTGGCCGGGGTAGGCCGCTATTGTAAATAAGAATTTGTTCTTAACTGACTTGCCTAGTTAAATAAAGGTTACATTTAAAAATTTAAAATAATCAATAGGAGGTTATTAGACAATCCCCTCTTCTAACCTCTCCAAATGAGAAAGTGATTATTATACTAGGAGTGCTGTAGTAAATGTTTCTAAAAACATGACTGGAGTTTCATTTAGCCTATAGTAGATTTCTGCCACACATTCATTCTAAATAAGTTGACCTATTTGCTTATGGTTTTGCCTACACCTAGAGACCTGCTTCTTAAATTATATGAGCAAAAAATATTCAACTTCATTTGGAATGGCAAGCCAGACAAAATTAAAATGGCCTATTTATATAACGAATATGAATTCAGAGGGCAGAAATGATTAAATATTAAAGCATTAGACCTCTCACTAAAGGCATCAGTCATACAAAAGTTATACTTAAATCCGAAATGGTTCTCTAGTAAATTGGTAGGAATGTCTCACCCCATGTTCAGGAATGTATTCCCTTTATTCAGATTACAACTGCTCACTTTCGGTTGTTTGAAAACGAAATCATCTCCAAAAGATTGTTATTTTTTTAAACAAGCCTTAGAAAGTTGGTTGCAATTTCAGTTTAATCCACCTGAAAAGACAGAACAAATAATACAACAAATATTGTGGTTAAACTTAAATATACTATACAAAATACATAATACAAAATTCTTGCAACCAATGAGGGATACAATCTTCCCAGCTCTGCAGCTCTGCAGAATGGAGCTGAAGGGTGGGACTAATAACCACAAGATAACCCATGTAAAACATACAGGGTCTGTAAAATGTATATAGGTTCAGAAATCTTGTGAAATAGCACAGTTAAAAATAGAAATCAAACTGGATGGACATCAGAAATAGAGGAAGGACAAAAAACAAACAAAATATAACTATCGTAAAATAGATTGTGTCTGTAAAATGTGTATAATATGTATAAACTGAAGGTAGATGTCTAAGTGTTATTGTTTATTAGTTTACTCCAATTGGGGGAAAGGTGGTAGGGTTTGCGGGGAATAATAAAGGTATATTCTAAAAAAAGTATGTACTGTATCTGCATGTATGTATATATGTATGTGTATGTATGTATATATGTATGTGTATGTATATATGTGTGTGTGTATGTATATATATATATATATATATATATATATATTTTAAGTCATTTAGCAAACGCTCTTATCCAGAGCGACTTACAAATTGGTGCATTCACCTTATGATATCCAGTGGAACAACCACTTTACAATAGTGCATCTAAATCTTTTAAGGGGGGGGGGGGTTAGAAGGATTACTTTATCCTATCCCAGGTATTCCTTAAAGAGGTGGGGTTTCAGGTGTCTCCGGAAGGTGGTGATTGACTCCGCTGTCCTGGCGTCGTGAGGGAGCTTGTTCCACCATTGGGGTGCCAGAGCAGCGAACAGTTTGGACTGGGCTGAGCGGGAACCGTGCTTCCAGAGGTAGGGGGGCCAGCAGGCCAGAGGTGGATGAACGCAGTGCCCTTGTTTGGGTGTAGGGCCTGATCAGAGCCTGAAGGTATGGAGGTGCCGTTCCCCTCACAGCTCCATAGGCAAGCACCATGGTCTTGTAGCGGATGCGAGCTTCAACTGGAAGCCAGTGGAGAGAGCGGAGGAGCGGGGTGACGTGAGAGAACTTGGGAAGGTTGAACACCAGACGGGCTGCGGCGTTCTGGATGAGTTGTAGGGGTTTAATGGCACAGGCAGGGAGCCCAGCCAACAGCGAGTTGCAGTAATCCAGATGGGAGATGACAAGTGCCTGGATTAGGACCTGCGTCGCTTCCTGTGTGAGGCAGGGTCGTACTCTGCGAATGTTGTAGAGCATGAACCTACAGGATCGGGTCACCGCCTTGATGTTAGTGGAGAATGACAGGGTGTTGTCCAGGATCACGCCAAGGTTCTTAGCACTCTGGGAGGAGGACACAAGGGAGTTGTCAACCGTGATGGCGAGATCATGGAACGGGCAGTCCTTCCCCGGGAGGAAGAGCAGCTCCGTCTTGCCGAGGTTCAGCTTGAGGTGGTGATCCGTCATCCACACTGATATGTCTGCCAGACATGCAGAGATGCGATTCGCCGCCTGGTTATCAGAAGGGGGAAAGGAGAAGATTAATTGTGTGTCGTCTGCATAGCAATGATAGGAGAGACCATGTGAGGATATGACAGAGCCAAGTGACTTGGTGTATAGCGAGAATAGGAGAGGGCCTAAAACAGAGCCCTGGGGGACACCAGTGGTGAGAGTGCGTGGTGCGGAGACAGATTCTCGCGACGCCACCTGGTAGGAGCGACCTGTCAGGTAGGACGCAATCCAAGCATGGGCCGCGCCGGAGATGCCCAACTCGGAGAGGGTGGAGAGGAGGATCTGATGGTTCACAGTATCAAAGGCAGCAGATAGGTCTAGAAGGATGAGAGCAGAGGAGAGAGAGTTAGCTTTAGCAGTGCGGAGAGCCTCCGTGACACAGAGAAGAGCAGTCTCAGTTGAATGCCCAGTCTTGAAACCTGACTGATTAGGATCAAGAAGGTCATTCTGAGAGAGATAGCAGGAGAGCTGGCCAAGGACGGCACGCTCAAGAGTTTTGGAGAGAAAAGAAAGAAGGGATACTGGCCTGTAGTTGTTGACATGGGAGGGATCGAGTGTAGGTTTTTTCAGAAGGGGTGCAACTCTCGCTCTCTTGAAGACGGAAGGGACGTAGCCAGCGGTCAAGGATGAGTTGATGAGCGAGGTGAGGTAGGGGAGAAGGTCTCCGGAAATGGTCTGGAGAAGAGAGGAGGGGATAGGGTCAAGTGGGCAGGTTGTTGGGCGGCCGGCCGTCACAAGACGCGAGATTTCATCTGGAGAGAGAGGGGAGAAAGAGGTCAAAGCACAGGGTAGGGCAGTGTGAGCAGGACCAGCGGTGTCGTTTGACTTAGCAAACGAGGATCGGATATCGTCAACCTTCTTTTCAAAATGGTTGACGAAGTCATCCGCAGAGAGGGAGGAGGGGGGGAGGGGGAGGAGGATTCAGGAGGGAGGAGAAGGTAGCAAAGAGCTTCCTAGGGTTAGAGGCAGATCTTGGAATTTAGAGTGGTAGAAAGTGGCTTTAGCAGCAGAGACAGAAGAGGAGAATGTAGAGAGGAGGGAGTGAAAGGATGCCAGGTCTGCAGGGAGGCGAGTTTTCCTCCATTTCCGCTCGGCTGCCCGGAGCCCTGTTCTGTGAGCTCGCAGTGAGTCGTCGAGCCACGGAGCAGGAGGGGAGGACCGAGCCGGCCTGGAGGATAGGGGACAGAGAAAATCAAAGGATGCAGAAAGGGAGGAGAGGAGGGTTGAGGAGGCAGAATCAGGAGATAGGTTGGAGAAGGTTTGAGCAGAGGGAAGAGATGATAGGATGGAAGAGGAGAGAGTAGCGGGAGAGAGAGAGAGCGAAGGTTGGGACGGCGCAATACCATCCGAGTAGGGGCAGAGTGAGAAGTGTTGGATGAGAGCGAGAGGGAAAAGGATACAAGGTAGTGGTCGGAGATTTGGAGGGGAGTTGCAATGAGATTAGTGGAAGAACAGCATCTAGTAAAGATGAGGTCAAGCGTATTGCCTGCCTTGTGAGTAGGGGGGGAAGGTGAGAGGGTGAGGTCAAAAGAGGAGAGGAGTAGAAAGAAGGAGGCAGAGAGGAATGAGTCAAAGGTAGACGTGGGGAGGTTAAAGTCACCCAGAACTGTGAGAGTTATAAATATATGTTAATGTCATATATGGGGATTGGAAATGATGCAGACAATTACATTGATGGAAGCAAAAATCTTTCCACAGTTTTAAAGCTGATCCACCCCTTAAAAAAAATTATTAAATTAAATTACAATTAAAAATAGGCTGTTCAGTGTTTTAGCCACAGAATGAATTTGCATTGTATTGCATTGCATCTCTATGGGTTTAACCTTTGTCGTTGCTTAACTCTGAGCTCAAAACTAAGTCTACTGGGTGTTACTATTCTCCATTGATTGCATCCTTGTGTCTATACCTTGACACGTTTCCTTTCGTCTCAGGAACACTTCAAGGCTCTTGAAATTGCCAGTGCCTAGCAACAGAATCGGTCCCATGTGTTCAGATGTGTTGAGTGTTCTGCTTTCCATTTCAATATGTATATTATTCTAATCCACACACCATTTCAAGCTCCTCTAAGAAATTGTGTGTAGGTGACAGGCTGACACGTTTGATTTAATCTATAAACAAATATAATTTAATAGAATAGCATAGAATAGAATAAAGTAAATTTTTTCCTGTTAACTACATTTTTGGTTAAAGACGATATGCAAATCCTGCTTCACAACAGCTTGCATGTGTGTGTTTCTGTGCATGCGTGCGAGCTTGTGTGTGTGTGTGTGTGTGTGTGCATGTTTGCGCATGTGTTTGTGTGTGTGCGTGTGTGTGGTCTCCATTTTACTCCGGTTTACCTACTGAAAATAACAGCAGTGTTTGAGCACTCTTTCTCCCTCCACCTGTAGTGCACCCTCTCCTCTGCAGGCAAGCTGTGTCCACTGGACCATAGCAGAGGCAGTACCAGGTACACTGGAAATGGAGTGGAAGACAAAGTGAAGGGACTTCTGAGTGTGTGGGGGCGATTTCAGAGAAGGAGAAATGTCAAACCTCGCTGAACGTAGAACTAGATAAAGCAGAAGTTAGAACATTAAATGTATCCTCATTTAGCTGTTAATCAGGCTTTCAGGTGTAATATACAGAAACCGTAGGCTACTAAAATCACTTTGTTTGGCACCAAATGTTCTTTAAAAACTAACAAAAACGAACAAAGTCACAGTTGCGTCCCAAATGGCACCCTATTCCCTACATAGTGCCCTACTTTTGACCACATCCAATGGGGCTCTGCTAAAAAGTTGTGCACTTTATAGGGAAAAGACAGCCAGTTGAGACGCAAACTGAGAGAACTGGAAGGAAATCAATGTTGCTGATGTCTCTTTATGCCACTGAAGCACTTTACATCAGAGCTACTGTAAAATGCATGAGCTGGCCTGGCTGGAAGGATGTCTCAGGTGTCAGGCAGTAGGACTGCTTAAACACCAATAAAGAACAAGTGACATTTCACATGGAGAGAGAGAGAGGGAGAGAGAGAGAGCGAGAGAGGGAGAGGGAGAGAGAGAGAGAGAGAAAGAGACTCCTTTTGTCTTCCTATAGGGAGCTGGATAGGGCAACATTATTTGCAATGTGTTGATTTGTGATGAGCCTCAGCTTTCTTTCTTAATTTTATTGATCCCAGCTCCCACCACATGCTGCATCAATGAGCCACGCAAGGATAAAAAGCAATTTGTGGGGAACACGGCCCTGTTGAGTCAGGTTGCACAGTTAGATAGTTAGAAAGGCTATAGGCCTCCCTTGACTGGATCCTAGTAGGAGCATCATTCTTTACTCTCTCTCTCGCTCGCTCGCTTGTTCTCTCTCTCTCTCTCGCTCTCTCTCACCTGCCTTGAGTTGAGCTGTATAATTAGTTTGCTCTTTGGGATAAAACGTTTTTGTATGAAGAATCAAAATATATAGCCTATTAGCCAAAAAGTCTATGTGTTGCAGTGTGTGTATTTATGCATAAACTATTTAGTTACAAAGCATATGCATACAATAATAGACCTACCCTAAATAGTCTCATGTACAATTAGGAAAGGCTGATCCGAAAATAAAATGCAGCCCTGGCTGAACTGTGATAAATGGAGAAAATATGAATTAGGTGCTTAGTTAATAACCCCTGAGGCAGGCTGTACACAATAAAACGGCGGCCCTGCCACTTGGTTTGTTATGGAAGCCTGCTGAGGAGTTGTCCTGACATCTAGTGGTGAATCATTGCAACACATGCATTTTTTGTAATGTGATGTAAATGTAACTTGCCATGAGTCATAAAAAAAGGCAAAAGGCCTACCTAGCAAAAAAAGAAAAACACCTGGTAAAAATGTGTGTCTAAACTCCACCTCCTCAATTATGGTGCAGTATTCATGTCATGTCATAGGCCTACATATTCTTCATTTTTATCTTTATTTGTATGTGAATGTCGTATGTCATAGCTTACATAGGGGCCAGGAATGTATTTTAATAAATAAATAAATGTAACACTGTGCAAAGTTTTGTAACCTTGAAGGTTCGTTTCACTATTGACCGGCAAGCACGTGGCACGGGTAATGTGAAGTTTCGCCCCTCCATACTGAAGTCTATAACATTCCTGATTTGTCTGCTGCGCGAAGGCGGAGTCTCCTAGTGTAGTAGACTAATATGTGTGCGCAACGCTGAACGGTAACCACTGTGGCAACCTTGTGAACCAACAGTCTCTCCACAGCGCTGGGCTTCAGGATGTTCTTTTTTTCGCTGATAACAGAAATGTTCTGAATTTGGGCTACCTGGCCTCCTCATAGAAGGTCGGCATTTGCATATTAATTCATTTCAAGATGAGATGTTAATACAACAACCCGTGGTGGATTGTTAGGCAGCATCCGATTATTGAATAAGCATTTGTTGGCTGCAGCTGTATGCGACGGGAGACAACGTGCCAGAGGTGACTGCATCTCATCGCAGCATTTATTGATAGATCAAGGGGGACTGATGACAATAACAATTTCAGATAGTATTTCATTGTGGTCGTCTACAATACATACAGGTTATCTACCTCGAGAAATGCGCGCTTGCAGAACGCAATAGCAGAAGATGGAACAACAATGACTTTTTTCATATAGATCTCAGAAAGCTATAGCCTATAGCCCATGTGTATGCTTAGCATAAAGCAGGTCCCTCTTATTGGACTTCTCATTCACTAGTGCGTAAAATGGGCAACAGTTTTTCTAACATAGCTGCTTTTCAGTCCCTGCATATTGTAATGCTGGGTTTAGATTCTGCCGGTAAAACGACTGTCCTGTACCGCCTGAAATTCAACGAATTTGTGAACACTGTTCCCACAATCGGATTTAACACCGAGAGGATAAAACTGAGTAACGGTACCGCCAAAGGGATTAGTTGTCATTTCTGGGACGTCGGGGGACAGGAGAAGCTAAGACCGTTATGGAAATCGTACAGTAGGTGCACAGATGGCATTATTTACGTAGTGGACTCAGTGGACGTGGACAGACTCGAGGAAGCCAAAACAGAACTGCACAAAGTTACCAAATTCGCAGAAAACCAAGGGACTCCACTACTGGTGATAGCCAATAAGCAGGACTTGCCCAAGTCTCTACCCGTCCATGAGATTGAGAAGCAACTGGCACTGCATGAGCTGAGCCCTTCTACCACTTACCATGTCCAGCCTGCATGTGCCATCATAGGTGAAGGGCTCCATGAAGGCATGGAGAAACTGTATGAAATGATTGTGAAACGAAGGAAATCATTGAAACAAAAGAAAAAGAGATAAAGACTCATTACTGAGAAGTTGACCGCTATCTTCTGAGCTTCCTGCTACTGTACCATGACTTTTGCTATAGTAGGCACGTCAGGTGATTCTTGTTATGCAGACTGTTACACTCGCAGTGGTTTATTACGATACACTGTATAGCTTTGGGGTTATTGGTGAAGTTAGTCACTTTTAGCTGTGCTGTTACATTCAATCACACAGAGGGAGGAAAATAAAAACTTGCCTCTTGCTATCAGAAATGTACTTGACAGGCTGGTACCTGTTTGTTGCTGCGTCACAGTATTTTCTTGTCAATACTTTTTTTCTCCTAAAGAGTGAATGGCCTACACAGCACTTTTTGACAGACTGGAGTAGCCCACATTATTTCCTGATTGGAATGAACGTCAATCAATATCAATGTGCTTATAATTTTATTTTTTCACTTTGCACGCTCTGTTTATGTTACTAGCACATTTTGAGAGAGACCGTCCATTTCGTTCTAACATTTCCTCTACTCCTTTGATAACTGGGCAAACAGTGCTGTTTTATAGTAGAATACAATATCCTATATTGGGTGTAAGGTGTCTTTCAAATAAAGCAGGCTATTCATATTTTGCACGTTTCGTCACAATATTATTTTTGAACGTTTGTTTTATGACTGATGCCCATTCTACTCAATGCAGTGTCAATAAGTGCGGATGAAGATTTAGTCTGAAGTGCATTACTGTGGCTTGGAAACACGATGACATTCCGAAAGGAGGCTAATAATTAGTAGGACAAGCTTTTGTCATTATTATGTCGCCAGATTGACTTTAGATGCAGTATAACTAGCTAGCTAGCTAAGATTGAGGGGTGAGTGCAACATTTTTGCTAGCTAACATTAACATTGTTACCTATTTCTGACAAACTTTGCTGTCTCACGGCAACATTGTCATCTCTCTCAAGTAAACTTGACGACATCATAATGATGGCAACGTTGTTTTCTACTAATTATTTGTCTTCAGCAATATCATCATATTTCCAGGCCACTATAGTGTAATTTTAATGAAACAGTCATTAGCCCCGTTCAGAAAGTCTGAGACTGCAGTCCAAACACTTAAAAGACACACCCTAGTCCACTTATTTAAGGTTGCGTTGCAAAAATAAATGTAGAAATCTATATTATTCAATTATTGCACCCACACTGCTCGCAAGCGCCAACGAGCGTCTGCGTTGCCAAGGGCTAAAATAGAAATCAGTTCTATTTGTGACGAAGATCACGCTGCCTCTCCCATCTCCTCATTGGTTTATAGAAGCAGGTACCCACGTGCCATCTCCTCATTGGTTATACCCACGTAGGTGACTGAAAGACGAACGAGGTCGGTGGCTGTAATGCACCCAGTTTATGAAAGTTGCCAATCGCAATATGAAGTCCAGAGAAGAAAAAGCCTGGAAGGAGGAGAGATGACTAGAAACGATTCGGTTGACCGTTTTATGTGTGGATTAATTGTTGGAGTAGAGGACCATGTGCATTTCAGGTAAAATAACAACTCAATGTTTATATCCCAGGACAAATTAGCTAGCAACAGCAAGCAATCTAAATAGGACAAATTAGCTAGCAAGTACAAGCTAGCTAGTTAAATTGCCATAAATGTTTAATGCTTTTCGACCTGTCCCCAAATTAATGTAATTGGTTCAAAGTTTGTTTTGATATGTTAACCTACGTGTCGTGATCACGTTGGGTATGAGGGGACAAAATAAATGTATACACGATGGCGCACGTGAGCAGCTAGTTTGTGTTCCGTGTTACATGCTGACCACACCGCTCGCGTTGCGTGCACGAGCGTCGCAAAATAAATGTAAACATACAGTTGAAGTCAGAAGTTACATACACCTTAGCTGAATACATTTAAACTCCGTTTATCACAATTCCTGACATTTAATCCTAGTAAAAATTCACTGTCTTAGGTCAGTTAGGATTACCAATTTATTTTAAGAATGTGAAATGTCAGAATAATAGTAAAGAGAATGATTTATTTATTAGCTACCGGTGGCTGAAAACGCAATCATCGCGGGATGAACGAGTGATGAATTTCCGGCCAAGGGCTGTCCATTTAAAAATCATTCCTTCCTCCCTCGCCCCTTGCACTGCAAGCGTACACTCGTCAGACGTCATGATACGTCGGCAGAAGTGTCCACTTAATTTCTGGGCTGAAGAGATAGGGTGTGTCTATTAAGTGTTTGGACCGCAGCCTGAGCATTAAATAAGTCTGACATCAATATGCTGCAGTATCTGTAGAACGTTGATAACAATGGTAACGATGTGACCGAGTGACGGAGGTGCAACCCATGAGACATTATGGTTGCGGTCCAAACACTTTTTTAAATGGACCACCCTTGGCCGGAAATTCGTCACTCGTTCATCCCGCGATGATTGTGTTTTCATATAATGATTGTGTTTTCATATATGCCATACAGTCAATTTTGAGTGCATGTCTACCTATATTAAATATATAATTATTAATATATACGCCTACTGTATGATAGCTAGCAAATTAATTAGCTAACTGATATTAGCCTGCCTATTGTAGCTGGAACTTCTAAAGAAGGAAAATGTTTTATTTCTACAATTTCTAAAAGATAACCAAACAAGACATATTTACTTTTTACGAGACGTGCTTGTGCCTTCATGTGCATTAGTAGCACAATTTCAAACTTATTTGCATTCATTTTTACTTACACTTTTTGACTTCTCCATCGATGTTGCTTTTAAGTTTTCACTGACTTTTCTTAGCAGATGTGCAATCGTCGCGAATTGAATTATGGGGAGTTTCAGGCCCCGGAGTGAACATAATTGTGCACTCGCAAAGCCGACAAAACGAGGGCTGAGGGGCTTACGTTGCAAACTTCCCTTGCTTGGGTAATCATTTGGACCGCCCACCAAGATGGCGACGGGGATTTTCCCAAGGGCATAAGGCGAGGGCAAGTGGACGAGGGTGTGTCTTTTAAGTGTTGGGACCGCACCCTATGTGTTCTCACTTCAATAGCATGATACTCACCCCTGTTCTTGTTGCTACTTCCTCATTTACATTGGTAGTAGTTAAATTAAGGTAAAAAAAAACTATATATATATATATATAATAATAATTATTGGTAGAATAATAACTAACCAACAATAGAAAAACCAAACTGTATGTACAGTAAGACACATTCATTTTTTTTCTCGAAATTAAAATGTTTGTTAACAAAACTTGTACACTTGTATTTACTTCCCTGAGAGGTATTGACACTTAATGGTATGCTAGTAAGTGTGTGGAGGTAATTTTATTTTACTGAGTAATTTAAATGTGGAGATTGTCGGCTGATTGTCCAATGCAGATAGATTTGCATTGAAACTGTTTTTTTTCTGAGTATATCTATGCCACTGTGTTGTGACAGGATATCTTTTTAGTAGTAGGTAGAATATTTCAAAAGTGAAGAGGTACACAAAATAAATCATTCATTCTTACATTTTAAAACTGCTTGTACAGTGTGACAAAAATGTGTGCGCACAGTCACGTACAGAGGCTAATGGACTTGGGCAGATATTTTATTTATTTTACCTTTATTTAACTAGGCAAGTCAGTTAAGAACAAATTCTTATTTACAATGACGGCCTTCACCGGCCAAACCCGGACGACGCTGGGCCAATTGTGCACCGCCCTATGGCACTCCCAATCACGACCGGTTGTGATACAACCTGGATTCAAACCAGGTTGTCTGTAGTGATGCCTGTAGCACTGAGATGCAGTGCCTTAGACCGCTGCGCCACTCAGGAGTCGGTGATGATGGGATGTCCCAGACCAGTTCATGCTAATCAACCACACACTTTACCTTTCAAAGAAAGGGGAGTTTAAAAGGAGGGACACAAAAATATATCACACCGTGATTTTTGTATTTATTATTTTCAGTATTATACAATAAACTGAATACTAAAGTATTAATTATTAACAGTAAATTGCCATAAATCGCAATGGACAGTAGTAGTTTAACAGTAAATTACTGTAAAGACGTGCTGTATTTCAAATGGTCCTGTAATTTCACTCCACAGAATACAGTACCCTACTGTATTTTTGGAGCGCCTAAAACCTTTTGGCTCATTAACATATTTTGAGGCGTGCCTTGTAAGAGGGTGCATGTATTGCACTCGTTAGTGAGAGTGATGTTCCCATTTCATTGATATGTGGTACTGTAGTAGTGTACCAACAATTACATGTGTATAGGGGATAGATTGGAGTGTCAGTAAGTAATGATTGAGTATTTGCCATGTCCTTTGGTCTGTTTTGCACTGTAGTCATTGCTAGTTTGGAAGCCTTTGATAAGGCCTCTAAAAATGCAAGTAATATAAAAGACCAGATATTCATAAATATTTTATATATATTTCGGCCAGTTTATTAGGTACACACCCTATTCACGAAAATGGTTCACTCCTACAGACAATGAGTCACGTGACCGTGGCTTGCTATATAAAGCAGGCATTGAGGCATTCAGTTACTGTTCGATTGAATGTTAGAATGGGAAAAACGAGTGACCTAAGCAACTTTGAGCATGGTATGATCATCGGTGCGCCGGAGTGTGCAAAGCTGTCATCAAGGCAAAAGATGGCTACTTTGAAGAATCTATAATATAATATATATTTTGATTTGTTTAACACTTTTTTGGTTACTACATGATTCCATATGTGTTATTCCATAGTTTTGATGTCTTCACTATTATTCTAAAATGTAGACAATCGTAAAAATAAAGAAAAACCCTTGAATGAGTAGGTGTGTCCAAACTTTTGACTGGTACTGTATATTTAAGCAATAAGGCATGAGGCTGTGTGTATATGGCCAATATACCACGGCTAAGGGACGTTCTTAGGCACAACGCAACGTGGAGATCCTGGATACAGCTCTTTGCCGTGGTATATTGGCCATATATCACAAACCCCCAAGGTGCCTTATTGCTATTATAAACTTTTTACCAACGTAATTAGAGCAGTAAAAATAAATGTTTTGTCATACCTGTGACATACCACGGCTGTCAGCTAATCAGCATTCAGGGATCGAACCACCCAATTTCTAAATATATATATTAATATCATTATCTGTCACGCCTGCACCCGCTCCTCCTCTCTGGCGCTCGAGGACGCCAGGCTGCCCATCATTACGCACACCTGTCACCATCATTACGCGCATCAGCGCTTCATTGGACTCACCTGGACTTCTTCACTTTGTTGATTGCCCACTCTATATCTGTCTGCTCCTCAGTTTGTTCCCCGTGCCAGCATTAATGTCATTTTGTTTCCCCTGGAAAGACGCTGTCTGTGTTCTGATTCATGTCCGTTATTTATTAAATGTTTACTCCCTGTACTTGCTTCTCATATCCCAGTGTATGTCCTCACAATTATCAGTACCATTATCCTCACAAGGTGACGTATTGAAAGGTATTGAAAACAGGGTTGTCAATCAATTTAACCTATATGAAATAAATAATACAAATACTGAGCTATATTGTATTCTTAAAAAAAGGGTGAAATTACATTTTTTTATACAAATTATTTTATTGCTCAGAGAAAGATTTTTTTGAACAGGTAATAAAAAAAAATCTTGAAAAGATAACGGTTAAATTTACTGGCACCCCTGTTTTCAATAAATATAAATATATATTCAATATAATGAGCCTATTTCAAAAATATTTTATGTGAAGACATTGGGAGGCATCTTAGACCATTCCTCCATACATAATCTTTCCATATTCTTGATATCCTTTATCGTCGCTGTCTGATGAAAACCTTGTAACTCAATTTGTGCAAAATGTTGCATGTATTGAAAGCAGTAACTCTCCTCAATGTACTCTGATCATTTAATGACTCTAGGACCAAGACAATGTATGAAAAATATCTTCTTCAGTTTGGTAATTTTATGTTTGTTAATGGTAAAATGTGGCCATTTTTTCAATTTCCTGAAAAGTTTCTGTTTTGGAGATGAGGTTGTCATCAGACAGAGACAATATTTTACAGTAGGTATGAGAGGCGTCGCTGGAGGCCCCGGGCTGAGAGGCGTCTCTGGAGGCCCCGGGCTGAGGGGTGTCGCTGGAGGCTCCGGGCTGAGGAGCGTCGCTGGAGGCGCCGGGCTGAGGAGCGTTGCTGGAGGCCTCCTGCATGGAGCTAGGACCGGTCTCCCCGGACTGGGGAGACTTACAGAAGACTGGGTGCGCAGAGCAGGCACGGGGCACACTGGGCCGTGGAGGCGCACCAGCGGTCTGGAACTCAGGGCTGGCACACCCTGTCCTGGCTGAGTGGTCACTGTAGCCCGGCACGGGTGGAGCACTGCCACAGGGCGAACTGGGCTGTGCTGGAGAGTGAGGACTGCTGTGCGTAGAGCAGGCGCAGGGTAAGCTGGACCGGCGCACTTCTCCCTGGCTGCCGGCCAACTCTCTCCCGGCAACGCTGCGGAGCCCTTACTGACCGCACCGGACTGTGCGTGCGTATGGGCGACACCGTGCGCATTTCTGCATATCTTGGTGCTCTTTTGGTTACCCGCTCCCCACGGTAAGCACGGGGAGTTGGCTCAGGACTCCACCCTGACTCTGCCCAACTCCCCATGTGCCCCCTCAAAACATTTTTTGGGGGCTGCCTCTCGCACTTGCCTTTGGGCCTATACAGCGCCTCATAGTAGCGCCGCTCTGCCTTTGCTGCCTCCAGTTCCTCCTTCGGTCGCCGGTACTCCCCAGCCTGCCTCCAGGGTCCTTTCCTGTCTAAGATCTCCTCCCATGTCCACGACTCCAAATATTTCTCCTGCTGCTCCTTCTTCCGATGCTTGGTCCTTTTTTGGTGGGTGGTTCTGTCACAGGTGTCGATGAAGGGGGACCAAAACACAGCAGGTAAAGTGCTCATCTTCTTTTATTATTTAAATAAAGTGAACACTTAAACAAAAATAACAAACCGACAATAAACAGTTCCGTAAGGCACATAGGCTATACCGAAAACAACCACCCACAAAAACACAGGAAAAACAGGCTGCCTAAGTATGGCTTCCAATCAGAGACAACGAAAGACACCTGCCTCTGATTGGAAGCCATACCTGGCCACACATAGAAAAATAAACATAGAAATAGAAAACTAGAACCAAAATCCCCTAGAACCAAAACACACAAAACAAACACCCTCTGCCACGCCCTGACCATACTACAATTACAAATGACCCCTTTACTGGTCAGGACGTGACAGGGATCCAATAATTTTGACCCCCATTTTTCTAAAGATTTTTTTATTACTTGTTATACAAAATCTCTTTCTCTGAGCAATTGTATTAATATAGTAAAAAAAATGTTTGCATACAATAAAGCTGAGTATTTGTGTTATTTATTTTATACAGTCTTTTTTGCTCATTGGATCCTTTATCAAGGGATCCAATAATTCCGTATATACAGTGCATTCGGTAAGTATTTAGACCCCTTGACCTTTTCCACATTTTGTTACGTTGCAGCCTTATTCTAAAATGGATTAAAACATTTTTTAAATCCTCATCAATCTATACACAATAACCCATGAGGACAAAGTCAAAACAGGTTTTTATAAAAATTATCCTAATTTATACAAATTAAAACAGAAATACCTTATTTATATAAGTATTCAGACCCTTTGCCATGACACTCAAAACTGAGGTCAGGTGCATCCTGTTTCCATTGATCATTCTTTAGACGTTTCTACAACTTGACTGGAGTCCACCTGTGGTAAATTCAATTGATTGGACATGATTTGGAAAGGCATACACCTGTTTATATAAGGTCCCACAGTTGACAGTCCACGTCAGAGTGAAAACCAAGCCAAGAGGTCAAGGGAATTGTCTGTAGAGCTCCTGGACAGGATTGTGTTGAGACACAGATCTGGGGAAGGGTAACAAAACATGTCGGCAGCATTGAAGTCCCCAAGAACACAGTGGCCTCCATCATTCTTAAATGGAAGAAGTTTGGAAGCACCAAGACTCTTCCCAGAGCTGGCCGCCCAGCCAAACTGAGCAATCGGGGGAGAAGGGCCTTGGTCAGGGAGATGACCAAGAACCCGATGTTCACTCTGAAAGAGCTCCAGAGTTCCTCTGTGGAGATGGGAGAACCTGCCCGAAGGACAACCATCTCTGCAGCACTCCACCAATCAGGACGTTATTGTAGAGTGGCCAGACGGAATCCACTGCTCAGTAAAAATGCGCATGACAGCCCACTTGGAGTTTGTCAAATGGCACCTAAAGGACTCTCAGACCATGAGAAACAAGATTCTCTGGTCTGTTTAACCTGTTTGGGATAAGGGGCAGTATTTTCACGGCTGGATGAAAAAAACGTACCTGATTTAAACTGGTTACTACTCTTGCCCAGAAATGAGAATATGCATATTATTAGTAGATTTGGATAGAAAACACTCTAAAGTTTTTAAAACTGTTTGAATGGTGTCTGTGAGTATAACAGAACTCATATGGCATTCAAAAACCTGAGAAGATTCCAAGCAGGAAGAGGCCTGTCTGCGAATTTGTAGTCCTTCTGTTGCTTCTCTATCAAAACTACAGTATCTGAGCTGTTACGTGACACTTTCTAAGGCTTCCATTGGCTCTCTAAAGCCTTCAGAAACCAGATTGAGGCGTCTCCTGTCTCTGGGCAGATAATAGCAGCTCAGTTTGTCAGTGGACTGCCTGGTGACAAAGAGATTGGAGATGCGCGTTCACGAGATCACGCCATTTTTTATATTCCTCTTTGAATGAATATAGCATTGTCCGGTTGGAATATTATCGCTATTTTATGAGAAAAATACCATAACATTTTATTTTAAACAGTGTTTGACATGCTTCTAGGTACGGTAATGGAACATTTTGATTTTGTTTTGTCTGGAAATGCGCTTGCGCGTTACCCTTTGGATAGTGACCTGAACGCACGAACAAAACGGGGGTATTTGGACATAACTATGGATTATTTGGAACAAAAACAACATTTGTTGTGGAAGTAGCAGTCCTGGGAGTGCATTCTGACGAAGAACAGCAAAGGTAATACAATTTTTCTAATACTAATTCTGAGATTAGTGAGCCCCGAACTTGGCGGGTGTCAAAATAGCTAGCCCTGATGGCTGAGCTATGTACTCAGAATATTGCAAAATGTGCTTTCGCCGAAAAGCTATTTTAAAATCTGACATAGCGATTGCATAAAGGAGTTCTGTATGTATAATTCTTAAAATAATTGTTATGTATTTTGTCAACGTTTATCATGAGTAATTTAGTAAATTCACCGGAAGTTTTTGGTGGGAATACGATTTCTGAACATCACATGCTAATGTAAAAAGCAGTTTTTTTATATAAATATGAACTTGATTGAACAAAACATGCATGTATTGTATAACATAATGTCCTAGGAGTGTCATCTGATGAAGATCATTAAAGGTTAGTGCTGCATTTAGCTGTGTTTTGGGTTTTTGTGACATATATGCTTGCTTTGAAAATGGCTGTGTGATTATTTTTGGCTGTGTACTCTCCTAACATAATCTAATGTTTTGCTTTCGCTGTAAAGCCTTTTTGAAATCGGACAATGTGGTTGGATTAACGAGAGTCTTATCTTTCAAATGGTGTAAAATAGTCGTATGGTTGAAAAATTGAAATTATAGCATTTTTGAGGTATTTGTATTTCGCGCCACGTTCTTCCATTGGATATTTGGCGAGGCGTTCCGCTAGCGGAACGTCTAGATGCAAGAGGTTTTAAACCAATATTGAACTCTTTGGCCTAAATGCCAAGCGTCATGTCTGGACGGAATCTGGCACCATCCCTACAGTGAAGCATGATGGTGGCAGCATCATGCTGTGGGGATGTTTTTCAGCGGCAGGGATTCTGAAACTGGTCCTGATCGAGGGAAAGATGAACGGAGCAAAGTGCAGAGAGATCCTTGATGAAAACCTGTTCCAGAGCGCTCAGGACCTCAGACTGGGTCGAAGGTTCACCTTCCAACAGGACAACAACCCTAAGCACACAGCCAAGACAATGCAGGTGTGGCTTCGGGACAAATCTCTGAATGTCCTTGAGTGGCCCAGCCAGAGCCATGACTTGAATGCAATCGAACATCTCTGGACAGACGTGAAAATAGCTGTGCAGTGACGCTCCCCATACAACCTGACTGAGCTTGAGAGGATCTGCAGAGAAGAATGGGAGAAACTTCCCAAGTATAGGTGTGTCAAGCTTGTAGCGTCATATCCTTGAAGACCCGAGGCTGTAATCACTGCCAAAGGCGCTTCAACAAAGTACTGAGTAAAGGGTCTGAATACTTATGTAAATGTGATTTATCTATTTTTTTTCTTATAAATTTGTAAACAAAAATAAAAACCTGTTTTTGCTTTGTCATTATGGGATTTTGTGTTTAGATTGATGAGAAAAAAAACGATTTAATCAATTTTAGAATTATGCTGTAACCTAACAAAATGTGGAAAAGTCAAGGAGTCTTACTTTCCGAAGGCACAACATAGTATATTACACTGAGTGCACAAAACATTAGGAACACCTGCTCTTTCCATGACAGACTCACCAGGTGAATCCAGGTGGAAGCTATGATCCATTATTGATGTCACTTGTTAAATCCACAGGTTAAAGAAGCTTTGAGACAATTGAGACATGCATTGTGTATGTGTGCCATTCAGAGTGTGAATGGGCAAGACTACGTTATTAAGTGTCTTTGAACGGGGTATGGTAGTACGTGCCAGGTGCACCGGTTTGAGTGTTTCAACAACTGCAACACTGCTGGGTTTTTCACGCTCAACAGTTTCCCGCGTGTATCAAGAATGATCTACCACCCATTGGAGTAAAAGCTCTGACGAAGGCCTTGAGGCCGATACGTAAAGCTTAATAAAGAGCAGTGATACAAGCAAGAGCAGTGTGAGGGTTTCTTCTTTTTTCTTAAGCATTGGAGTTAACATAGGCCAGCATCCCTGTGGAACGCTTTCGACACCTTGTAAAGTCCATGCCCCAACGAATTGAGGCTGTTGTGAGGGCAAAAAGGGTGCAACTCAATATTAGGAAGGTGTTCCTAACGTTTTGTACACTCAGTGTATATAAAATAACATTGTACTTTATTAATGCCCCAGAGGAGAAATTTGATTGCACCAGCCAATACATAGAGTACATCACCAACAAACACACAATTAAAACACAACAAGGACACACAGACACTAATAGCAGCACATCATCAATGAATATAAAAAGTAAGAATTCATGTTAAAAAGTCTCATAGCATAACGTAAAAATGATCTACAGTATTTTGGACCTTGGTCAAATGAATCTGTCTGATATCACACTGTGATGCTCCAAGCAGATACTGTTGGGTGGGTGGCCAGTGTTGGCCTCTATACTCAAATCAAATAAAATTGTATTTGTAACATGCGCCGAATACAACAGTGAAATGCTTACTTACAAGCCCTTAACCAACAATGAAAAATACTAAAAAAATGTACAGGAGGGAGGGACAATGGGTAGCCATTTGATTAGATGTTCAGTAGTCTTATGGCTTCGGGGTAGAAGCTGTTTAGAAGCGTCTTGGACCAGAGAGAAGACTCTATGAATAGGGTGGCTGGAGTCTTTGACAATTTTTCGGGCCTTCCTCTGACACCGCCTGGTATAGAGGTCCTGGATGGCAGGAAGCTTGCCACCAGTGATGTATTCACTACCCTCTGTAGTGCCTTGTGGTCGGAGACTGAGCAGTTGCCATACCAGGCAGTGATGCAACTAGTCAAGATGCTCTCGATGGTGCAGCTGTAGAACCTTTTGAGGATCTGAGGACCCATGCCAAATCTTTTCAGTCTCCTGATGGGGAATAGGTTTTGTCGTGCCCTCTTCACGACTGTCTTGATGTGCTTGGACCATGTTTGTTTGTTGGTGATATGGACACCAAGGAACTTGAAGCTCTCAACCTGCTCCACTACAGCCCCGTCGATGAGAATGGGGACGTGCTCGATCCTCCTTTTCCTGTAATCCACAATCATCTCCTTAGTCTTGATCACATTGAGGGAGAGGTTGTTGTCCTGGCTTACCACTGTTGTGTCATCTGCAAACTTAATGATGGTGTTGGAGTCGTGCCTGGCCGTGCAGTCATGAGTGAACAGGGAGTACAGGAGGGGACTGAGCAGCCTGTTGGCATCATCCCTTAGGAGGTTTTGTCATTTTAGTGCACCTTTTAATGAATCACATTGTCTGAAATTGTTGAAAATACACTGAAAGCATCAAAAATGTACAATGCCATGTAAAAACAAGTTGACATTGAGGTTAAAGAAAGTATGCTTCCTCAATTTAAAAAATGTTGCCAAGTATTACTTCAGACAAATTTAAGACATCAATATTCTTGTAAAGATTTTTGTATAAAAAAATCTTGAATTACAGCTCGCTTAGAGCAAATTCTGAATTTGCAATTAATCGCGATTAATCACAGCAAATCCTGCAATTAACTGCATGTTTTTATCATTTGACAGCCCTAATATATATTTGTATGCTGTAAAATGAAAACACATTAGCTAGCAGCCAACAATGCTTGCACCAATCCCAAGTAATTACTGTAAAATACTGTAAAATACAAGCCTGACCTCCCCTCCAATTAATTAAATTAATTCATTCATTACAATTAAAGTAGAATTTACGTTTTTACAGTATAATACAGTACATTTTACAATAATGTACTGTGTGCTGTTGTTCAGATTTTACAGTAACTCTCTGGCACTTAAAGTAAAACAACGGTACCAAAGATTACCATAACAGTATTTGTTATTGTAAAGCGACTACAATATAATTATTGGTACTGTAAATCAATTACAGAAACAGTATGGATAGCGTAAAATACAGTATGGTAACATACAGTACCTTTTTTACAGTAACTTACAGACAACTGGCTGGCAGTAAGTTACCGTAAAAAGAACAGGACATTTTTGTACTGTGCAGGTTGCAAAGGGAGGTAATATAGCTTTCTTAACCTGACTTAGTCGACAATATTGTGTGTTCTTTTGAAAACCAAAGAGATATTATTTTGTTTGCCATTATATACTACAAGATTACAGTCAAAGTGATATCCACTATTATTGTGGTGGTTATGCAATGTCTTGCACAAACAGCATTTAAAACCCCTATTGTCATCTTCAAATTTCATATATACATTTGGGTTGTGAAGCTGTTGTTTACAATGGGTTATTAAGTTTCTAGATTGAAATAGCAATGTAATAACATGTTTTCCTTCATACTCATGCATGCCAATTGAAAAACACAATGCTTGTCATTTGGCATAGCAATCACAATAAATCTATTTAAAACTATGTACAACCATAACATTAGTGTACTAAATGCTTATTCCTCCTGGACTGTATCTATTGGGTTACAGTCTAAAGTAAGACACCACAGCCAATTAAATACAACATGAAAGGGAATTCTGGATCTCTAAAGGAGTGGTTCCTCTAGGATAAACTACTGTAGGATACCAGGGCTGAGTCCCCGATTGACTATTTAGTGCACTACTTTTGACCAGGACCTATAGGGCTCTGGTTAGAAGTAGTGCACTATATAGGGAATAGGGTGCCATTTGGGACACTACCCAGCTAGGGATTGGACTCAGGCACTCATTCTCACTTCCTGAAATATTCAGGAGCTATCTCTTCCCTCACATTCCATCACACAACTTTGCTACACTCGTATCTGAGTGAGAGTGGTGTGAAGGCAGCCCTCTAGTGCACATCTAGTGCACATTTTTGACACACTTTCTCTCTCTCTCTCTTGCTCTCGCTCTCTCCTCTCTCTCCTCTCTCTCGCCCACAAACTCGTCCTGAAGTGCACACACTCTGCTCCTGTCTCCTCTCACATCCTTTCACCTGTCATCCATACTCTCTTCACTGCCTCTCACAGAGGCTTATATCTCTCAACTCCTAACACACACACAGACTCCATCCTCCATCCCGGCCGTGCCATTTCCCCTTGGTAGGCTTGCCTTGCCCTGACCTTACAGCAGGGCAAAGAAAGGGGATGTCAGTGAACACATGTATCTATGGGGGCATGTAGAGGAGATGCACTCACTTTCAGGAGTGAGGAGTGAAAGGCCCCGGAGGTATGTCTGCCGGGAGAGTGCTGTTATTCTGCTATAAGGAGCCCATTAGATGTTGGAGTTGAGTACTAGTTTCTGCCCTCAATGCCCTTTTTCTCTTCTTCTACTTCTTCATCTTTAACTGAATTTCCTAGTAGATTTAAATAGCTTGATTTCTCTAATAGGTCTACTTCAGGTGGTAAGTATTTCTAATGACTCCATAGGAGTATAATTGTATATACTTTATGTTTCTCTATATAGTCAAGTACATGGCTGGTAAAAAGTGGCCATTTATTAAACTGCCTCCTCAGGTAGCTCCAGTGAGAGTCACAAAAAGTCATGCTAAAACATTTCCTCACCTATTTCTCTCTGACTCAAGCAGAGACAGACAGGGGAGCTACAGAAAAAGATAATTCCAATTGACTGTTTTTTTGTTGCCCTAGTTTTCCCTGCGTCATTTCCCACCCACTCACATATATAAAACTCTTTCTGTTTTGCTGTTTCTCTCTCTCACGCATTCATTCCTAACCTACTGTAAAATAAAGACCTACTTATCCACATTTATATACTGTATTCTCTCTTTTGTTTATCCATCCAGGTCTTAAATATTGAATAATCTTGCTTTCTCAGCCCCCTCTTCTTTTGGATTATGTCGGTGGTCATGAATGAATGTGGGGATATTTAAATCTCTTTTTTTATTCCTTCAGTAGATTAATCCATTGACTTTCATCTCCAGCGACATCAGCTGAGCTCGTTCCAAAAAGAGAAGAGAGACTGTGCTTTTTTTTTTTCACTGAGCTTGAGGCTGCTTTATTCTCCGCAAACAATGATGATAGGGATGAGAATGTGCTTAAGCCTCTCCTTTCCATGTGGTTCAGTGATTAGGAAGACGTCATAATGGTATAGTTGTAACGAGCAGATTGCACACGTTCTGTCAGGCCGTCATTCAGTGACCATGTGCAAGCTTCATAGTCACTCGGAGAACAGGATGGCTGTTTTGACATGCAGGTTGTACATGTTTAGTCAGGGCATTTTTATAGTCACTTGGACTACACATGTGTTGTCGTCTCGGGGCCTGATCATTGCGTTATTCCTCTATTCAAACAGAGCACTACACTCTTCCCCTCATTCCTCTCCTCTTTTATATCTCAAACCATGAGTCTTAATCTTCACATTAGCCATTAATCATTTGCTGATCAAAGTGTAAGGAAAAGAGCCAGAGGAGACACTTGGACTCTGTCAAAGAGCCTTTGACTTGGTTGACTTGTTATAACCCTTTATAGACTATATACTAATTAAGGGCCCTAAAGCTCGTAACTATTCTGACCCTCGTTCTTTTGAGAATTTGCATAAAAGAATGTTAAAGTCCTTTCAATATGTTTTATTATGTATTTTTCCATGTTATGTAAGTTCCATTACCGGTCTGGGATTTTCCCATGTTTGCCAGAGGCTTTCAGACAAATACACCATTGAGAGATGAGGAAAGTATAGCCTGAAATCCCATTTGCTATTTAGACAGGATAGAAATCAACTGCAGTGTTATGTAAGCAAAGTACATTTTGAGTAACTGCCTTGTGACAAACCCTAAGGATGTGACATATCAACAAACAGGGTCTTTAAGGACAGTTGTTATGAACCAAGAGTTCATAGGGAGACATAAAAGGTTATACAGGTTTATAGGATATGTCGTGTCTTTGGGTACCATTAAACTGAAGATAGGTTTATCAATTAACTCCCTGTAATTATTATCACGCGATTAAACTGATTAATCGTTTAATTGTAATTAACTAGGAGATCGGGGCACCAAGGAAAATATTCAGATTACAACGTTATAATTTTCCTAATATAACTTAACCTATATTATAATATAGGCCGATTATCTTCTGGTTTAAATGGTGTATTTTACCTCGAGTCCAGTCTCATTCCAAACGTCGTAAATTGTTGTATCTGCACGAACCCAGTCTTCACTAAAATCATCCATACATCAATTGTCTTAAAATCATTTATTTACTACACTAAGTAATTAACAGAAAACATACAAACAGTAATTATCTTCACAAAGGATTGGTAGCGTAATGTGCCCTAATGGGCTAAACAGGCAGGTCGGCCTGTTGAACAATGGATCATAAAAGTCAGCTGAGGATGCACACCACATCACATTAACATCAGTACATAGCATCTCAATGTATTACAAATAGCTTTATCCTTATTAATACATTTTATACAACCATTATGATGCAAGTCTCATCGCTGAGGCTATTATATAAACAGTTTTATGGTAATATGGCTATATTGTCTCTTCTGAGTATCACAAAATTGTACCAAGCGGACCAGTTCGTAGCTGGACTCTTCACCAATCTTCCATACCTTCTCCAGAACATAAAATGTCATTCGGTTCGCCAATTCTATGAGTTGGAAGAATTTCCTTTGTCTCTCTATGAAACATGTGGTAGGAGATTCTCCTCTTAGAATTTTTACAACCCTTTCACACAGGGCCTGGGTGGGGGTGCAAGGTTGGGGGATGGTACAAAGGGGAGGGGGTCAACTGTCCTCCCTGTACTCAGAGGCCAACGTCATGACATACCCCCCCTGGTGGTTTGGATCTTGTTTATCCTGCAAGTTACAAATCAACATAAAATCATGACCACGTGATGTCCCATTGGTAGACCATCGTTGCAGTCCCCTCTGGTGGTTGAACTTGGTAGGCTCTGAAAGCGGAGCAGTCCACCACAAGGATGGGCAGTTGATATCCGGTTGGTGATCGCCGTTGCGGTCTCCTCTAGTGGCGTACCTTGGTAGGTTCCCTGGAAGCTGCAAAGTACCCAGGAAGGGCCAGGGGATGTCCTGGTTGGTGATCGCCGTTGCGGTCCCCCCCTCTGGTGGTTTACCTTGGTAGTCTCTCTGACAGCGGACATGCCACCACAAGGATAGGCCGTGGGTGTCCGGATTTGGGGTCGCCGTTCCGGACCCGTCGTCCAGACTGGAAGATCTGGCAGTAACTTAGGCAGATGTTAACAACGCACACACACTCATGAAATATATATGATTACATTCATTCCCCAATGAGCGGCGTTGTGGCACTAAGTGATGGTTGTATGGGGACTTTGTTTATGGCTCTATCACTTCCTATGTGTCAAAGGAACTGAACCGAAAAGGAATGAAAGCATAAACAAAACAAAAAATATACAAAATATAGTTCTCACACCAAAAAAAATCATCTAATTGGACTGTATTCTATATAGGTCCAATGTTCTGGCAAAATGATTATCATGGCATTGTCTCTAATGCCATATCTAGGGTTTTTCCTACTTGGTGTGTTGCTTAGGCGCTATCCTAAGTTGATAACTATATGATAAGTCTACAGCTGTAATGCACTAGTTTTGGGCAGTCTACAGGTATGACCTACGGACTTCTGGGAAGAAAACTGGTGAGTGCTGTAGAGTCAAAGGCCTAGAAGTAAATGTTCAATTTTACTAAGGCTGGTATATTGCTTGGGCCCTTAAGTGGTCCTAGCATAAATCCTAATTGGATGTTCCGTTGTGCATGTGCGCTTATGCTTACACACGCGCGCATGTCAAGGGAAGAAAACCAAGTATCCGGGCAGATTACAACTTGTTCAGAATGAGTCTGACGTAGTCAGGTAATTTTCAGGTCAATGCCTGAAGGTCAGTCAGAAATGGTGTCAAGGGAGTCTGTAGTAGTTTTTCTACAAGTCACTGTGTCTTCCACTATTGTAGTGGTGATAGGTATGAAGTCTATTTCATAGCTATGTTATCCACGGAGGAGCTAACCTCACGACGGAAGTACTCTTTAAGTATTGGACCAGTCATACGTGGTGTGATCATGGTTCATGACTTCTAATAATTTTCCTCCTGAATGGAGGGTCCTATTTATTAGTGACATGTGTGTTAACCATTGGAAGAGTGCACTGGAGATTCCCCTCCACGTTTTGCACTCTGAGTGACTCCTATGTCGCTATTATCAATCGCAATTTAACTTGTGAGGTTACTAATCTTCTTACTGATTGTAGCGGAACTGACTGTTGCTAGTACTGGTACTCAAGGGGACCAGTTATCCTACCGATTTATTCTGAAATATTATCTACCGGAACACATGATTGGAGCATTTTACTAGTTGTATTGTAGTTGAACCTACACATGGCAAAGAATGATTACTGATGCCATTTGTTTTGGAGGTGGACAAGTCCACTGGACTTCCTTTACGACCAGTGTGGTACACCTCAGTACTATCTTAGATGTCTTCTAAGATAATCCCCGTCTAGGGGCCTGTCTGCTCCTCACTGTTCTCATAGGAGAGTTTACAACTAGATTTGGTTTATGCTCTGGCGGCCTCGTACGGTGTTGTCCGTAGTCTTGACCCCCCACCGGCCTCGATGAGGCTCATCATGGGTCTGGGCTACTATTCCCCCCCTTTGTGCCTTGGGACCCCCCCACCAGCGGGTGGTGTTGGTGTCCGATGCGCAAATGAAAGGTCGGACCCTATGTACGAGTTGTCAGCGGCCGCGTTGTTATGAGAATGGCTGTAACCTTTCAACCAAATCTCCTGGTGTTTGTGCTTCAAAACGCTCAGTGGCTGTCGAGGCATGTCAGTCACCACCGCGTACGCGTGTGGCAACCTCTTCATTACCTGCGAACTGAGACGAGGATATCGGTCTGTGATATCGCAAAGTGTTTCACCAGTGGGAGTCATCGGGTCAGTTGCTGGACTGATGCCATTAGTGTCATTGTAAGGGGTGACAGTCCCCAACAAAGCGGAAGGTGTATCATCGGAAGCAGAGTATACTCTGTGCATCAATGTTTTACTTGCTGAGACGGCCGCAGTGCTTGCGGAAGTGTCCGAAGGACAAGAGAAGTTCATCTCAACTACCATACTGCAAGGAGGAGGGAAATTGCTCATTCACAGGGACAGCTGGCTCGAAATCATGAAAAGAATGGTCAATCAGGTTGGCTGATGGAATGTGTCGAGATATCGTAATATCTCCATGGATCGGATTTTGTACCAAGAGGTTTCTAAACGTCTTTTTCCCAAGGGGTGCTTTCGACAGATACCCCTCGTGAAGGACTGCGTTGCAGCTAGCGTTAGGGGAAGACAGTGTGGTCAGTGGAGAAGGCACTGTGGCCTGTGACCATACCTGGTTGGTTTTCCAATCCATCAATGGGAGTAACCGATCTATCAAGTCTGCTCCAAGTAGCAGGGTTACAGTTTCGAGGCTGGTAACATACACAGGGTGAACGAGCGATACGTCCTGGAAGTGTAGTTTCAGCATGACTCTCAATGTGAGAGGCGAGGTAGTCTGAGTGACCCCTCGAAGTTTAGTGTCGCATCGTTCCACTTTTAACCAACGTTTAGTTGGCTTCAAAGCCCTTTTGAGATCATCAAACAATGTTTGAGAGATGAGTGATATTGTCGCACCCGAATCCATTAGCGCATGACAAGTTAAGCAGTCCTCCAGGACTGTTTCTAGGTATGGCCGTTTAGATTCGTGGTTGGACATATTCCCCACAAAGTGGAGTGGTCGTTCGCAACGACGTGATGTGCCATGTCTGTTCAAGGTGGAAGCAGATTGACTTTTCCGATTTTGAGTGGGCTTGGCTTTAACGAAGCGTTTGACCTTTTTCTTCGCAACTTTTGTATCAGAGTCTATAGACAAAGCCCGGGGGTTGTTTCTTGATCAAGCGGGCCCTGGATAGGGTCTTGAATGAGAGCGGGAGAAATTTGAACTTTAACGTCCTTGCTATGGGTGTTAATTCCTGCGGACCTGGTGTCCGGTAATTCCCCGTCTAGTCCTTGTGACTTATCTTTTACCCTTTTCTCAAATTGTTCTCGCTTAAGTTCTTCCCGTAGTGGGACTTCTGGAGAACATTGGTCTACGTTTTGGTCGTCCTTCAACCCTTTGTTACCCTTGTGCTCTGACACTTTTTGTGGGTTGGGTGCAGGAACGTAGCGAACGGGTCGATTGTAGCGGTAGTCATGTTGATGGCTACGTACTTTACAGTTATTTAGACCGCGGAGGTTATTGGAATCATGGTTTCGTGGTAGAAACTGTTGTTTTGCGTCATCTCTCGACGCTCCAATACCTGATAATGCACCCTCTAACTGGAGTGAGTGCTCCTGGTTAAACTTCAAAACTGAGTGGTCAGGGCTCTTAGCGTTGTGAACTTTTGATGCCTCAAAAGCTGTGCTTGCAAGCTCTCTGAGTTGTAAGATAGGCAAGCCAACGTGGGCGGCAGGGCCCAAGTAGGTAATGAAGGTGGGATACATGTTCGACAGAAACATTTGTTTGAATGGTAAAAGCTCTTCCATTCCTGTTTCTGTGAGTAGGCCAAAGTAAGCTGAACGAAGCCTATGATAGTAAGCTTGTGGGTGTTCGTTCCGAGCTTGTTTGACGGTGTTAGCCAGTGAGCTATCGTGTTTGCGAGTCGCAGAACCACTGAATTCTAATTTCAAAGCTGTGGCAAGTTTAGCGTAGTCATTTAGCACGTGTTGCTGTTGTAGACGAATGAACCTTGTCACGTGTCTATTTGACGTTCGCTTCAACAGGTAAACCCTGTCAGAACCCGTAGCGTTCGGGTAGCCATCCAACGCGTCCTCTATGTCAGCTAGGAACGTCTCAGTATCGTTTGGCTGACCTGGAACGGGGTCAAAGGTGGGGAAATTCTTGACGAGTTTGTCAAGGTATTCCGCGCCAAGCGGGCGGAGAGGGTTGGCTTCATCCTGTGGAGAGATTGGGGCCGAAAGGCCAAGAGAGGAAGCCAAGCCTTGTTGTTGTTGGCCAAGAGGCGCCATATTACTCAGTGCCGAAGGGCCAAGAGGAGAAGACTGAGGGACACATGAGGGAGGCAAGGTCTGAAACCTATTGTCTTCACTCCTGTGAGTACAGGGCTCTGGTTGCTTGGATGGGTAGTCGCGCTGTAGAGCGTGACCATTCTGGATTTCCTCCAGATGGTACCTAATGGTGGAATTCTGCTGCATTGCAGAGTCCACTTGAGCGCTTAGAGTACCGATTTTGGACACGTGAGTGTCACACCTGCTCCTTTCGGTCTCAAACTTATCTGTCATGGTTTGCAGATAGAGGTCTTGAGTACGGAGCGAGAGATTCAGTGATGAGATTTCCTCTGCTTGCTTAGAAATTAATATTTCCATCCTCATCACCTGAATTCTCTCATCATTCATTTGGTCAGCGACTTCAATAAGTTCTGCTGATTTATCATCCAACTTTGTCATTGTGTTCATTAACTGATCGTCTTTGGTCTGCAGCGCTTTGAGGAGCACCGTGTTATTTTGAGTAACATTCAACAAAACAGCATGCGTGTTGTCAAGTTGAGCGCTCCTGTTTGTAGATAACTCTTCAGATTTATCTAGTTTGGCGTGGAGATCATCGTATTTAGTTTTGGCTAAATCGAGTTGTTCCTGTAGCATATGATTTTGTTCCTGTAGAAAACGATTTTGTTGAAGAGCTTGTGCTTGTTCATCGTCATACGTTTTTGCAATTACATTTAATTGTTCAGTTTTCGAACGCAGTTCCATAGCTAGCAGAATTTTTCCCTTGTCTGCCTTGGTCATTGGTTTCCCGGTTCTCTCCACCTGTCCCTTTATGTCTACCGTTACCTGCTCGTGCTTCAGCTGTGCACTGCGGTATTGGACAGATGGCAATCTCGGATGGCAAGACATCAGAGCTAGACTGGAGAGAACCTTTATGAGGCCTGCGCCCGATGGTTGATTTTGGAAAACATTGTTGTCTGCTTTTCCACTAATGGCATAATTAGGGTTGTTATCGCTGCTGAGGTCAGAGATCAATCCATTTACGGGTGGAGGTTCACTAATTAGCGGGCGAGTGGGGACCACCCCCTCTGATAGCCTGCACATTATTAGAACATTTGAAAGGAAAAAATGTTTTTCCTAATTTTCCAACATTTTGGAATGTGGGGTGTGGGGAGCTGCAAAGACAATTTTAATCTATTTATAGACGTTAATGAACCATCAGTACTGTACAGTACTGTGGAAGTTGGGCGTGAATGAATTTGCAAAAGCAAATTGAATTAATCAATGCCAACGATTAGTCCTACCTGGGTAGGCTATCTGGGTATTAAACTTGAATTACCTGAGAGGTTGCTTCATCCAGGTTAATATGCAAAGTTTAAGTTGTCTCATTTAATTGGAAGAACCTAGAAAGGTATGTTCGACAATTTAACTTATTAAATTGAATGAGACGATAATCCATACAATCTCCATTGATTGGATATCATAAGTGTAAACCGTAGGTCAAATGTTGGGACCCTTCACCACTAGGGTACGCTCCTCCCTGGGGCTGAGCGTCAGTAAAGGGGTTTTACTGACTGTGCTTTGCTAAAGCAGATTTTACTGATTAATCTATTTATGATATATCAAACCTGTATAGGCTATCTGGGAATTAACTTTCAATTAACCTGAGAGCCTTGCTTCATCTAAGTTAAGTTTGGAAAAAGTTAATCATGTCTCATTATGGACGCCCAATCAATTTTGGATATTTTTAAAAAGATCCACTTGAAAAGGTAAATCTGGCAATTTCACTTGTTAGTTAAATTGAATGAGACGTCATATCCAGTCAATTGCGATTGTCTGGATATGTTACCGTGCTCCACGTTTGAATTTCACAAAGGATTGGTAGCGTAATGTGCCCTAATGGGCTAACAGGCAGGGTGGCCTGTTGAACAATGGATCATAAAAGTCAGCTGAGGATGCACACCTACAGAGTTCATTAATATTACAATTGACAATTGAACGCTCACTCATTCGGGAACAATTGCAATCAATATATATTTACGCTCAGTGTCGTCGGGATCCTTGTTGAAGAGTTCTGTTCTGATGGAGAGTTCTCTCTCTCTCTCTCGGTTAGAATGGATCTTTCAGAGCGACATTCATTAATGTCGTTATAGAATGGATGTTTCGTTGGTCTTCGCGTTCGATGATATAATTTACTTAGCTGCAGACTAATAATTAATATCAAAGACTTGTTCTTATTCTGTCGATATCGATAGTCTAAAAGTTAACCACGTGGTATGGTTCACTTTCAGTAGAGTACTTGGATGGTAAAACCTACTGGCCATGGAGTGCAGGCCTGGTCTTAAGAAAGTAAATCAGGGTGGGGTTTTTTATAGTGACCCTTGAACAGGCTTGTCAAATGACGCCTGGTCCTGTCTGTGTCCCTTGGGGGGCGTGCCGACGGCTGAGTGAAGCTTGGTACAGAAATCCAATTCTATCACATTAACATCAGTACATAGCATATCAATGTATTACAAATAGCTTTATCCTTATTAATACATTTTATACAACCATTATGATGCAAGTCTCATCGCTGAGGCTATTATATAAACAGTTTTATGGTAATATGGCTATATTGTCTCTTCTGAGTATCACAAAATTGTACCAAGCGGACCAGTTCGTAGCTGGACTTTTCACCAATCTTCCATACCTTCTCCAGAACATAAAATGTTGTTCGGTTTTCCAATTCTATGAGTTGGAAGAATTTCCTTTGTCTCTCTATGAAACATGTGGTAGGAGATTCTCCTCTTAGAATTTTTACAACCCTTTCACACAGGGCCTGGGTGGGGGTGCAAGGTTGGGGGATGGTACAAAGGGGAGGGGGTCAACTGTCCTCCCTGTACTCAGAGGCCAACGTCATGACAGGTTCATAGAGGGTCATAGAGGTGAGCATTACTGGACAAACAATAACTGAGACTTCCTCCTTCATAAACAATTACATGACAATAGACAGCCATTTGATGAAGCATATTTCGAAGGGGGACAGAAGCATGATATAATTATATTCCAAAACACTTTTACGAGTTTTAACATAGTACACAAGCTGTAACAACTGAAGTCTGAGAGAAGGAGTATGATCTATGGCCAGTTCTGTGTCGAATTCCCCACAACAACTCAACAGATTATGAAGAGCAGAGGGAGAGAGAGAGGGGGGGGGAGACTTAATGTCATCTGTCTGTGGAGGCTCAGTCAGACTGAATCCAAACCCTTGCTGTCTCTCTGGAGTGTGGGTTAACACAAAGAGAAGAAAGACCACTTTTATGTGGAGCTACTGTCTGCTTTGACAGCCACGGTAGGTTACATATGCAAGAGAAGTGAGGAAAGACTGTTAAAGTGAGGAAAGACAAAGACTCTCACGGCTTTCTGACGAAGCCTGATCTTGCCCGTGCACTTCAGAGCAAACTATGGCATAACAGTGTTCCACGTGCAGAAACAAAAAAATCACTAAAGAGGTCACACTCATGTTTATTTATTTTATTTTGATTTAACCTTCATTTAACTAGGCAAGTCAGTTAAGAACAAATTCTTATTTTACAATGACGGCCTACCAGGGCCAACCCCTCCCCTAACCCTGAAGACGCTGGGCCAATTGTGTGCCGCTCTATGGGACTTCCGATCACGGCCGATTGTGATACAGCCCCGGATCGAACCAGGATCTGTTGAACATCACAGTAGGCTCTGGTGGTAATCACTCTTATTAATATTCTCATCTATAATTCTGTTGAAGACAAGATGAATGGGCATTGTTCCGAATCAGAGTTCAGACGCAGGGTAAATCGCTGCTGGTGTATTTCTTGTTTCTCTGTTGATCCTCTCTGAGAAGCAGCAGTTGTGGGGAGTTTAGTTTGCTGGGGAGATGGAGTAGCATCGTTTGCGTCAGAGAGACAGACAGACAGACAGACAGACAGACAGACAGACAGACAGACAGACAGACAGACAGACAGACAGACAGACAGACAGACAGATAGTATGAGAGAGAGAGAGAGAGAGAGAGAGAGCGAAACAGCCAGAGAGAGAGAGATTGACAGAGAAAGAGAGAGAGAGAGAGAGAGAGAGCGTGAGACAGCCAGAGAGAGAGAGGGACAGAGAGAGACAGCCAGGAAGAGAGAGAGAGAGACAGGGCCTCATTTGCATGCTATCCGGAGCTATAAAAATTTCGCATTATCATTTTCATTATTAGCGTAGCAGAGACAGAGATGGGAATGGAGACGGGGACGATCCTTCACAGAGCCTTTAATTAGGTGGTAGTGGTGAAGGCTGCAAATCCTCTTCTCAGAGGCAACAAATAAAGACATGTGAGACGGGAGAGCGAGAAAAACAAGCTTAAAAGTGACTGAAGAATCAGTGATGAAGTCCATGTGATCTCCAAGTCAATGTGTACTCTTCTCTGTTGTGACAGTTTTGTCTTGTGATGTATCAGATATACAATTGCACATGCTTTACAGACCTGACCCAACAAGTATCTTAGCATGAGTTCTATTGTCAGATTTATCGTCTAAGGGGTGTCAAACTCAATTCCAGGAAGACCGTGTGTATGCTGTTTTTTATTATTTGCTTTCAGTTTGGGTCCAATTAAGACCTACACAACCAGGTGAGGGGAGTTCCTAATTAATCAATTACCTTAGCTGATCAATCATATACAAGGGAGGAGCGAAAACCCTCAGACACACAGCCCTTGAGGACTGGAGTTTGACATGTGTTCTAGGCCAATGTCATCTGGTTGAAATGTGCTGATACCACATTTCATGTTTTTGTAGTATGGCCCCTTTAGCCATATGTGACTGGTGCATTTTAGAGGTTTTAGTTATGCAGGATCTGCCGTTTTACAGAAAACGGAAACAAGAGAGACCTCGTTTGAGTACCAAATGGCACCCTATTCCCTATATAGTGAGACTGTGCCCCATTGGGCTCTGGACAAAAGTGGGAATAGGGTGCCATATGGGACTCAGTCCTCCTCTGCAGCTGTTATTCTCTGACATCTAGGTATTCCCTGGTTAGTGTCAGTTCAGGTTATCATTTTCCTATGTAGCCACTACATTTAAGCAGTATGAGCAGCACCAAGGTCTAATAGCACAAGGCAACATTCATGAATCTGACTCAAACTGATGCCATGCTGCCTCAAGACACTCATTTTGTGCATACATGTATCGTGATATGCATAGTAGTTTCTGATCTTTGATTCACTGCCACAAATTCACCCATCAATCTTGCTGCATATGGGAGTAGATGCAGTAAGAGTCCTGAGGAGAGGAGAGTCTCTTAACTCTACTTCACAAGATGCCATCAATCTTCTCACAACACAGGCATTACTAAGTCATTTCAGGACCCATTCTGTAAAGGGCAGGCTGAGTTAAATAAGGTAAGAGAGAGAGAGAGGGAGATCCGTTGTCAACACTTTCTCTTTCCCCCCCAACAGTCCTGTCACGTCATGAGTGTATATCATGTGATGATTGTTTGGGATTGGGTTGATTTTTCCCTGAGCTCAGCTGAAATCATGCAGAAAAACTCTAACTCAATCTCCTAGTTTGTTTTATGCTTGATGAGTTACAGAACACGGTAGTAGTGTTTCATAATTGCTTTTGTGTACAAGATATGTGGTCCAAATGGTATCCAATATCAAGGCACAAGGCGAGACCCAATTGCAGACACAGGAGGCAGATGGTTGGAGTCTTACAACGTTTATGAATCCAAGAGAATGGTTGTGGACAGGCAAAAAGGTCAAACCCAGATCAGAGTACAGGAGGTACAGCGTGACAGACAGGCCCGTGGTCAAGGCAGGCAGAATGGTCAGGCAGGCAGGTACAAAGTCCAGAAACAGGCAGAATGCAAAAAGCAGGAGAACGGGAAAACCACTGGTTGACTTGGAAACATACAAGACAAACTGGCACTGAGAGACAGGAAACACGGGATAATTACACTGGGGAAAACAAGCGACACCTGGAGGGGGTGGAGATAATAACGAGGACAGGTGAAACTGATCAGGGTGTGACAATCCAATATCTGTCTAGGTCAGCTGTTGGGTGAGTGTATTGTAAATGGAATGGGCCAGAGGAAAGCTTTCTCTCAGAACGTCCCCGGTCATGAAAGTTCATATCCTAAAAAGCTCTCTTTTTCTCCTCTTACGGATATCATGTTTAGAGGCAGGTGGATCATACTTCGCAATGAGAGCAGGAAGGCGTCAGTACAATGCCCCTTCTCAGTCTCAGTGCTCCCAGCATTAACTAGTCATTTGGCAGGAATGTGAGATGTGAGCGTAGAGCAGAGCTATCTCCTTGGCTCCCTGTCAACAGCAGGGATAGACCAATCCCACCACACACACACACACAATCCAGGTGGAGCCTGGTGAAAGCACTGTCTGTTCTGTACCCTCCAGAGGAATTCACTGCATGGGTAAAAGAGATAAAAAGAGATACACTGATACTCAGAATCCTACAGTGGTTTACGGGGCTTTGTACTTCATCAAAGGGGTATACTACAAAGCAGGATCAATGAGGAATAATCAGGAATAACTATAGATTTTCTGGTTCATTAAGAAAGCTACGTTTAGATATGTTGAGTCAATTAGACCATGCCCATTTCAAGCTTATTTTTTTTTTTAAATCAAAGTTATTTCAGAATATTTAGTTAACAGGCTAATTCATTGATCCTGCATTGGTGTATACCTCACCGGTTGTTTCACTTCATCCACCGCAGACATATTGTAATATTGCAATGATCTGACCCTTGAGTTAGTTATACCTCAGGTGTTTAAGTGTTCAACTCTTCCCAGTTTAGACAATACAGTGTCCTGAGCTGTTTTGGTTCTGCACATTCTAAGGAATGGTAATCATGGGTTGATTATTGAGCTCATCTCTTTAATGTTTTTTTTAACAGAATGATAGAGCAGTTTGTTCATCTAGGTCTAGGTCAGCTGTTGGGTGAGCGCATTGTAAATGGAATGGGCCGGAGGAAAGCCTTCTCTCATATCCTAGACCTAGATCCATGCCCACCATAATGCAGCTGCACTTGCAAAAGCTCTCTACTGTCACAAGTGTAGAGAGGAGTAGGCAGGAGGCAGTCGCAGGTTTAGAACTACTGAATTTATTAAAGCGCTATATAAAAGCGGGACAAAACCCAAAGTGCAAAATAACAAAGTACTCAGGAAATAGTAGGATAGATTCCTCTCAGGAAAACAAGCAACATTTACAATGACCGACAAAGACAAATGAGAGAGGGAGTGTATATAGTGATAGAGTGGGGATTGGAACCAGGTGTGTGTAATGATGACGAGACAAGTCCAGGGTTGATGAGTGAAGGACGTTTGCCAGCAGCAGGTTCGGCAGCAGCTAGAATGCCTGAACTGGCCAGGAGGGGGAGCGAAGGCTGGTGTGACAGTACCTTGCCCAAGGCAGAAACGCAGCCCACTCCCCCGGCTGGTCCTGACCTTTAACTACGAAGGTACCTACCCAGTTCCTGATTTACCCTTTCCACCTGCCCATTAGATTGGGGACGGTACCCGGAGGTGAGGCTGACTGTCGCCCCCAGTCGTTCCATGAAGGCCTTCCAGACACGGGAGGTGAACTAAGGACTACGGTCAGACACGATGTCCTCTGGGATCCCGTAGTGCCAGAAGATGTGAGAGAAGAGAGCCTCCACGGTCTGCATGGCCTTAGGGAGACCAGGCAGAGGAATCAAACGACAGGCTTTGGAAAACCGGTCCACAACAACTAGGATGGTGGTGTGCCCCTACGAGGGGGGAAGGTTTGTGACAAAGTCCACGGAGAGATAGGACCAGGGTCATTGTGGAACCGGCAGCGGGTGGAATTTGCCATAGGGGAGGTGTCTCTGTGTCTTGCTCTGTGCGCAGGTGGAGCAGGAAGAGATGTAAACCCGGACATCTTGGGCCAAGGTGGGCCACCAGTACTTGGCAGAGAGACATTCGATAGTATGGCCTATACCCAGGTGCCCTGACACAGGTGCTGTGTGTGCCCAGGCGAGGAGACGGTCCTGCACATCAGAGGGGACGTAGGTACGCCCCTCGGGACAGTGAGCAGCCACAATGCAGAACAGGGGAACAATGGGTGTCACTTTCTCCCTCCGATCCTCTGTGTCATACACCCGGGACAACACATCAGCCTTGACGTTCTTAGATCCCGACCGGTAGGAGAGGGTACAATCAAACCAGGCAAAGAATAGAGCCCACCTGGCCTGATGCGGGTTCAGCCTCCTCGCTGCTCGAATATACTCTAGGTTCCGGTGGTCTGTCCAAACAAGGAATGGGTGTTGAGCACCCTCCAGCCAGTGCTGCCATGTTTTCAGCTCCTTCTTGACGGCCAGCAACTCACGATCCCCCACGTCATAATTCCGCTCCACGGGAGACAGCTTCCATGAGTAGAAGGCGCATGGATGGAGTTTAGGTGGCGATCCAGTGCATTGGGAGAGAACAGTCCCTACTCCAACCTTGGAGGCATCCACCTCCATGATGAAGGGCAGAGACAGGTCAGGATGAGCTAGAACAGGTGTGTTTGTAAAACGTTCCTTGAGCGCATGGAAGGCTTCGTTGGCCTCATCAGTCCAACACAGCTGTCTGGAACCTCCCTTCAGGAGGGAGGTGAGAGGGCCCACCCCTGTGCTGAAACCCCTAATGAAGCACCTGAAATAGTTGACAAAACCTAGGAAGCGAGGCACTGCCTTTATGTTGGATGGAACAGGCCACGACCATACTGCACTGACCCTCTGCCCTTCCATCTCCACTCCCGTGGTGGATATCCGATGGCCCAGGAAGGAGACCTCCCTGTCAGCCTCTCCAAAATGGTGATGCCCTGTCAGACTCTCCAAAACGGACCTGACATGAGAGAAATGTTGCTGGCGTGTAGTGGAGTACACCAAGATGTCGTTTATGTACACCCCTACACAGCGACCCAACATGTCTCTAAACACCTCGTTAATGAAGGATTGAAACACCAAGGGTGCATTTGTCATGCCGTAGGGAATTACCCTGTATTCATAGTGCCCGGTGCTGGAGGCGGTCTTCCATTCGTCCCCCTCTCTGATGCGCACCAGGTTGTAGGCACTGCGTGAATCCAATTTGGTAAAGTACTGAGCACCGTGCATCTGTTCGATCACAGTGGGTATGAGAGGCAGGGGTTAACTGAATTTAACAGTTGCCTTATTCAGTGTCCGGTAATCGATACAGGTGTCCCAGGGGGGGTCTGACTCCATGCAGTAGGAGCAGAGACCCTGTTGATGGCGGCATTGACATTCCTCTGGGGGAAGTTGCGTCGTGCCCACCTCCATGGGCTCAGTCTTGCTGGAGGTTCCTAGGAGAGACCCGAACCCCCGGGATGGGTGACGACGGGCACGCAGGAGATTATCCAGGTGGATGGCCGTGGCAATGAGCTGGTCCAGTGTGAGGTCCTCATCGCGACAGGCCAGCTCGGTCTGGACGTCAGCATGTAGCCTGCTGCGGAAAATCGTCAACAGGACCCTGGTCGTTCCAGCCAGTGGACGCAGCCATCGTCCAGAAATCCAGAGCGTACTCAGATCCTGTCCTGGACCCCTGACGTAGACGTAAGAGACGCTCACCTCCCTCTCAGGAGAGGAGGAGAGGAGGAAGGTGTCAATACAATACCCCTCTCAGTCTCAGTGGTCCCAGCATTAACTAGTCATTTGGCAGGAATGTAAGATGTGAGCGCAGAGCAGAGCTACCCCCTTGGCTCCCTGTCAACAGCAGGGATGATTGTTGAGCTTAGGTCAATCTTTTTTAATATATTTTTCTACATAATGAGAGCAGTTCGTTCCTCATGAAAGAGTTCCAACCCCTTTTGTCCTCAGAACAACCTGAATTCGTGGGGGCATGGACTTCACAAGGTGTCGAAAGCGTTCCACAGGGATGCTGGCCCATGTTGACCGCATTGCTTCCCACAGTTGTGTCAAATTGACTGGATGTCCTTTGGGTGGTGGACAAGTCTTGATACACACTGGAAACTGTTGAGCGTGAAAAGCCCAGTAGCGTTGCAGTTCTTGACACACTCAAACCGGTGCACCTGGGACCTACTACCATATCCTGTTCAAAGGTAGTTAAATCTTTTGTCTTTCCCATTTACCCTCTGAATGGCACACATAAACAATCCATTTCTCAATTGTCTGAAGGCTTCTTTAACCTGTCTCCTCCCCTCCATCTACACTGATTGAAGTGGATTTAACAAGTGACCTCAATAATGGATCATAGCTTCCACCTAGATTCACCTGGTCAGTCTGTCATGGAAAGAGCAGGTGTTTCTAATATTTTGTACACTCAGTGTAATATACTGTCTGGTCCATATGTATTTGGACAGTGACACAATTTGCATCATTTTGCTCTGTGGTGGCGTTCAATTCTTGGGCCAACTCTTTTCTCTGTATACATAAATGATGTCGCTCTTGCTGCTGGTGAATCTCTGATCCACCTCTACGCAGACGACACCATTCTGTATACTTCTGGCCCTTCTTTGGACACTGTGTTAACAACCCTCCAGACGAGCTTCAATGCCATTCAACTCTCCTTCCGTGGTCTCCAACTGCTCCTAAACACAAGTAAAACTAAATGCATGCTCTTCAACCGATCGCTGCCTGCACCTGCCCGCCCATCCAGCATAACTTCTCTGGACGGTTCTAACTACAAATACCTAGGTGTCTGGTTAGACAGTAAACTCTCCTTCCAGACTCACATCAATCATCTCCAATCCAAAGTGAAATCTAGAATTGGCTTCCTATTTCGCAACAAAGCATCCTTCACTCATGCTGCCAAACATACCCTCGTAAAACTGACCATCCTACCAATCCTCGACTTCGGCGATGTCATTTACAAAATAGCCTCCAATACCCTACTCAACAAGCTGGATGCAGTCTATCACAGTGCCATCCGTTTTGTCACCAAAGCCCCATATACAACCCACCACTGCGACCTGTATGCTCTCGTTGGCTGGCCTTCACTTCATAATCGTCGCCAAACACATTGGCTCCAGGTCATCTACAAGACCCTGCTAGGTAAAGTCCCCCCTTATCTCCGCTCACTGGTCACCATAGCAGCACCCACCTGTAGCACGCGCTCCAGCAGGTATATCTCTCTGGTCACCCCTAAAGCCAACTCCTCCTTTGGTCGTCTCTCCTTCCAGTTCTCAGCTGCCAATGACTGGAACGAACTACAAAAATCTCTAAAACTGGAAACACTTATCTCCCTCACTAGCTTTAAGCACCAGCTGTCAGAGCAGCTCACAGATCTCTGCACCTGTACATAGCCCATCTTTAATTTAGCCCAAACTACTACCTCTTCCCCTACTGTATTTATTTATTTTATTTATTTTGCTCCTTTGCACCATATTATTTATATTTTAACTTTTAACTTTCTTCAAACTACAAATCTACCATTCCAGTGTTTTTCTTGCCATACTTTATTTACTTTGCCACCATGGCATTTTTTTGCCTTTACCTCCCTTATCTCACATCATTTGCTCACATTGTATATAGTCTTATTTTTTTCTACTGCATCATTGATTGTATGTTGTTTTACTCCATGTGTAACTCTGTGTTTTTGTATGTTGTCGAACTGCTTTGCTTTATCTTGGCCAGGTCGCAATTGTAAATGAGAACTTGTTCTCAACTTGCCTACCTGGTTAAACCAAAACCGGGAGGGACTACCTGAACTTGTCCAATAAGAAACGCTTGTTTTCGCTTTCCATTGCAAAGCGTTTTGCTACGGCGTGCCCTAATGAACACGACCCTGGATAGCTACTGTACCTACTGCAGCTGGAGCCAATCCGACCCTGCAGGCCAGCCCTAACCACAGCTCACAGGACCAGGCTGTGCAAGCACCTGCAGCCCCACATCAAACAGCAACACTCATAGGACGGCCCATGAGAAGGACCTGAGAACTGGGAAAGCCTCGGGGCAACGTCTGGACTAGATTACGAGATGACTCTGGTCCTATAGGTCTAATGGGCTTTGCTACTGGTCCCCCCTGTTATTCACTTCACCCTCTGATCATGTAGCTTCCAGGCTTTCCCAAGGTGAGATGTTACTTCTCAAGACCAAAGGCTCGGGTTGGGCAGGTAGAACAAGAGCCGCAGCTCTGTAAAGGGCTCTGAGTAGAACTGCGGTATGTAGCAGTATGATAGGCTTTGTGTGTTCCAAACTTTGTATGTTCCAAATATGATCCAGGAACAGATTGTCAATGTGAAGGAATTGTGTGTACGTACTGTATATCAAAAGTTGTCTCACATGGAACTGATACTGTATGTACAGCTTTAGCAGCTGGGTTCTTCTTGAATGCTTTGATACTCTGGACTGCGAGGTTTATTGAGTTTCTTTGTAGTTTTGATCTTTTCATGGTATATTAAATCTTCAAAGAAATATCCATGCAGGCTTTCCTCTTATTTTTACATCATAAACTCCTGAGCTCTTTGAATAAATCTAGAAAAAGGCCTGTGATTGAGAAATATTTACCAGTCTCTCTCTTTCTCTGTCTTGTCTGATCAGGTTCTCAAAGCACTAGTACATTTTATCTCCATCCTCCTCTCGCTCTCTCTCCGTCTCCGACTGTGTAAGCGGTCTCTTGCCTGCATGTGAGATTACACTGTGTACAGTGCACATCCTCAGGGCACTTCAGTTCTTATTTAACATGCTCGTACACTGGCTGGCTGCTGACATTAAGCTGTTCTCCTCTGATCTAAATTAATTACAAATGGTCCCTGGCAGTGACCGTTTTGCCTCTTGCTACTTTCTCTCACTTTGCAATATCTTCATTCCCTTTCTGACTCAATAACTCAGGGTAGACTTTCTGTTTGCAGCCTTGAATACTAGACTTCATAACTGAGAATACGAGGGACAGTTTGAGAGAACGAGCAAGAGCGAGCGAGTAGTAGAGCACTGCTCAAAGACTCTGTGATTGTAAATGCCACGACTGAGGCCTCTGTTTTGTGTCACTGTTTGCATGTTTTGAAAATAAAGTTAATTCTAACAGCCTTCGCCCCAGCTGAAGCTTTATAAGTTAGATTTGAGTGAGGGCAGGAAAGGGAATGCTCTCTAGTTAGCCACATGCAAGAGCTTTAATTAGTAAGTATTGCAGATCTGAGGTGCCTTCAGTTCGAGTGAATGTTTTCTACGTTACGTAACGATTTGGACTGAATGACACGTTTCCCCAAAATGCTCTTGTCCTTTCTTGAACAGATTTGAGGTACATTTGCTCCATTTGGTGAATGTGGCAGGTGTGGCTTGAAACAATGAGTGATGTCTTTAAAGGGCAGCAGTGCATTTTGAACCCCCAACCCAACACCTCCCTGTTTTTCAACTGGTCACTCAGTACAGCACAGCTTCATTTTTAAAACATGTTCCACTATGTGTTTGCGTACTGAACGCAGCCCAGATCTGTGTCTTGTTGGATGTGCAGCTGTTTCACCCTGGGAGAGAAGCTAAGACCATACATACATAAATATGTGGTGGAATGGGAAGCAGATGGGGATTTGGAAGGAGTGATGAGGTAATGGAAGGAGGAAACAACTATGCCAGGGTGATAGATTGTAACGTTTCCGCGACACTGACCCACAGGGGCATGACTACAGTACAGGGACCTTTTCACGCTATGCCATACACTTGAACAACACTGCCATCCTGAGAGAAAAAGAAACCGTACATATAGCTTTTAAGTTAGAAAAGTAGATGTTTGAACTGAGGTTGAGAGCGACACAATGGACACAGTGGGCATGAGCAGTACTAATCCCAGTATGCCTACAGTGAGGGAAAAAAGTATTTGATCCCATGCTGATTTTGTACGCTTGCCCACTGACAAAGAAATTATCAGTCTATAATTTTAATGGTAGGTTTATTTGAACAGTGAGAGACAGAATAACAACAAAACAATCCAGAAAAACGCATGTCAAAAATGTTATAAATGGATTTGCATTTTAATGAGGGAAATAAGTATTTGACCCCCTCTCAATCAGAAAGATTTCTGGCTCCCAGGTGTCTTTCACACAGGTAACGAGCTGAGATTAGAAGCACACTCTTAAAGGGAGTGCTCCTAATCGCAGCTTGTTACCTGTATAAAAGACACCGTCCACAGAAGCAATCAATCAATCAGATCCCAAACTCTCCACCATTGCCAAGACCAAAGAGCTCTCCAAGGATGTCAGGGACAAGATTGTAGACCTACACAAGGCTGGAATGGGCTACAAGACCATCGCCAAGCAGCTTGGTGAGAAGGTGACAACAGTTGGTGCGATTATTCGCAAATGGAAGAAACACAAAAGAACTGTCAATCTCCCTCGGCCTGGGGCTCCATGCAAGATCTCACCTCGTGGAGTTGCAATGATCATGAGAACGGTGAGGAATCAGCCCAGAACTACATGGGAGGATCTTGTCAATGATCTCAAGGCAGCTGGGACCATAGTCACCAAGAAAACAATTGGTAACACACTACGCCATGAAGGACTGAAATCCTGCAGCGCCCGCAAGGTCCCCCTGCTCACGAAAGCACATACACATGCCCATCTGAAGTTTGCCAATGAACATCTGAACGATTCAGAGGACAACTGGGTGAAAGTGTTGTGGTCAGATGAGACCAAAATGGAGCTCTTTGGCATCAACTCAACTCGCCGTGTTTGGAGGAGGAGGAATGCTGCCTATGACCCCAAGAACACCATCCCCACCATCAAACATGGAGGTGGAAACATTATGCTTTGGGGGTGTTTTTCTGCTAAGGGAACAGGACAACTTCACCGCATCAAAGGGACGATGGACGGGGCCATGTACCGTCAAATCTTGGGTGAGAACCTCCTTCCCTCAGCCAGGGCATTGAAAATGGGTCGTGGATGGGTATTCCAGCATGACAACGACCCAAAACACACGGCCAAGGCAACAAAGGAGTGTCTCAAGAAGAAGCACATTAAGGTCCTGGAGTGGCCTAGACAGTCTCCAGACCTTAATCCCATAGAAAATCTGTGGAGGGGGCTGAAGGTTCGAGTTGCCAAACGTCAGCCTCGAAATCTTAATGACTTGGAGAAGATCTGCAAAGAGGAGTGGGACAAAATCCCTCCTGAGAAGTGTGCAAACCTGGTGGCCAACTACAAGAAACGTCTGACCTCTGTGATTGCCAACAAGGGTTTTGCCACCAAGTACTAAGTCATGTTTTGCAGAGGGGTCAAATACTTATTTCCCTCATTAAAATGCAAATCATTTTATAACATTTTTGACATGCGTTTTTCAGGATTTTTTTGTTGTTATTCTGTCTCTCACTGTTCAAATAAACCTACCATTAAAATTATAGACTGATAATTTCTTTGTCAGTGGGCAAACGTACAAAATCAGCAGGGGATCAAATACTTTTTCCCCTCACTGTATGTATGCTAGGCTAATCCCAGTCATCCCAGAGGAGAGCAGCCTTCCACAGCCTTACAGCGCCATGCATTAGCAGCACTGTGATGAGCGCACCAGGAGGCACGCTGCCCATGTTCATTCCCCAGCAGGGGGCCAGCAGGGAGCCAGTTGCAGTCTGGGGCTCATCCATAAACATGAAGCGTAGTCCCACTGAGTATCCATGGTGGTGCCCCACCACCACTACTCACTCAGCACCCTGAAGTGTCTACCCTGTCCTTCACCACTTAACATTGCTTTAATGGTTATTTTGATCTAAGTCTCCCCTTCATTTAAATCATGTTTCCCCTTCATTTCAATTCCAGAGTTTGGCTGAATAGTAACACCACTGGGTTAAATTCCCGAGTCTGGATTCCTGAGAGGGGTTGCTTCTTAAGTGAGGGAAAGAAATGAAGGAAAGAAGTTTTCAAGTCAAATTCAGAGTCGTGTTCTTCACTCAACCTCTTGGTGAAGTCAGACTGAATTAGAAACAAGCTGTGAACTTCAATCCGTCTGACTGTGCTCTAGTCGTCTGAGCATTATGTAATTGTGTTCTGCAGTCCTGATCCTATCTTCAAAGTTTACTGTTGAAACAGCATGTAAGACACCAAAACCAGCAGCACGGCTGAAATCACTCAGATCTCCTAGCTGAGTAACCAAAGACAGAAGCTAGACTGTACTGTATGTACACTGATGTTGTTTTAGGTAGGGTACACCCAGTATCATAATAAAGGAATAATATCAATGTGAACCCCTTAGGGGAAAAGGGAAAAGCACACTGATGTGGTACCTACCATACCATAACATTATTCTATCTCCCTATTCACACAAACAACCCAGAAGAAGCTCCTATTCAGCTGACATGCTAATTGTATGGTTTGGGGCTTATCTACAGTAACCCCTGGTACACAAAGTCATGAACTCGATGGGGTCACTTTAATGAATTAATAGATTCATTCATTAATACTAATTTCTGTGTCTTGTCATACAGAATTATTAGACACCATTTTCTTGTGAAAGTGCTCTCAGTGCATTCCTCATTCTCAGTCCACTGGGACAGACCTGTCCTACAGAGCAGCAGAGAAGAGAGGGACCTGGCAACGGAACAACAGCCCACAGACAGGAAGCACAGTCTAGGTCAGCCTGTCTGACTGACTGGGAGACAATGTGCTGCTGAAGAGATACAGAGAGACACAGAGAGAGACAGAGAGAGAGAGACAGAGAGAGAGAGACAGAGAGAGAGACAGAGAGAGAGAGAGCCAGAGAGGGAGAGACAGAGAGAGAGAGAGAGAGAGAACAAGGTGACCTGCCAACACCCAAAAAGGCTATCTATCAGTCTTCCTCTGAGAGTGTGGAATTTAGTGCACATGGGCAGAATACATTTAACCCTAACCATGCCTCTATGAAATCAAAACAACCCTCCACAAACATCATGATATTGGAAATGATTTATTCTACTTATTTTACTGCCCATCACATTATGATTTGGCACAGTCTCAGAAAGAAAATTGCTCAAAGGGCAATTGTTGTATATGTATGTTCCCTGTAGCTCAGTTGGTAGAGCATGGCGTTTGCAACACCAGGGTTGTGGGTTCGATTCCCACGGGGGGCCAGCACAGAAAAAAAAAAAAAAAAAAGAAAATGTATGAAATTCTATGAAATGTATGCATTCACTACTGTAAGTCGCTCTGGATAAGAGTGTCTGCTAAATGACTAATGTAAATTATAAATGTCAGCTTTCTATATATATATATACATATGTTATTTCTATTTATTTTACCTTTATTTAACTAGGCAAGTCAGTTAAGAACAAAATCTTATGTGCAATGTCGGCCTAGGAACAGTGGGTTAACTGCCTTGTTCAGGGCCAAACCGACAGATTTGTACCTTGTTAGCTCGATCAATCAATGTGGTAGCCTAACAACTGATTAACAATGATTTCGTTGAGAGGATTTAGGTAGGTTAGGTTGTAGTGCCACCCTCTGGTTAGAAGTGCATAGTTTCATTCTCTTTGGTCGAAATTATGCGAAGAAAACAACATTTAATAGGTTATTTTTCCATTTAGGGCACGTTACGATACCAAGATGTCATTCATTGAAATGTATTAATCCTGTATCGGCATTTTATCGGTTAGTGTTGATTGAAGTAAGAGGGTTCAACTTTGTTGTTACACAACATTGACATTGGGAGGTGGAGTCAATTTACAGTAGGCTATGCACTCCAAATGTACTTTCTCCTCTGACTATCGTATCGATTTCAAATCAGTCATTATCAACTGGTTTAACGGGACTGTTGTATATCAACCACTAGGTGAAAGGTTCTATAAAACGGCAAGGAAAGCAGCTGAATTCGCTTTCGTCAAGGAGGCGTGTGAGGTGTTTGAGTAGTCGCAGAAACCGTTAACACTGGACTCTAATAAGTAAATGAGAGGAAAATGAGCGAGAATAAAGAAACCGACTGCTTGTGTTTCTATGTCAACGGTAAAAAGGTAAATCATTTACTGTGTTATTGTATTGTGCATTAGCTGTACGTTGGTTTAAGTTGTAGCACTTTGCGATTATTTTGCACGTTGCCTAACTTTATCCAACTACGTACTGTTCCTGTACAAAACTGCATGGCTGCTAATGTTGTTGATCAATGATTACTTCCCGTCGTCTGTGTTTGTACCAAATATACTGGATGTAGGCTTCAGGCCTACTGTCTCAGAATGACCGAAAAACTAATGCCATGTGTTTTACACGATTTCTCTCCTGCTTTCAAACAGGTGACCGAAAACAATGCAGACCCAGAGACTATGTTACTGTCTTACCTCCGAGAGAGGTGTATCCTTTCCTTGCTGAAAATGTATAGATGAGAAGTGAAGCGCCCACATCGAATTAATTATTTACATTGAAATGAATAATATAGTGTACTATTTGTGTTGTTGTCATTGTGGTTAGCCAACTGATTGCACAATCAGTAACTTATAAAAGTTCATACTTTATGGGTAGCCTAGGGTGGTGCACTGATTTTCTAAGTGTGTTTTGTTTACCACAGAAGCCAGTCCAGAGTTTGAGGTGTGACAATAATGTTATAAGGCCTATCAGAGAGAGTTCCATGGTGCGTGTCACTGTGAGTGTGCACTTTCCTTACATTAGGATTGTCTGTATAATATATCCGTTGAAATCGTTTAATGTTATGGTATGTGGAAATATGGATACTGATAGATTGTCTAGCCCAAGCAGAGTGTCTCCTCAGCTGGTAACGTTGTGTGGGTTGAATTTCTGCATTGATCACATACTGAAAATGTATCCGTCGATCACTCACTGTACTGTAAATCCCTTTGGATAAAAATGTCTGCTGAGTGGCATATACTATTATATTCCTTGACGGTGCCTGACTCCAGTGAGGTTGACTGGTACCAAGTACGGATGTGGAGGAGGAGGATGTGGAGCCTGTACTGTCATGGTGTCTCGCTACCAGCCTGGCACCAAGACCATCCTGTATCCTTTCATCCCTCAATAAATGATTGACTGATTTTTATGAACTTTACACTGTTGATGAATACTATAATTGGCATACTGAGACAGTAACTTTTAAGTATGCCTTTTCTGTGGGGTGGCAGGGTAGCCTAGTGGCTAGAGCGTTGGGCCAGTAACTGAAAGGTTGCTGGATTGAATCCCCGAGCTGACAAGGTGTAAATCTGTCGTTCTGCCTCTGAACAAGTTAACCCACCCACTGTTCCCTGGTAGGCCGTCATTGTAAATAAGAATTTGTATGAAGTGCATAGCGTGTCTGTATAGTTGTGGCAGAAGGTGCTCTTTGGATACAATTTGCATGAAAAAAAACTGATGCATGGACAAATCCAACATTTATCTTCCAGTGTCTTCAAAGCCCTACTTATGATGTTCTCTATAAAACGTGGACGATATATTACGTTCATTGAAAATGTAAATGCCACTTAGGCCAGTTTACCTTCACCTACTAGCCATTTCTCTGCCAACGCCTGCCTGCTGCCAGTCTGCCAGCTTCAGGGGGCAGCCGTCACCACGGTGGAGGGCATTGGCAACACCAAGACCAGGGTGCACCCAGTACAGGTAGGCCCTACGATGGATGGCTGAAGCTCTCATTCAGTGTGGCTGACTGGATTATATGCTTGTGTGTGTGCTTGCAGGAGCGTATAGCCAAGGCCCACGGGTCTCAGTGTGGGTTCTGTACTCCAGGCATGGTGATGTCCATGTACACTTTACTGAGGAACAAACCGCAGCCCAACATGGAGGACATCACAGTGGCACTTGGAGGCAATTTGTGCCGGTGCACAGGATATCGTCCCATTGTTGATGGCTGCAAGACTTTTAGTCCGGTATAAATTATATTGCACATAACAGACACACGCATTGCATTTGTATTTACTGTCTGTAAAGTGAATGTATAATCCATCCTGTTATCCATCTGTAGGAATCAAACTGTTGTCAAGCCAATGGTAATGGTGCCGGATGTTGTCTGAATGGAGATTCGTCTCCGGAGAGATCAGAGAATGTGAGTGACTCTTTCTATTCAGGCCATACGCATTTTATGAAATGTTTAACAGATTTTCCTTTTTTGAGAAGTGAGGCAACTGAGCGAATAAACATAAATAAAGTACAACCTCTTGTTAAAGTACTATATTAACCTTAGTTCAACACCTAGTGACCTAATCAAGAGATTCTTGCCTGACTTTAAGGCTTAAAGAGGCATGGTTCAGCCATAGCCCGACAGGAAGTATTTTGATCTCTTTACTGGAAGCTTGAGGACATTTTATTTTTGCTCTAAATCGTGCAACTTTAAAAAAATATATAGATATATATTTGTGTGAAGAGGGGCAGCCATTAAAGGGGCAGCCATTAATATGCAGTTGCTACATCCATTTTTGGACTTGAATCATGTGTACCCATTCATTCTTGAAAATATAACTTATAAATGATTCATGGGCTTAGTTCAACTGTCGTACCACATCAGAGCCCAAAATATAAGCTTGTTTTACTCCAATGTTTGTAAACAAAGTAATGTAAAGAAACACTATATACCCTCAACATGGTTAAAAACTATAATTTGGATGGATGGTCAGTCCTTGCATCCATTGCTCTGTCTATGCATTTGAGTGTTTCTCTAGCCCTATCCCTCAGCTTTTTACAGAAATGGGGGAAGCTGCTTTTTAATGTTTCAACTGCTGATTGCTCCTTTAAACACTACATTTAATTTGTATGGCTTAGCTGTATAATATAATTTAGTCATTGTTTTGTCGAGTGGCGCAGCGGTCTTAGGCAGTGCATCTCAGTGCTAGAGGCGTCACTACAGACCCTGGTTCGATTCCAGGCTGTATCACAACCGGCTGTGATTGGGAGGCGCACAATTGGCCCAGCATCGTTAGGGTTTGGCCGGGGTAGGCCGTCATTGTAAATAAGAATTTGTTCTTAACTGACTTGCCTAGTTAAAGGTTCAATATAAACAAATGTTACCACCTCACTAATGACATTGTAAAGTTATAGTTCACAATTCCATGACATTGCTGCATTTAATCCGATTTAACACACTTGTTTTATAAAAAGCGAGACGTGTTTGTTGTCATACATGACATTGACTGTGTCTTCCAGGAGCTTCCACCACAGCTGTTTGACCAGGAGGACCTCCTCCCTCTGGACCCCACCCAAGATCTCATCTTCCCACCAGAACTCATAGTAAGGCAGCGGGACTAGTGGCCACTCAATGTACTAGTGGTCAAATAGTGAATTACACAGTTTGATATGCTCTCATCATATACTGTATGTCACTGTGTAGCAGTCAAAAAGTACCATTCTTCAGTCTAAAATAGTTGAATTAACAACCTTTACACAAGACAGAATTATTAATTGACACCAAATCGGCAAAATACTGTTCTTTTGCTATAAGAGTTGAATGCCTCATAGGTCTTAGTCTTTAATGTCGTTAAAAACTGTCTATATCCTCATTAGTCTATAACCTAGCGATATTTATATCCTGACAATCCTCCGCTATCCTCCACTCAGCTGATGGCAGAGACAGAGCCCCAGGTTAGTCAGCTGTTCCGTGGGGAAAGGATGGTGTGGGTCTCCCCTGTGTCTCTGGAGGAACTGATCCAGCTGAAGACCAGCCACCCTCAGGCACCGCTGGTCATGGGCAACACCAACATCGGCCCAGACATCAAGTTCAAAGGTGCCTGGCATCCCATAATAATATCACCCACCAGAGTCCAGGAGCTGTTCGAGGTTACCAAGACTCCGCAAGGTTAGCTCTCTTGTTCTTATTCTCTCTCTCTCGGTTTCGGTCTCAGTCTCTCTCGGTCTCTCTCTTAGAACTGTTCATGTTTGTCTGTTGTGTCTGTAGGTGTGTGTATCGGGGCTGGCTGCAGTCTGTCTGTGGTTAAGGCCCTGTTGGAGGGGCTGGTCCAGGAGATTCCTGAGGAGAAGACGGAGATATACAGATCCCTCCTACAGCAGCTGGGGAACCTGGGAGGACAGCAGATACGCAACGTTGCCGTGCGTATGAATCATCTGTTTCTGTCATTCACTAACAGCTTTGTAGCTTGGTCCCAGATTGTAGCCTGGTTTGTCCGGTCTTGCCAGCACCTTTGGTCATTGTTGGCTATATAGCACAAACAGGTCTGGAACCAGGATAACAGCTGTGCTGCACATTACTGTCCAAATCTCTACGTCTTAACTACCCTCAGGGGATCACTGGGTAACATGTATTTTTGCATTTGTTTGACTGTTAAACATATTTATGGTGTGTTTCTGTGTGTGTTAGTCCATAGGAGGCAATATTGTCAGTGCATATCCCAATTCAGACCTGAACCCTGTGTTCGCTGCTGGGAACTGCACACTTAATGTGGTGTCAAAGAGTGAGTTGTCAGTAGTGACCATTTTCATTCATTTCATTTATTCTGTGTCTAATTTAACCATGTTTTGTATTGAATTATTACAAATCATTGTGTTAATTGGTTCTATACCAGGGGGAAGACAAGAAATCCTGCTTAATAAAGATTTCTTTGTGGGGTTTGGAAAAACATCTCTAAAACCGGATGAGATTGTCCTGTCTGTGTTCATACCAGTATCTAGACAGGTATAGTAAGAAGCCACTTGGGAATGGAGAACCTCTTGAGAATCTCATGCATTTGACCTCACCAGGAAGAACTCCTGGCCATAAGGTGAGTTGAATCCTGTGACTGCATGAACAACAACGTCTTTCCAATCTAATGTGTTTGCAGGGAGAGTTCATGCGAGCGTTCCGCCAGGCCCCTCGTAAGGAGAACGCCCTGGCCACAGTGACCACTGGGATGAGGGTCATGTTCACAGAGGGTTCCAGTGTGGTCAAGGAGCTTAGTATCTACTACGGCGGTGTAGGGCCATGCACTGTCAGCGCCACCAAAACATGTGCTGCAGTCATCGGAAGGTACAGAGGGAATTTTTAACACAGTTAGCAGGATTTGGTTAATGGGCTAAACTTGTTTGTAATTCATATGTTTCCTTGTTACTCTCCTCAGTAATGTTCTTGTGTTACATTATCTGTGTTTTACATCCTTGCTTGTTTTGTACCCCCCCACGTCCAAACACACACCCCTCCAGGAAGTGGGATGAGCAGACGCTGAGTGAAGCCTACACCCAACTCTTAGATGAGATATCCCTGTCTCCCTCCCACCCCGGTGGGCAGGTTGAGTTCCGCAGGTCCTTAACTCTCAGCCTCCTCTTCAAGTTCAATCTGCAGATGCTGCACAAGCTCTGGGAGATGGTATGGACCGGGTCACTCTTCGCCCAATTGGCAGCCTACTTGGCAAACTTGAAATTTGGAACTTGGATTTGCTAATGTTTCTCGAAATATAGATATGTTTTTGGCATTGTACAGAATGTGATCCAGGAGGACCTATCAGAAGAGATGAGCAGTGGAATACGTCCACTACCTAAACAGCTACAGCCCAGCCTACAAGAGTTCCAGGTCTGTTTGATTTTATTTTAGTCGGTTGAAGACGAATTTAGCGATTTCACCTACCCCAACCAGTGACTATTCCTCATTGTGCAGTACGTGTGATCTGACAACATGAACAAATGCTCCACAAATCATCCTTTTAGAAACGTGATGCAGGTCTTTAAGTGTTGTACACGTGCCATTGTCATTCTGAACGTTATATTCCATTTTGTTTTGCCACTCGAGCAATACCTCGCCGTCCGTTCTAGCGGCAGGCTTCACGGCGAATGGAACAGCTGGATAGGGGAAACGGCTCGAGTCGTACCATTTCATGTGTGCAACACCTAAAGAACCTGCATCATTATACTGGGACATTTCTAAAAGGAAGTTTTTGGTTGTTTTTGGAGCATTTGTTCATGTTTTTTCAGAGCCCCCATACTGCATAACGAGGGTGAGGAAGTGAAGCGCTGGTTGGAGTAAATTGTAAAAAAGAATAAAGAAAATCATAACAAAAAAAGTGTCTGGACCCTAATATAGCATGCAATTTACATTGAAAATGTTCATTTGTTTGTAAAAATGCAAACTTATTTTTTAAGAACAAATTCTTATTAACAATCATGGTTTGATCATGTTACCCCTTCCTTAATCTGTTAACCCAGGACTAAAATCTCACGTCATTTAGTCAGTTCACGAAAGATTACCCCCTGCCTACAAACCAACATTTCCTCTGAGGACAATAAAGTTGGGTTGATTGGTGTGGAAACAAACATGGTTACATTTCAGGCTGTCATAAAAACATGTGTTTTGGTCTCAGGCTGTGGTGAAAGGCCAGAGTGGCGACGACCCAGTAGGTCGGCCGATCATGCACCGTTCAGCCATCAGCCAGGCTACTGGAGAAGCTGTTTACTGTGATGACATCCCCAAGATGGACGGAGAGCTCCACATAGTCCTGGTCACTAGCACCAGACCGCACGCTAAGATCCTGTAAGTCCTGGAGAACATTGCAAAGTATTCATGGATAAGTTTCCTCACAAACCACTTTCTTAGTTCATAACATACTGAGCTCTATTTTAACAAACCTAAAGCAATGGTAAATCTAAGCACTGGCGGAAGCACTATAGGTCGGGGGGGGGGGGGAGGGGTCAGAAATATTTGTGCTATTTTCACAGCCGGAATTGTGAGCGCATTAGCTAGTGGTGGCACGATGAATAAACAAGTTGTAGGTGTGACGAGGGCTTGGCCACTCACTGGCCAATCAAGGGCGTTCCATGGCTTAATACTGCATGCTTTTGTCAAGTTCTGTTGGTTATTGGCGGTCTGTGTGTTATCATCAACTCTAATTCGGCTGGGGGAACGGAATATTCTCATCCTAGTCCCCCTTTTATTAAAAAATAAATACATTTGGAACTCATTCGGGGTCTCAACTTATTGTTGAGAGTTAGAACAATAGAATGAACAAGGTGCAATTAAAAAATTTGGTTGTGCATAAGCAGTTACACAATTAGTCCATGTCAGCTCATTTTTTTTCTTCCAGCAGCCAGCTATCTAAACTTGTAAGCGTGGTCAAATTACCGACCTGTGTGGTCCATTGATCATCAGTTATCATATTAAAAAAAGTAGGCCTTTCCTGTGGGGTGGCAGGTAGCCTAGTGGTTAGAGCGTTGGGCCAGTAACAGAAAGGTTGCTGGATCGAATCCCCGATCTGACAAGGTAAAAATCTGTCGTTCTGCCCCTGAGCAAGGCAGTTAACCCACTGTTCCCCGGGTGCCAAAGATGTGGATATTGATTAAGGCAACCCTCCGCACCTCTCTGATTCAGAGGTTGGGTTAAATGCGGAAGATGCCTTAACTTATCTCATTTGCACTCGCTGTACTTTTTGTTTTCGTTTGTTCTACTGTATTATTGACTGTATGTTTTGTTTATTCCATATGTAACTCTGTTGTGTCGAATTGCTATGCTTTATCTTGGCCAGGTCGCAGTTGCAAATGAGAACTTGTTCTCAACTAGCCTACCTGGTTAAATAAACGTTAAATAAAATAAAAATTCAGTTGTACAACTGACTAGGTATCCTCTTTCCCCTTTAACAGGCCGAAATTGCCAAAGAGCATGTGCTTGACAATTTGCGCTGGCTTAATGCTATCCGAAAATGGAGCCCACTGTGTAGCTCCGGGGTAGCCAAATAGATTCAGCTGCGGGACAGTTTTTTGGGGGTCGGAGTTGGAGGTCAGTGGGGCCGGGATGTAATTATAATAATTTGTACTATGCAAAATGACCACAAGCCAATAAGAGATTGCATTAACTTCATACCTTGATTACATTGAGACACGATCACGTCTCTTTTTATTTGAGGGATTACTAAATCATTTTTCTAAATTAAAATCATTGTTTGTTTTCCTAAACTTTGGAGGGCCAAAAATAATCTCTTGCAGGACGGTTTTGGCCCACGGGCCACCTGTTGTACACCCCTGGTGTAGATCATACAGTGAGCAGAGTCCCAATCATTCATATAATCACCAATACTGCCTCTCATTTAATGAGGAATCTTAAGATGTTCATTTGGCTGCACTGTGCTGAATCAATATCCCTAATAAATATTGAATGATAAAAATCCAATAGAATCATCTATCCACAGCCAACAGTAATAATGGGTTTTATCCAGGTTGTATAGAATACAAAGTATAGACCTTACTCACACATTCACAATTCATTGGACAGGAAGTGGGCTTCATAGACACACCAGTGTAGAGCAACTAGCTATCGTTAACCAGCATGGTGCGTCATGTGGGCCTCAATAGGTTGTTATCCTCATTGTTAAATGGGTATACACCACCATAGATCCTTACCTGAATGTCATTCACTGTAAATGAGTAATGGCCATATAAACACAATGCCATGTATAATCCTAACCTGTATGAAATGAGAGGTAGTATTGGTTAGTATGTGAATGACTGTCTCTCTACACACTGTATTTTTTTTCCTCCCCCTCCTAACAGAGACATAGATATCAGTGAAGCTCTCCAGGTTCCAGGTGTGGTGGATGTCATCACTTCTAAAGACATCCCAGGGAAGAAGTTCAGGACGTTTACAGGCATAGACGAGGACATTCTGGCTCAGAATGAGGTATTGTAGTGCTTTATCGAAGAGACACAACCAGAATCACACGTGTCGTGTCATGTCATATCATATGATATCATCAAAGGCTTGTCCAGTGTGTTGTCACACCGGAACTGAGTAGCCATGCTGTTTATTCACCTCACAATGTAGACTATACTGTGTATATACAAAAGTATGTGGACACCCCTTCAAATTAGTGGATTCTGCTATTTCAGCCACACCCGTTGCTGACAGGTGTGTAAAATCGAGCACACAGCCATGTAATCTCCATAGATTAACATTAGGCAGTAGAATGGCCTTACTGAAGAGCTCAGTGACTTTCAAAGTGGCCCTGTCATAGGATGTCACCTTTCCAACAAGTCAGTTCTTCAAATTTCTGCCCTGCAAGACCTGCCCCGGTCAACTGTTGGTGCTGTTATTGTGAAGTGGAACGTCTAGGAGCAACAATGGCTCAGCCGCGAAGTGTTAGGCCACACAAGCTCACAGAACGGGACCGCCGAGTGCTATAGCGCATATCGTGTAAAAATCATCTGTCCTTGGTTGCAACACTCACTACCGAGTTCCAACTGCCTCTGGAAGCATCGTCGCCAGGAGCTTCATGAAATGGGTTTCCATGGCCGAGTAGCCGCACACAAGCCTAGGATCACCATGCGCAATGCCAAGCGTTGGCTGGAGTGGTGTAAAGCTCGCCGCCATTGGACTCTGGCGCAGTGGAAACACATTCTCTGGAGTGATGAATCACGCTTCACAATTTGACAGTCTGACGGACGAATTTGGGTATGGTGGATGCCAGGAGAATACTACCTGCCCGAAGGCAAAAGTGCTAACTGTAAAGTTTGGTGGAGGAGGAATAACGGCCTTGGGATGTTTTTCATGGTTTGGGCTAAGCCTCTTAGCTACAGCATACAATGACATTCTAAATAATTCTGTGCTTCCAACTTTGTGGCAACCGTTTGGGGAAGGCCCTTTCCTGTTTCAGCATGACAATGCCCCTGTGCACAAAGCAAGGTCTACATGGAAATGGTTTGACTGGCCTGCACAGATCCCTGACCTCATCGAAAACCTTTGGTATAAATTGGAACGCCGACTGCGAGCCAGGCCTAATCGCCCAACATCAGTGCCTGACCTCACTAATGCTCTTTTGGCTAAATGGAAGCAAGTCCCCCAACTCCATATTAATGCCCATGATTTTGGAATGAGATGTTCGACGAGCAGGTGTCCACATACGTTTGGTCATGTATGAAGGCAATTCTTACACAGATGCATGACTGTTAGTTAATACGATGTTCACAAATGTTATTGCCAGGTTTATGTACGTCTCTCTTCCTCAGGTGTCATGCGTGGGTCACATGGTGTGTGCAGTGGTGGCTGACACCAGGAAGCAGGCTAAGAGAGGGGCGGCTCTAGTGAAGATCGGCTATGAGGATCTGCCAGGCCCAGTGTTCACTGTTGAGGAGGCTATTGAGAAACAGTCCTTCTTTCTGCCCCAGAGGATGATCGAGCGAGGCAACGTGGATGAGGCTTTTGATAAGGTTGACCATGTTTATGAAGGTACAGTATGTCTCAGTTTCGTATGCGTACTAGGTGTGTCAACCTGGTTCCTATCTTGAGTGTTTGTACCAGTTAAGTTTATGTACTGAGCTGTGCTGTGCTCTTTCATCTCAGGGGAGATCCGGCTTGGTGGTCAGGAGCATTTCTACATGGAAACACAGAGCATGGTTGTTGTGCCTTCTGGTGAAGAGAGGGAGCTCAAAGTTTATCTCTCCTGTCAACACCCAACCTATACCCAGGTACAGTCAACTCTACTCCCTCAATCTCCATCCCTGAGGATAGGAAAATATCAAATAGATATAAAAATGTTAGTGTAATTAATTACTCCTAATTGCCAAATGAAATGTTTCTTGTCTGTCTTTTCTGTAGGAATCCATCGCAGAGACTCTTGGGATTCCCTCCAACCGAGTGTCCTGCCATGTGAAGAGGGTTGGCGGAGCGTTTGGAGGGAAAGTGACCAAAACGTCTATCATAGCCTGCATCACTTCTGTGGCTGCATGGAAGTAAGTAGAATACTTCTAAAATAACCTACTTGATCCAATGATACATTACATATTTAACCCAAATGCAATGGTAATCTATAAATCCAAAACATAATTGATGTGTTTGTTTGAATCCCGGCCTGTTCTGATCTGTCTACCCAGGACTGGTCGGGCTGTGCGTTGTGTTCTGGAGAGAGGAGAGGACATGCTGATTACTGGGGCCCGCCACCCTGTCCTGGGCAAACACAAGGTGCTTCCCCTCTTAAGGATTTGTGATGTGACTGACTCACAAAGGGAGGCATTAGAGGGATCTCTAAATGGTACTGTAGATTTGACTGATGGTGTGTTAATGTCTCCAGGTGGGCTTTATGAACGATGGGAGAATAATGGCTGCTGATCTACATTATTACGCCAACTCTGGAAACACTGCAGATGAGTCTTTGTTGGTGAGTCACTCTTCCTCTGCCTTTCACCGTTCAATCCTTAACCCCAAGTCGTCCTTGACACCTAATACCAGATGCCGTCTCTATGCTTGTCATAGGCAGTGTCTGAGCTCTTTGCCCCCCTCCCTTTCTCCAGGTAATAGAGAAGATTCTCCTTCACCTGGACAATGCGTACAACGTGCCCAACCTTCGCGGTCGCTCGGTGGCGTGTAAAACCAACCTGCCCTCCAACACGGCGTTCCGAGGCTTCGGTGTGCCCCAGAGCATGTTGGTCACTGAGAATATGATCAATGACGTGGCCATGAAGTTGGGCTGCAACGCTGAAGAGGTCAGGGGTCAAGTGTTAGGGGTCCGGGAGGGTAATGGGGACAGGGAGGAAAGCCATATAAATAGAATCTGGCTAATTAAGTGTCTATAATAATAGTGGGTGGTACCAGAGCCTTCTAGAGGAAAATCGAATTGATATAAACAAAAATCTCTGTGTGTAGTCTCGTGACAGATTTGCATAAATTAAGTCTGTTCAAAAACTGATGACGTCGGAGATTATTAAGATAGCTGAATATGCTATAAAGTCAATATGCAATAAATCCCTTATAGATTTCATAAAGTACTGTATACACTTCATAACACAGTTCTCTTAATAATTTCTCTTTCTTGAGCAGATCCGTGAGATAAACATGTACAAGGAGGTGTCCCTGACACATTACAAGTTTGAGTTTGATCCTAAGAACCTCCTGCGTTGCTGGGACGAATGCAAGGAGAAGTCTGACTACGGCAGCAGACGCAAATCCATCGCCCAGTTTAACCAGCAGAACCGCTGGAAGAAGAGAGGCATGGCCACGATACCCATTAAGTATGGCATCGCATTCTCAGACGGCTTCCTGAACCAGGTTAGCTTTGCCTTTGCACTGTCAAATGAGTCAATCAAATTATACATAATGAATCAATAAAAGAAAGATATTTTCTGTGTGTGTGTCTGACAGGCTGCATCGCTGGTACACATCTACAAGGATGGTTCTGTTCTAGTCAGTCATGGTGGAACCGAGATGGGCCAGGGAATTCACACTAAAATGCAACAGGTACTTACAGTATAGGTACTTACACTTAGCTCGACTAGTTGGAGTGAGACAATGATTGTAGTACACATTCTGTACTAACTATAACTATTCCATAAATGTGTACTGCTTCTACTTGGCTGTATGCATTTTTTACATTCAATCAATGAATCTATCGCCAGGTGGCGAGTAGAGAGCTGCACATCCCCGCTTCTCTCATCCACATCACAGAGACCAACACCAGCGCTGTGCCCAACACCTGCCCCTCCGCCGCCTCCTTTGGCACGGATGCCAATGGCATGGCCGTGAAGGTACAGTATTACCTGGGATCTCCCCGGCTAGCCTGATACCAGATCAGTTGGTGCTCCAACACCTGATGTGGATATTTTCCTGTTGGCGTGTTTAGTATGGATATTCAACCAATCGATCAGTCATATTCAACCGGTCTGTCGTGCGTTTTGTCTTGTACCTTAGGATGCCTGTGAGACCCTGTACCAAAGACTAGAACCTGTCAGGAAACAGAACCCAGAAGGCACATGGCAGACCTGGGTATTTCATATCCACTTCCCATGACAAAATGATTTAAGTACAACAGAGGGATATAAATCAGTTCATGAATAGCGACATGGTTCTAAATGACCTGTTTGTGTTCTGGAAAATAGGTGAAGTCAGCATTCATCCAAAAGATCAGTCTGTCAGCTACTGGATACTACAGGTAATGAGATTCAGCATGCAGACCTAACGCGTAGGAGTGTATAGAAGCCTTTCATATTGTATTTTATTTCACTATTGCAGATACAAACCATTGACCTTTAGGACTGTAGGGCCTATGTGAAAAATATTGCCACTCTTAACTAATGTGGAAAGATACAAACATGTATATATTTACAGTAGATAGCATTGTGGGTATAAATAATGTTTAACATAAACTGCTGACGTTTGCATAGGGGCCATGACCTCCACATGGACTGGGAGAAGCAGGAGGGCCAGCCGTATGCCTACTACACCTACGGTGCCTGCTGCAGTGAGGTGGAGGTCGACTGTCTCACGGGAGACTACAGGGTAAACTCACTTACACAACCAGTATCTCCTACATGCTTTTACTGTTACACACTTTATCTTAGGTACTAGTCAGATGGTCAAATTAAGACATTCACTATTTCATACTATTAAATATGCACAATTTGACATTTGTTTTCTGCCCGTGTCTAGACGGTGAGGACAGACATCGTTATGGATATTGGAAGGAGCATCAACCCCTCCGTAGACATTGGCCAGATTGAGGGCGCTTTCATCCAGGGTTTGGGTCTGTACACCATGGAGGAGCTGAAGTTCTCTCCCTCGGGAGTGTTGTACACACGTGGCCCGTCCCAGTACAAGATCCCTGCTGTCTGTGACATACCACTTCAGTTCAACGTCTACCTGCTTTCAGGCTCTGACAACCCACATGCCATCTACTCATCTAAGGTGAGAGAAGGGGGTGTGTGTGTGACCAGGAAAAACTATAGTTAAACTAGTTATAGCCTTTAAACAAGACCTTTGGCGTCTACAGTAGTCCGTAAAGAATGTTCTGTCGAGTTAATTTGACGATAAAGTAAATATTCTTCTCTACAGGGAATCGGAGAGCCAGTGCTGTTCCTGGGTAGCTCTGTGTTCTTCGCCATTAAAGACGCGGTGGCAGCAGCCCGGGTAGAGGCTGGTATGGTGGGACCCTTTACCCTGGACAGCCCTGCTACCCCAGAGAGGACCTGTCTGGCCTGTAACACCCCCTTTACTCAGAAGGTAAGGCGACGCCACCAGCCAGTCTCAATTCACTCCCTACCCCAACCCATAATGCTTGACCCTAACCCATCAATGTTTGCCAATTTGAATATGGAGTTTTCATACTGCTTCCATCTTACAGATCTGCAAACATAAAGGAGTTAGGAACAGGAAGGGTAGGGAGTGAAATGGAACCGGCAAGTCGCCAGTTCAATGTACTGTACCTTATTCACATGGCAGCCATGACTGTTTGAAATCCAACTTACTGCTCAGGAGTAATGGCAGCCATTGTTCTTTTCCAGATTCCAGCCAGCAAACAAGGATCATTCCAACCATGGGCTTTGAATATTCCCTGAATTAAAATAACATTCTGATTTGTCAGAGGTATTGATCACTGCCATAAGGAATACTACCTAATCATAGAATGTTACTAACATAGAAATTCTATATTTAGCTGAATAAGGATCAATAACACTGTATGATTGCAATACTTTAAATATCAAATTACAGAATAAGCCTATGCTTTTGCTGCCAACCTATACTTTGCTTAAAAAACAAAAGTTTGTCTCAAATTAAATTTGATGTAAAAGGTAGGGTTGTCCAATTGTGAATCCATCCAATGCCATGTATGCCTTTCACTTTCAATAAATTGCATGTTTCTCAACTTGAATACATGCTTCAAAAATGTATACTTTATTAGTCAGACAAAAGAATGCTTTACAGCACAGAATTAAACTAATGCTCAAAGTTCAGTTCTATTTTTAGGTGAATCTGGGTTCTGTATGTTGACTGCTCTTGGCCGTAGGTCACAGATGCAGGATGTTAAAGTTTTAACAAACAGCCCAAAACATACACGACCGAACAACACCAGATGGTGTATTTATCTTAACCTTGGTTCCTAGGACAAAAGTGAAAGTTCAAGCAACAGAGTCAAGCACATATTCTAGATACATTTCCAAGTCATCCAGAAAACACACAATCTGCAAGAAACCCACCAATACCGAACAATACATAAAGATGAGGTGAAGGATTAATAGTTGGAAGCCAAGCCCAGGTCTGACGAGGCTACCAAGTCATATTCAGTTGACTCGTATGTTGATACTCCATGGTTTGAATGTTCCTTTCTTTGGAGATGGAGATGCTGTTAAACGAATGTTGTTGGCGAAAGGGTATTGGAGAGACCAAAACAGTAGACATGGGCCAGTTAGTGGACTCAGAATAAGCCTAGTCCTGAACTAAAAAGCACTTTTTCAATGGAGAATTTCCATCAAACTGCTTTTTAGTCTAGAACTAGACTTGATCTGTGTCTTCCGAAATGAAGTAAAGTTACCATCTTAGTGAACTGGTCCTCACAGGCCATGCGTATCCTCTCAGTAGTAGCAGGGGAGCTTAGAGGGAAGCTGTCCCCTAACCCCCTCTCTCTACGGGCTGCAGCAACTGCCTCCTTTATGGCAAGAAGATGGTGCTGGCCAAGAACACTGGAGGCTCGCCTATACCCTGTAACAACTTGGTCTACCATCAATTACCACTTAGGAAGTGAATCCGCAGGAACCTTGAGTGAAAGCATTTTGTGTTTTACACGATGAACTTGACAATTTGGCATGGTGCAAATCATTGTCCAAAATATTATCTGTATTTAGGCCTAACTGATGCCTTTATTGATGTGTCAAGTGATATGTTTGTCTTGCCTTGGACATGTAGATGGCATGTGGGTTCTGTGCGTTGGCTAGCAGGTGGACATCAGAGGGCAGGAATCTTGTACTGGAATGGACCCCTGGTCATCAGAACCCCCTCAGGAGAGAACTGCAGCTCCTCTATGGTGTACTGACCTATGCCCTGAACATATATACATATTGTACAAATTGCAATCTGTAATATATTGTACAAATTACAATTTGTTACATATCATACAAATTGTCAATTGAAAAAAATCATACCATATGGCCTTCCCTGTGGCTCAGTTGGTAGAGCATGGTGTTTGCAACGCCAGCATGGTGTGTGCAATGCCAGGGTTGTGGGTTCGATTCCCACGGGGGGCCAGTACAAAAAAAAATGCATGAAATGAAATGAAATGGATGCATTCATTACTGTAAGTCGCTCTGGATAAGAGCATCTGCTAAATGACAAAAAAATATATATATATATTATAAAATAAAAATGGATTATGGACATCCACAAATTAATAAATACGAAACGTAACATATCTGTAATGCGTGTATATGGGAGGCGAAGTCAAGTGCAGGAGAGCGAAGTATAATAAACAGGTGCACTTTAATACCGGTACCAAATGACAGCACATAACACATACAAGTGCCAAAACACGGTCTAAAACAAAAGTCCATGTAACAAATAATAATCACTCACAAATACAACATGGGGAACAGAGGGTTAAATAATAAACAAGTGATTGGTGTGATAAGACAAAGACAGAACAAATGCGAAATGAAAAGTGGATCGGCGGTGGCTAGAAAGCCGGTGACGTCGAACGCCGCCCGAACAAGGAGAGGGACTGACTTTGGCGGAAGTCGTGACAATATCATACTAATTTGAGTGTCCCAGATTCACATTTACTATGTTTCGTCTACCCTGGAGTCCAGGTTGAAATTCCAGATGATTCGGGCCACATTATTTGAAAATACTCAAATACACTGAAAATAACTATTTAAATAATCAAATACACATGTATTTGAACCCAGGTCTGTAAAGTGTGTTGTCAGTCTACACACTGTCCAACAAGCTTCTGGCATGTGTGTCCAACCTTGACCAGTGTGGGTCCCACTCCTCCGTAGTAGATGTTGAGAGACTCCACTTTGTTACTGCCCTTCCTGAAGACCACCTTCATCCCAGCGTTGACTATGGAGAAGGCAAACTCCCTCCTCTGGGCCTGACAAAAGGCAGACAAACTCCTAACTCTCAAAGTAAAAAAGAAATACTGTACTACAGTCAACATAATACAGTCAAAAGACAATACAGCCAATAATCAAGTCATCCTCAATACAGTCAACAGACCAGTCAACAGATCATTTCTCCAACCTGAAAACCTCTCAACAGATTATTCATGTTCACTTACCAATTAACCAAATCCTCAGTACCCAAATGCTTTTGTGCTGACATCACATTCACAACAGAAAGAGGTTGGAGTTATGAGTTAAACCAAGGTCATCATCAATATCCAGAGTGGTATTTGTATGAGCGAGTAAAGCAGTTATTCCTCACTGGTTTGGAGTAGGGGATGTCAATGGACAGGAGGACTTCATCTGGTCTAAGCGCTGTCTTGCCAAAGCCAGTGAAGAGTTCTTCATTCAGAGTGATCTCCCTTGTCCCATTTTCTACAGCAAAAAGACAGTTTCATACTATGAATCTAGGCATCACTCAATCAACCATGTCCTTCCCATTTAGGTCATGTGATATTGAATGATCACGAACTTAAAGAAAAAGATCAAATCAAGGAGAATCAATGCTTTGGCCAACAGTACCTTTAGACTGGACCTGTAGCGTGCAGTCCAAGGCAGCTAGAACACTATTGAGATCATACTTTGGGTTGGCACTGAGGATATTGACTCCAATGGTCTGTAGACACGGGACATCATAAAACCGATCAAATAAAACACATCAATAAGGCTTTCAGGCAAGAGTAATGCAGTGGTCTAATGTCATACGACTGGCCTATTGCACGACAGTGGCCCAGCGACACCCTTTTCACACTACATAGCCAAGCCAAGCTGTACTGTCTGTGCTTGCCTGGTTACGCATTGACCATAGTTGCTGGAACCATGCTAAAAGGGTGAGAAGAAATATCTGAGCCACCACAGTTAAGTTTGTTGGGTACATACAGGTGTGCTATCTTAATTTGATCATTCTGTTGTCACAGAGAATTTTCCTGTGCAGAAGGAAATACAAATGTTAGTGTATTCAAGGTTTAAAAAGGCTTCTAAAGTTAGTCATTTAAAATGTCAGACTTGATTTACCCTAACTAAAAATGTATCAGCCAATACAAACATGTCCATTAATTATAATCCACATTATAATTAAAGTGTCCTGTTGCTGCAGGATTACTTTCCTGCTGTGAGAAACTGGTCAAATTATGATAGAACATCTGTATCTGTAGGTAACAGTTATAGGGCTTACAGCCATGTTGCGGATCTGTTTCCCTGCTAGACACTGTAGGGTCTGAAGCAGAGCCTGGTACCCCCTGGTTCTCTCTGCCTCCATCTCCCTCGCAGCCCTTTCCATCTCCTCCTTCAGACTGGACAGGGTGCAGACAGCCCCCACACTCACACCTGCATGGACACGAACACAAGTAGACGACGAAAAGCTGAACAGTTATTTAAATGAACAGACAATAAATACACATCTAAACCTACCATCCTTCCCCCACGTCACAGTATGTAAATCTGAAACGCTCCCGGCGTAGATGACGAGAGAATGATGGACTCCTTTCACTTGCATTTTTGGTCCTGTTCAAAATAAATACATGCATAAAAGATACAATGTGGCTTAGTAGTCATCAGGATGAATATTTTTTGTTCCGTATACAACGTATGGGTCTAAATTCAGCAAAAAAAGAAACGTCCTCTCACTGTCAACTGCGTTTATTTTCAGCAAACTTAAACATGTGTAAATATTTGTATGAACATAACAAGACCCTGGGCATGAGCAGGGACCCTGGGGATCTTTCTTTTGGTGTTTTTCAGAGTCAGTAGAAAGGCCTCTTTTTAGTGTCCTAAGTTTTCATAACTGTGACCTTAATTGAAAAAGCTACTTTGCCCCTTAGAGCCATGTAGTTACATGCTGTGATTACCTTTACATGAAGTAGTGTTAAGGTATTCTTTTGGTTAACCCTATCAGTCCCGAAACCCCAGCAAAAATCTGCTTTTCATTTATCGGACTTTCATTTATCTGCATGTCCAGCCCTTATATTTGGCCTGACAATTAAATGTTTTACCATTTTATCTTTACAACAACCAGGGCTACAAGTAGAGTAGTACACAAAACAATTTGACATAAACAGTTGCATTCATGACTTTTATTGACATAAAATAAGGTCTGCCAAAGCAAAAACCTGATAAAAAATGAATTTATATGAATGCAGAAATTGTTTGCTCACTGGGAAATTAATATCCAACTAATTAGTGACAACTGTTTGGAGTTTGTGACAGCAACTATGTGAGCTTATTACAGTATTTTAGACACTATGTCACAATAGACACAAAACGTGCATATTTGTGAGTCTCAGCTTTTAATAGTTTGTAGCTGAAACCATTCGAACTCCACAGACATTTATGTAAAAGACCCAGTCCAGCGCCCCTTCGGGATCCGTCCTTGTCTCACAAACACCACTCTAGCTCAGCCCCCATTAATCACAAAGACTAACGGATGCACAACAAATATAAAAAGCCAAAGGTTCACCCCAGAAGTCTGTAGCTCAAACACACAATGTTTAAAAGGTGTTAAAAGTCCAAAACACGCCAGCGTTACGGTGGGACTCGTTGGGTTAAGGGGACTATACCATTCCCTAATGCACCTTGCGCAAGTATAAGGTTGGAATTCATTAGGTTAAAATGTAAAGTATTTAACTCACATCCCTATCCATGTGTTGCTTAGTTCCATTCTCTATACAGCACTTTCCCCCTTATTCTCCATTCTGGCCATTCTGGCAACATCCCTCTCCATTCTCTGATACCTAGTGATATGTAACATGCATTTTACAGAACATGTGTCAAAGTAATATAAAGAGAAAACATGTGCATTTTGGTTAAGAGACATGTGCTTTGAATCAAACAACTAGCTTGTGGAAATGGGTTAAAGGCATTACTCACATCACAGAAAGTTTTGAATCCATCAACGATCAGCCTGTAGCCAGTACAGCGGCAGAGGTTTCCTTTGAGAATGTGGTCAAAAAACTGTCAATAGTGTTTGAAAATAGCTAGCTCCTACAACTAATGTTTTTGTAGAAACCTTTGGACTACTCAATATTATAAAAATAACAATAATAGTAAATAGCCTATGTTTTATATTTGATCTATAAAATATATAGAAATTACCTCCTAGAAGCCTCTCTGATGTCATCCATGGTGGGATGCGGTTTGTTCCTCAGCAAAGTGTACATGGACATCACCATGCCTGGAGTACAGAACCCACACTGAGACCCGTGGGCCTTGGCTATACGCTCCTTGAAGAACATAGACATATCAGCTTTCCTTACAATGAATGGAGAGCTCCACTTGTAGGATTTAGGATCACAAAACCCTATATAACCCTATAGTTGCACCTACCTGAACCAGATGCAGTTTGGTTTTGGTGCTGCCGATACCCTCCACTGTTACCACAGCAGCCCCATGCAGATGGGCTGCAGACAGGCGTTAACAGTGTAGTGGCTAGGATCAGAGGTCAAGGATATTACAAGCAGTGCCGTCTCGAATGGAATAGAATAGTGTGACGCAAACTGAAGAAGATTCCAGTCATTTTAAAAAACTGGGTTTCTCAGTCATGATATTTTGTGGCGGTGTTATTTAGTAAAATATTAAATTAAATGGTTTGCTTCCCACATATAGTTGTGAGGGCAGTATTAGAACGAAAGGATACAGAACTCTGTTGTGGAGTTGGTCATATCTGGACACCATGACCGTGCAGGCCCCACAGCCACCCCCTCCACAACCATACTTAGTCCCAGTTAAAAGCACTATATAGAGAAGAGATACATGTAGATGATTTTGGCTAAGCATTTTGAAATGACTCACTGCTACTCAACCCTGCACCTTAGAGGCTGCTGCCCTATATACATAGACATGGCATCACTGGCCACTTTTATAATGGAACACTAGTCACTTTAATAAGGTTTACTTACTGCTTTACTCATCTCATATGTATATACTGTATTCTATTCTACTGTATTTAGTCAATGTCACTCCATCATTGCTCGTCCTAATATTTATAGATTTCTTAATTCCATTCTTTTACTTTTAGATTTGTGTGTATTGTTGTGAATTGTTAGATACTACTGCACTGTTGGACCTAGGAACACAAGCATTTTGCTACACCCGCAATAACATATACTAAATATGTGTATGTGACCAATAAAATTACATTTGATGAACATAGACATTATGTGCTGTTATTTACATAAAAAAGGTGTTGTTATTTTGTTGAGGAAAAGTACCTTTCCTTCTGAGGAATTTGAGGAGCACCTCCTCTGGATTGGCATTCCTCTCTAAGATCTGAAATATGTACATCCGTCAAAACACACACACACACACACACACACACACACACACACACACACACACACACACTCTATTCTAAGACAACCAAGCCTCTGTCTGTGAGAAAACAGTAACAAGGCGTATCTACATCAGGAGACAGGAAAGTCCCTGGAGAGTCAAAATGATATCACGGGTGGCTTGAGAATGTCATACTCTCTGCATCTAATCTATAGTATTATCTGTGACTATAATCAGGATATTGGTGTATCAGTCTGCTGACAATCATGCGCTTTACATAAAAGTGAACATTTTGAGGTGGGAGGACTGGAGGAATATGCATCAATATATTGAATACTGCATAATAAAATATTTCAGATGCAGAAAAACTGTAGATTATACAAAATTATACATTTTAGAAAGCAGCCTTTTGTTTAATATTTTCTTACAGTGTTGAAGTGATATGATTTCCTCATACTAACCATAGAAATAATAGAAAGTATCACAAACACAATATATATTTACCAGACAACTCCATTGCGTAAATGACAATTACTATTCAATTTCAATTCAAATCAAATCAAATTGTATTTGTCACATACACATGGTTAGCAGATGTTAATGCGAGTGTAGCGAAATGCTTGTGCTTCTAGTTCCGACCATGCAGTAATATCTAACAAGTCATCTAACAATTTCACAACAACTACCTTATACACACAAGTGTAAAGGAATGAATAAGAATATGTACATAAAAATAGATGAATGAGCGGCATAGGCAAGATGCAGTAGATGGTATAGAGTACAGTATATACATATGAGATGAGTAATGTAGGGTATGTAAACATTATATAAAGTGGCATTGTTTAAAGTGGCTAGTGATACATTAATTACATCAATTTTTCATTAGTGGCTAGAGATGAGTCAGTATGTTGGCAGCAGCCACTCAAAGTTAGTGATGGCTGTTTAACAGTCTGATGGCCTTGAGATAGAAGCTGTTTTTCAGTCTCTCGGTCCCAGTTTTGATGCACCTGTACTGACCTCACCTTCTGGATGATAGCGGGGTGAACAGGCAGTGGCACGGGTGGTTGTTGTCCTTGATGATCTTTTTGGCCTTCCTGTGACATTGGGTGGTGTAGGTGTCCTGGAGGGCAGGTAGTTTGCCCTCGGTGATGCGTTGTGCAGACCTCACCACCCTCTGGAGAGCCTTACGGTTGTGGGCGGAGCAGTTTCCGTACCAGGCAGTGATATAGCCCGACAGGATGCTCTCGAATGTGCATCTGTAAAAGTTTGTGAGTGTTTTTGGTGACAAGCCAAATTTCTTCAGCCTCCTGAGGTTGAAGAGGCGCTGCTGCTCCTTCTTCACCACCCTGTCTGTGTGGGTGGACCATTTCAGTTTGTCCGTGATGTGTATGCCGAGGAACTTAAAACTTTCCACCTTCTCCACTACTGTCCCGTCGATGTGGATAGGGGGCTGCTCCCTCTGCTGTTTCCTGAAGTCCACAATCATCTCTTTTGTTTTGTTGACATTGAGTGTGAGGTTATTTTCCTGACGCCACACTCCGAGGGCCCTCACCTCCTCCCTGTAGGCCGTCTCGTCGTTGTTGGTAATCAAGGCTACCACTGTAGTGTCATCTGCAAACTTGATGATTGAGTTGGAGGCGTGCATGGCCACGCAGTCATGGGTGAACAGGGAGTACAGGAGAGGGCTGAGAACGCACCCTTGCAGGGCCCCAGTGTTGAGGGGTAGCGGGGTGGAGATGTTGTTTCCTACCCTCACCACCTGGGGGCGGCCCGTCAGGATGTCTAGAACCCAGTTGCACAGGGCGGGGTTGAGACCCAGGGTCTCAAGCTTAATGACGAGTTTGGAGGGTACTATGGTGTTAAATGCTGAGCTGTAGTCGATGAGCAGCTTTCTTACATATGTATTCCTCTTGTCCAGATGGGTTAGGGCAGTGTGCAGTGTGATTGCATCGTCTGTGGACCTATTGGGGCGGTAAGAAAATTGGAGTGGGTCTAGGGTGTCAGGTAGGGTGGAGGTGATATGGTCCTTGACTAGTTTCTCAAAGCACTTCATGATGACGGAAGGGAGTGCTACGGGGCGATAGTCATTTAGCTCAGTTACCTCAGCTTTCTTGGGAACAGGAACAATGGTGGCCCTCTTGAAGCATGTGGGAACAGCAGACTGGGATAAGGATTGATTGAATATGTCCGTAAACACACCAGCCAGCTGGTCTGCGCATGCTCTGAGGACGCGGCTGGGGATGCCGTCTGGGCCAGCAGCCTTGCGATGGTTAACATGTTTAAATGTTTTACTCACGTTAGCTGCGGTGAAGGAGAGCCCACAGGTTTTGATAGCGGGCCGTGTCAGTGGCACTGTATTGTCCTGTCAATTGAGCTGCTTAGCAAAAGGAAAATATACTGTCCTCTGCAGTTTGAAAATGTAGCCTAATGTTATTCCAAAAGACCAGTACAGTATAAATGGTCAAACCAACATCTAATGGAGAGTAAATAAAGTGTTGATCCAATATGATTAAGCAGTCTGGCTTTTTTTTACACAGGCAGCCCCATTCGGATCTTTTGCTCCATTATTGGCAAAAGATCTGATTTAAAAAATATATATATTTAACCTTTATTTAACTAGACAAGTCAGTTAAGAAAAAAAGATTATTTACAATGACGGCTGGTCAAACCCGGACGACGCTGGGCCAATTGGGACTCCCAATCACAGCCAGTTGTGATACAGCCTGTATTCGAACCAGGGTATCTGTAGTGACGCCTCAAGCACTGAGACAGAGTGCCTTAGAACACTGCACCACTCGGGAGCCCATTTCAATAGTCAAAAGGCCAATAATAGGGCAAAATATCAAAATTGGGCTACCTGTGTGAACACAGCCATAGTCACATATTAGATTATTTCTTCTTTGCCCATTTACAATTGTGCTATTTTGTTAGTTGTTTTGTGTGACTTATTTTTTTACTTATTGTGTACATAATGTTGCTGCTATGCTTATGACCAAAAATAACTTCTGGACATCAGAACAGAGATTACTCACCGTGGACTGGAAGAAACTTTTTCCTTTAACAAATCCGACAAGAAGGATATCCTGCTTTCACTGGAACAGGCCCAGATCCACGCCTTTTGTGTGAAGAAAAGACGCAGGAAAAGGGACCGCAGATCGGGCAGCCTTCTGAGAATCCGTAGGCGAGCGAGTAAACTCCCACTGCCATCCGTTCTTCGTGATAACGTGCAATCATTGGAAAATAAAATTGATGATCTATGATTAAGATTATCCTACCAACGGGACATCAAAAACTGTAACATCTTATGTTTCACCGAGACGTGGCTGAACGACGATACAGACAATATAGAGCTAGCAGGGATTTTCCATCCACAGGCAGAACAGAGGGGTGAGGGTGTCTATTTGTCAATAACAGCTGGTGCGCGATGTCTAATATTAAAGAAGTCTCGAGGTATTGCTCGCCTGAGGTAGAGTACCTGTAGACCACACTATCTACCAAGAGAGTTCTCATCGATATTATTCGTAGCAGTCTATTTACCACCACAGAACGAAGCTGGAACTAAGACCGCTCTCAACTAACTCTATAAGGCCATAAGCAAAGAAAACAATGCACCCAGAAGCAGCGCTCCTAGTGGCCGGGGACTTTAATGCAGGCAAACTTAAATCAGTTTTACCACATTTTTACCAGCATGTCACATGTGCAACCAGAGAAAAAAAATCCTAGACCACCTTTACTCCACACACAGAGACGCATACAAAGCTCTCCCCCACCCTCCATTTGGCACATCTGACCATAATTCTAGCCTCCTGATTCCTGCTTACAAGCAAAAACTAAAGCAGGAAATACCAGTGACCCGCTCAATACGGAAGTGGTCAGATGATGCGGATGCTACACTATAGGACTGTTTGGCTAGCACAGACTGGAATATGTTCCGGGATTCATCCAATGGCATTGAGGAGTACACCACCTCAGCCATCGGCTTCATCAATAATGGCATTGACGATGTCGTCCCCACAGTGACTGTACGTACATATCCCAACCAGAAGCCATGGATTACAGGCAACATCCGCATCGAGCTAAAGGCTAGAGCTGCCGCTTTCAAGGAGCGGGAGACTAATCCAGACACTTATAAGAAATCCCACTATGCTCTCAGACGAACCATCAAACAAGCAAAGTGTCAATGCAGGATTAAGATTGAATCCTACTACACTGGCTCTAATGCTTGTCGGACGTGGCAGGGCTTGAAAACTATTACGGACTACAAACAAAACCCAGACGCGAGCTGCCCAGTGACGCGAGCCTACCAGATGAGCTAAATGCCTTTTATGCTCGCTTCGAGGCAAGCAACACTGAAGCATGCACGTGAGCACCAGCTGTTCTCGATGACTGTGTGATAACGCTCTCGGTAACCGATGTGAACAAAACCTTTAAACAGGTCAACATTCACAAATCCGCTGGGCCAGACTGATTACCAGGACGTGTACTCAAAGCATGCGTGGACCAACTGTCAAGTGTCTTCACAAACATTTTCAACCTCTCCCTGACCGAGTCTGTAATACCTACATGTTCCAAGCAGACCACCATAATCCCTCCCTTTTGTACACTGCTGCTACTCGCTGTTTATTATCTATGCATAGTCAATTCACCCCCACCTACATGTACAAATTACCTCAACTAACCTGTACCCCCGCACACTGTGCCCTGTGTATATAGCCTCTTTATTCTTATTGGTTTACTTTTTATTATTACTTTTTTATTTTAGTATACTTGGTAAATATTTTCTTAACTCTTCTTGAACTGCACTGTTGGTTAAGGGCTTGTAAGTAAGCATTTCACGGTAAAGTCTACACTTGTATCCGCGCATGTGACAAATAAAGTTTAATTTGATATGACATAGAAAATCAATTCAGAGCAACTGTTGGGGGAGGACATGATTGACGTTTACTCAAAAGCAGCCATCTGAAACTCGGAACTATCATTTGTGGCAGTTTAAATACCTTTGGAATTGACCAATGTCACATGGCTTGAGCTTGACAATCATTTACACACATTATCAAGAAAGTTATATCATGACAAAGAAACATTACATTTACACTATAGAGCCGTATTTAAACACGCATGCGTACTTGCGAAAACCGGTCACTGGTTGGTTCCGGAAAGAGTATTTTTGTTAGGTCGATAGAACTGAAATCGGGTGTTTGAATTTGTTCTTTCTCTAACCGTTTTTTTATCTGCATAAATTTCGGTAGGTGACCTGCATACTTTGCACATTCGGTTGACAATTTAATCTACACGTGTCTGTTTAAACTAACATTGGCTAGCTAGAGTTCTTTTTCAGGCATTGTTCGCTAGCAAGCACAACTTGGCTAACGTTACCTAGCAAACTAAATAGCTAACAACGTTAGCTATCATGTCGGGAGAACTGACTTTGTTAGATATGGCACGTTGAAACACATGTTTTAAGTAACTACCCACTGTAGAGACACCTAGTTGCCATATCGACGTCCTTTGGTTCAAGTTTTGTTAGCATTACAGGAAAGGGTGGCTTGTTAGCTGCTATGGGAGTTTCGCAGGTGCCACACGAACAAGCAAGGCCTGGCTGAACAGGCGCATGGGGGAAGGTCCCCGTGCTCACAATAAAGCCTACCATCTTGGATGGCAACTAAGCAGGCTAGCAAGCTAACTTAACCTAACTACATTTTGATTGTAACTTAGCTTTGTCATGATGAATATAAAATAATGTCAACTTTGCCAGTTATCGAAATTACCAGGTGTGGCTTGCTGAAAGATATCCAGAACAAGGCATAGCATAGCTCTGACTGGCTCGCATGGGCCTAACGTTACATAAATCCTGTTGGGCAGAGCACGTTTCCAACTAGCTATACATGGCCTGCTAATGTTTACTAGTTATCTTGACCGTGCTCAATCACAGACGTTAATGTTAAACATTTCTCATCCAGAGTGTCTTTTATGAATAATCAAAAGCAGCAAAAGCCAACGCTAACCGGCCAGCGTTTCAAAACGAGGAAAAGAGGTAAGTTGGGCATCTTCATTGTCGACCAATTGACCACTACTTTTTTGGGTTCACCTAGTTATGTCAAAATGCTACCAGTGGTGAAATTCTGGCATGTTTTTCAACAGATGAAAAGGAGAGATTTGACCCTACTCAGTTTCAAGAAAGTATCGTACAAGGCTTGAATCAAACTGGCTCTGATTTGGAAGCTGTTGCAAAATTCCTTGATGCCTCTGGCGCCAAGCTTGACTACCGCCGGTATGCAGAGACACTCTTTGACATCCTGGTGGCTGGCGGAATGCTTGGTGAGTACAGATCTTTAAGTAGTGTTGAAAGTCAGTCACTTTCAGGGATCCCGTGCCTCCTTGCAAAGTCCCACCCATCTGACCTTCTTCTACAATGTGTTTTGAGAAGGAAAGAGGATTCAAGGAAAGTTTGAGGAAGTGGAGTGTTGGAAGTCAGTTTCCATACTGTTTGGAAAGCTGCTGTTGTCCAGATCAGCACACTGACATTTTCTCTTTCTCCCCCTTCACCTGTCTGCAGCCCCAGGAGGTAGTATATCTGACGACCTGACCCGCACAGAGTTCTGCCTCTTCACGGCACAAGAGGACCTTGAGACAATGCAAGCATATGCTCAGGTAAGAGGATGTGGAAATAATTTATTAGGGGAAAGTATCTATATCCAATTATAGATATACATCTGTCAAGAAGCTCTACCCAGCTAATCAATGCTGTATAATGAATTTACCACAATTTCACATCTTCCTTTGTTTTGGACTTGTAGGTTTTTAACAAGCTGATCCGGCGTTACAAGTACCTGGAGAAAGGGTTTGAGGAGGAGATCAAGAAGGTGAGACAGTTGGTTTGAACTCTTGCTTGGCAGTTGGCACTGATGGAAGTTACACATAATGGAACCTGCATGTTGAATGGGATATTTTATTTCCACAACAAAGAACTAAAACATTTATCCTGCAGGCTCATTATTTTATCTACTCCACAGTTGCTGCTGTTTTTAAAAGGGTTCACCGAATCAGAACGCAACAAGCTGGCCATGCTCACTGGCATTCTGTTGGCCAATGGAAACATATCAGCCGCTGTCATTGGAAGTCTCTTCAACGAGAACGTGGTCAAAGAGGGTGAGTATCTGCCAGCCCACCACTGTCTTTACCTGTCCAATAAGAGCTGCTTGTTTTTCATTTTGACAAATGTTTGGTTACGGTGGGCCCTAATGAACATGACCCTATTCACTGGATAGCCACCTTTTTGTTAAATGGTCTCTGAAATGGACACAGTATTCAGTCAAACAACTTAAAACATTTTATGAACCCAATGTCTCTGAAATGAACGTTTTTAGTTCATACAAAATAGTGATTTGAGTGCTGTTCATTGCAGGGTACCTGCTACTTTGACTGTTGCTTTATGACTGTTTGCAGGGGTATCTGCAGCCTTTGCTGTGAAACTGTTCAAGTCCTGGATCTATGAAAGGGACATCAACGCTGTTGCTGTCGCTCTCCGCAAAGTTGGCATGGACAACAGGCTGATGGTAAAGCTACAATTCCTTACTTGATTTTTATTAGATTTTTTTCCCCCCTCCAAGGATACCAATACATATAGAAGAGTATGTGGCGCTTTCCTCAACAGAGATTAAAGGGATGGTTCTCCAAAGTGACATGCGTTTCCTTACAACATTTAATGGAGCCGGAGAGGATGTCTGCTGTTTAATTGGCTCTTAACCAACCGTTTTTTTATTTTTGCGTTTAACTCATTTTGTACATAATGTTGCAACTACCGTCTCTTATGACCGAAATGAGATTCTGGACATCAGAACAGCGATTACTCACCTGGAATTGGACAAATAATTTTTCTTTAATGAGTTGGACGAGAGGGATTTACTCCAGACACCCGAACAGGCCCTGATCCCCGTCGTTCACAACAGGAGAAAGAGAAAGATTTTGCGGAAGGAGATCGGGGGTGCCTTGTGAGGATTAGGCGACGAGTGGCTAATCTGCCTTTGCCATCCGTACTGTTAGCCAACGTACAATCACTGGAAAATAAATGGGACGAACTAAAAGCATGTATATCCTACCAACGGGACATTAACTGTCATCTTATGTTTCACCGAGTCGTGTGGCTGAACGACGACATGAATAACATACAGCTGGCGGGTTATACACTCTATCGGCAGGATAGAACAGCAGTCTGGTAAGACAAGGGGTAGCGGTCTATGTATATTTGTAGGAAGGAAGTCTCAAGGTTTTGCTCGCCTGAGGTAGAGTATTTCATGATAAGCTGTAGACCACACGATCTACCTAGAGTTTTCATGTGTATTTTGTTGATAGCTGTCTACATACCACCACAGATCGATGCTGCACTAAGACCTCACTCAATGAGCTGTATACCACCATAAGCAAACAGGAAACCGCTCATCCAGGGGCGGCGCTCCTAGTGGCCGGGAACTTTAAATGCATGGGAAACTTAAATCAGTTTTACCTAATTTCTATCAGCATATTAAATGTGCAACCAGAGGGGGGGGGACTCTAGACCACCGTTATTCCACAAAGCTCTCCCTCGCCTTCCTTCCTGATTCCTGCTTACAAGCAAAAATTATAGCAGGAAGTACCAGTGACTCGGTCAATAAAAAAAAAAGTGTCAGATGACGCAGATGCTAAACTACAGGACTGTTTTTTTTGTTAGCACAGACTGGAATGTGTTCCGAGATTCTTTCGATGGCATTGAGGAGTACACCACATCAGTCACTGGCTTCATCAATAAGTGCATCGATGACGTCGTCCCCACAGTGATTGTACGTACATACCCCAACTAGAAGCCATGAATTACAGGCAACATCCACACCTGGTTAAAGGGTAGAGCTACCGCTTTCAAGGAGTGGGACTCTAACCCGGAAGCTTATAAGAAATCCCGCTATGCCCTCCGAACCATCAAACAGGCAAAGCGTCAATACAGGATTAAGATCGAATCGTACTACACCGGCTCTGACGCTCGTTGGATGTGGCAGGGCATGCAAACTATTACAGACTACAAAGGGAAGCACAGCTGAGAGGCTTGTCACTGGGCAGGTATCAGATGAGCTAAATAACTTCTATGCTCGCTTCGAGGCAAGTAACACTGAAACATGCATGAGAGCATCAGCTGTTGCGGACGACTGTGTGATCACGCTCTCCGCAGCCGTTGTAAGACTTTTAAACAGGTCAACATTCACAAGGCCGCAGGGCCAGACGGATTACCAGGACGTGTACTCTGAGCATGCGCTGACCAACTCAAGTCTTCACTGACACTTTCAACTTCTCCCTGTCAGTCTGTAGTACCAACATGTTTCAAGCAGGCCACCATTGTCTCTGTGCCCAAGAACACTAAGGTAACTTGCCTAAATGACTAGAGACCCGTAGCACTCACATCTTTAGCCATGAAGTGCTTCGAAAGGCTGGTCATGGCTCACATCAACACCATTATCCCAGAAACCCTAGACCCACTCAAATTTGCATACTGCCCCAACAGATCCACAGATGATGCAATCTCTATTGCACTCCACACTGCCCTTTCACACCTGGACAAAAGGGACACCTATGCGAGAATGCAAATCATTGACTACAGCTCAGCGTTCAACACCGTAGTGCCCTCAAAGCTCATCACTAAGCTAAGGACCCTGGGACTAAACACCTCCCTCTGCAACTGGATCCTGGACTTCCTGACGCGTTTCCCCAGGTGGTAAGGGTAGGTAACAACACGTCCTCCACAATGATCCTCAACACAGGGACCCCTCAGGGATGTGTGCCCAGTCACCTCCTGTACTCCCTGTTCACTCATGATTGCACGACTCCAACACCATTAAGTTTGCCATTGACACAACAGTGGTAGGCCTGAACAGCGACGAGACAGCCTATAGGGAGGTCAGAGACTTGCCTGTGTGGTGCAAGGACAACCTCTCCCTCAGCGTGATCAAGACTAAGGAGATGATTGTGGACTACAGGAAAAGGAGGACTGAGCACACCCCCATTCTCATTGACCGGGCTGTAGTGGAGCAGGTTGAGAGCTTAAAGTTCCTTGGTGTCCATATCACCAACAAACTAACATGGTCCAAGCACACCAAGACAGTCGTGAAGAGGGCACGACAAAACCTATTCCCCCTCAGGAGACTGAAAAGATTTGGCATGGGTGTTCATATCCTCAAAAGGTTCTACAGCTGCACCATCGAGAGCATCCTGACGGTTGCATCACTGCCTGGTATGGCAACTGCCCGGCCTCCGACTGCAAGGCACTACAGAGGGTAGTGCATACGACCCAGGCTTTTAAACAGCTTCTACCCCCAAGCCATAAGACATCTAATCAAATGACTACCCAGACTATTTGCGTTGTGTGTGTGTCCCCTTCTACGCTGCTGCTACTCTCTTATCTATGCATAGTCACTTTAACTCTACCTACATATTACCTCGACTAACAGGTGCCCCTGCACATTGACTCTGTACCGGTACCCCCTGTATATAGCCTAGCTATTGTTATTTTACTGCTGCTCTTTAGTTATTTCAAACTTTAAAAAAAAGTGTTTTACTTATTTTCTTAACTATTGTTGGTTAAGGGCTTGTAAGTAAGCATTTCACTATAAGGTCTACACCTGTTGTATTCGGCGCATGTGACAAATAAAGTTTGATTTGATTACCATGTAAGCCCCGTGTCATACTAATTCCACGGAAGGCCGAGTGTCTGCGGGTTTTCGCTCGTCCCTTGTACTTGATTGACTCAAGCTCACTAATTAGTAAGGCACTCCCCTCACCTGCTTGTCTAGGTCTTAATTGAAAGGAAAAACCAGCAGGCACTAGGCCCTCCATGGAAATAGTTTGATACACCTGCTATAAGCGGTCTATGGACAAGGCATGACAGCAATCCATGCTTTGGTTGTATCCCTGGCACTGTTTCCATATGTTAACATTTTAGCATTTGTGGCACAAATCCCATTAGTCATGTGACCGATATTAACATTTCACACCACTTTCAAATCCTGAGTGACTTTGTTGAGCTTCACAGTCAATTTTAGATGCTTTTGGATGATTTGGACATGACGTGTGAAATGCCCTTCGCTCCCATGACTTTAATGGGATTTGTGCCACAAATGCTGAAATGTTAGCATGTTGAAATTGTGAGAGGGATACTAAACCAAAGCATGGATATCTGTTGTACCTTATCCATAGACTGCTTACAGGGTAAGGAAGCAAGTATAATTTAGTAATTTGGGTGAACTATCCCTTGAAGACTAGTTGTAGTCTAAAAAGCATGTTCAATGGAGATTGTCTGTTGAACCAGCCCTAAGAGTTTTTATATAGGCCTTTTAGATTTAAAACAAAATCTTGAATTGGAACTAATTACTTGTATTAATATCTGTCACAGGAGCTCTTTCCTGCCAACAAGCGGAGCTGTGAGCATTTTTCTAAGTACTTCACCGATGCGGGACTGAAGGAGCTGTCAGACTTCGCCAGGAACCAGGAGGCCATCGGGTCCCGTAAGGAGCTGCAGAAAGAGCTCCAGGAGATGATGGCCCGCGGGGACAACTTCAAAGATGTGAGGGCCGGCTTCTCTATTCTTATACAGTGGGCTCAAAGTATTGGGACAGTGACACATTTGTGTTTTTTGTCTCTACTGCATGCAGAACTTGGTATTTGAAATGATACAATGACCGGTTAAAGTGCAGACTGTCAACTGAGACTGAGGACCAAAAGTATTGGGACAAATTCACTTGTGTATTAAAGTAGTCAACAATTTAGTATTTGGTCCCATATTCCTAGCATGCAATGATTGTAGCGTATTACTCAAGAAGCCTAGAGGCTGTAATCGCTACCAAAGGTGCTTCAACAAAGTACTGAGTAAAGGGTTAAAAGTTTTTGCTTTGTCATTATGGAATGTTGTGTGTAGATGAGGAAAAACGTTTTAAATCCATTTTAGAATAAGGCTGTAATGTAACAAAGTGGAAAAGTCAAGGGGTCCAAATGCACTTTACAGTTCATGTAAGGAAATAAGTCAATTGAAATACATTTTAGGCTTTTTTTATGGATTTCACATGACCATGGGTGGCCCTGGGAGGGCATCAGCCCACCCACTTGGGAGCCAGACCCAGCCAATCAGAATGAGTTTTCTTCCACAAAAGGACTTTATTATAGACAGAAACACTCCGGGTGGCTGGTCTCTACTGATCCTGCAGGCAAAGAACATGGTTGTGGAGGAGGATCTGGGCTCGCGTGGTTACACATGGTCTGCAGTTCTGAGGCTGGAAGTACCTGCAAAATTCTTTAAAATGGCTTATGGTAGAGAAATAAACGTTAAATCCTCTGGCAACAGCTCTGGTGGACATTCCTCTAGTCAGCAGAGGAATTGCACGCTCCCTCAACTTGAGACATCTGTGACATTGTGTTGTGTGACAACTGCACATTTTAGTGGCCTTTTGTCCTCAGCACAAGGTGCACCTGTGTAATAAGCATGCTGTTTAATCAGCTTCTTGATATGCCACACCTGTCGGGTAGATGGATTATGTTGGCAAAGGAGAAATGCTCACTTACAGGGAAGTAAACAAATTAAAATAAACTTTTTGTGCATACAGTATGGAGATTTTTTGTTAAAAAAAATTCCACTCATGAAACATTGGGCCAACACCTTACATGTTGCGTTTTATATTTTTGTTCTGTGTGTGCGTGCGTGCATACATGCGTGCGTGCGTGCATGCATGCATACACGATAGCTGGGCATTGTTCATTGACATATTCCCTGCTGTGTTTAGATAATTGCCTACGTCAGGGAGGAGATGAAGAAGACCAGCATCTCTGAACAACTGATGATCGGCATCGTGTGGTCCAGTGTCATGAGCTGTGTGGAATGGAACAAGAAGGAAGAGCTGGTCTGCGAACAATCTATCAAACACTTGAAGGTAAATGCTTTGTAACTGTAGACTTCTGCGTTCTTGAACAGGTCTCTTGCCAAAGATTTCTCAATGAGACAAACCTAGATGAAGGTTAAATTAGTTGCTGCTAAGTTAACTTCAGATGAGTGTTTTGTGGAACTGTATTGGAAGAGGGTGGGGCGGTACTAATATGGGCCAGATTGGAGTGGGATTAGGTTTTAGTTCAACCACCTTTTGCCCCCCCCCCCCCCCCCCCCCCGTATAGCGGTTAAGAGTGTTGGGCAAGTAACCGAAATGTCGCCGGTTGAAATTCACACGCCGACTAGGTGAAAGTACTGTCAATGTGCCCTTAAGCAAGGCACTTAACCCTAATTGCTGTGGATAAGAGCATCGGTTAAATGACTCAAATGTAAATGTAGGTGCTTATATTGCTGCTGTGCTTGCCCCTAACATCTTGTCATTGCAAATAAGAATCTGTTCTTAATTGACTTGCCTATTTAGTAAATTTTAAGATTGGATACATGGAAACTAATTGGTCCTCTTTCCACCACAGCATTAGTCCTCTCCTGAAGGTGTTCACCTCCCAAGGAGGCGCTGAGATCATCTAGTCTCTAACCCTCCTGTACCCTAACCCTGTGTCTTTCTCTCTTCCCCACAGCAATACAGTCCTCTCCTGAAGGCATTCACCTCCCAGGGAGCCTCTGAGATCATCCTGCTGGTGAAGATCCAGGAGTACTGCTATGACAACATCCACTTCATGAAGGCCTTCCAGAAGATTGTGGTGCTCCTCTACAAAGGTGTGGGCCCTGGTTGAAAGTTGTGCACTCTAAAGGGACTAGGGTGCCATTTGGGACGGACTGTGTGTGGGGGCAGGGCACAATGGCTCTCATGTGACATGTCATTTTTGTACGTTCATTAGGTACCAAACGGAATAAAATAGACTGAAACGGGGACAGACTTCCCCAGACTTGTCTAATAAGAAACATTAAATTTTGTTTTCCATTGAGGCTTTATGGTGTGCCCTAATGAACCCTGGTCCCCTGGCTTTTATGACCTTTGACCTAACATTCTTATGTTCCTTGTTCTCGCCCCCTCTCCCAACACAGCTAATGTTTTGAGTGAAGAGGCCATTCTTAAGTGGTACACAGAGGCCCACGTTGCTAAAGGAAAGAGTGTTTTCCTCGAGCAGATGAAGAAATTTGTTGAGTGGCTGAAGCATGCAGAGGAAGGTAAAGAGAACACGTTTTCATAGTAAATAGTCACCTTTTTGAAAAACACAAGTTCTCTTTAATATTAATGTTGATGTGAATTGTAATGTTCTGATTTGAGTCGACTCTTTTCTGTCTTCCAGAGTCTGAGTCCGAGGAGGAGGAAGAGAACTGAGAACTCAAGCCTCCGGATGTGCATTTTAAACAGCACAGTAGGAGCAGTAGAATGTTACTGAAGTGCTAGTCTCTCCCAGTCCTGTTTTTCTATTTTACCTTCTGGTTTCTTTCACCCCTCTCCAACTTCAACATTTACATTTAATTCAAGAGCTGTGACGTCAACATTACACTCCTTATTAGATTTTATTTGAAACTTACCCTTAATAGTTCACATATAGTGAATTAAAACCTCAATCATAAAATGAACAAATTTAAGTGTTGATTTGTTTGGGAAGATGCAGAAATGAGCCCCCTCTATTAGTATTTCATTCTACTTGATGATTAAGATACTCTATTGATGTTGCTGCATCCAGTCTAAAGTCTGATAAACCATGATATAGCAGGATCTGTTAATATTGCAGAAGTGCGCCGCCTTGCCGTGTGACTTAAAGGCACCCTAAAATGACATGAAGTCATTGCCTTCTCGCCAAAGGATTTACCTGTAGTCCTATCCTCATGTTAGCTCCTTTCCTTACCTTGGCCTTTTGGACAAACCTGTAATGAACAGTTGAATTGGTGATCAGATGAACGTTGTGCAGTGACTGTCATCTTGGTAGAACCACCTTTTGACCTGACTGACATCCTCTCTGGAAGATGAATTGCCAGCTAAGTAATTAATATTGGTTACTACTTTCTTGAATCTGATTAAACCAATTTACTTTTTTTTAAGAAATAAAGATGACTAATTCATATTGTTTTGCTTATTTATGGTATACATTGTATGTTTGGTGTGTAGCAATGCAATCAATTACTATACTTTAACATGGCTGCCTGCTGTGCTAATACATCTCTACCTGAGGTCCCAAATTCAAACACAGCTTAATGTTATTACTGGGTAAACCTCATGAGTGTACTATACAATCCACAGTAAATGGTCTTGTCTTGAGTGATTTAAATAAATATATATATATATATATATATATATATATATATATATATATACACACAAGGCTGTGTTTACACAGGCAGCACAATTCTGATCTTTTGGCTAATTATTGACAAGAGCTGATCTGATTGATCAAGTTAGTTTAAAAAGATCAGAATTGTGCTGCCTGTGTAAACTTGGCCTAAAGGTCTTTTACATGCACATTCAAGCTGTCAGTCCAATATTATTTTGAAAGTAGTTTAATGATTGTTTACAAGTCAAATAATATATATTTTTTACTTATTGTACAAAAATACATTTTTTTTTTTTCTTAAACAGCTTGTCATTGTTTATGTGCAGAGGACAATTGTCTTCCATAAGTTAGGAGAAATTCAAGTATGTTTACAACAATGCTACACATTACAATAGACTTGGAGGTAGGCCTATAATTCTATTAGGTTATATACATTCAGAGGTCTTCATTGAGGTAAAAGTGTATTGCAATCAGTGTGCAACAAGTTATTTGTTTTGGATAATTCATAAATAAGATAAATTTTTTATCTTGCGTGATTTTAAAGTAATTTAATTCATACCCAAATCAATGTGTAAAATAATATTGTGTTAAGCTTCAAGGTGTAGAAGGTCCAGTGCAGTCAATTCTGTTCGTCTTTTAAATTCTATTGTGCTGATGAAACTAACACTGTAAAAGTATGAAAACATTTGATCAGTGTTTTCCTGATAGTTGCTGGTTGAAAATACAATCTACACAGGACCTTCTGATCAGCAGGTTTGCATAGGCGGGAGTTTTGACTTTCCATGGTGATGTCACCATGCGGTTAATTGGCTAATACACCATGACCTATAAGAGTTCCAAACTTCTCTGCCAATAACGGCTAGTTTTCAGTTTACCCTTCCGACTCAGACCACTCCCAGACAGTCCTAGCAAAATTCTAGCTTGAGAAAGTTTTGTGCTAAAAAGCAATTTTTTCCAATTTTAATGGAAATCTATTACAGTAAGGTACTTTGTTAAGTAGAAATGATTTGATGGTGATATAAAAACAGCTGCACTGGGCCTTAAAAGGTGCAACCAGTACTGCACAGACACACATGCAGAACTATTGTGTGTTTGTGAATTGTGAAAAGGCTTGTGCAATACATGCAAGTAAACATTTCTCAACATACGGTATAACATTGAGCTCCCAAAAGCAGTGTTTACATATATGTATGTTATGTTTTCTTCTGTTCCACACCATGTTACATTTGACATGGAATATGATTTGATGTTGTGGTAAAGTTTGTAAATGCCAAGTGGGGTTGCTTCTGCTGTACTAGTGGGTTGAGGCCTACATATAACTTTAATTCATCATATTTGAATTCAAGCACATTTTATATTTGTTTTGCCTCCCCATTTAGATTTCAAGACTCACATGAAAGCAGTGGCTTATACTCATTTGCTAAGTGAACTATCCTGGTTAAAATTAAATACAATTTTACAGCTACCAAAGCATATTTGGGGCTATTGAATTGAGTTTGAATACATAATAATCAAGCAAGGCACCCTCTACTCAGTTGGCAAAAGATGAGTCAGTCAGGAGACAAGCCAACCAGTCCACTACTCTACTGACAGCAGCCGCTGCATGGCCTAGGCTTGGGTTACAACCATGTGACTGGCTGCATGGGGGAGGCGAGACTGCGTTTTTAGGAGCGCGACACTAGGGCTTACTATTTCTGATACCGAAATAGCCCACAGTCAGGTGGAACCTTACACATTGTGCTCGAGTTACAATTTGACCAAAACACAGTGGATAAGACGCACGTGTAAGGAACGGAAAGTGCATTTCAGTGGGGGGTTTTTTTGTCCTAAGATTTAGCAAAAATATGTACAAAGTTATATCGTTTTTTTTTTTTTACACTCGTAGGTACATGTAAACATCTGTGTGACTTGGTATGCTTCCTTGTTGCATCCTTGTCTTGACAGTAGTGCGTGCCCATGTCAAATGGCTGTGGGCTTTTCTCCATCTCTGAGCTGTGAGGGTAGAGAAATTGTAGTAGTTTACATTGAAATAAAACCGTTGAAATACTATTGATTGGGATGGCTGTTATGGAATTGCTCTAATGTTAAATAAAGTACTGGCCCGTTATCTAAATGTAGCCAAATCCCATCCATTTTATTTTGTGGAGATTACGTGCAGTCTTCCATGATAGCCCACAGCCTGTCAACCAATATATACTGATTTATTTTGAGGACTCACCGTTTTCCTCTGGTTACTGAGACAGAAAGTGCATATGGGCCTTAGCGGGGGGCTGCTGCTACTGCTGTTGGTGCTGCTCTGCAGGATGCTGTGGTACCTGAGACAGGGCTGTCCGTCCAAACACTCGTCCCCCAGCAGCAGCACGTTGGCAAGGTGGGAGATGTAGCTGGACGCCAGGCGCAGCGTCTCGATCTTGGACAGTTTCCTGTCTGCCGGTTCTGTGGGGATGAGGGTGCGCAGCGCGGTGAACGCCGTGTTCACGCTGTGGGTCCTGTCCCGTTCCCGCGCGTTGGCTGCCTGTCTCTGTTTGCTAACGCCGGGCAGACGCCTGCTGCACCCCCTCTCCCTCTGCCTGGCTCCCTCCCGGCACCCTCCCTGAGGGCTACAGCCACCGCCCGTCGACTTGTTGTCGGAGCTCTCCTCGCTTCCGCTATCCAGCTCGTCCAGGTCGGAGGGGAAACCGTCCGGCGCGGCACCCTGTTCGCTCCCTGTGGACTTCATGGTGGACCTGACTGGGTGTCTAAGGCGGGGGACTGAGCTGGGGTCTGCAACTGTGTCTTTTTCATGGCGCAGCCGACTGCTGCCAACCACTTTATAAAAGCAGAGTGAAAATAGCACCTGGGACCAGCTGCCGCCGTGTGATCCGGTGACTGGGGGTGGGGGATCCTGCGCTAACTGGGCTCACGCCATTCCCTTGGCAGAGCAGCATGCCATTTCTTGAATAACGGATCCGTTCTGGGCCCGGTCACCATGCATGCGGCCTCTGGAAAAGGAAAGACAGGTGGAGGCTAGAGAGGAGAGGCCACCTGTCGTGGTTCTTTGGGTGCTAGAGGTTTATATATATAACCCCCCCCCCCTCCCCCCACAGAGAGCCAGCACACTCCCACTTTGCTCCTAACCCCTGCCCCTTGACCCCTAACCCTTCCATGTTTGCAGATCTGTAAGGTGGACGCAATATGGTGGAAGCTTGACCATTACACTGCTTATACTTATCCAGCCCCTTCAGGGAGGGGTCAGGGTGTGACAGTGCAGATGCACTACATTAACCTTCTCCCACTCTCAGCCCAGGTAAAGACATGGTCATGCTGTGACTCTCTACTCCCGCCTTCATCACAAACCATCATTTTCTCATCTCCTGTTTCCTGGAAGTCTTTCGTCTTCTCCCGCTGACTCAAACGCCGGTCCCACTACCGGAAGCCTCAACAGCGTACACACATTCGCACAAACTTCTATTGCACGCAAAGGTGCAAAGGTCCCGAAATGATGATAATGCAAATCTGGACATAGTAAAAACATTCATCCGGTTTACGTTAGACCACTGTGTCAGTCAAATGACTGGTATTTAAAACACGTGGCACAGTTTCACGTTCGGATGTGTGTTCCTAGAAATCCTGTCAGTATGATTTGGTGAAGCGTTTCGGGGGAAGTGCTACTTCGTTACAGCATGTCAACAACTCTCAGAACTCAAATTCAAACTCAGTTTAAACCCCAGCGAAGGAATTACTACTTGGTCTTAGAGTCATGACACCAGCTTTAGCGCCCGCCGACCAGGACCGTGAGTGAATAGTCCAGGTGTACCGGTCACCCTCCAGCTGTTCCTCCAACCCATGGCAGTCTCCCCATAACCTGTGCCGTCTTTAGCCTTGATATAAATATCTGTAAATGCACAAGTCACTTATATAGTGTTACTTCAGTAAACTTTAACATCATCATACCAAGATTTTCGTCATGATACCAACAATAGTTTGTGTTCCCGAGAGCAATGTAAGTTGTGTGAAAATAGAATTCTAATCACAGCAATTTCATATCAATACGTTTGAATGATTTCAAAGGGCCAACTGAGCTAATCAATGCAGCCATAAATTGTGGAATTGAAAATATAAAAAATTGGGGGAGTTGATTTGTATGTGTATTGTCAAGTTGTTGTTTTGGTATTTCAGGTCTACACGATGGGTTATATAGCAATAGACTGCATGTCATCACTAGATGGCAATGTAGCACTGGTGTGGAACTACAGTACTACGAGACATTTTGACAGAAGTACTTTTGACAGCCTTTCTTTGTGTAGGTGGGCACGGGCATATATGCACAGGAATGGTGCTGTGTCAGCCGTGTGTGGGCTGTGTGTGTGTGACAGCACATTGGTTGACATACTAGTGACAAGTGCGTGACATGTTTGACGCAGCAGCTCTGTCACTAACACTGTTGACAGAGGGAGAGCTCAGAGGCAAACTGCTCCTGAGAGAGAGAGAGGGGGAACAGAGAGAGGAGAGGGATAGGGGAGAGAACCACAGGAGGTGGGAGAGAGGAGAGCGAGAGAGGAGGAAAGAGGAGAAAGAGAGGGAGAGGAGAGGAGAGGAGGGGGCTGAGAGATTCAAGGAACAAGGTGCAGGCCTACATGGTTGTCTGTCGGTGCTAAAAGAGAAGTGTGGTTAGGTGTAGTTTAGCTTTTTCTTTCATTTAGTAGGGTCATTAGCAACAGCTGCTTCTCCCCTTTGCTTCTGGACCATTATGCAACACTAGGAAACTTTGCACCTCCCAAATCACTTTGATTATTGGTAACTATGAAGGGTTTAGAGAGATCAGACAGTGAGAGGGGGGACTGACAGAGTGAAAAGAGAGAGAATAAAATAAAATACATTTGTATTTGTCACATGCGTCGTAAACAACATGTGCGGACTAACAGTGAAATTGTAATTTACGGATCATTTTCCAACAATGCAGAGTTAAACATAAAAAATAGAAGTAGTGGCACAAGGAATAAATACACATCGAATAACGAATAACAATAACGAGTAAAAATAACATGGCTATTTACAGGCTGTACCAGTACTGAGTCGATGTGAAGGGGTAAGAGGTAATTGAGGTAGCTATGTATATATAGGTATAGTGACTAGGCGGGGTAAAGTGACTAGGCAACAGGATAGATAACAGACAGTAGCAGCAGCGCATGTGTTAAGTGTGAAAGTCTGTGTGTGTGTGTTTGTGTGTGAGTGAGTGTGGTGTCAGTATGCATGTGTGCGCATGTTAAGAGAGAGAGAGTGTGTGTGTGTGTGTGTGTGTGTGTGTGTGTGTGTGTGTGTGTGTGTGTGTGTGTGTGTGTGTGTGTGTGTGTGTGTGTGTGTGTGTGTGTGTGCTTGCTTTGACGGATGTACATATTTCAGATCTTAGAGAGGAATGCTGATCCAGAGGAGGTGCTCCTCAAATTCCTCAGAAGGAAAGGCACTTCTCCTCAACAAAATAACAACACCTTTTTTATGTAAATAACAGCACATAATGTCTATGTTCATCAAATGTAATTTTATTGGTCACATACACATATTTAGCATATGTTATTGCGGGTGTAGCAAAATGCTTGTGTGTGTGTTGGGGTTTCAGTGTAAGTATGTGTGAGTGTGTGGGTAGTCCAGTTTGTGTGCATAGAGTCAGTGCAACAGAGTTAGTGCGAAAAAGGGTCAATGCAGATAGTCCAGGTAGCGATTTGATTAGCTATTTAGCAGTCTTGTTTAGCAGTCTTATGGCTTGGGGTAGAAGCTGTTCACGGTGCTGTTGGTTCCAGACTTGGTGCACTGGTATTGCTTGCTGTGCAGTTGCAGAGCGAACACACTATGGCTGGAGTGGCTGGAGTCTTTGACAATTTTTTGGGGCCTTCCTCTGACACCACCTGGTGTAGAGGTCCTGGATGGCAGGAAGCTTGGCCCCAGTGATGTACTGGGCCGTACGCACCACCCTCTGTAGCGCCTTTGCAGTCGGGTGGCTTGCAGTTGCCGTACCAAGTGGTGATGCAGCCAGTCAAGATGCTCTCAGTGGTGCAGCTGTAGAACTGTTGAGGATCTGACAGAGACAGTCAGACAGAGACAGTCAGATAGACACAGTCAGACAGAGACAGTCAGACAGACACAGTCAGACAGACACAGTCAGACAGACACAGTCAGACAGAGACAGTCAGATAGACACAGTCAGACAGAGACAGTCAGACAGACACAGTCAGACAGAGACAGTCAGACAGACACAGTCAGACAGAGACAGTCAGACAGAGACAATCAGACACAATCAGACAGAGACAGTCAGACAGAGACAGTCAGACAGAGACAGTCAGACAGAGACAGTCAGACAGACACAGTCAGACAGACACAGTCAGACAGAGACAGTCAGACAGAGACAATCAGACACAATCAGACAGAGACAGTCAGACAGAGACAGTCAGACAGACACAGTCAGACAGAGACAGACACAATCAGACAGACAGAGACAGTCAGACAGACACAGTCAGACAGAGACAGTCAGAGAGAGACAGTCAGACAGAGACAGTCAGACAGACAGTCAGAGAGAGACAGTCAGAGAGAGACAGTCAGACAGACACAGTCAGACAGAGACAGTCAGACAGAGACAGTCAGAGAGAGACAGTCAGACAGACACAGTCAGAGAGAGACAGTCAGACAGAGACAGTCAGACAGAGACATTCAGAGAGAGACAGTCAGAGAGAGACAGTCAGAGAGAGACAGTCAGACAGAGACAGTCAGACAGAGACAGTCAGACAGACACAGTCAGACAGAGACAGTCAGACAGACACAGTCAGACAGAGACAGTCAGACAGAGACAGTCAGACAGAGACAGTCAGACAGACACAGTCAGACAGAGACAGTCAGAGAGAGACAGTCAGACAGAGACAGTCAGACAGACACAGTCAGACAGACACAGTCAGACAGAGACAGTCAGACAGAGACAGTCAGACAGAGACAGAAAGGGAAGTTCTGACTAAATTTGTTGGAGAGGAAGATACGTTGTCATTTCTGTGACAAAATGAACAGTGTTTTTATTTAATGCAAGCAATTCTGTTATTCCAAAATAAATACATTTCCATAAACTAATATCTTTCAGGATCTTGTGAGGGATAAACAGCAGAGAATACAACAGTAATTTCCATCACAAAGTTTGTTTCGCTTCTCAAAGTTTTAACTGTGAGAGACCATCGCTGAGGGTGGATCTCAGGCTTTCCCGTGATATTTATCATCCAGGAGTTAGTGAGGTTGCTACAGAATTATTCGGAACACTATTTCAAAAGCAGAGGCTGCTTGTTTGGGTTCAACTAGAATTAGCTGCCAGTATGCAGAGTACGGGGGATTAGAACAAAGATACGCAAACATCAACTGACTTGCAAAAAGACTAATCCTACTGAGCTCAAACAGGGCAACTAAGACTCATTTTAATGAGATTTGAAAACCAACGACAAAAGGCTGCTGGAGCAGAATAGCCTGTCGTAATTGGCTCATAGTTGATGCAGTTTGGTGGTGGTTTTATCTGTTTAATCCCCATTTCCTCCTCATCCTCCACCTCCAGTGACTCACATAGTGAATGTCTGTGGCCCCTGGGCTAGGTGAGGCATCCCTCTAACCCCTGTCCCCCTAACTCCCTCACTGCATCATTACCAGGGGCCTCATTTATAAATGGTTTGGTATGCACAGATTTGATCATAAATTGTTCATGGATATTACAAAAGGTGTACCACAGGGGTCAGTACTGGGACCTGCTCTCTTTACTATTTATGTAAATAATAATGGTATATCTGTTAAAACTTGTATTATTCATCTGTATGCAAACAAGACTGTCATGTACGTCATTGCCCCAACTGTTGACCAGGCTTTGTTAGAGCTGCACAAAGCAAAAGGGGACCATCGCGCTCTTCCAGAAGCGTGGCTGGTGTGTGAAACCCATGAAATCAGACAAACAAAAGGTGTGATGGGACCGCATTCAAAAAGATGTTGCATAAAGCTTACTTAATGTGTAAAAGTAAGCTTTATGGGACATATTTTTGAGTGCGGACCCATCACACCTTTTGTGTGTTAGAGCTGCAATCTGACCTTGTTACCTTACAGAAAGCCTTGGTTGGCTTAAAACTTGTACTTATTGCAGGAAGGACTAAATATATGTTGTTCTCTAGTTCTCACAAGAATGTTTCAGATGGACTACATATTTATTCATTGGACGGTTTGACAAAGACTTAATGCTTAAAAAACATACGGATGACCTAGTTAAAAAGCTAAGATTTAAAGTGGGCTCCTTTTTTATAAATACAATTGAAGACAGAAGTTTACGTACACTTAGGTTGGAGTCATTAAAACTCGTTTTTCAACCACTCGACAAATTTCATGTTAACAAACTATAGTTTTGGCAAGTCGGTTAGGACATCTACTTTGTGCATGACACAAGTAATTTTTCCAACAATTGTTTACAGACAGATTATTTCACTTATTTCATTATTTCACTATATCACAATTCCATTGGGTCAGAAGTTTACATACAGTAAGTTGACTGTGCCTTTAAAAAGCTTGGAAAATTCCAGAAAATTATGTCATGGCTTTAGAAGCTTCTGATAGGCTAATTGACATCATTTGAGTCATTTGGAGGTGTACCTGTGGATGTATTTCAAGGCCTACCTTCAAACTCAGTGCCTCTTTGCTTGACATCATGGGAAAATCAAAAGAAATCAACCAAGACCTCAGAAAACAATTGTAGACCTCCACAAGTCTGGTTCATCCTTGGGAGCAATTTCCAAACGCCTGAAGGTACCACGTTCATCTGTACAAACAATAGGACGCAAGTATAAACACCATGGGACCACGCTGCCATCATACCGCTCAGGAAGGAGACGTGTTCTGTCTCCTAGAGATGAACGTACTTTGGTGCGAAAAGTGCAAATCAATCCCAGAACAACGGCAAAGGACCCTGTGAAGATGCTGGAGGAAACAGGTACAAAAGTATCTATATCCACAGTAAAACGAGTACTATATCGACATAACCTGAAAGGCCGCTCAGCAAGGAAGAAGCCACTGCTCCAAAACCACCATAAAAAGCCAGACAACGGTTTGCCACTGCACATGGGGACAAACATCATACTTTTTGAAGAAATGTCCTCTGGTCTGATGAAACAAAAATAGAACTGTCTGGCCATAATGACCATCGTTATATTTGGAGGAAAAAGGGGGAGGCTTGCAAGCCGAAGAACACCATCCCAACTGTGAAGCACGGGGGTGGCAGCATCATGTTGTGGGGGTGCTTTGCTGCAGGAGGGACAGGTGCACTTCACAAAATAGATGGCATCATGAGGGAGGAAAATGATGTGGATATATTGAAGCAACATCTCAAGGCATCAGTCAGGAAGTTAAAGCTTGGTTGCAAATGGGTCTTCCAAATGGACAATGACCCCAAGCATATTTCAAAATGGCTTAAGGACAACAAAGCCAAGGTATTGGAGTGGCCAACACAAAGCCCTGACCTCAATCCTATAGAAAATTTGTGGGCAGAACTGAAAAAGTGTGTGCGAGCAAGGAGGCCTACAAACCTGACTCAGTTACACCAGCTCTGTCAGGAGGAATGGGCCAAAATTGTGGGAAGCTTGTGGAAGTCTACCCGAAATGTTTGACCCAAGCTAAACAATTTAAAGGCAATGCTAAATACTAATTGAGTGTATGTAAACTTCTGACCCACTGGGAATGTGATGAAAGAAATAAAAGCTGAAATAAATCATTCCCTCTACTATTATTCTGACATTTCACATTCTTAAAATAAAGTGGTGATCCTAACTGACCTAAGACAGGGAATGTTTACTAGGATATAAATATCAGGAATTGTGAAAACTGAGTTTAAATGTATTTGGCTAAGGTGTATGTAAACTTCCGACTTCAACTGTAGATCTTGCCTCTCCCTAAATAGCAGGAAGCAGGATGTATTGTCAACCTTCTTGCTAGTTCTTGATTATGGGGACACCGTTTACCAGATTGCAGCAGTCACTACTCTACTCTCTTTTGGATGCCGTCTACCATAGGGACATTTGTTTTATCACTGGTGACAGTTTTAATACTCATCACTGCATCCTTTATCAAAAGGTTGGCTGGTCCTCATTGAAGTCCCATAGATCAATTCATTACTCCCTATTTGTTCACAAATCCCTACTACACAAGCTTTCAACTTACCTAACTTTGTTGTTAAAGTATAAAAATAAAAAAAACACGAGAGACCAAACCATGGTTGGTTAACTCTTGAGATTTCTCAGGGCTCCACCGAATTAGGTAAATCAGCTTTTAGTTTTAATGCACCTCATTACTGGAACCAACTGCAAAATACACTGGAATTGGATGCTCTGATGCCGCATAGGGAAAATGTAAATATTGATTGGGGAACGATTTGCTGTGGAATATGGCTGTTTTCTTGATTGTTTGTTGTGCTGTATTTTAGTTTGTTTTTCTGATTTCCATTTGATTTGGTCTATTGTATGTGCAGATTGTTTGTGCAGGGCTCCTTTGCGAAAGAGACCCTGATCTCAATGGTGACCTGTTTAAATAAAGCTCAAATGAAAAATATAGACATTACACAAACCACATTTCTTCTCACATTTTAAGAAATGAATTGTATGCAGAATGAGAATCAAGACTATGTATTGTACATAACAAATGGACTTTAATATCATACATTGCCTGGGTTTGATTTGTGAGTAATACAAAACCTATTTGATGATATGTACAACAGCTTAAAATTATAAAACATCAAACAACCAAATAAATAACAATTCCAAGTGAGTTTTTAGTTTGATCGTAAACTGCCAACTTGGTGAGTTTGTTCCACAGTATACAGGACTGTTTTGTGCTTTGTTTTAATCTTGTAAAAAAGCCAGACTTTAATAGATAAAATACAGTATTATTGGTTCTAAGAAAAACAATTATACAAATGTTATACATATATTGGTCATGTACAGATCATAATCTTTGGAATTGTGACTATTATTTTGAAGAAACAAAAGCCATGGGCATTGAGAATCCAAATATTCAGTGTGGTGGTACCATTAGGAGTATCATTGTCTTGTTTCAGCCCAGCATCTTCAGTACATAGTTCACAGTCCTGCATCAGCCTCGTGGAATTGGGAGCTGAAAAAACACCATACATATTTTGGCCACACTTATTCCACCGTGCATTCATACAGTCTTGAAATGGACCAGCCAATGCAAAAGAGTGGAAAAGCCCCCATCAACAAGATATTCCTGACTTTCAAGCCTAAACTTGGTGCTCAGCTTTCAAATTATATCCCCAATTTCCTCTCTTGATTCCAGTCACAGTAAGTGTTGGGGTGATGTATCTACTTACCTTATGGGAACACAGGACCCCTGAATATCCTTTCCTGCAGGCACAGACATTAGGGCGGATACAACGGCTCCCGTAAAGACACGTCTGTTCACAGAGTGCTGTAGAAATGACAGAGAAATCACAACGTGGCATTGAGAGAGAGAAAGAGAGAGAGAGAGAGGCAGCAGGTGAGGGACAAGTCCTATATCAGCCTAGCATCCTAATAATGACATCGTCATAATGACAGAACTGACACTAATCTCTCTCCACTCATATTACCACCCTGAGGATTCTGGGTAAGTCCCAGAGAGGGGCCAAAATGGAGCCATGACAACACAGTTACCATAATCATCCCATCAAACCTCTGAATCATTACCATGCATAACTAAATGCGAATACTGGGACTGAGTCTGCCTTTGAATTTAAGGCAGGAATGACTTTATTATACACTTGAATACCCCTGTGTGGACTGAATTTTATAGATTTTATTACGCCGTATACTTGGGAGATTTACTTACAGCTATTAGTGGTTTGATAGAAAGAAATAAATAGGGCTGAGGCAGTGTAAACAGATAAACAGAAATGATGAATCATCTTTACGGACGGTGACTTCACTATAAAGGGAGTTAAGTACTTCCGTTCCTCTCATGACTCCCGAGTCATTCTTCAAAGTCATGTATTGGCTGCTTAATGCTGGGATGCTGAACAAGCTCATGCAGGAACTACTAGTGAACCTCTGATGAGATGTAGCTGTTAGTGTTTGTGTGTGTAACAAACACACAGCGCATTTGTTTACGTGGTTGTGGTTCTTGTTGTTGCTGCTGCTGCTATGACCAGATGATAAAAGTTGTTAACGGAGAGCTTCTTAAGTAAGCATGGTGGGGGTGAGAGTGAGCTGACGAGGGACGTTTTAGAGACATATGAAACTGGCAATAAACGTCAATAAAAGAGAACTATTGTAAAATATACTGTGTCCATAAAAATGTATATAGTGTGTATAACCTGGAAGTAGAAGCCGAAGGGTTGTTGTCCACTAGTTTACTCCAATTAGGGGAGGGGTGGTAGGGTCAGGGGAACATAATAAAGGAAATAAAATACAATTTAAATAAATATATGGGGGATTGGAAATGATGCAGACAATTACATTGATGGAAGCCACAATCGATCTGCATTATTAAAGCTGATCTACCCCCTTAGAAAAGAAATAAATAAATAAAGATGTTTATCAGCGGTAACTCCGGGGGAATAACCACCGTCTAAATCGGTATCTCATTGGTATCACAAACCAGCCCAGGACTGTCTAGAGCTGGTCTCAGGAGTCACCAGAGGAGGCTGGTGGGAGGAGCTATAGGAGGACGGGCTCATTGTAATGGCTGGAATGGATTAAATGGAACAGTGTCAAACACATCAAACATAAGGAAACCTCAGGTTTGACCTCTAGCCATTAAAATGAGCCTGTCCTCCTATAGCTCCCCCCCACCAGCCTCCTCTGGTCTACACCTAACAATGTAATTGTCGTAGAGACTTGGCCTACGCCAGACACACATAACAGGGGAAGGAGACAGAACATTGATCACAGAGAGAGTTCCACTCTCCACAGAAGAACTAGGGTGGTGGGATGCAATTAACAGATGATTTCAGATAGTTAACCTAAACACACCATTCTCTTCAGAGAGGAAGTAAGTGTGTGTGTGTGTGTGTGTGTGTGTGTGTGTGTGTGTGTGTGTGTGTGTGTGTGTGTGTGTGTGTGTGTGTGTGTGTGTGTGTGTGTGTGCGCGCGTGCGTGCACGAGCAGGCTCGCGTATGTAGGCATACTTACGGACTTGGCATAGCATGCCCTGCCAGCCTGGAGGACAGTGGCAAGCGTTATGGCCAACACACTCTCCTCCATTCAGACACTTCTGTAGACAAGCGGCTGAGGAGCGACAACACAACGTCAATCAATTCACTGCTGATGAATGAGTTAGCTATGGCTTATGAATGTTCTAAATGTATTGTTATGAATGTGTTATGAAGTCCTTATGTAGGAACCATTGAAATAAATAGAGTGTTACCAGAAAATCTTTTGGTATGTTATAATTGTGTCCATATTGTGCTATAAACAGCCTTGTACAAAGCGCTTTACAAGCTGGTAACATTCTATGTGACTACCTGCTGCTATTAAATGCTTGTTTGTGAGGGCATGACACAGCATGCCGTCGGTGAACCACTACACATCCCAAACGCCATGATTAATTGTTTCCGTACGCACATGCCTCCACAGCTAGCGTGGAGGCATCTGTTTACAGGTAGCGGTCCTACGTGAGCCTACTTCTGTTTATCGCACCGCTTTCCTCTCCATCCAGATGGACAGGCACACACATCTGGACCCACGCACCGCCCGCCGTTCACACACATGGGCTCACATACGCCTGCGTAAGGGAGGGAGGGAGGGTGGGATGGAGCGGGAGAGACTAGAACTTACCATCTCAGTCATGCATATTGACCAGGAATAACTATCCACAGTATCTCACACGGCAGAGAGAGATTTTCGACTGACCGATGCATTTACTGTACCTGATAGGCGTCATCAATGCAGTGGAGAGGACAGCCAGTTCTACCATGAGCACATTGCCGAAGCTATCGCGGCACTAATAACCCATTAGCAGCAGGTTGGTAATGTATAGCTAAATTAAAACCTTAACGTAAAAACCCCTGCATGCATCACTACTCTTAGTCAATAGCACTCCATAGCATCAATTTGACTAAACCCAGTCTCCACATGAAGCTCTGAAATGTTGGTTCCTGCTCCCTCGGGCGGAGCCTCTTACTGGGTGCATCCATCAAATGCTCCCCTCATCCATATGGCTCAATTTACCCGCCAATATGCTGTACATTAACAAGGCTCTGGAATTAACTGGCTCCACTGTGTTGAGGGCACTTTGTCAGACTGACACGCATATGGTGGTGGGTAATAGATGACGAGGAGGAGGAGGAGGAGGAGGAGGGGTAGAGGACGAAGAGAGGAGAGGGAGGCCATGGAGGAGAAGGAGGTGGCGTGGCTTTGCTCACTTTTTTCACCGCGCCACCCGGTGTATCCCTCGGCGTAGGAGCAGACGCTGTTCCTCATGCATACGCCCCCGTTCTTACAGGGAGGGCGGCAGACAGCTGGGAAACAGCAAGAGATTGAAAGAGAGGGGAGAGATGGAGAAAGAGAGCGATAAAGAGAGGCGGGGAGCGATGGAGGTAAGAGAGAGTGGGGGGAGAGAGAGAGAGAGAGCGAGAGGCAGGGAGCGATGGAGGGGAGAGAGAGAGAGAGTGGGGGGGAGAGAGAGAGTGGGGGGGAAGAAAGAGAAAGAGAGAGAGAGAGAGAGAGAGAGAGGTGGGAGAGAAAGAGATGTACCTGTCAATCTATTGTCTATTGGATTAGTTTTCCTTTCATCCAACAAGTAAATACACAAGTCAAAACTCCCACAGCAGGCCCATGACTCTGTGCGTCGTCAGGACAGTATGTGGACAAGGACATGGGCAGACTGAATGGTGTGTGTGTGGCTCATCTGGTAAGGGTGTGATGCTAGCAATGCCAAGGTTGTGGAGACCACACACTAAAAATGTATGCAACCACTTTACTGTAAGTCACGTTGGATAAAAGTGTCTCCTAAGTGCAACAATTAAATGAAGAGTGTAATTTACCGTTTTGACACTGGGCGCCGTAGAAGCCCTGGGGACAGCCACAGGTGTTCAGACGAAGACAAGTCCCTCCGTTCAGACACGTAGGGGAGCACACAGCTGGAGGACAGACACTCAGAACGGTCAACCAATCAACTGACCAATCAATCAATCCATCAAATGTGTTTATAAAGGCCTTCATACATCGACAGTTGTCACACAGTGCTTTACAGTAGCCCAACCTAGACCCCAAAGAGCAAGCAGAAGGACAGAAGAACACACCAGGAAGGGTAGCTGCTGCATGCGCAACAGCTAATGGGGAGACTAATAAACTAAAAGAAAGTGCCCAGGACCAGAGCTGTACCTGTCTCACAGGAGGGTCCGGTCCAGCCAGGCAGACAGGAACACTCGTCAGGAGACACACACTCTCCTCATTTGTGACAGTGGTGGTTACACACCACTGCGGAACAGATAGGTGGGATAGCGTGAGCAACACAGAGATACCATATAATTGTAAGGTTCTACCTGGATTTTTGTGAAAACTGAGTTGTTGACGTAGCATTGTTCTGGAATGTTCTACACCTATATAGTATACCCTAATTCATGTTGTTAAGTTACAAAGAATACAAGATCATTTTTTTCTTCTTCACACCATTCAAAACAATGAGGGTTCGGAACTTTACAGCTAATTATCTCAGAATCATATTTTGGCAGATAAAACCATATAATTCCAATGTCTCGATATCACTAGAGTGGTTCATGTCATAAACGTTTCTAACTCTAGCAATACAGTCCCATTTCATTCTGTGGTGAGGAGGGACACAGCCTTGGCAGTAACGCCATTGGTTTGCCAAGTCCAATCCAATTTCAATGTGAGTAACCTGACAAAGATCCATCTTGGAATAAAAGACTAATTAAGGGTTGCAAATCAAATCAAATGTTATTTGTCACGTGCGCCAAATACAACAGGTGTAGACCTTACCGTGAAATGCTTACTTACAAGCCCTTAACCAACAATGCAGTTCAAGAAAGAGTTAAGAAAATATTTACTAAATAAACTAAAGTAATTTTTTTTATAGAAAAGTAACACAATAAAATAACAATAACGAGGCTATATACAGGGGGTACCGGTACTGAGTCAATGTGCGGGGGTACAGGTTAGTTGAGGTAATTTGTAGGTAGGGGTAAAGTGACTATGCATAGATAATAAACAGTGAGTAGCAGCAGTGTAAAAACAAAGGGCGGGGGCTGTCAATGTAAACAGTCCGGGTGGCCACTTCATTAATTGTTCAGCAGTCTTATGGCTTGGGGGTAGAAGCTGTTAAGGAGCCTTTTGGACCTCGACAGTACCGCTTTCCGTGTAGTAGCAGAGGGAACAGTCTATGACTTGGGTGACTGGAGTCTTTTGCAATTTTTTGGGGGCCTTCCTCTGACACCGCCTGGTATATAGGTCATGGATGGCAGGAAGCTTGGCCCCAGTGGTGTACTGGGCTGTACGCACTACCCTCTGTATGTGGTGGAGCAGTCCTACTGCGTGGGTCCTACTTCATTTCAACAATGTGTGAGTGATGGCATATTCAATTTGCATGATGAATGATTTGTGATGATGTGTGTTGAACTCACTGGTCTCACATCTGGGGCCCACAAATCCGTAGGGACAGGAGCAGGTGCCGGGTCCCACGCACGTTCCTCCGTGCTCACAGGGCAGACTGCACAGAGCTGTGGGTGGGGATGTTATGAATGTGTTATGCATGGGTTATGAACGTGTTATGCATAGGTTATGAATGTGCTATGAAGTTCTTATGTAGGTACCCTTCAAATAAAGTGTTCATGGGAAAATAATCATGAAAATAAGCAGCCGGGCTTTGCCCTCACATTTCTACATCCGTCAGCTTGGACTAGGAACCAGTGTCTCACTACAGCTTGGTTTAACCTCATCTCCATTGCATTGGTGGGGTGGACTGTGATTCTGAGCTGTAGGTGGCAGTAGTGTTTCAAGCCTCTGTCAGTAATGTCCCAAACCAGCTCAAGGAGGGAGGCCTTATCAAATGCCCACAACTGCTTCATTAGATCTGCACTCGCTCCACGCAACACACCCAAATGTACAGTACCGGACATGTACCGGACTTCCCTCAGCAGTGCCTCCCCGTCTTTGAGTGATGAGCTTGCGTTCTCTGTGTGACGACAAGCTCCTGTCTGTGGTCTGACACGGAGACAGTTCTGATTGGCCCCTAACGAGAACAGATAAGCCGCGGCCCACGTCACCCTATTCCCTACGTTACGCACTACGTTTGACCGGATCCCTGTGGGCAAATGTGCCATTTGGGACGCAGACGTATAATTACCTGTCTCACACGTCACCCCGTGGTAGCATTTCAGGCACTCACACGCCCCCGGGGCGACGCACTGGCCTCCGTTCCTACACTCAGGTTTACAGATCGCTGAGGAGAAGATTGTAAAGACGTCAAACGATATGGAAGGCCTGTCAGGTTAAGCAATGCACGGGAATCAAAAACAACAATATCAGGATGATGATGTGGTATTTTGAGAGACTAAGAGAGAGAGAGAGAGAGAGAGAGAGAGAGAGAGAGAGAGAGAGAGAGAGAGAGAGAGAGAGAGAGAGAGAGAGAGAGAGAGAGAGAGGGGAGAAGAGGGAGGGAGAAGGGAGAGAGAAAGCAAGAGAGAGAGAGAAAAAGTGATAGGGGAGAAGAGGGAGGGAGAAAGAGAGAGAGAGCGAGAGAGAGAGAGAGAGAGAGAGAGAGAAAGAGAAGAGAGAGTTTTACCTGTTTGACAGTTGGTCCCGGCGAAGCCTGGTTTACAACGGCATGTGTTGGGAGCAGCACACTCAATGTTCCTGCCACACGCATGCCTGCACACAGCTATAGATAACAGGCAGGCAGGCGACACACACACACACACACACACACACACACACACACACACACACACACACACACACACACACACACACACACACACACACACACACACACACACACACACACACACACACAGGCAGCACCATAGGCCAATTACAAGCTGCTTCCATCTATTCCAACTCCAACCTCCCTTACTGCATCTGCACAGAAACATCTATCGACTCAACCCAACCCACGCTGCTCTGGTACAGAGAGCACTCAGCTAGTCAGCTTGAAAAACGACCATCATTAGGAGGCCTTTTGGAGAGGCTAGAGAAAGGCATCACTTTCATTCATAGAAAAGGATTGATGCACAGGTGGTACTCAATACAGCCAGTTAATAGCAATGGTAATGGACCAGTGATAATAGATAATAGATAATAGATAATAGATAGAGTTTCTCAAAGCAGTAGCTCTTTCTCAAGCAGTGATACAGTGATAACAGATAGTGTTTCTCAAAGCAGTAGCTCTTTCTCAAGCAGTGATACAGTGGTACAGTAGCTCTTTCTCCAGAAGAGGAATCAACCTTGGGCCTACTTAACAAGCCTCTTCAATTTTTGCACCTCTCATGTTCCTTTTTGTCTTATAATCACATTGTTCCATAATCTTTTGTTTTTATATGAATAAATACAATAAAAATACCTCTGCATGTTTGTCTGTCTCCGGTGTATCCCAGGGGACACTTTCCACAGTGGAAGCCCCCGTCCCTGGTGGGTTCACAGGGGACCCCTGGGAAATAGGGCATGTCAGCGCAGGTCAGAGGCCGCTCCCGCTCCACTGCCACAGTATCACTGATCCTGGTCCCACGGTGGAAGTGGGGAGACGTGGCCCTGTGGAGGGGGGGAGTAAGGGGGGTGGGTGTGGTGGTACTTTTGGGCAGAAGTGGTGAGGGTGAGGGAGAGCAGGGGTTCCTGTGGGTGGTCAGGTAGGTCAGAGGGGTTCGAGCCAGGCCCCGTCAGTGCTCCGTCGGCGAAGAACTCGGACTCGGAAAGGGAGTAGGTAAGGGAGGATAGGGCTGCGGTCAGCGGGGCCACATCTTTAGGGAGGGTCCAGGGCTTGGTCAGGGTGGGCATCACTACCACATCTATGAGCTTCCCCTGGCTTGTCTGCCTGGACTCTGTGTTGGCTGAGGAATGGGGTGGAGTCACCTTGGATTGGGGTGGTGTAACCTTGGGGTAGGTGGAGTATGGAGGAGTAACCTTGGAAGAGGTGGCACTCCGCACGACAGCTACAAACTCTCTGGTTGTCACCTTGAGTGTGGTAGTGCTGGCATTGGTACCTGTTTTGGCACGAGTCCTAGTGAGGACACTGATGGAATGATGACTGCCTGTGGTAAGGCTGTGGGAACCTTCAGGTGACATAGGGGTGTGTCTAGGAAATTGGGGCGTGGCCGGCTCTCTCCACCCAGTGATTGCCCCTCGGGCGGGCGAGAGGGGAGGGTACGGGGGGCTCTGATAGGCTCACCTGGAGACTGGCGAGGAGAGGGAGGAGAGACGTTTGACTGTGTGCCTGGGGGGCAAGGTGGGAAGGTGGAGTTGGGACACTTTACTGTTGCTGTGGTGGTAGGGTTTGCTGCTCTTGGCTAATGTCAGTTGCTGCTGGGTCAGGTGAGGGTTACCTGAGGAGAGATAATGATGTGACACAAAAAAACTCTATACCTACTGTATAAGGTTACACTCTTAGCAAAAAGGATTCCAAAGGGTTCTTTGCCTGTCCCCATCCAGGTAGAACCCTTTTTGGTTCCAGGTAGAACTTTTTTGGGTTCCATGTAGAACCCTCTGCAGAAAGGGTTCTACATGGAACCAAATGGGTTCTACCTGGTCCTTCAATGGGTTCTCCTTTGGGGAAAGCTGAAGAACCCTTTTAGGTTCTAGATAGCACCTTTTTTTAAGAGTGTAGGGTTAGGGTTGTGGTTGAGGGTTAGGATTGAAGTGGAATGTAGACAAGCTGGACTCTCCAAATAAAAGTATTACAGCAGTATAAAATGTCATTACATCATGAGACACAGTGCAAAACAAAACACAGATGATGATCTGTTCTAATTAACTTCTCTAAGGTAGGGGGCAGTATTCAGAAATTCAGATGAATAACGTGCCCAAATTAAACTGCCTGCTTCTCGGGCCCAGAAGGTAGGATATGCATATTAGTAGATTTGGATAGAAAACACTCTGAAGTTTCTAAAACTGTTTGAATGATGTCTGTGAGTATAACAGAACTCATATGGCAGGCAAAAACCTGAGAAAAAATCCAACCAGGAAGTGACATGTAGTTTTTCTATCTAATCCATATCGAAACTACAGTGTCTGTGGGGTCATTTTGCACTTCCTAAGGCTTCCATTGGCTGTCAACAGTCTTTAGAAACTTGTTTCATGGGTCTCCTGTTACTGGGCAGAGAATAGGAGCTCAGTCAATCAGTGGACTGCCTGGGACCAGTGAGTTGTTTACTGTGCGGGCACGCTGGCGCACCACTCTCCCACTTTTTCCTCTGTAATGAATATGCTATTGTCCGGTTGGAATATTATCAAAATTTTATGTTAAAAAGACCCTAAGGATTGATTGTAAACATCGTTTGACATGTTTCTACGAACGTTACTGGAACTATTTGACTTTTCGTCTCTGGTTTTACGCTCACGCGTTATGCCTTTGGATTAATGATCTGAACGCGCAAACAAAAGGAGGTATTTGGATATAAATATGGAGTTTTTAGAACAAAAAGAACATTTCTTGTGGAAGTGGGAGTCCTGGGAGTGCATTCCGACGAAGATCAGCAAAGGTAAGGGAAGATTTATAATACTAATTCTGAGTTTAGTTGACTCCAGAACTTGGCGGGTAACTGTATAGCTTGCTTTGATGGCTGAGCTCTGTACTCAGCCATCAGCCATAGTTATTGAAAGAATATTGGAAAATGTGCTTTCGCCGTAAAGCTATTTTAAAATCTGGCACAGATGCATTAAGGAGAAGTGTATCTATAATTCTTTCAATAACTGTTGTAAAGTTTATCAACGTTTATGATGAGTATTTTTGTAAATTGATGTGCTCATTCACCGGGAGTTTTGGTGGGAATACATTTTCTGAACATCACGCGCCAAATGTAAAATGGGGTTTATGGATATAAATATGAACTTTATCGAACAAAACATACATGTATTTTGTAACATTGAGTCCTGGGAGTGTCATCTGATGAAGATCAAAGGTGAGTGATTCATTTTAGCTGTATTTCAGTTTTTTGTGACGCCTCTCCTTGCTTGGAAAATGGCTGTGTGGTTTTTCTTTTTTAGGCGCTGTCCTAACATAATCTAATGTTATGCTTTCTCCGTAAAGCCTTTTTGAAATCGGATACTGTGGTTGGATTAAGGAGGATCTTATCTTTAAAATGGTGTATAATACTTGTGTGTTTGAGAAATTTGAATTATGAGATTTGTGTTGTTTTGAATTTGCCGCCCTGCTATTTCACTGGCTGTTGATAGTTTGTACCGCGGGTGGGACGGTCACGTCCCACATACCCAAGAGAGGTTAACAGTTGCTATAAACACTGATGTTGACACAGAACATGGTTGGAACAGAATCAAGACCACCATTGGACACCTCATGGGAACAATAAAGTTATTCAAATTGAAATTGAAATTAATAAAAGTGTTATGGGTGTGGGGTCTAGACAAATATTACCCGACACCAGTTTTAATGACATCTTGAGAGACGCCACCCAACACTTCATTGATTTATTGTCCCCTACTGAGACCTACTGGAAACATCGCCTGTTTTGAAACCTCACAAAAGATGCCCAAATCACTTCATAGAGGAATCTGATACACAGTGAGGGAATTATAAACCACACATGAACGCATGCACACACACGCACATACTGAAGCAGCTGGACTGAAACAGGAACTGACTGTGTAGAAAGTCATGACAGCAGGGGTTGGGTATTAAACACTAATGTGATTTAGAAAGGTGGCGGCACAAATTATGAGATGCACTAAAAGGATTTATTTAGTACAATTAAGAGAAATGTCATCACAGTGGCTGGGTGAAGAAACAAAAGACATAAACACTGCCCAAAAATATTGAAACACTCTAAACTAGTCTGTGCTCTTCAAAACAGCCCGGCATAGGTCCCATCCACTCAATAGTAGGACTGACTATACTTTAACTCAGAATAAATATGTTTTATTTTTTCACATCCTCATGAAAGATGAATCCATGAGAAAAGCATATTCCACTGACATGAATTGATCATCTGGAAGTGCCTGCTGTTGACTTGGACAGTAGACACACAGGGACAGAGAGTCCAAAGAAGAAGGGACAAATACGGAGGATATAAAACAGAACTAAACTGAGAGGAGAAGATGGAGTGCAAAGCTCTCCACATTTCACTGATCTACAAGAAAACGTGATGATTAGCATATTAAGCTTATTAATAGGGCAGCCTGGCCTCAGAGCCATACGAAGCATACTATTTGTATTTTTATGGACCTCCAATACGTATGATATGTTCTAATGGTCTAGTTCAGGGTTCCCCAACTGGCGGCCCGCGGGCCGAATCCAGCTGAATTTGGCCAGCGGGTGGTTTTATTTGGCCCCCCAAGTTTTCTGAGAAAAAAATAATGAAGTTACATTTTATTTATATTTTTATTGCTGGACATACAGTTGAAGTCGGAAGTTTACATACACTTAGGTTGGAGTCATTAAAACTCGTTTTTCAACCACTCCACACATTTCTTGTTAACAAACTGTAGTTTTGGCAAGTCGGTTAGGGGTTGAGGTTGAATCTGTTTACAGACAGATTATTTCACTTATAATTCACTGTATCACAATTCCAGTGGGTCAGAAGTGTAGACCTCCACAAGTCTGGTTCATCCTTGGGAGAAATGTCCAAACTCCTGAAGGTACCACGTTCATCTGTACAAACAATAGTGTGCAAGTATAAACACCATGGGTCCACGCAGCCGTCATACTGCCCAGGAATGAGACGCGTTCCGTCTCCTAGAGATGAATGTACTTTGGTGCAAATCAATCCCAGAACAACAGCAAAGGAAGAAGATGCTAGAGGAAACAGGTACAAAAGTATCTATATCCACAGTAAAACGAGTCCTATATCGACATAACCTGAAAGGCCGCTCAGCAAGGAAGAAGCCACTGCTCCAAAACCACCATAAAAAGCCAGACAACGGTTTGCAACTGCACATGGGGACAAACATCATACTTTTTGAAGAAATGTCCTTTGGTCTGATGAAACAAAAATAGAACTGTTTGGCCATAATGATCATTGTTAAGTTTGGAGGAAAAAGGTGGGAGGCTTGCAAGCCGAAGAACACCATCCCAACCCTGAAGCACGGGGGTGGCAGCATCATGTTGTGGGGGTGCTTTGCTGCAGGAGGGACTGGTGCACTTCACAAAATAGATGGCATCATGAGGAAGAAGAATTATGTGGATATATTGAAGCAACATCTCAAGACATCAGTCAGGAAGTTAAAGCTTGGTCGCAAATGGGTCTTCCAAATGGACAATGACCCCAAGCATACTTCCAAAGTTGTGGCAAAATGGCTTAAGGACAACAAAGTCAAGGTATTGGAGTGGCCATAACAAAGCCCTGACCTCAATCCCTAAAAAAATTGTGGGCAGAACTGAAAAAGTGTGTGTGAGCAAGGAGGCCTACAAACCTGACTCAGTTACACCAGCTCTGTCAGGAGGAATGGGCCAAAATTCACCCAACCCACTTATTGTGGGAAGCCTGTGGAAGGCTACCCAAAACGTTTGACCCAAGTTAAACAATTTAAAGGCAATGCTACAAAATACTAATTGAGTGTATGTAAACTTCTGACCCACTGGGAGTGTGATGAAAGAAACAAAAGCTGAAATAAATCATTCTACTATTATTCTGACATTTCACATTCTTAAAATAAAGTGGTGATCCTAACTGACCTAAGACAGGTGATTGTTAACTAGGATTAAATGTCAGGAATTGTGAAAAACTGAGTTTAAATGTATTTGGCTAAGGTGTATGTAAACTACCGACTTCAACTGTAATAGACTATAAAAACACCACGAAATCAGCTCCAAGTGATTTTAATTTAAGAAATCTGTTCCCAAGTATTCCCACGCATAATAGAGAGAGACGTAATCGTATACAAATATAAGCAAGGCTTGAAATTAAATATTTTTTTGGAACTCTTGTGGTCAATTTGCAGTCTATGTTCCGGCCCCCAACCATCCACTCAAGGAAAAATCGTCCTGCGGCCTAATCTAGTTGATGATCCCTGTTCTAGTTACTTTAGACAGAAACTAAATTAGGGAGGTTGGTCAGGGAAGACGGGTGGGCATATACCGCGACCGTCTAGCAATCCAAAGGTTGCATGTTTGAGTCGTGTCGGGGACAACTGTAGCATTTTAGCTAACAGCAAAAAAGCTGTAAAAACTAAAATATATATTTGTGTCCTCTGAAGGGGGGGTTAATACAAATTTTGTAATTCTCCTTGGTTGCTAGGATGCAACAAGCAAACTGGTCTCAGAAAAATACGTGTAATACTATACGTCCATCAAGAAGTATGATAACTCATCCAATTCGTATGCTATTGTACGACTGGGTAAGACGTTTGATGCTATACGTCCCCTAATTCGTCCGCTATTGTATAACCGCTATTCCATTCACAATGTAACCTAATATAATGAAATATACCACACTAAAAGCATGGATCATGTTTGCATACCAAATCTTACGAATTGCCCTGAGACCAGGTTGAATAGGGAGGTAACAGCACAGAGGCACTTCAGGACCATTCACACCACGTCAGATTGTTTTCAAATAGTTTTCCAACAGTGACAGTAGAATAACTACTAAAAAGCCAATGTGTGATGCATGTACTAACATATTTAGATAGCCTGGTGCCAGATCTGTTTTTTGTCTTGCCGATTCCTATGGTCCTTGGCATAGGTAACAACAGGTATTGGCTGTACAGCACATACAGATCTGGGACCAGGCTAGTAACTACGGCCAGGGAGATGGTGTAACACTTCAAGCCGACGTCTTACCTCGAGCTGTTTTGGTGCAGGTGCGTCCGTTGCCATTGAGGGGCGGTGGGCAGCGCCCGCAGACATAGCCCGCGTAGGGTGGACGTCGGTCGATGCACTGGACCCCCAGGAAGCACGGTCGGCTGGCACACGTACCTGTCACGTTGTTGTTGTTCCCTGCATGGGATGATAGCTCTGGGCCCGGAACACATAATCACTGTTATCAGCCCCAGGACATGTACATATTTATCAATTCATTCCCTTCCCCCTAGCCTTCACATGAACAGCGATGATCACCCTTTGTTTATGCTCAGTGGGATGCTGTAATCAGTTGTCACTGCCTCTGCATCAACCACACCATGCAGTCTTCATCTGCATATTTCATGATTAGTCATAATTCAAATAAACACAGCCCCGTAGATGAAAACAGCTCACAAAAACCACTGACGTACAGTTGCCTACAGGGGTGATATATTCAACACTGCCTGACAAATTTTATGTGGGAGGACCCGCAGTTAAATCCAAAGCTGCTACAGTTGCTAATTGCTCAAATGTCTTTGATTAAAATGCAAAGTCTTGGAAGACCAATTATATAAAGGCACTTTATAACTAAATTAGGGCTGTGGGGAAACTCTTAGTTGGCACTTCGTGTTTTGATGACAGGCGGCTCATTACGGTGCTTCAGGATGAAAGTCTCCTGAGCAATTGATTGATACGCCACCAAGGTCAGAAACCCCTTGGAGCGAGAGGTGTGTGTGAGACCCCGACTGTGTCCCGTCTTCACCTCCAGACCCGCCCTCACCCCCAATCCAGCTGCATCAGCTTCTCTTTACCCATAGGCCTTCACTCCACTCCTGGGCTCCCCTCTAACCCCCACCCACAAAGAAGAGGGATGAAAATGCCAATTGCCCTATTAGTCTTAAACAAAGATATGTCCTTTAGAACTGAAACCGCTGGTATCATTGGCACTTTCTAGGTGGATTCTTTTAAGTTTGTCCCATAACTTTGTCCTTTGTTTCCTCACCTTGCACAGGCACCACATCAAACCACCACATCATCAAAAGTGTATTATGGCTAGACTATGCTGCATTATATTGGTATTGTACATTTATCAGCATATCTCTATTCTATGACAGATCTATGGAAGAGAGCAGACTGAGACCGAATGACTGTCATTGTAGTGCAGTTAGAAGCTTTGAAACGTGACACTGGCAACCCTTCCCTTTTTCCTATTTGCGTGCCACACAGCGATTCTTCTCCTCTCTCTCGCTAATAAAGCGTTTCGTCTTTGCGGTGACAAAAGATGAAAAAGAATGGACCATCTGTCTTTTATTAAGAAGTGATTTATCAGCGTTATGACTCCACATATTAAGGCTTATCGCCTGTGAATTTTGTCTCATTTTCGACTAGGGCAGCAGAATCCACTCAGACAATGGGTGGTTTTATCGGAACTGCAGGGCCGACGGGAGATGACATATGTTGCTGTGTGCCTTTCAATCCCATCTCCAGCCCTTTAGTGTGATGATGATGACAGGCAATTTTGCAAGGCCGCTAACTGGGCTGGCTATAGCTGCCAATGCCAATGAGGTACTCAGTCGTGGAGTAATGTGACACCCCTGATGGTCTATTATAGGAGCCCTGGTGTTAAGCAGCCTTTTGTAGGCGATCTGAAGAGGATTAGACAGAGGCTATGGGAAATACGGGGTATGGTAGTATGTGCCAGGTGCACCTGTTTGTGTCAAGAACTGCAATGCTGCTGGATTTTTCACGCTCAACAGTTTCCCATGTGCATCAAGGATGGTCCACCAACCAAAAAAACTTCCATCCAACTTGACAAACGTGGGAAGGCATTGGAGTCCCTGTGGAACGCTTTCGACACCTTGTAGAGTCCATGCCTTCCCTGTGGCTCAGTTGGTAGAGCATGGTGTTTGCAACGCCAGAATGGTGTGTGCAATGCCAGGGTTGTGGGTTTGATTCCCACAGGGGGCCAGTACAAAAAAAAAATGCATGAAATTGTATGAAATGTATGCATTCACTACTGTAAGTTGCTCTGGATAAGAGTGTCTGCTAAATGACTCAAATGTAATGTATGTCCTGACGAACTGACACTGTTCTGTGGGAAAAAGGGGGGGGTGCAATTGAATATTAGGAAGGTGTTCCTAATATTTGGTATACTCAGAGTACTTGCCAGTTTTTTGTCCTTTCTTAGACGGTGTATGTACAACTGGGGCCTTGGCAGCTGCCCTGTTGGTCTCTGGAAGTCCAGGCATGTTGGTTTGTGGGAGTCCAGGCTTATTGGTCGGTGGGATTCCAGGTCTGCCAGAGTCCATCCTGGGTTGAGTGTGTTGGTCTGGTCTGTTGTTGGGTGAGGTCTTAGAGGTGGTAGTGGTGGTGGTAGTGGTGGTAGGGACAGTGGTGGGTCCAATGCTGGGGACATTGGGGATCGATCGTACAGGTGCTGTTGTGTAGAGACAGATGAGGACACATGGTGAGAGTAAGAGGTGGGCTTCATAGCACCTCAGTGCTTGTATGATGCTGGGAGAGAGATAGATAGACACTTCAGGTTCAGAGCCAGAAGTTTGTCTTATGGTGTCACACAACCAATACTGTTTTTATGATACATTTCATAGAATCTTGAGTTCTCAAACTCTATTCAAGTATGTTGGTCCACAGTTTATCAGCTCTTTTTTTTTTACAACACTTTTCATCCCACACCTACACAGCTAGAAATCACAGCTCCTCAGTAGATCTGCGAGCAGCAGAATCGTAAAAAAAAATAAAAAACGTAGAAAGGAAAGCAGAGCAGGAGGAGAGAGAGAGAGACGGTGTGATTGATGACGGCAGAGCGGAGCAATGGCAAGTGAAATAAACCTGGCAGTGTAACTCCTGCCGAGGCAGCATGGCACTATAATAAACAAAGCAGAGGACCACTCAGCCGAAACTCATTGCTCAGAGGGAGAAAAAGATTAGAGAGAGGGAAAGGCTAAGATGCTTGGAAAAGAAAAGCAGGGAGGTTGGTGGAAACATGGCATGGCTTTTTGGGAGCAAAATGGTGACTAAGTGTGTGTGTGTGTGTGTGTGTGTGTGTGTGTACAGTGGTTCTTCCTTTAAAAGTTGTGGCGTACTGCAGCACAGCTTGCGGGGTCAGTTGAGTGTCAGTCATAGTTGCCAGAATGACGCAATTTATCACAATCTGCCACAATCTACCTCAAACGGTTGCGGCACAAAACTCAACACTTTTAAAGGAAGAAACACTGCATATGTGCAGGTTTGCCTGCACTCCTGCAGAATTCAAGTGGTTTACCCTGGACTACAGAAACAAACGTCTGCTGAATGAAAATTGCATTTCCCCCTAGGTTCAGTTATATGTGTGTTTTATGGATGGTGCTCCAGCTTAGCCTCTGTTCCCACTAGCTCTGTTCCCCTCGCCCTGTGGCCCAGGCGGTAGATCACTCTGTATTCAACTAGGCCGTGCTCCTTCCATGCTCTCCCCCCTCACCGCTCCTCACTTCTCCTCACCTCAGCTTTAGGATCGGGCAGTACTGTTGATCACTCTGTATTTAACCAGGCCATGCTCTGTGCTCCCTGCTCACCCAGGCCCAACACCTCACCTCACCTTACATTACCTTGCCTCACCTCAGCTCTGTGGCCCAGGCGATAGATCACTCTGTATTCCACCAGGTCATGCTCCTCTTCCATCTCCCTGCTGCTAGCCCGGCCCCTTAGCTCATCACTGTGTTCAGCCATGCTCCTTCCTCCCAGCCCTACTCTCTGCTCCCTCCTCTGCACCCTTCCAGGTTCTCACACTTCACCTCTAATGGCCTTTGTCAGTTAGCTGTCAACAGAGAGAGGCACACCTGAGGTGCTGCGGAAGCACTCTGAGCCTGGGGCCAGGTGGCAGGATACACTCTGCTCTGCTCTCCCTCAGAGGGGAAGTGCTTCACCAATTAACTCAGCTCAACACCCCCCTGTAAAACCTCAAAAAATGAAGAAAAGAAAACACACACAAAAATAATTTATGGGGGAGAGAAGGGTCGAGCCATCACCTGCCCTCTGGTTTCCATTGGACATGCATCCCTGTTGGTTATCATGTGAGCGGTTCAAAGTGCAGTGGTCAATTATACCCATTATTGTCTGTGCAATGATATCCAGATATGGGAATTGCGGAATGCTGAGCTGGAATGTCACATTGTTTCCGTTTGTCTTGTCAAAGAGAATAGTGACTGTCTGGTCTTCCCACAGTTACAGGTGCATGCAGCTTTACGTTTCCATCCAGTTCAATATTACAGGTGGGAGAAAGTTGCCTCTGGAACATCTTTCTAACATTTCTTATATTCATATCAAATCAATCCATTTTCTATACTGATAAACAAGGCCCACAGTCTGTTTCTATGGAAGTGAATTGGCTAATTGATACAGTAGTGTAGTAGCACTAGTGATTTGATTGACCATGCCTACCTGTTGATGTGAAAGGTGTTGATAAATACATTTGATTGATTGACCGTGCCTACCTGTTGATGTGAAAGGTGTTGATAAATACATTTGATTGATTGACCATGCCTACCTGTGCAGGTGGTCCCATCTCTCAGCATGCCATGGGGGCAGCCTCCACACCTGTAGGAGCCGAAGCTGTTGAAGCACTGGACTCCGGGCATGCAGGTCGTCCTCTCACACTCATTCACATCTTCCTGACAGGTAGCGCCTACACAGAGTCCCAGAGACAGACAGACATTATTATAACAGACAACACAAAGACAGACAGCCGAAGTCCATTACTACAACAGGTAGCCCTTACACCCACAAAGACAGAAAGACAAGGTATGAGCCAAGCTCACAGACACACAGACATAAAGCCAAGGTATGAGCCAAGCTCACAGACACACAGACAGAAAGCCAAGGTCTGAGCCAAGCTCACAGACACACAGACAGAAAGCCAAGGTCTGAGCCAAGCTCACAGACACACAGACAGAAAGCCAAGGTCTGAGCCAAGCTCACAGACACACAGACAGAAAGACAAGGTCTGAGCCAAGCTCACAGACAAAGATGCAAAAAGCCAAGGTTTGAGCCAAGCTCACAGACACAGAGGCATAGAGCCAAGGAAGCCCATTACAACAACAAACAGAGAGTTCATGTATTTTCAGCCAGTGACGTGCGGGTAGGCACAATGAATGAAAAAAGAACTGCAATGAAAAAGAAATATACATTTGATCAATAATCATTTTGTCATCCTCATGTTTTTTCTGCACGATAAAATTCGATTTCTGAACTAGCACTTTCCAAATTTGCAGTGATCTGGTAGAAAACGCACAAGGAGGCCAGGGGAAAGGCAGTCTCGCCCTGCGCCTTTCTCCTGCCTCTCAAACTCCAAACAGGCATTGACATGACTTGTGCATGCATGTTTCTACCTTATACTGCCAGCTAATGGACGCCAAAATGCAGGCAGAGAGCTTCACTGCTTTTCAAGTGTCAATATGTCCCATTCATTTTCCATGCACTCAATTAATACATGCCCATGCATAACGGTGTGAAAAAATGTATGGGATAGGCAGGAGGACAGCCAGCTCCCGCCTATGGACGTCACACATCATCTGCCAGTTACGCTCGTTTTACAGCTAGATAAAGTAAGCTGATCAGGATGCCTAACATATTGCATCTGAAACAGTATTCAAAGTTGGATTTTCTAGCGAAACAGCAGGTGATAAGGGATGGAAGACCAACACCTAAGCTTAGGGACATACATCAAAGGAAGGGACAGAAAAGAACACAATCATTTCAAAATGAGTGGTATCAACAGAAAGACTGGCTCTGTGGCTGCGTTGCTAACAGCCAACTCTACTACTTCCCCTGCCTGCTTCTTCACCAGTGACAGCGTGTAGACAAGAGCCGGTTACTGCGAAAAACTTGCATACAGCACTCAACAAGCATGAGAAATCATGAGTGTCTCATATCCAAAGCCAGAAAGTTCTTAAAACATTTGGCAATGAACGAACAACGGAGAGATTTTGAAACACCTAGCTAAATAATGCTACGTCATGCTACCTAGTTAGGAGTTGGCATTCCGTGGCAACGATGAGAGTGCCAGGTCATCAAACAGGCCCAGGGCCAACTATGTGGAATGATGAAACAGTTAGCAACCCATTTAGAGACCGCCAAACTGTTCGCTTTTTACTCATAGCCTATGATGGAATTCTCTATGTAAAATTGTTTCTTCCGTGTTCTGCAGAACAAAGTGACGGATATGGGTTTCTGCTTCACCAGTATCAGAATCACAATGAAAGCACTGGAAAGGCAGCGACAAACCTATGATAGTTTCTAGGAGCGATTCAAGGAGAGATGCAATGAACTGGGCCTGGCAGAAAGCGAAAACTCATAGTAAACAGTCGATCAGAGTAGAGAGGGGGCTAATCTACTATAACATAACGGACAATATCAATGTTCAGATGAGAGCTAGTGTAACACACGGGATACAAACCCAGGTCTCCCACGGGAGTAACCTATGTCTTAGACCATTAGACCAATAGGAAATTCCCTACTGGCCTGAGGGTAGACACTGGTTTTGAAGTTCGCAGGCAGGGTTCCCTCATCACATCACAATGATCGACTCATGTCTGCAACACCAGGTTTGACCCCTTTGCTGAACTTCATTTCCTTGGCTTAGTGGTCTGCAAAAAAAGTGGAAACAATGTCACGAGACAAATCACCTGGACAGCTCCTCAGCTTTTTGTTCCAGCGTGACCTGAAACAGACCGTCCCCGAGGCGGACAAAGTTACCGCAGCTGGTCCTCACTATACCAGCCACAACAGCAGCCGTTGAGAGGCCATTTTCTATGCTGAAACGGATAAAGACATACAGTCGAAACCGAACCGCCAAGGACGACTCTCATCCCTTGCCGTCACCTCCGCTGCACCGAGAACGACTCGTAAAACTGACGGCCAACAGGGACGAGTGCTACAGCTCAGTCACTGATGTCTTTACCCAGAAGGATAGACGGATGGACTATGTATACGAGCGCAAGTGTTTATTTACAGTAGTGCCGTCTACTATGATTACATCGCATGTCTACTGTGTAAGTACAGTATATCTCTCAATCAGTAGCACTGACTACTAGGCCTGTTGTGTTTGTAGCATTGTCACAAGTAGGCCTTTTCGCTGGCATTTCGGTTGCTGTCCGTGGTGCTGAAAGTCGCCTGTTCGTGCAGGGCAGTGGCTGAGAGGGGCACAACCTATTAGGGCCTGTGAATGTACGAGTGTCTGATGGTTAAGCCGCCTACCTGACGCTGTTTGATGGTGGTTGTTTGATGGTTGTCTTTGTGATCGTGCCACACCGATAAACACTGTAGCAGAAATCCGCTTTATGAGTGCGCGTGCATGTGTGAGTGAGTGACGGGGGACCTCAATAGAAAGTGCCTGCACGCCGTCAGACCGCAACGCGCGTCACCGTTTTCAGCTCTTAGCTACTCCCGACCCCCACCTCACCTCACCTCACCCCTGACCTTTCAACACTTACTAGCTACACACACAGCCTAGAGGCAGTGATCAGGATGTTTGGATCTAGCCCGCCACTGTTCGTTAACCCACGAGAGCACAGATCTGTGTTTTCAGCAGGGGTTATGAATACAGTGCAAACACCACTAAGACTCTGGGCTCTTTGTTTCTGCTAGCGGTGAACGGGGAGGGGAAAATGTATCGGATCTCTGGCAGTGTCAATACACACTTCTGGGTTTCTCTGTCTTGGTGTGTGTGCATGCGCCCGCGCGTGTTCCTGCAGCCTACCTCTCAGGCCCGCAGGGCATTCACAGAGGAAGCCATCGACGGTACCAGCACACACCCCGGCGCCACACGGACCCGACGGACACGCGTCAATGTCCTCCTGACACAGGCCCCCTCCTATCCCCCGGGGACACACACACACACACAGGTACTCGCCGCTGCCCGCCGGGAAAGCCACGTTGGTCACACACGTCCCGCCGTTCAAACACCCGCAAGGCTTCACAGCCACCTGAAGAGAAGAGACAGACGGACGGACAGACAAACAGCTGTTACATTCATAACTTCCCACATAGCCAATTAAATGTCACCATACTCAGCCTGTTATAGGAACAGAATAGCTTCATATGGTCTGCTTAATCACAGCGTATGGCTGTTTTCACTTTCCCTAGATCCTCAACTCCTCTCAACGCTAATAAAGAGATAAATACTCACTCTGACTCAACAATACCCTCAGATAGAAAACCACCATCTGCTTCCAGAGATCTTTGTATTACTGTTTAATACCATGGGAGTTGAGGGTGATTATCAGCATCATATCGATGTCTTCTTTATTACTGTCCGTACCAAGCCAGACGTGGGCTCACAGGGTAAGGTGCAGCTACTCTCACAGCTTTTGGGGGCAAACTGTTTTATTACCACATAACCAACTATGGGCATGAGCCTGGGAATGTGAAAACCTTGGGTTGTCAACTTGTCACACACATCCCCATAGTAACCAGTGTCCTCTCCAGCTCTAAGCAGACAGACATCTCGTCAACAGAGGATAAGCATGTTCGAGGTCTGTTTTCAGGCTTTGGGGGCTAAACTGTGGTGCGCCACCCACCAAGGGAGGGAGGGAATGAGGGAGGTAGGAATAAACTGTCACCCCCCCTCTTCTCTCACCTCGACGGTGTAGCTGCTCTGGGCATTGCACTCGTCAGACAGCGTGAACTCGAAGCTCTGCCGAGTCTTCCCCTTCATCTCCACCGGATGGACTTTCCAGATGAGGAGGAGCGTGGAGTCAGGAGGGCCCTGCTCCAGGAGGAAGAGGAGCGCCGAGCCTTCGGGGTCCGCCGCCGTGAACTGGAACACAAAGTTCTCCCCCGCGAAGGTGCTGAGGCCCCCCTGAGGCTGGTGCAGGTTGGGGGGCTGGTGGACTGGGGGTAGGGGGGAGAGGGAAAGAGAGTGAGAGAGAGACAGAGAGAAAGACGGAGAGATAGAGATAGAGGTAGAGACAAAAGATAAAACAGTATAAAGTGTTCTCTTTTTATCAACTGTGGTTGATAGACGGTATTCATTATTGTGCTCCAGCTGTTTGAGAGGGTAGTACCTGGCACACAGGGGAATTGAGGGGGAGCTGGTGTACTGTAGTCTACTGCAGACAGCATCACTGACACTGTGAAGCCCCCAAAAGGCTGTCACAACACGTTAGTGTCAGGGGTGGGACGCAGGGAGGGAAGGAGAAAGGGAGAGAGAGGGTTGGAATGGCGGGAGAGGAGAGGAGAGGAAGATGAAGGGCGGGAGGAAGAAGGAGGGTTACAGTCTCTCTACAGGGACACAGAGACATGTGAAGACAGGCTCCTCTGTTGCAGAGTGCTGTTAGACAGGTCCTGACAGGTATAGAAACAGAGCCCCTGCAGATGGCCTGCTCTCCTTTGATCTAACACTGGGATCGAGACTGATGACACAGCTAATGAGACCAGGCATCTTCCTCAAAGCTGAGACCGAATGACATAGACAGTAACACAGGGACAGGCTGCTTCAGAAACACACAGCCCTTGAGAAGTGAGAAAGACAGGGCCTGTTCAAGGCCTACTAAGAGACTATTTTCTCATTTGCGTGTGTGTGTGTGTGTGTGTGCATGGGTGTGTGTGTGTGTGTGTGTGTGTGTGTGTGTGTGTGTGTGTGTGTGTGTGTGTGTGTGTGTGTGTGTGTGTGTGTGTGTGTGTGTGTGTGTGTGTGTGTGTGTGTGTGTGCATGGGTGTGTTTGCAACTATAATCCAACAACATAACCTTCAAAGGGAAAGCTGTTCAAAGCCCAGAAAGGAAACTTCCTGACCTATAACTCAACTAAAAGAGATTCACTTCGTCTGTCATAAAACTCATAAAACTCCAAAGTTCTTCACTCCATCAAAAGTGCCCTGCGCCAATCATGATCAATCTTGTCTGACTGTCCATTATTAATCCCTATTAAATGGTGTTAAGGAAGTGAACCATGCAGCGTAAAGATATGGGAAGCATCTGTTGCCCTCGGTGGGTGGGTGTGCTGCAGGCCGGGAGTCAGACTGTAAATATACCTGAGGAGGGGTAGAAAGGTGGGGGGAGGGATAGAGGGAGAGAGGGAGAGAGGGAGAGAGACACTGTATATACACATAATATGACATTTGTAATGTCTTTATTCTTTTAGAACTTCTGTGAGTGTAATGTTTACAGTTCATTTTTATTGTTTATTTCACTTTTGTATATTATCTACTTTACTTGCTTAGGCAATGTTAACATATGTTTCCCATGCCAATAAAGCCCCTGAATTGAATTGAATTGAGAGATATAGAGAGAGAGGGGGAGGGAGAAAGAGTGAGAGAGTGAGTGAGTGAGAGAGTGAGTGAGTGAGTGAGTGAGTGAGTGAATGAGTGAGTGAGTGAGAGTGGGAGAGAGAGAGAGAGAGAGGGAGAAAGAGTGAGAGTGAGTGAGTGAGAGTGAGAGAGAGAGAGGGGGAGGGAGGGAGGGAGAGAAAAGGGAGGGAGAGAAAAGGGAGAGAGAGAAGGAAGGAGAGAAAAGGGAGAGAGGGAGAGATTGTCTCCCCTCTCTATACCAGTGTGTCAGCCCCCCTCCAAGTGAAAATGAATGACCGTGGCAAGAGCACCGCTATCTATCGTTTCCTTCTCTCATTCCTCAAGACGATCACCTTCCCACTTTAGTCTTGCGGAGAATCTGAATTGCATTTCTTTGATCCTTCGCGTCCTCCCTCCTGGCCTCCTTCTCAAAACCCATTGGATGAGAAGGTCAGAGGGGAGGGATATCTGACCTTCTCATCGAATGGTTTTTGAAAAAGAGGAGAGAGGACGAAAGGAATCAAGGATATGCAATTGATATTCTCCGATTGTCAAGATGTTGATCCTTTTTCAAACCTTACATGCCGATCACGATTACCATAGCTGTTTGCAGTCTGTTGTATCAGTGTGGAGTTTGAGACTTTTCAAGCATATTTTGTTCCACAATATTCAGCAGTCATTTCCAATTGAGTATGCATTAGACTGATTTTATTTACCTTCATTTATGGACCATGTGAATTTGGATGTGTTAGGATTACAGAGGAGGCAGGGGCTGGCAGGATTGGAGTCTCCTTTAGCAAAACACATTCCATCTATATTACATGTCCTCTCCTGACAGAGACAGAGACAGAGAGAGACAGCGAGAGCGAGAGAGACAGCGAGAGAGAGAGAGACAGAGAGAGAGAGACAAACACAGAGAGAGAGTGAGACACAGACAGAGAGAGAGAAAGACATTCACTTTTACTACATTTACTGAGATAATAAATAGGAATGAAAAGGTTCAAGGAAGAGTGTGTGACAGACATGAACTAGTACACATTTATGAAGCAACAATTTTTTTATAGAGTGTCATGCAATGTGATCTTCTCAATTTTTTTTGCACTAGGACATGTCTGAGCCTCTCTCTGGAGACCCTAGAATAAAATCACAGCAGGAAATGAACAGAAAACAAACACTAACAAATCCATCTCTTCCCAATGTAACTCAATTTGATTAAAACATAATTGGCAGGAGTAGCTACAGTAGTCCTCTGTGTGTGTGTGTGTGTGTGTGTGTGTGTGTGTGTGTGTGTGTGTGTGTGTGTGTGTGTGTGTGTGTGTGTGTGTGTGTGTGTGTGTGTGTGTGTGTGTGTGTACTGTATGCTGTGTGTGGCGAGGACATTCATAACGTCTGTGGTTTAGAACAAACATCCATGGACGCAGGGAGCTCTGAAAGTGACGTTGTGTGTCTGTTTTAGTCATCCCATAGACAACTGGTATTCCAGAGCTCGGTTCCCACTGTACACTAAACCCAAGAGTAAAGATGTACAACAATACTTCACGAAACATGTTGGGACAACACGTTCAACAACAACTACCCTGCAGACATTACGAGACGGCCTGGTTTTCACTTCTCTTTATACCAATATCTTATGTCTTTCTCGGTGGTGAAGTTCTCCTAATACTGCATGGTTTTTGCGGAGATGCACTGCGTCTTTTAGGGGAAATATGAATGTGTGTGTGTGAGCATATGTGTGTGTGTAGTCGTGCGTGCATGTGTGCGTGTGTTTGTGTGGTGTATAGTAGTTACCTTTAACTTACAGAGTCCGGAGTGGGTTGGTTCACACAGCTGGCACACGCCATCGAAGATTGTTAGCATCTTAGGCTCACTGTACTGAGAGCCGTCATTGGTCACCTGAGACAGGAAGGAACAACACCGTAAACAACCAATACTCAACACACACTAGTGCTAACCAGTTCAAGACATTCATATCATACAGGAGGGCTTCCTTGTCTTGAGCTTGGTTTGGATGGTCAAATTGTTAGGTGGTTTAGCTAAGTAAATCATTTAATATGATTTCAGAAGTTTGAAGCTCACATACTGTAAAAACAATTTGAAACTCACGCTTATGTACACTTGGACATTTTCACGGCATCCAATACAAATATACCTCACATTCCTAAGGGACGGGTGACTCAAACTCCCCTAAACCTTGTAGATTAATGGCAGAGCCTGGGCTAAGGTAGGTAATATTGGGCTCAGGCTTACCCAGGCTCACATAATCCAGACAGACCTGACTTTGGGCTAACCTTGGGGGTGAGGAGAGAGGCCCCACGGCTCTGTCTCCTACATTGAGATTTATGCTAATGTCTTCTAATACAGCAGTAAACAAACAGCGATCCCAAACCACTCAGGGACATGCTGGAACATGATATATAGGCTGTATACGAGGAGGAGGAGAAGGTCAGGAACAGGGCAAAGCGGAAAGACTTCAAGTTGACTTTGAAAAAGTGAGCCATAATCCCGGGTTCTTGCAAGGAAATGAGGTGACTTTCCATGTGCTTTAGTAAAACAAATTAGTTCACTTTATTGACGGAGCTTCCCCAGATGGGAAATACTGTACATAACTTTACCTTGACTTCCCAGCGAGCGTAGGGTTGGTCATCCACCATAAAGTCTACAGCGTTGACAGTCATGCTGTTCAGTGAGGGGACGGAACGGTCTAAAGCCTTGGAGCTCAGGAAGGTAGCTCTGGTCCTCTGCTTCTCTCCTGGAACCCGTTCACCATTCAGGTTCTAGAGGAGATAGATTAGATAGATAAGATAGATTAGATAGATAGATAGATAGATAGATAGATAGATAGATAGATAGATAGATAGATAGATAGATAGATAGAGAGAGAGATAGAGAGATAGATAGATAGAGAGAGAGAGAGAGAGAGAGAGAGAGAGAGAGAGAGAGAGAGATAGATAGATAGATAGATAGATAGATAGATAGATAGATAGATAGATAGATAGATAGATAGATAGATAGATAGATAGATAGATAGATAGATAGATAGATAGATAGATAGATAGATAGATAGATAGAGGTATAGAGAGATAGAGAGAGAGATAGATAGATTAGATAGATTAGATAGATAGATAGATATAGATATAGATAGATAGATCACCATCAGAGCATGTGAATATTGTGTGTCTAACGTGTAATTACCCGTTGATAACGACTGAACCCCAGTCCTGTAGAGCGGTAGTTTGTTAGACCAACACACTATCACAGCTTACTGTGAAATAGACACAAATTACTCATTCGAAATACGTGACAGGCACACGGAAACATTTTTCAAGTGTATCACACAATTTTCATTACAACGCATTTCGTGTGTATTACACAATTTTCTTTCTTGATAACGCATTGGTGTACATTAAACAAATTCCATTTTTTGTGTGGCTAATGTTAGGTAGTCTAGCTAGGTGGCTAATGTTAGCTAGGCTAGGGGTTAAAGGTTAGGGGTTAAGGTTAGGGTTAGGTTTAGGGGTTAAGGTTAGTTAACATGTTAAGTAGTTAACAGGTTAGGTTTAGGAGTCAGGATAAAGGGTTAAGGTTAGGGGAAGGGTTAGGGGTTAAGGTTAGTTAGCATGTTAAGTAGTTAACAGGTTAGGTTTAGGAGTCAGGATAAAGGGTTAAGGTTAGGGGAAGGGTTAGCTAACATACTAAGTAGTTGCAAAGTAGCTAATTTTCAAAAATGCTAAAGTTATCCGCGATCAGATTTGAACACACAACCTTTGGGTTGCGAGACATTCACGTTATATGCCAACCCATCCTCCCTCCTATTGTTTCTGTCTTAAGTAACCTACTGTCTTTATCTGTGATTGAAATGCACTGAATACAAAATCGTACACTGCACACGAAAAAATATACTTTTGGATATTGAAGTCCTGTTGTGAACTAGCAGTTTACCAGTCTGTCTGAGGGATGATTATAAGGCCTACAGCAATGAGCCCTCCTCCTATGATCGGAAAAGGGAATCTAGAGCATCATAGTTTTGCTGAACTCTTTCAATTAAAAAATACTGGTTTGAATCCTCAGAGAGATTTCAGCATCTTGTCTGTTTTTTTCTGTGTTCCCCACTCTGTTTAACACGGCAACACTTTGGGGTATGTCCTTGTATGACCGTGACCATTGTCTGAGTTATTTCTCTCACCATCAGTCGTGTGAGGTGGCAGCCCAGGTTGGGAGAGTCGATGAAGCAGAGGCCAAAGACCCGGACGCTGCGACAGTCGAACGCTCTGATGTCACACAGACCACTGTTCTCCAGGTCTGTCAACTCCACATGCTGACCTGAGGATGGACGAGAGAGGGATGAGAGGGGAGAGGAGAGATAGATCATCAGACAGGAGGAAACAAGGAGTGGAATATGGTTTAGGAGAGGAAGCTCCAAACAGAAAGAGTCAATATGCAAGTCTAGTGCAATACAAGCCCACTCGCTGACAAACCAAAATGGAAGATTCATGAATTCGAGGGTACTCATGTATACATAACGTATGACGTGACAAAATGGCACGTTGTCCTTGACTACAACACAGTTAGTAAATTCACAGAGACGGTCGCAATAAATACATCACCAGCCAGACACAAAGTCATAGCATTGGGAGGTCATGTTCAAGTACATTGTCATGAAGCAGCGAACTGTTTTATAACTGCCAGAATGAGTTTAACACTTGGAAAAAGTCACTTTGACTCTGTCTGCATAAAGTACAGTACTAGTATGTCTGCCTTCTTTGATTCTAGTTTGATTCTACGTTCTACATATTAAACTTGGTGGCATTTGCTTGAATAACATACATAACAACAAACAATCAACACAAAAGAGGAGACAATGCCTCTTCAATGTCCCCTCCCTGATCTGTGCTGTGGCCCAGGGGGAGACTTGATGTTCGCCTGTGATCAGTTGAGCTATTAGCTGGATTTATTGGCGTGCCCTGCCGTGTTCCCCAAGGACCCTGATCCCAGATCAGCTACTATAAATCACACAACACACAGGGAGAGGTCACGGATGGATGCCCGGACCTCTTCCTGGTAATAAACCGCATCCTACTATCTCCCATCTCTCAATCAGGGTATGTGTTCACAAAGCATACCAGAGTAGGAGTACTGATCTAGGGCCAGTTTTGTCTTTTACATTATAATTATATGGACCATAGGGACCTGATCCTAAATCAGCACTCCTTTGTGGATGTGGATTAGGTTTACTCACTGTATCCAATATCAAAAATAAATTGAGAGTGCAGTAGTCTAATGTTGTAGACTTAACAACAAAATGACCAATAAGCTGATTAAATCCAATTTCAAGATAAGCTGTTTTGACGCCAAATGATGCCCAACCTCTGAGCAGCTTGCAAGTGAACACTCACTGATAGCCAGACTGCAGTCATAGAAGCTGTGGCCAGGATAGCATTGACAACCCCACTCAGTGCACTGGCCGTTCCCGTTGCAGAAGTTGGGGCAGCGCAGTGCGGTGAGTATCGTCCCAGCGATCCCCTCAACCCCCTCCATCCCGGCCCTGGCCATGGACTCCCCCAGCTCCAGGGCCCTCTGGGTCCTGTCCTCCAATAGCCTCCTCTCACACTCGTTCTCCAGGTAGGGCACCAGAGCATCCTCCCAGGCCAGGTCATCTTACATCAAGTTCAAGAAGTTCAAGTTTAACTGCACTCACATTGCAGTCAATGGAAACTGAAATCCATGAGAACACTGTAGAACTGGCTTGACAAAAGGGCAGACAAGACCTATACTAACAAGTTACAAAATCAACAACGGTAGTGTCCGAAATGGCACCATATTTCCTAGCCCTATGGGCTCTGGTCAAAAGTCGTGAACTATATAGGGAATAGGGCGTCATTCAGACGCAGACATAAACAGAAATACCTTGAGCTGCAGGTCCAGCATGCACAGGTCCACTGCCTTATCCAGCCTCCAGCCCAGCAGCCCTCTACACACTGTTCCCACCATGGAGTTACCCAGGGCTAGCTGGCACACCTCCAGGGCCTTGACCGAGGTGAGCCCGCTCGGGGTGGGCCACACAGGCTGGGCCGCTGGTCGCTCTGCAGACAAGTGGTGGTCCTCAGGGAAGAAATAGGCTAAGCTCTCCAGGTCCGCTTGGTTAAGGGACTGAGAGGTGAAGATGGGCTGGAACTCATACAGCGCCTAATAATGACAATAATAACAATAGAAAAATGCTTAAATAATATCAAGGGTCATTCAAATAAACTCAAGGACACTATACAACAAGAAAAACAAAAAGAGAAGATAAAATCCAAAGGAAGAACACCTGTCTCTTTGTCTTGGGCCTGTTGTCGTCTACGGCAACCAGGAAGTCTCTTCTCTGCTCCCTGTCAATCTCTCTCTCATTCTTATCCCCGTGGTCCCCAAACCCACCATAGTCCACCATCTGGGAACTAGGCTGTTTGTGTATCTCCATAGGTAGAGCTGGGACGTTCAGGATGGACACTCCCTGGTGGCCACTTTGTTCTGGGTCAGCGCTCCTAATGTACTCAGAGGTAGTGTCCACCCAGGGGAAGACGGAGGTGTCATCCACGTTGTCGTGAGACTGGCACTGGGCCTGGTGCTGGGGCGACAAGGGGTTAAAGTTATAGTGGCTATCTCCGGTGTGGCCCGTGGCGAAATGCAGAGACATGCTGTAGCCCTCCCGACACCGACAGAAAGGCCGTAGTTCCTCCACCTCCATTACAGGGGGCATGGTGTCAAATACGCTCTCCCCCGCGGCTAGCCTGACACAAAGAAGAAACAGAGGGATATGGATCAGACAATGAGCTATCTCATCAGACTCTGACTTAGAGTAAGCCTTGGGGATAACACAGAATTTGATAAAGGCTTTCTTTTCTCATGCCAGACAAAATAGAAAAGGTAACCCAAGGTTATTACGGAACAACAATTCACTTACAAACTAAATGACCAAAAGGAAAGGGGTGTGGGAATGTACACTGAACAGCTACAAGCTCAGGGGAACTCTCTCAGATCTATATAGAATCATTAATAGTTACCTCCATTCCTGCACAAAGCGTTCTTGTTCAGTGCTCCCATAGGTGGTCCCATCAGGTCCATGGAAGTCGTTGTGACCGTTCCGGTTAAACGTCCCACAGAGTCCTGTAGTACTGCTGTAGTCCACACTAGGAGCTCTGATTGACAGGCTCATCCCCCAATCACTGACGTCCGCCCTCACAAAGGCCCCAGATGGAAAGATCAACTACAAAAGGAATAAAAAGGGATAAAAGCATCTGCTAAATGGAATATATTATTATATATTATAAAAGTAAGAGTTAACCTTTATTTCACCCAGATGCCAATTCTAACAGATCTTAATGCAAACTGCATATTACAGAATGAGTTCACTCATAGTTTTCTTGTGTGGATCAGTGTAGTACATAGAGGAACCCATCAAAACAACAACACCAATCTCCAGATCTTTCTATCTGGAGAACTAGTGTTGGACATTACATTACATCAATCGTACAGTGTTGCAGATTTTCCATAGCAGAAAGGTGTTTTTCCATGACTGGTAAAAGTTGTTTCATTCAATATTGGGCTCAGTGGGCTCACAAAGTCACACATCCCCAAACCTGTCTAGACAGTGAGGGAGGTAACAGCCCATAAAAGTGGTGGTAATGACTTTAGCAAAAAGCATGAGCTGACGCATACCCAAAAATGCTTGTAGAGGTGCTGACTACCCGAGAAAAAAACTGTACAAAAAGAAAGTCACACAAGCTATATATGCTCCCAACAATTGAATGGGTAAACATACTTGGTAAAAGTAATCACTTTAAATGAACCAATACCTACTGTGATTTTTTTCCCCTGATGAGATTCATGGATCTTGATCCGATACTGACTGGAGCCGCTGGTCCCTCTGGACCCACTGTTATATCCTCCCAGGTTCTTCAGAGAGAGCTGGGGCCTGGTCTCCTGAAGCTGACCGTTACACATGTCCAGCATGACCACCTTAAGGACCACAAAATAAAAATAGGTAATTGACTGTATTGTGTTATCCTTATAGTTTTCTACTGTTTTTACAAGCTGTATATATATATGCAGAACCAGGTGTGTAGGAAAACAAGACAAAACAAATGGAAAATAAAAAGTGGATCAACGATGGCTAGAAGACCGGTGACGCCGACCGCCGAATGCCGCCCGAACAAGGAGAGGAACCGACTTCGGTGGAAGTCGTGACATAAATGGTTTAAATTCTCCACAATAAGCATATATCAAAAAATTGTCATACATTTACAGTCAAATATAATATTTCAAAATATAAGTCTGTATATTTTAAGAGATATTTTGATCAATTTCATCCATTGCCACTTGTTATGAACATTTGCTTGTTATTCATTCAAAGTGTTATGTTTCTGTGGTACTCAAAGGCTGACAAATTGGCGATTGAGCCACCAAAATGGGTGATATAGGCGACTTGCCATCAGACTTTTAGCTCTATGGGCAATCAACTCAGTTTAATTTGCATATCAAAGATGAGACTCAAATTGGTATAGAGATATTGAATGAAAGCTAATTTATGTTTTATTTATGCTGGCTGCCACGCCCTCCCAGGATCCAAATCTGGGGTGGCTCCATATCTATATCTTTTAGGGGTACATACATCTACCTCTGTGCCAAATTTGGTGCTTTTATCAGAAAGTTTACTATTGAGTCGACATTTACATTTGATTTTGTAAATAGGGATCTTTTAGCCTATAGTTTGTTAAAGACAGAGGTTGATGGGAAATTTTATCAAGCAATCCAGTCTCTTTACAAAGTGCCAATTGCTTGTGTGCGTGTTAATGAATATCGTACAGATTGGTTTCCCACACCCTCGGGTATAAAACAAGGAGACGCCTTATCACCGACTTTGTTTGCTTTGTTTATAAATGATTTGGCAAATGAAATTTAACAGTTAAATATTGGAGTAAGATATGAGGAAATGCTTAGTATCCTTTTATATGCTGATGATACTATTTTGATGGCAGAAACTGGAAAAGTCCTTCAGAACATGTTATTATGTGCAGTCTGTTGGTGTAAAAGATGGAGACTCATGATCAACCAGACAAAAACACAGATAATTACTTTTAGAAAACCAGTTACTAAGAAATATGTTTTTCAGTTTTGTTTTGGTGAAGACATTCTGGAGTTTACTAGCATCTATAAATATCTGGGTCTTTTTATTGATGAACATATTACCTTTCTATATGGAACATCTGCCCTGGCCGACTCAGCAAGTAGAGCTCTTGGGGGAGTTCTAGGAAAAACCAAAACACTCAAAGATATTGGTTATGCCACGTATTCCGGACTGTATCAGACGTGTGTGTGTCCTGTTCTGGACTACTCAGCAGGAGTGTGGGTTGCTAAGAGGTATTTAAAAGAAAGAACATGTTCATAAGAGAGCAGTACCTTACTTTTTAGATGTCCACAAGTTTGCACCTCTGCTTGCAATAACTAAGGACATGGGCTGGGACCCCTGTGAGGTGAGATGGAAGGCGCGTACGGTGATACTTCGGAATAGACTGTTTGATATGTCAACTGCCATGAATAGCTAATAAAGTTCTTTAATGGGATCTATCCATAGGGGGAGCATGGGCAACTGAAATGTCTGACCTTCTTCAACAGTCTGACTGTGAACGTCTGTATGAAAACCAAATTAAGGGAGACATTAAAAAAAACAACTGTTGATGCAATATGAAAACAATTGGGTGGAGGAGATTACTCATAAACCCAAACTGAGAAACTTTTGTTTGAGTGAGGGTTAATTGGTGTGTGAGAGATATATTATGTATAACCTACCTAAAAACAAGAGATCGGTATGTGCACAGGTAAAATTGCCTCTGCGTATTGAAACAGGTCAGATCAGGGATATTGCCTCTGCGTATTGAAACAGGTCAGATCAGGGATATTGCCTCTGCGTATTGAAACAGGTCAGATCAGGGATATTGCCTCTGCGTATTGAAACAGGTCAGATCAGGGATATTGCCTCTGCGTATTGAAACAGGTCAGATCAGGGATATTGCCTCTGCGTATTGAAACAGGTCAGATCAGGGATATTGCCTCTGCGTATTGAAACAGGTCAGATCAGGGATATTGCCTCTGCGTATTGAAACAGGTCAGATCAGGGATATTGCCTCTGCGTATTGAAACAGGTCAGATCAGGGATATTGCCTCTGCGTATTGAAACAGGTAAGATCAGGGATATTGTCTCTGCGTATTGAAACAGGTAAGAACAGGGATATTGTCTCTGCGTATTGAAACAGGTCAGTATTATGGTGAAATGGAAGAGGAAAGACTATGTAATTATTGTGACCTCAGTGAAATAGAGAATAAAACTCATTTTATCCTCTATTGCCCTTTCTACCACGATATAGGCTTGCTCTTATTCCAGAAAGCACATCAGGTATACCCTGGCATTATGTGGCTGAGTGATGAGGAGAAATTGAAATGTTTTTTTGTCCATTGTGTATTTCCGTTTGCAGAATAATTACATATAGCATGGAATAAAAGAAAACGGCTACCGATAATTAAATAGTAAAAATATTTATCTTCTATGTGGTTAATGATGCGTGTATATATATTGTGTATAGGCTTGTCTACCATATGAATCTTCTCTTTGTGTCAGACTGTTTCTTTTCTGTATTTATTTGTCTGTATGTACAGTTGAAGTCGGAAGTTTACATACACCTTAGCCAAATACATTTAAACTCAGTTTTTCACAATTCCTGACATTTAATCCTAGTAAAAATTCCCTGTCTTAAGCCAGTTAGGATCAGCACTTTATTTTAAGAATGTGAAATGTCAGAATAATAGTAGAGAGAATTATTAATTTCAGCTTTTATTTCTTTCATCACATTCCCAGTGGGTCAGAAGTTTACATACACTCAATTAGTATTTGGTAGCTTTGCACTTAAATTGTTTAACTTGGGTCAAACTTTCGGGTAGCCTTCCACAAGCTTCCCACAATGAGTTAGGTGAGTTTTGGCCCATTCCTCCTGACAGAGCTGGTGTAACTGAATCAGGTTTGTAGGCCTCCTTGCTCGAACACGCTTTTTCAGTTCTGCCCACACATTTTCAATAGGATTGAGGTTAGGGCTTTGTGATGGCCACTCAAATACCTTGACTTTGTTGTCCTTAAGCCATTTTGCCACAACTTTGGAAGTATGCTTGGGGTCATTGTCCATTTGGAAGACCCATTTGCGACCAAGCTTTAACTTCCTGACTGATGTCTTGAGATGTTGCTTCAATATATCCACATAATTCTTCTTCCTCATGATGCCATCTATTTTGTGAAGTGCACCAGTCCCTCCTGCAGCAAAGCACCCCCACAACATGATGCTGCCACCCCGTGCTTCATGGTTGGGATGGTGTTCTTCAGCTTGCAAGCCTCCCCCTTTTTCCTCCAAACATAACGATGGTCATTATGGCCAAACAGTTCTATTTTTGTTTCATCAGACCAGAGGACATTTCTCAAAAAGTACGAACTTTGTCCCCATGTGCAGTGGCAAACCGTAGTCTGGCTTTTTTATGGCGGTTTTGGAGCAGTGGCTTTTTCCTTGCTGAGGGCCTTTCAGGTTATGTCGATATAGGACTCGTTTTACTGTGGATATAGATACTTTTGTACCTATTTCCTCCAGCATCTTCACAAGGTCCTTTAATGTTGTTCTGGGATTGATTTGCACTTTTCGCACGAAAGTACGTTTATCTCTAGGAGACAGAACGCGTCTCCTTCCTGAGCGGTATGACGGCAGCGTGGTGTTTATACTTGAGTACTATTGTTTGTACAGATGAACGTGGTACCTTCAGGCGTTTGGAAATTGCTCCCAAGGATGAACTAGACTTGTGGAGGGCTACAATATTTTTTTCTGAGGTCTTGGCTAATTTCTTTTGATTTTCCCATGCTGTCAAGCAAAGAGGCACTGAGTTTGAAGGTAGGTATTGAAATACATCCACAGGTAGGTCCTGTGTGGCTCAGTTGGTAGAGCATGTTTGCAACGCCAGGGTTGTGGGTTTGATTCCCACAGGGGACCAGTACGGAGAAAGAAATGTATGAAATGCATGGCATCCTTTCCTGGAATTGTCCAAGCTGTTTAAAGACACAGTCAACTTAGTGTATGTAAACTTCTGACCCACTGGAATTGTGATACAGTGAATTATAAGTTAAATAATCTGTCTGTAAATAATTGTTGGAAAAATTAATTGTGTCATGCACAAAGTAGATGTCCTAACCGACTTGCCAAAACTATAGTTTGTTAACAATACATTTGTGGAGTAGTTGAAAAACGAGTTTTAATGACTCCAACCTAAGTGTATGTAAACTTCTGACTTCAACTGTATGTTTGTATGTGTATATATGCAGTGTGTATGGATGTATGTATATTATTGTACTGCTCTAGGGATGTAATTATTGTTTGGATAACCTTAGACTATTATGTATTGATGTATTGTATTTTTTTCACTCTGATGCACAATGCAGAGAACGCCGGAAGTATTATCATTTAATTACCATCGTGAATTATTGTAATGTTTGTTAATGTGTCAATTAATCCCATATGGGATGAGTTGCCAATTGACGATTTGACCTGAAAATAAAATTTCATTAATTCATTCATACAGCTTAGCCATGCACACCTAGTATACAAAAGAGTGATTACGTTTCATTCCTCCATTTGACCTCTTGTTAGCACTTTTAGGGTTAATTTTCAAATAAATTAAATCAATCTATAATTCATTCAATCAATTAGTGATTTCCCCAAAGCATCTTGCCTGCTCAATGTGTAAATTGATGTGTTAAACTGTAGCGCTTTGTGTTTTATGTTGTAAATGTGTCTTTGTATTAAACTTTTTGTGCTGCTGTTTTGGCCAGGTCTCTCTTGTAAAATCGATGTTTAATCTCAATGAGACGAACTTGGTAAAATAAAGGTAAAATAAAAATGTCATCAATCAACTTCGTTTCCCTCCCTGGCCGCCATTCCACAGTTACAGGACACAGCGTAATGGCGGCTGCCACAGTCCCACTGACGAGCCTGGACCTCGAACGCTCGGTGAAGGCTCTTGTAGAGGATGAAGGTACCCGTCTGCTGGTTCTCATAGCGTCTGGTGGGGAGAAACAGGTCTTAAAACAGTGATGATAAATTGGGCTGATATCATAGCTGTGATGTTCTTACTTAAAATACCAAAACAACATTTATGTATTGTGCATCTTGCTCGTGAAAACGTTTGCGACAATTTCTTAGAATTGAACATGTGCATCAAATAAGTTATTTTAAAGTTATTTTACTGGTAAGTTCAAATAAATGGTAAGACCTAGTTTCCAATAATTGTCACGTTGGTATGAATGAGTCGGGAGACAGGTGCAGGAATACGTAATAGGGTTTTTATTTCACACAAATTACAGCGTGCCATGTAATCGGGGACGAAGACCAAAAACGTATACAACACACAGGGTTGAAACCCAAACAAAAGAGCGATGAGTACCTTGAATAAATAACACACGCGCACAATGATTAACACACAGGATGAGACCCGTAATCATCTGCGCAATCCACAATGGTACGAAAGCCCAAAACACACAGCACAGGTACTCACACGCACCAATGGACATTGTAACAATAATCAACAGCCCAATGGAAACCAAAGGGCACATATATACAAATGCAATCAGTGGGAATAGGGGACAGGTGTGCGTAATGAAAGTTCCGGAGGGATCCGTGACAATAATTAGCATATAAAAAACACTTTTCCATCTAATCAAGCAAAAAATGTATTTTGATTATGGAATCTAGAGATTGCATAAGCACAATGAAGGTGAAGCAATTATTTAAAAAAAAATAGGCTTTAAAATGTTCTATCCATTTAGAAAGTTATGGACTGGTCCCCTTCGGTCTGAAAAACACTTAACATATTGTAACGGTTGTCGTCGGGAATAGAGGACCAAAACGCAGCAGGAATGTGGATGCTCATCTTGTATTTATTTTAAATAAAGAGAACACCAAAATAACAAAACGAAGAACGCACGAACAACAAAACAGTCTTGTCATGCTCACACAGGCAAAACAAGAAACAATCTCCCACCAACACTTAACCAAACACATACCCATATATAGGACTCTCAATCAGAGGCAACTAGAAAACACCTGCCTCCAATTGAGAGTCCAACCCCAATAAACTAGACATAGAAATACAAAAGACTAGAGACCACATAGAAATACAAACCTAGAACATAACCCCAAAAACCCGGAACTAACTAAACCAACACCCTACTAAATAAATCACCACCCCGAACCACATAAACAAAATACCCTCTGCCACGTCCTGACCAAACTACAATAACAAATAACCCTTATACTGGTCAGGACGTGACACATATTTATCTCTGAGTATTGGGTGTTTTTTGCAATGTTTTCAAGTACCAGCATTGACCAAACTCTCACGTAGTGAGCTGTGATAGGATAGTTAATAATAATAATTACAGTAAAGAACTTAATCAGTTAGCAGGAGGTGGAGTGGTGATTTAAATAGCTCTTCTTGATCATTAAAATCGCCCAAAACAAGTCATGTGGGGGGGGGGGGAAGTTATGCATAGTAAATGAGACATTTTTTGAAACACACTGTATTTCAATGTACATGAAGGCCTATTGGAGGAAAGAATGGGGATGTGAAATGTGAAGTGGGTACTCGTCTCCAAGTCTGTGTGTAACACTAATATATAATAATAATATAGGCCATTTAGCAGATGCTTTTATCCAAAGTTACATAAATCGTAAATCCAAAGTGATTTACATATGCATGGTCCTGGGAATCTAACAAGCGACAAGCTCTACCAACTGAGCAACAGAGTACACAGCATGCTACAACCACAATGCCCCAGTTACCTACCTGCCATCCGATGTAATGATGTTTGGATCAGTCAGAGAGTAGCAGCTTGCAGTGGGAACATCTTGAACTGTGACCTGTAGAGGTATGAGGAACAAAGCTTAGCGTGACCCACTCTGGTCGTGCTGATTAAAGTGTCGGCAACAGCACAGGGCTTTCGTGTGTGTGTGTGTGTGTGTGTGTGTGTGTGTGTGTGTGTGTGTGTGTGTGTGTGTGTGTGTGTGTGTGTGTGTGCGTGTGTTTGTGTGTGTGTGTGTGTGAAAAACAGGCGAAATGCTTTCATGTCTAAAACACTAAACACAGATGTGGCTAGCCTGATTGCATGACTGAGTGATGACACAACAAAGGGGAAGTCAGAAGTTTAGGAGGACACAACGGTTTTGCTTCATGAGTAATGTTCAGACTTAGTTTAAAGGAAAGAGTGGAAGCTCACGTAGAAAAGCAGTGTGAGGGATTTGTCGTTGGTTCATAACAGTCTTCTCTTGAACCATGTAAACACTGTGGTGCTATGTCATGCAGACAGTTACTGCAGTTCTGTTAGTGTCATAAGCAGCTGTTCTGAGGCTGACAGCTACCTTATCTCTCTCTCGGACCTTGAGTGGGGTGGGGCTATAGACCATCCAGAGGCGTGGTTTCGTAGAAAAGAGAAGTAGAATATTCTAAAGTTCTAATTCCATTCTGGTGTTCTAATGTGTTGTAATTACATTTCTATGGGTCTCCAGGTCAGACCTTGAGGGGTGTAGGGGTGTATCCCCTCCAGAGGCGCGGTGCGTCAGAGTGTGGCGTGGCGCTGAGGAGGCTGGGGCGGTTGCCGTCGCGGGTGAAGTCTGTGACGGCGGTGAGGGTGATACTGGCAAAGGCACACCCCTGGCTGCGGCTGCAGGCTGCAGTAGGCTGCAGCTCCACCTGGCAGGTAGACAGGGCCATGTTGGGGGCCTCCACGCTTGGATCCAGGCTGTCTGGGAGGGTAACAGGACACATAACAGTGTCTGCTTAGTAAATACCCCCACAGAGCTGCAAGACAAGACAAGCCTGCATATGAAATCAACCCCTAGCCCCTAGATCTGAGAAAGGATTGGATGGTTGTAAACAAACAGGAAGTAATCGCATGTTGAGTCTCTTGGTTTTAAACCTCTCTGACACTAGTACAGTAAGCACTGGCTCACACAGTGGGGCTCCCGAGGGGTCTAAGGCACTGCATCTCAGTGCTAGAAGCGTCACTACAGGTGCACAATTGGCCCAGCGTCGACCGGGTTAGGGTTTGGGTGGGACATTAAAATGCAAATCATTTTCTAACATTGTTGACATGCGTTTTTCTGGATTTTTTTGTTGTTATTCTGTCTCTCACTGTTCAAATATACCTACCATTATAATTATAGACTGATAATTTCTTTGTCAGTGGGGAAACGTACAAAATCAGCAGGGGATGAAATTATTTTGTTCCCTCACTGTATGTGTAATTCATCCAAACATTTCACTGAGTCATATGGCGTGTAGGCTACATGAGCAATGTGCTAGGGCTGGAGCCGTGGTGTGTTTAACTCAACCCTCAGTAAAGTAGTGACCCCGATCTAGCCCAGCTGTGGCATCAGCATGTGTGGAACAAATCCTAATGAGTGAGTCCAAGCCTGCCTTGTACTGCACAGGTTGTCATGGATACACACTAGTACCAATAGTATCCGTCCACACATGGTTTCACATGGCAGGGATGTACGGTAATTTAGCAGACAAACCACTAATACAGTAATTGCTCTCTCAAGTTTCAAGTTTTCTTAGTCGTATACAGGATACACATGGTATACACGGTCCAACCAAATGCTTACTTGCAGGTTCCTTCTAGACAATGCAACAGCAATAAGAAATTAGAAAATATAAGAATACGAACGTAAAGTAAATGGCTCAGTAGAAAAGAATAAACATTTTAGCATAAGTATAATTCAGGAAGGCACAATTTATAGTCCAATATCTAGACGTGTATTGGGGAATGGGGTGGATTGGGGGGCGACTGTTTAAATTGTGCAGTATTAACAACAGTCTGGTAGCAGCAGTTGTGATGTGTGTGTAGCAAAACAGTTGGAGGCCAGGAGTCTGAACCCTTTGGAGTTGGCACTGATGTGAGGCAAAGGTGTGTGCTTGAAGTGGTCCTATTCAATGTCTTCCTCCTGTGTGTCCACATTTCTGACTCATCGTTGTTGGTTACAGAATACAACCGTGGTGTCATCAGCAAACGTAATGATGGAATTGGGATCATGCAAAGCCATGCAGTCATGGGTGAACAGGGAGTGCAGCAGAGGGCTGAGGACACACCCTTGGGGGGCCCCTGTGTTAAGAGTCAGTGTGGAGGAAGTGTTGTTGCAAATCCTCACAGCCTGTGGTCAGCCCTTCAGGAAGTCCAGGATCCAGTTGCAGAGGGTAGTTTCCAGACCAAGTGCTCTGAGCTTGGTGACAAACTTGGAGGGAACAACAGTGTTGAATGCTGAACTGTAGTCAATGAACAGCATTCTCACATACTGTAGGTGTTCCTCTAGTCCAGATGTCTTAGGGACGTGTGAATAGCGATGGAATTAGCATCTTCCGTGGATCTGTTGGAGCGGTAGGCAAATTGGAGTGGGTCCAGTGTGCCTAGCATGCTGACCTTTACGTGGGCCAAGACCTGTCTTTCGAAGCACTTCACGATTACAGGGGTGGGTGTGACAGGGCGATAGTCATTTGGGCATGTCACCTTGGTTTTCTTGGGCACTGGGACTATGGTGGTCTCCTTGAAGCAAGTGGGGACTACAGCCTGGGACAGGGACAGGTTGAAGAAGACTAATGTCTAATATCTGTGTTAGAAGAAGAGCCTCAATGCCACGTACCAATTGCAAAGAAAGCATTTGATGGGAATCATGTGAAAGAGTCTTCCCAGCAATTAAAAGTAAGAAAGACCAACCCTAAACTGAGTCTGATGTATTCCTCTACCCTTCCTGCCCTCCTTTCTCTTCCCTAACAATCTGACACACTTTCTTCTATTCTTTAATTGAACCCAGTCATAAAGGTCAAGAGGTCAACAGGATCCATCCATTGGTTAAGCCGCCACAAACACACGCACGCAAGCTCACACACAAGCACACAAACACACACGTACACACACACATCCACATCCACATGTCTGGTAGGCATTATTACCGTCTCCCCCAGTCTGAAGTAGACTCCGTCCATTTCCACCAATGAGAAGGTCTCCATGATAGAATCTTTCCTGATCTCCACCTTCATATTGGATGCCAGGTGTCGGGCCCAGACCACCAGGTAGCCCAAGGGGAGTCCCGAGGTCGTCACCCCACTGAAGGTGCATCACAGGTGGACACTGCTGCCCACCAGTTCTGGGGCGATCACAGGCTTGTAGGATAATGCAGGGAGACTTGCTGAGCAAGGGAAAGATGAGGGATGAACAAGAAGTTGATATCAAGGACCAACCAGACATGATTAAATAATACTATTTATTTGAGCTTGTTGTAGTTGTTTACCTTTGCATCGCCCATTGACTTCCACCTCACCCGTGGGGCATAATTCAGGTCCAAATTCTGATATGGCTAAAAACAAGAAAAATACAGTTAGACCTTTATTTTTGGTATTTCCTTAATTCCACTGTGTACTTGAAGGCTTTAGATCAGAGCGAACGAGTAGAGCAGCAGACATATCTTAAGGCTAATAACAAATTCCAAATTCCAGCGAAGCAGTCACCCATACATCCCATCACACCAAACTGACAGTGATTCTGTAATCCTAATTCACCTTTGGCACAATATCCCATACACCCCTGGGTGGGCTGCAGGTAGTACAGGAGAAACTCTCCACAGTTGCGCAATGAGATGGGGATGCGGAAGAGGCAGCAGTCCTTGGTGCTCCCGTGGAAAAACTGCCAGGTGGCACACGCCGAGAGCTGGCGGACCTTCCCTGGGTGGGGCAACGAGCTATCAGTCAGAGACAGCCACACAGGCGCCTGGGTGCCACATCTGTTCATCTGGAGAGAAGATAATGACCCGTATTCACAAAGCATCTCAGAGTAAGTGCTGATCCAGGATCAGTTTTGCCTTTTAAATTGTAATGGATATGAGGGGGGACTTGATCCTAGATCAGCACACCTACTCTGAGACACTTTGGGAAAAAGCTTCCACCTGTCTTGTTGCTACTCATTATACAGTTTACACTCAACTTTTCACGATCAACAAAAAGCAAATTCAAGAAGCAAAAACTAAACACAGCTGTATTGAATGAGGTCAGTTGTATGGACTCATTTACATGGAAATTAATCATGTAATTCATGCCTTGCAGTTTGGATGTTTATAAAGAATAATCCTTATAATTCTCATAATACACCACACTTTAAATATTGGATGCACAACATGTTTCCTCATGAAAACCACTTGATTAAATACAGTATCTTCAAGTAAATTCAAGAAAATCCCCCCCACTGTGAAGAGTTAATCATAGCTTTGCCTGTATCGATGGTTCTAAATGGTAAATAAAACAGGCCCTAAAATGGAGCCTTGTGGAACCCCTTTACACACTAGGTGCAAGATGGCTAAGGTTTAACAGCTTTAGCTTACTTCCACACAGCTGGTGGGCATCTCTGCAGGCTTGTTATTAATGCTGAAGCGGTACCATCCTGGAGAGAGGGAGTGATCACAGATCAGGTCCTGTATAGCAGTGTTCTGCAGATCACTGGAGTCAAAGTCCACGCTGTGATACGGGTTCCTCAACATGCGGTAACCTCCCAGGTAGCACTCTGGGGCTGGGGGAGACAGAATGACAAGGTTAGAAAGAAAACACGTTACATTCACAGGATACATTTTATTTTTAAGATGAACGTATTTGGAACATAAAAGTCTTTCTGGGTAGTTACTGAGATGTCAACCTGGACTGTGGAGGAAGGGAGGGTTGGAGGGAGTGAGGGAGTGAGGGAGTGAGTGGGGCATGGTAGCAAAACAAAGTAGCAAAATATGTCATTCCAGTGGCTCTATATCTTCAGTCAGATCATTAAAGGGTGGAACTAGAGTTAATTTACTGTAACCTTCAGAGGGAGAGATGAGGAGGGTATATTCAAACAGGTAAAAATAACACTCATTCATTTACCTAACTCCCCTCCTTTCTAAACTCAACCCTGGAGGGTTAGACAATAAAGCCAGCGATCCATGACAAGGTCTGAACATAGCTCGCAGCTGAAGGCTAAAAATGGAGAGAAAAGGACTTTAAAGTCAGATTTCTCACATCCCATGTCTATTCAAGTGTCAAAGAACCTGCACCAATATCACACTCTGTCTACAATAAAGCAATGCTCTGCCTTCTTAACAACATTATACATGACATTTTAGTCATTCAGCAGACACTCTTATCCAGAGCGACTTACACTAGTGAATGCATTCATAAATTTTTTTTTCTTCTTTTTGTACTGGCCCCCCATGGGAATCAAACCCACACACCATGCTAGTGTTGCACACACCATGCTAGTGTTGCACACACCAGGTGCACACACCATGCTAGTGTTGCACACACCATGCTAGTGTTGCACACACCATGCTAGTGTTGCACACACCATGCTAGTGTTGCACACACCATGCTTTACCAACTGAGCCACAGGGAAAACGAGGCAGGTCCTACAGATTATCAACCAGGCAGGTCCTATAGGCCCTAGTTTTGTTGCACCTTGACTGCTGTTCAGTTGTGTGGTCAGGTGCCACAGAAAAGGACTTAGAAAAATTGCAATTGGCTCAGAACAGGGCAGCACGGCTGGCCCTTGGATGTACACAGAGAGCTAATATTAATAATATGCATGTCAATCTCTCCTGGCTGAAAGTGGAGGAGAGATTGACTTCATCACTACTTTTATTTATGAGAGGTATTGACATGTTGAATGCACCAAGCTGTCTGTCTAAACTACTGGCACACAGCTCGGACACCTATGCATACCCCACAAGACATGCCACAAGAGGTCTCTTCACAGTCCCCAAGTCCAGAACAGACTATGAGAGGCACACAGTACTAGATAGAGCCATGACTACATAGAACTCTATTCCACATCGAGTAACTGACGCAAGCAGTAAAATTAGATTTAAAAACAGATAAAAAAAACACCTTATGGAACAGCGGGGACTGTGAAGCAATACAAACATTGCATGCACACACACACACACACACACACACACACACACACACACACACACACACACACACACACACACACACACACACACACACACACACACACACACACACACACACACACACACACATACACACACACACACACGGATTTAGTACTGTAGATATGTGGTAGTGGTGGAGTAGGGGCCTGAGGGCACACAGTGTGTTGTGAAATCTGTCAATGTATTGTAATGTTTTAAAATTGTATAAACTGCCTTCATTTTGCTGGACCCCAGGAAGAGTAGCTTTGGCAGCAGCTAATAGGGATCCATAATAAATACAAATACAAATACACTTGTAGCGTCGTGTGTGTAGGTGGCAGGGAAGTCAGGCGCAGGAGAATCGAACTTGGTATAAAATGGAGTAGTTTAATAGCGTTTAACAAAACTCCAAAACCAAGGTACACAATAAATACAGTGTTTTCCAACTGCTTACACACAAAATCTTTTCATGTCACACGATTTTTGAAACCTCTCACTCAAAGTGCAAAACTACACACCAAATATCCAAAACCATAAGCTATTTCTCAGCCTTTGACTCAGTTGTCAATTGCATAAAACACTTTTTTCAAAACACTACACACAATTCTCGACCTAAAACACAAAAATCTATCAGGAAGTGACTTGCTTTCCTTTTCCAAACACAACCAATCAAAATGCTACACTTATTCACCAGGTCACACACACACTCCTCACATGTGCAAACACTAATTGCTTAACTGATCACTAACCAATCACTGCTTTACTGTAGTATAGGCCTATAAATAGGTCAAAGGGCAGATTACCTGTTTTGAACAATGGATGCCAACAATGGACAGAGAGCCAGAGGAGTAGGAGGGAGAGGCAGGGGACAACAATGAGGACAAATTCAAAGACGAAGAGTTGGAATAGGAAGAAGCGGACGAGGGCAAAGAGAAGGAAGGAGAGCCATCTCTGATGAGATTAGGGCAACACTTGTTGATCATGTGATCAACCACAGTTTGACCATGAGAGGCTGGACTGCGAGTCCAGCCCAACTTGAGTCGATTTACAGTGGCGTCCATAATTCAAACCTTCAGAAATGAGAACAGGTATGCAACTATCTAATGACTATTTTAGCATTACAGTAATGTACTGTAAAATACATATGGCCTTCCCTGTAGCTCAGTTGGTAGAGCATGGTGTTTGCAACGCCAGGGTTGTGGGTTTGATTCCCACGGGGGGCCAGCACAGGAAAAAAAAATGTATGAAATGTATGCATTCACTACTGTAAGTTACTCTGGATAAGAGTGTCTGCTAAATGACTAAAATGTAAAAAAAAATTATAGTATTGCGTAAACATTTGTAACTCTAAGCCATCCATTTACTGCACTGCATTGAATGAATGAAGTTGGTTATGCTGTACTACCTTTTTTTGTACATTGTTTACAGTTCCTTTGCTGAACACATACTGTGTTTGAATTCTGTACAGAGTGGAAAGGCAAAGACATCATGGAGGACGCTTGTTTACAGCTGTACAAGAGACTGCAATTATAAATGTGGTTTTGGCCAACAATGCAATTAGGATTCGAGAGATAAGAGAGCATATCTTGAATAATGACACCATATTTAACAACATCAATGCTGTAAGCCTGTCGACCATACAACGCATCCTCCAACGGCACCGAGTGACGATGAAACAACTTTACAAGGTGCCATTTGAGAGAAACTCTGACAGAGTCAAGAATATGCGACATGACTTTGTAGAGGTATGTATACTTCCAGTACTTCAGACATACCATATTTACTCATCTGTATATCCTTTTGTCTGTTACAGAGTATTGGAGCTGGATGCCCATGTAATTCGCCATTCATTTATTTATGTGGATGAGGTTGGCTTCAACCTCACCAAAACCACGCGCCGCGGAAGAAATGTAATAGGACAGAGGGCAATTACCAATGTCCCTGGGTGTGCTGCCATCACTCAAAATGGGGTCCTCCATCACAATGCCACACTGTGTCCTTACAACACCGGCCATATGCTCACTTTTCTGGATGCAATTTACACAATGCTTGTCCCTGATCCAGATCAGGAGCCTACTAGATTTGTGGTTTTATGGGACATTGTTAGTTTTCACCGGGCTGTTCTGGTCCAAAACTGGTTTGCCACCCATCCACAATTTGTAGTTTTGCACCTACCCCCATATTCACTTTTTCTAAATCCCATAGAGGAATTATTCTCAGCCTGGCGCTGGAAAGTGTATGATCGCCAACCCTATGCCCGCATGCCGCTTCTCCAGGCAATGGAGGACGCATGTGGGGACATAGAGGTTGCCTCTGTCCAAGGTTGGATACGCCATGCTAGGAGATACTTCCCTTGATGTTTGGCAAGAGAAAACGTATCTTGTGATGTGGACGAAGTATTGTGACCAGACCCAGCCCGGAGAAGAGATGAAGCGTAGCTTAGCACTGGTGACTACCAGTGCTACGTGTTCACTATGGTGTTGAATGATCAATTACAAAACATAGCATGTTACACATTTTGTTACAGTACCCCCAAATGATGTTACATATTTCGTATCATTTGGATGCAGCAACAGTCTGCCCCCCTTGGCTAATGAAGGTTTGTCTTGGGCTGAGAGTTCCCTAGAGACTATTTATGACATTACCTCATGACAGTGCTGTAAACTCTGTTAAAGGCCAATTTGACTAGGTTAACCAAACAGCAACAGCCCAGTCTCACCTCTGTCATCCTCTCCTATGGAAAACATGGCTGTTTGGAAAACCTTTGACCTTCGTGCTTGGAGATAATTAGTTCCCAGACACAGACATGGCGTATGTATGCAGAGAGAGGATTTGTAAATACAACACATGCTCTCAAATTTGGACGGCAAGGAAATATAAATCATTTTCAGTGTTGCCCTCCAGACCTTGTTGAAGACTGAATGTGGCCTCTGGGGCAAAATGAGTTAGATACTCCTGCTGTATGAAGTAACTTGATTGGATGGAATTTGGTATTTTATTAGGATCAACATTGTTTCAAAAGCAGCAGCTACTCCTCCTGGGGTCCACACAAAACATGACATAAAGAACATCAATAGACAAGAACAGCTCAAGGACAGAACTACATAAAAAAAATACATATCAATGCATACACACAAACTATCTAGGTCAAATAGGGGAGAGGCGTTGGTTTGCTGTTTATTTGAGCAATATGAGATGGAAGGAAGTTCCATGCAATAAGGGCTCTATATAATACTGTACGCTTTCTTGAATTTGTTCTGGATTTGGGGACTGTGAAAAGACCCCTGGTGGCATGTCTGGTGGGGTAAGTGTGTGTGTCAGAGCTGTGTGTAAGTTGACTATGCAAACAATTTGGGATTTTCAACACATGAATGTTTCTTATAAAAAGAAGTGATGCAGTCAGTCACTCAACTCTTAGCCAAGAGAAACTGGCATGCATATTATTTATATCAGCCCTCTGATTACAATGAAGAGCAAAATGTACTGCTCTGTTCTGGGCCATCTGCAACTTAACTAGGTCTTTCCTTGCAGTACTGTACCACACGACTGGACAATAATCAAGATTAGACAAAACTAGAGCCTGCAGAACTTTTTGGAGTATTGTATCAAAAAAGCAGAGCATCTCTTTATTACGGACAGACCTCTCCCCATCTTTACAACCATTGAATCTATATGTTTTGACCATGACAGTTTACAATCTAAGGTACCGGCAACTAATTTAGTCTCCTTAACTTGTTCAACAGCCACACCATTCATTACCAGATTCAGCTGAGGTCTAGAACTTAAGGAATGATTTGTACCAAATACAATGCTCTTAGTTTTAGGGATGTTCAGGACCAGTTTATTACTGGCCACCCATTCCAAAACAGACTGCAACTCTTTAAGGGTTTCATGACTTTATTAGCTGTGGTTGCTGATGCGTACATGGTTGAATCATCAGCATACATGGACACACATGCTTTGTTTAATGCAAGTGGCAGGTCATTGGTAAAAATAGAAAAGAGTAGCGGGCCTAGAGAGCTGCCCTGCGGTACACCACACTTTACATATTTGACATTACAGAATCTTCCATTAAAGAAAACCCTTTGAGTTCTATTACATAGGCAGCTCTGAATCCACGATATGGCAGAGGTTGAAAAGGCATAACACATAAGCTAAGACTTCATCCAAAATGTTACCCTTCTCCCTACATAGTGCAATACTTTTGACCAGAGCCCTAAAGACACAAGCATTATATAGGGAATAGGGGTGCCATTTGAGACACAGACTAGGTGACACACAACAACAGGCTCCCCAGCAGGAGTGTGGCATCATGATCTGACCTATGACCCCAACCATGGTGCTGCTAGTGTAAGAATGCTTTGTTGTCTCATGAGGAGATGGTCATCAGAGTCCATTCTCAGGGCAGTTGTTTAGTGGTTTAATTGAGACTCTCTGACTACACACACACATGCACAAACGCACACACGCTCGCACGCACGCGCACACACACACACACACACACACACACACACGTGCGCACTCACCCACACACACAACATGCTGTGGTGAACTAAAGGGTCAGGGCCCATTCTTTGATTTATTTGTTGTGACAACTCTGCTGAAGTAGCAAATGACCCGCTGATTCGATGTGGGAGAGGATAGAAGAAACACCAAGGAACTAGTGCTTACTCTCCCTAATGGTATAACTACTAGTCCCCTGCACTGTAAACCCCAATGTGCTGCCATTACTCAAAACCTTTGAGGAAACCCGTTGCACTTAAAGGGATAATTCGGGATTTTGGAAATTAGGCCCTTTATCTACTTCCCCAGAGTCAGATGAACTCGTGGATACCATTTTTATGGCAGTTTGAAGGAAGTTGTTAACTAGCGGTAGCGCAATTGCTAACTAGCGTTAGCATAATTACTGGAAATCTATGGTATCTGCTAGCATTCTAGCAGATACACATAGACTTCCAGTCATTGCGCTCACTCTAGTTAACTTTGGCTTGCAAAACTACATCTAACTTCCTTCATACTTGACACAGAGACAATAAAATGGTATTCACAAGTTCATCTAACTCTGGGGAAGTATATAAAGGGCCTCATTGCCAAAATCCTGAAGTATTCCTTTAATATATATGAATACGGTCACCAAAAGGGATTTTGTAGTCATTACTCAAACTGACAGTAGTGGTGTGTGGGTAAAACCACACACCAAGCCAGTAAAAAAGCCATATCACAACCTATGTTATGATATTTGCGTAGTTTGCTCTATAACCTATTTCTTCATATGCCACTGTGGTATACAATAAAGACGTGACAAAAAAAAGACAACAGTCAGTTAGTGGCGGAATAAGTTTTACTAAACATATATTTGTTTCTTCACAAAACCGGAGAGCAACATCTGTCCGGTCAAGTCCACACCCTACTTGTAGACTACCGTAATTTCCGGACTATAAGCCGCAACTTTTTTCCCACGCTTTGAACCTCGCGGCTTAAACAATGACGCGGCTAATATATGGATTTTTCCCGCTTTCAATTTTTTTTGAAAGGAGATGACTTCAGTGGTTTCAGTGCACAGGAGGAGGAAGATAGTGACCAATGTCTTTCTTGGTAGGCTACTGTTTACTGCAAATTGTTTATTTTTTGTTACAAGCCGTGTTTCGTTAAAGCCTATTTATTTTTGTTACAAGCCGTGTTTCGTTAAATCCTATTTATTTTTGTTACAAGCCGTGTTTCATTAAAGCCTTTTTATTTTTGTTACAAGCCGTGTTTCGTTAAAGCCTGTTAAAGTTAATTTGTTTCAATGTACCAGTAGGCACCTGCGGCTTATAGACATGTGCGGCTTATTTATGTTCAAAATAATATATTTTTTTTAATTCAGTGGGTGCGGCTTATATTCAGGTGCGCTCAATAGTCCGGAAATTACGGTAGTTGAAAGCTAATGCCATCCTCCTCTCTTTCATGTTGGCAAAACGGTCTAAGGCTCTGTATGCTTTTAGTTTTAGTTTTCATAGGCTACCTAGCTAAAATGCTTGCTAGCCTAATTACCTCGCATGGACAACAATGAACCATCTAAGTTAGCTAGCTTGTTAACGTGAGACTACTAGGCTACATCTAGGCTACATATTGAACCTCAGTTGTCTCAGGCCAGTGGCACAATATATTAATTTATGGTTAGATCAGAATCGGCGTCATAATCATTGGCCTGTACAGAGAATTAAGTCAAAATCACAAGTCCAAATTGGTGTGAAGCAAAATCCAAATGGGCCTCCCTTGAGGGCATTTTGCTGCACCAGGACAACCCATAGTTGAGCTCAGCTTAACGCTGATTGGCCAATTATTTTTTATTTTTTTTTATCAAGGGAGGATTCTCAAATGGGATCAATCAATGAATGCTACGGTGGTAACATGTCATGCTCTTTTGTTCCACAAAGCATCAGATACATGGGCTACACATACTGAGACAGAGGGCCTCACTCGGAGGATTTCTCTGGTGAGACTCAGCCACTTGCGAATTGATGGAAAATTCTGATAATACAGAGACTAAATATAAATCATTTTTATTTGTCAAACATTTGGGGAAGCCTGGCTTCCCTTGGTATCCATGAATACATGCCATTGCAAATGGATAGAGTCCCTGTGACCCTGGAAGGGGCCCAGATTTGAGTTGTATCAGCTTGAACATTTCGAGTAATGTCCCCACTAAGCCACTCCTCGAATATAATTTCCCAGTGTGCCTTGCCTTTTTGAGTGAATTGTAAAGTTACCACCCATGACTGTATTTGTTAGTGACAGAGACATGGTTGTTGAATTCATTCATTTTCAGTCCTGTGGCCTTCACTAAGTGAGTTCCTAGGTGAATGTTATCATTATAATTAAACTCTTTATGACTATACAGTACATATCTCATAAGGCCTTATTTTTTACACTAATACAGTGGCCTGAAACTCATGGTTTATAGGCCACATCAGGCCTGCAAGTAGGGTTGCAAAATTTCAGTAACTTTCCAAAAAATTCCCTGATTTTCTACAAATCCTTGAAGGATTTCCAGGAATCTCCCAACCGAAAGTTCTGGAAAACCTCGGAAATTTACCAGAATTTTGCAACCATACCTGCAAGTCACATTATGCTGGCTTGCAAAGTGATATGTAAATCCTACTGGAATCCAGCCAGAGTTAAGATTTCCAACAGTTGAAATATTTATTCACCCACAAACTGCATTCATAATGACTGCCAGTGATAGGACACAGTGTGAGGAGACTACCTAAGCCATTTAAACTGGAACAACCATTTCAGTAACGGGTGCAAAAAATCTAACTAAATAGCATGTGTAGCATAACATTAATTAATTAATCACTTAATGTACATGCAAAAACACAGATATTAAATACAATTTTAAAAAATCTACCTGCAATAGCACATGCTAGGAACAAAAGTTAATTTGTTATCATAACTTAAAATATAGTTGATGTGACTTCTCATTTCGTTTTGAGTCAGTACCACAGAAACAATTTAAGCGATAATGACTTTTAATTTACTTTGGGTTCAATTTACTAGAAGTATTTGAGTTAAAAATGCCTTGGGGCTTACATTGTAGGGGAGAAAAGGTCCAACTCCGAGTCTACAATGGTCATAGTTTAAGATGCCATTCATTACTTGATTCATAATCTAACAGTGGCATACATGTACTGTACTGTCCCACATAGGCTATATTTATAATGCTGTATTGAAATTGTTTTAATGTTGTATTACTGGTAACATAGTTACAATCCTGTAAAGCTGCCCCCAACAAAACTCCTTAAAGCATATCTACTTATCTACTTGTTGGCTGGTGGTGAGCGACAGGTATGCAAGGCTTTAGAACTAGACACCAAATTACACAGCAGCACAGCCTCTTATTGTGTTCTCAGCAACTGGCTACAGTGCCAAGTTCTCCAGCAGCTTGCATGTCTAAAACACTTAGGCCTACAATATTACGCATTATATACAACTTATATTATAGCCCTACTGTAAGGTGTTGAGAAAGAGACCTTAGCTACACAGCGCCAATTTCTCCAGCTGTTTGGATTTCTAGAACAGTTAGAATAATAGAGAGTCCGGTGCATTATTACTTAAGGTGTCAAAGCGTAACAATAGCCACAGAGCTATACCATACTATACTATGATTGTTTAACAGTATTTCATTTAGAAGTAGAACAACAAAAGGCTGGTTTAGATACCAAGGGAGACATTCGTTCCACCTCCCCCAAAAGCAACCCAGACTGTAACTGTATGTAAGGCTATAATGATTTTCAGCACTGCTATATTGTCTGCGGGTGTGTCCAATAAACTGATGCTTTCTTACCATATGGTCCATACCGCCATATCACACTGTCTTAAATCTGATGCAGCTGTCTGACAATGGAAAAGTTTGAGAAAATGTTCTGATCCTCTCAAGTTTTATCTATAAATTGTTATGAAAAAGTATCTGGAGGAGTGAAAGAACACTGAAAATACACTTTATATTATTCCCTGGACCATAATAAGTAATCAAACTGCAAAGCTCTCATCAGTCAACAATTGTACGCTAAACTACATTTTGTTATCTTCCTTTTTTATCAAGGGCAATAGTCGAGGCATTCACGTCTTACTGTACCTTTTTAAAACATGATTTATTCGACTTACCTAACTGGGCGAGCGCTCTCAACTGCATCAAATAGAGAAACACAATGCGCAGATATCCCGGGAATGACGCATGTGAGAGGCTGCAAACCGCGCAATCCATAGTAGCGGTTCACAATTTCACCGAAGGAAAAGGTGGCACAAATTTTCACAGAGGTTAAATCCCATTTGAGAATCCTCGAAAGTTTTCAAAATGTTCTTGAGTGACAAAATAGTACTCGTTTAGTTGTTTCAGAGCCGTGGTTCCTCAGATTGTATTAACGGTTGAATCCGTGGGAAGTTTTAGAGCGTTCTTTTCTTTTCAACCAACTTTTCTAATCAAGACACAAGTTGCTCAGTCTTACAAGGAGGAGAGAGGACAGCACATCCCGCTTTCAAGTCCACATACTAACCCTCGGGGTGTAGGTGGACCCTCTTGAAGAATCCATACTGTGACAATAGTCTTTGGCAAATTCAACTGGGACAAAGCCTCAAATATTTTTGTGGGAAATCGAAACTTTTTTTGTGAATAGAAATGTTATTACAATATACAAAAAATATAATTGACCAATTTATGATATTAGCTTAATTATAATTTAGATCATGTTGATTGAATCCAGGTTGTTGGTGTAATCTCAAAACTGATTTAGCCCACTGAGCTAAAGCCTAGACATTCATTCTGGGAACTAACATGAATATTGGGAACTATTCCCCACATGCTCCTTTTTCCATCTGATTTAGAAATGCTGCAGCTATGTTGTTTATTCTCACACTGACTGACCAGCCAATAACACCGTAATCCCCTAAATGTATGTGAGCAGAATAGAGAGAGAGAGTCATCCCACTGTCGATGCTGTGCCATAGAATGTGGATCTGTTGTAATGTATAGTCATTGCTTTGTCCAGATGCCATCTATTAGACTTGGCTTGCCTTCATTCTAGCCTGGTCTGGAAGTAGAGCTGTGGCTCTGCTGAATGGCATGGCCCTGCTTATGGCCCTGCAGTGGCTCTAGATTCTCCCAGCCTCCCCCAGACAGATGCCCTGGATTAATGGTTGGAGACAGTGGCCTGGGCTGGTCTCGCATGTCACAGCTCAGCCAACGAAGCACACATGTATGCCGGTGCCAGGATGGGTTCAGCTGTCCAACATGGTCTCTGTCCAATAAACGTAGAACAAATACAGTATGGAGGGAAAAGGGTTGGAGACATACTGCAGGGCAGGTGCCTCCCTCATCTTTCGTCTGCCTCTAACCCGATTCCACAAACAGACTACATTGAGTCAGAAGTTGTGTCCAGTCAGTTTCTCTTAACCAGATACTACATGCCCTGTCTTAAGGGTTGGTGACAAGCTGTAGGGCAGGTGCCAACTTCCACTCCTGTCTGCCTTTGGATGACCCAGGCCTCGATGGAAACAGGACGAAAACATGGTTGGACTACTTAAATCAGAATTTTGTTTTTTGTTGAAAATTGGTTTGTGGCGCAGCGGTCTAAGGAATTGTATTGCCGTGCTGGAGGCGTCACTACAGACCCGGTTCGATCCCAGGCTGTGTCGCATCCGGCCGTGACCGGGAGACCCATGAGGCGGCGCACAATTGGCCCAGCATCGTCTGGGTTAAGGGAGGATTTGGCTGGCCGGGATGTCCTTGTCCCATCACACTCTAGTGACTCCTTGTGGTGGGCCAGGCGCATGTACGCTGACTTTGGTCTCCAGCTGTTTCCTCCGACATATTGGTGTGGCTGGCTTCCCGGGTTAAGCGAGCAGTGTGTCAAGAAGCAGTGCGGCTTGGCGGGGTCGTGTTTCGGAGGACGCATGGCTCTCGAGCTTCGCCTCTCTCTCGAGTCCATACGGGAGTTGCAGCGATTGGAAAAAACTGTAACTACCAATTGGATACCATGAAATTGGGGAGAAAAATGTCTGTTTGTTAAGAAATGCGACCCAGGAGTCACCCTCCCGTCTGCCTCACCCAGGCATGGAACTGACATCTCTACCATGAGTCAAACTATATAGCTAACAGCCCATCTACCGTGGGTCATCCCAAATGGCACCCTATTCCCTACATAGTGCACTACTTTTGACCAGGGCACATAGGGCTCTGGTCAAAAGTAGTGCACGATAGAGGAAATATGAGGCTGCTTGGGACAAAAGCCTTGAGTCAGACGTTGTGTATGTGATGTTGATGTGAGCAGGTCATTGGGTCAAAGATGAGATGAAGCCTAATAGAAAGTTTACTGTCCTGGAGCAGGTTTTACTGGGATTGCTGCTAATCTTTACTGTTTTTCCTGTATGTGGACATCGCAAGTCTGGCAATACATACTGCTGCTGTTGTGGACTTGAGTCAGCCTGCTGCAGAGGAAAAGTTCAATAGAGTAACCAGCCTCAGAAATTGCAGCCCAAATAAACGCTTCACGGAGTTCAAGTAAGAGACACATCTCAACATAAACTGTTCAGAGGAGACTGCGTGAATCAGGCCTTTATGGTTGAATTGCTGCAAAGAAACCACTACTAAAGGACACCAATAAGAAGAAGAGACTTGCTTGGGCCAAGAAATACAAGCAATGGATATTAGACCGGTGGAAATCTGTCCTTGGTCTGATGAGTCCAAATTAGAGATTTTTGGTTCCAACCGCCATGTCTTTGTGAGACGCAGAGTAGGTGAACGGAATATCTTTGCATGTGTGGTTCCCACCGTGAAGCATGGAGGAGGAGGTGTGATGGTGTGGGGGTGCTTTGCTGGTGACACTGTCTGTGATTTATTTTGAATTCAAGGCACACTTAACCAGCATGGCTACCACAGCATTCTGCAGCGATACGCCATCCTATCATTTGTTTTTCAACAGGACAATGACCCAACACACCTCCAGGCTGTGTAAGGGCTATTTGACCAAGAAGGAGAGTGATGGAGTGCTGCATCAGATGACCTGGCCTCCGCAATCACCTGACCTCAACCCAATTGAGATGGTTTGGGATGAGTTGGACTGCAGAGTGAAGGAAAAGCAGCCAACAAGAGCTCAGCATGTGGGAACTCCTTCAAGACTGTTGGAAAAGCATTTCAGGTGAAGCTGGTTGAGAGAATGCCAAGAGTGTGCAAAGCTGTCATCAAGCCAAAGGGTGGCTACTTTGAAGAATCTTAAATATAAAAAATCTATTTTGATTTGTTTAACACTTCTTTGGTTACTACATGATTCCATATGTGTTATTTCATAGTTATGATGTCTTCACTATTATTCTACAATGTAGAAAATAGTAAAAAATAATGAAAAATCCATGAATGAATAGGTGTGTCCAAACTTATGACTGGTACTGTAAAAAACAATAATATAGGAACAAGGTGGACACTCTATATATAAAAAATAATATATATACAGTATATATTTTGCTTAGAAAACTTCTGGGGCCAAACAATATCACCAGTAGACTGCCTATTGGGGGAATCCTGCTATAGTGCCTAACCACTGATTTTACTGATGTCTAGCTAAAGTGAAAGTAGACCCTTGTCTGTTGTAAATCCACACATCTCCAAAGATATTACTTTGGATTTCCATGAGAAGAAACTTCATAAAATGTTCATAGCAAAGAAGGTGTCTGATACCCATCAGACTTCCTCCTGTAGCCTACTGTGTGGGTCTTCCTACCTTATGCCAAAGCTACTTCTCACTAGAACGAGCAAACGAACAAGGTTGTGACAGGTTTCATACAGTGCCCACCCTGTGCCTACTTCCTTTCAAAGTGTCGGCTCCCGCAGTGTTCAAAGAAATGAACGTACCCTCCTCATTAGTTCACTTGTGAGGTCCGTTCTTAAGTGTTTGTTTAGACAGTTACCTTTCCTGTTACATAGCCTAAGCAGGGGAGACTGGGGAAGTTGTAACACTTTTGGGCTTTCTATGGTACTTGTGGTACTCTCTAATGGTGTATCTTCAGTAACTGTAACCTATGCAATATTTACAAGCCTTGTCAATTTACACTCCAATTATTAAATTATAACAGGGAACTCAAATATTATTACAAAGAACATGACGTACTGTAACTATTTTATTCACCGTCTGCAGAATCTCCTGTGGACAGATTCTGCGCAGCTGACCAAATTACATGAGATTTTACTTCTGGATTAAGAAGATACAGTCTGCACACCAGCAGCCAATTAACACAGCAAGGGCTGATGTTTCCATAATACACTGGAGCACATTCCTGGTGACGGTCTTCTGAAACAGGATCGGAAAGCAGAGCAGCATAGCCACCCCATATGATCTGAGGTGAATAGGAAGTTCGACTGAGGCGGATATTGGAGAGAAATGTTTCTTGTATTCCTAAGGTTATATTCAAGATAATCTTTGAAAGACTGCTACTTTAACTTTAGCTGGTCAGGTTCTGGATCCCTGAGAATATATTCCAGAGGTGGTTCTGGCTCTGTCTTTTTAATCCACATTTGTGATCAAAATGGAGTTGTAGACTGGGGAGACGTATTGTCAAAGGAAGTATTATTACTTAACGGTAAATAGTGATTGTAGGCTTCCTGCTTGGCTGAGGAGAATAGCACTAAGTATAAGGTATTTTGTGGGTGGTTTAGAAAATAAATGCCTTTAGTCTAAATATAGGGCCCATGACAAAACCCAGGTGTTTCTAGCATTTTAATTCAAACGTTTGGGTCCATGTTTGTGATTATAGCTTATTCATTTCAGACTGACTAAAAGTAGGTAGGTAAGGTTTTGCATTAAAGAGATACTTTATAATAAACCATGAACTATAATTGACTATTTCATGGAAATAATTTTATTGTCTTCTAACAATAGCTCTAATTGGGGGATAGACCCGGTCAATGATGAGTCCTGTATGATCATACTTAAGTTCCCTCTCCTCAGTTCCTTGAAAACGTTGTTCCTCTCGACTGTGCTACCTAAAATAGTAGCCTACTCATGGTAGGTAAAGCTAACTTTACTGGGGAGAAGGCATTCTCTAGAAGCCAATTGATGTCCTCTCGCTCCCTGAGAACGACAAACGAGATCCCACGGCTAACGTTAGACCTTGAACAATACCAGATGTCACATAGCTTTTTACTGTGAGAAAACACAGAATGAAAACACAGCACTGAAGAATGGAATGTCAATAACAGCATTTTGTAACATATTGGATGTTAATTGTGCATGTGTAGTTGTTTTGAGTGATTTACAATGTGGCATGGGTGGATTGAGAGATGAATCCCTGTTGATGGATTTCTTGTTAGTTAGAAAGGAAGAGACGAGCCTATCTATCTACGATTGAAAGTTTTCAAGTAGTGTTGACTCCCATGAGAGTCACCAACCAATGAAAAGACAGCATTCAAGAGTAGCATTCCATACAGCAATACAGGGTTCCCATCAAATAAGTACAAAGTAAATATCACAACCCAGGCTACTTTCAATGTATATTATATAATAAGGTGTCTGCTAGCCATGAGTTTCTCTCACCTTTTCAAATGGTAAATTCCTTGACAGATCCTCAAAACTGTTTCTGACACAATCTGGATACTCTGCGTGGCCCTTGGTTAGAGAGGGTGGGAAAATCACAGGGAGGCTGACAACACAACCAGCCCTCTGCAGTGTGTGCAGACAGGTGTGCTTTCAGATAAGGAGCAGCTAGTGGAATATAAACTGTGCATAGTAGAATACAGAGGAGCTGTGAGACTCAGTCCCCGAAGGAAAACCCAACCATTGTGCATGCAGAGCCGAGAAAATCATTCTGATCACCAGGATACAGTACATTGAATATAGTAGTGCCCCACACAATCTCATGAGCGCTCATGTTGCTGAAGTAATTTACTGTTCTCCATTGCTTTTGAAAATATCTGTTCATGGAAACAAAATGTGATAATGTACAACAGTTGCCTGGTTTTGGTGCTGTGGCTTAACTGAGAAAGAAAGGACATTTGCAAGAATGCAGTGACGCAAAACAACTTAAGGGACATACAGTGCCCCCTACTGACCCAACAATTACCACCCCCAAAGACAATCAACAGGTAAAGGAACAGTCCTGGGCCCGGAGGCTATCGTTCTAACGATGAACTTAGCCTTAAGATGCTTTTGGGAAACTGGGCCCAGACATGTTCACTCAGTTGCAATGTTTTTAAGTCTGAGCAAAAGGTCCTGTTTGCAATCAAATTGGCGAACCAGAGGTATACAACAATACATTTTTATATAAAAAACAGCAACACATATCTATATATATATATATATATATATATATATATATATATATATAGATAGATAGATAGATAGATAGATAGATAGATAGATAGATAGATATGAGCAGTAGTGTATTTGAAAGGTCAAGAAACCCCCCATTTATTACATATCGATGTACTGTACAGTTTTGTATAAAAGTACTACACGTAATATCTTGTCAGAAAATACAAGCCAAACTGGACATATATAAATCATATATAAAATTATAAAACTTCTGTTACACCTTTTATCGTCATTTGAGAAGGTAAATACTGTATACATGAATGTAGGCTGTGACACCATAGTACACTTTTTTTTTGTCCTATCCTTGAAACACATTGATTAAAGCGATCAGCTGGTAACAGTTGCGAGCTCAAAGCATCATAGCAGGGACTACTTCAGTTGAAGGAAAGCATTGAAGGGAAGGTCATTTTCAGGTGCTGTTTTTCAGTGTAATGCAAAAGATACACATCGCAGTGTTGCCTGATGATGCCTCAGACATAACATGAAAACAGAAAATTCTAGTGTGATATGGACATATAAAAATCCTTCTTTTCATTTTGTACATGTATACAGCTCATATAAAAAATGATACCAATAGCGTACAGTAAAAGGCTATGCAACTGTCTCTCGTATAGTTGCCTCCAGTTTCTTTGGGAGTAGCTCGCTTCTCTCCTCGATATTGACGACGGGCTTCCGACAGTGCTGTCCCTGATCAAGGTATAACTTAGCGTATACTGGGTTGGAGTTTATGGCCTGGGGAAAAAAGCACAATAACCAAAGGAGAGTATTACTTTTACACTAAACACGGCCAGGAGGAGCGAATAACCATTTCACTGGCCTACACGATTTACATTAACTAGATTAATTAGTTATTAAAGTATTTCGTATCTTTCAGATGCCCAGCCTATTTGGATATATACAACAATTGACAGTGTTAATGTGATAAAGTATTTTGCAGCACGCCCAGAGCCTACATTATTGTTGCTTAACAACCAAGACAAGGACACGGTCACCGACATCCCACCAGGTGACTCGAGACAAGCTCTAGCCATGTGGAACACCAGCAGATGGTTCCTTTCAATTATAAACTGGGTGGGTCGAGCCCTGAACGTTGATTGGCTGGCAGACCGTATACCACGGGTATGACACAATATTTATTTGTACTTCTCTAATTACGTTGGTAATCAGTTTATAATAGCAACAAGGCACCTCGGGGGTTTGTGGTATATGGTCTACATACAGTATCACACCCCACTGGGCCTTATTGCTTAATTAAAACACATATTACACACATTCTGGAGGAAGCCTTTACCGTAGCTTTCATGAATACAACATGAGATCCTGAATTGTCTCATAAACCCCACTATGACCCCAATGGCCATGGCTTTGTATCAATATACAGTAGGCTTTTATACAGCATCTGTCCCAGAGAGGACAGGAAGTTCACAGGGAGTTCACCTGTCCAGGAAGGATCTCCTTAGGGAGATGATGTACTCCATCAGGGTGAACTGACAGAGTGTGCAGGTGACTGGACCTCACACCAACACACCAACCCTACAACACACAATGACAACATTAACATCACACACCAACCCTACAACACAACCATTACAGTTTAACCTTCCAGAATAGAATAGAATAAATCTTTGTCTATTGGCTACACGCCAATATCCACACTGGCATACCACTGAATCAATGTATTGGGCATGTGTTCAATGTAGTACGCTAGTGTGGGTATTGCGTAGCCCTTGTTAGTAACTCAGGGAAAAGGGAGGAAAAAGGAGTAAGCGTTTCCAAACCTTGTGTGGGTCTAGGGTGAAGCTTGGCTGAAGGTGATTCCCAGCATCAGAGTGATTGTCGTGGTCCATCTCATACATGTTGTACGAGGGGTTACCGATCTCTACGTTTAGCCCACCATTCGCCATGGGCTGCCGCTGGACTATTTTCCCCCTGTAAATCATAACATTGATGAGGTTAGAAAAGCATTATAAACCTTCATGACCGCTTACTATGATTAGCATGGCCATTAATCACACAACAGAACATGTACAGTGCCTTGTACAAGTATTCAGACCCCTTGACATTTTCTAAATTTTGATACGTTACAGCCTTATTCTAAAATGGATTAAATAAAAAAAAAAATCCAGGGCCTCCCAGGTGGCGCAGTGGTCTAAGGCACTGCATTGCAGTGCTAGCTGTGCCACCAGAGATTCTGGGTTCGCGACCGGGAGGCCCATGGGGCGGTGCACAATTGGCCCAGTGTCGTCCAGGTTAGGGAGGGTTTGGCCAGCAGGGATATCCTTGTCTCATCGCACACTAGCGACTCCTGTGGCGGGCCGGGCGCAGTGCACGCTGACCAGGTTGCCAAGTGTACTGTGTTTCCTCTGACACATTGCTGCGGCTGGCTTCCGGGTTGGATGTGCATTGTGTCAAGAAGCTTGGGTTGTGTTTCGGAGGATGCATAGCTCTCGACCTTCGCCTCTCCCGAGTCCGTACGGGAGTTGCAGCGATGAGACAAGACTGTAACTACTACCAATTGGATACCATGAAATTGGGGAGAAAAAAGGGTTAAAATAAAAAAATAAAAAATAAATCCTAAGAAATCTACACACAACACTCCATAATGACAAAGCCAAAACAGGTTGGTAAAAAACACAAATAGACCCTTTGCTATGAGACACAAAATTGAGCACAGGTGAATCCTGTTTCCATTGATCATTTTTTAGATGTTTCGCCAACTTGATTGGAGTCCACCTGTGGTAAATTCAATTGATTGAACATGATTTGGAAAGGCACACACCCATCTATATAAGGTCCCACAGCTGACAGTGCATGTCAGAGCAATAACCAAGCCGCGAGGTCGAACAAATTGTCTGTAGAGCACCGAGACAGGATTGTGTCAAGGCACAGATCTGGGGAAGGGTACCAAAACATTTCTGCAGCATTGAAGATCTCCAAGAACACAGTGGCCTTCTTAAATGGAAGAAGTTTGGAACCACCAAGACTCTTCCTAGAGCTGGCCGCCCAGCCAAACTGAGCAATCGGGGGAGAAGGGCCTTGGTCAGGGAGGTGACCAAGAACCCGATGGTCACTCTGACAGACCTCTAGAGTTCTTCTGTGGAGATGGGAGAACCTTCTAGAAGGACAACCATCTCTGCAGAACTCCACCAATCAGGCCTTTATGGTAGAGTAGCCAGACGGAAGCCAATCCTCCAATCCGTAAAAGGCACATGACAGCCAGCTTGGAGTTTGCCAAAAGGCACCTAAAGCCTCTCAGACCGTGAGAAACAAGATTCTCTGGTCTGATGAAACCAAGATTGAACTCTTTGGCCTGAATGCCAAGTGTCATGTCTGGAGGAAACCTGGTACCATCCCTACAGTGAAGCATGGTGGTGGCAGCATCATGCTGTGGGGATGTTTTTCCAGCGGAAGGGACTGGGAGACTAGTCCTGATCGAGGGAAAGATGAACGGAGCAAAGTACAGAGACTTCCTTGACGAAAACCTGCTCCAGAATGCTCAGGACCTCAGACTGGGGTGAAGGTTCACTGTGGCGTACATCAGGTCAGCCACCAGGGGGAGACTGGACCCCCTGGCCACCAGACCCCCTGGTCTGCCACATCACCTTCCAACAGGACAACGACTCTAAGCACACAGCCAAGACAACACAGGAGAGACTTCGGAACAATTCTCTGAACATCCTTGAGTAGCCCAGCCAGAGCCCAGACTTGAACCTGATCGAACAACTCTGGAAAGACCTGAAAATAGCTGTGCAGCAACACTCCCCATCCAACCTGACAGAGCTTGAAAGGATCTGCAGAGAAGAATTGGAGAAACTCCCAAAATACAGGTGTGCCAAGCTTGTAGCGTCATACTTAAGAAGACTCAATCGCTGCCAAAGGTGCTTCAAAAAGTACTGAGTAAAGGGACTGAATACTTGAGTAACTTTGGTATTTCAGTTTTACATTTTTTATGAATTAGCAAACATTTCTAAAAACCTGTTTTTACTTCATCATTCTGGGGCATTGTCTGTAGATTGAAAAAAACGATTGAATCAATTTAAGGCTGTAACCTAACAAAACGTGGAAAAAGTCAAGAGGTCTGAATACCTTCCGAAGCCACTGTATGTAGTTTGAAGTGACTGGTTATCTTTCGTAATCTGTCTCCTTAGAAGTAAAGACATACCTTTGCCTCCTCTTGCATATGAAAACCCCCAAGGCCATGGTAGTGATGAGAATCACCAGCAGAACCAGTGGGACAATGATGGCCATGCTTCCTGTAACACACAGAACAAACTATTAGAGTTAAACATGTTCAATACGTAACGTACTTCCCTCCTCTCTGTCATGAAACAAGACAATATGTTAACATTCAAAAAAGCTTCAGGGGGTGGAAAAATTACTTTCTTCAAAGTTCAACAAGTTTCTTCATATGGGGACTGCATTTCTATGTTAAAGTCAGTCTATGGGGGTAAAAGACTCTGCACAGTTAAGCCTTGAGAGCAAGTCGACAGTGAAATGTCAGACTGCAGACCAAGATCAAATACCAATCTCTGGGAGGGTAGGGTGGTTCAAATAGTCTGAAAAAGGTCTCCAAATCCAGACAGCAGCACTTTAATAACTGAAAATATACTTTTTTTTCTTGTAGGATTTTGTGTCTATGTTTGTGTGTGTGAATGTGTGTGTGTGTACAGATGTAGGATCTTAATTTGAGCCAGTTTGCTACAGCAGGAAAATAATCCTGCAGAAACACGAAATATGAATTATTATCTGGATTATAATTAAATTGACATTTTTTTTAGGGGTTGATACATTTTCCGTTAGGGCAAATCAAAAATGAATTTTCAAAATGGACATTACAAACTTTAGAAGCTTTTTAAAACTCAAATACACCACACGTTTGCAAATTCTAGGCAACAAAATAGTGATCAAATTAAGATTTTACATCAATCTGTAGGTTTCTGTGTGTTTGAGAGAGAGAGAGCAAGCAAGAGAGAGAGATAAAGAGAGAGTCTCTTTACCACTCTTTCCAATAACTACTCACCCCCGCTGATGTTGCCAGACAGACTGTTCTTGGGGGCAAGTCTCTCACACTGTGTACCTGACCAATCAGCTGGACACCTAGAAAAGTCACAATGAGTATGAATAGCTGTCTGTTGTTCAAACCAAGTAGCTTTAAAAGAAGGCTATAGTGTACACACACTATAGCCTTATCAATTAGGGAGGACGGGCTCCTGGTAATGACTGGAGCGGAATCAGTGGAATGGTATCAAATACACCAAACATGGTTTCCAGGTGTTTGGGGAAAGGTGGATTAGAGGTCGACCGATTAATCGGCCTGGCCGATTAATTAGTTCTGATTTCAAATTTTCATAATCGGTAATTGGCCCTTTTTGCGCGCCGATTATATTGCAATCCATGAGGAAACTGAGTGGCAGGCTGACCACCTGTTACGCGAGTGCCGCATCAAAAGGACCTTGTGGCTGCAAGGAGCCAAGGTAAGTTGCTAGCTAGCATTAAACGTATCTTATAAAAAACAATCAATCTTCACATAATCACTAGTTAACTACACATGGTTGACGATATTACTAGGTTAACTAGCTTGTCCTGCGTTGAATATAAGTAATGCTGTGCCTGTTAATTTATCATCGAATCACAGCCTACTTCAACTTTGCCAAACGGGTTTAACAAAAACGCATTCGCGAAAAAAGCACAATCGTTGTGTAACCGATGTGAAATGGCTAGTTAGTTAGCGGTGGTGCGCGCTAATAGCATCTCAATCAGTGACGTCACTCGCTCTGAGACCAGGTTGGGGCGAAGAGAGGGACAGAACTTACACGGTTACAGTTGCACAAATGCACCTAACCATAAACATCAATGCCTTTGTTAAAATCAATACACAGAAATATATATATTTTGTTACCTGTATATGTAGTTAAAAAAAAAATCTTGTTAGCAGGCAATATTAACTAGGGAAATTGTGTCACTTCTCTTGTGTTCAGTGCAAGCAGAGTTGGGGTATATGCAGCAGTTAAGGCCGTCTGGCTCGTTGCAAACTGTGTGAAGACCATTTCTTCCTAACAAAGAACATAATTAATTGATTTTTACATAGTTATGACATAACATTAAAGGTTGTGCAATGTAACAGCAATATTTAGACTTAGGGATGCCACCTGTTCGCTAGCATACGGAACGTTTCCGTATTTCACTGAAAGAATTAACGTTTTGTTTTTGAAATGATAGTTTCCGGATTTGACCATATTAATGACCAAAGGTTTGTATTTCTGTGTGTTTATTATATTATAATTAAGTCTATGATTTGATATTTGATAGAGCAGTCTGACTGAGCGGTGGTAGGCAGCAGCACGCTCGTAAGCATTCATTCAAACAGCACAGCACTTGACTGCGTTTGCCAGCAGCTCTTAGCAATGCTTGAAGCACAGTGCTGTTTATGACTTCAAGCCTATCAACTCCCGAGATTAGGCTAGCAATACTAAAGTGCCTATAAGAACATCCGATAGTCAAAGGTATATGAAATACAAATGGTATCGAGAGAAATAGTCCTATAATAACTACAACCTAAAACTTCTTAACTGGGAATATTGAAGACTCATGTTAAAAGGAACCACCAGCTTTCAAATGTTCTCATGTTTTGAGCAAGGAACTTAAACGTTAGCTTTCTTACATGGCACATATTGCACTTTTACTTTCTTCTCCAACACTATGTTTTTGCATTATTTAAACCAAACATGTTTCATTATTGATTGATGTATTATATTAAGTTAAAATAACTGTTCATTGTTCATTCAGTATTGTTGTAATTGTCATTATTACAAATATATATAAAAATCGGCAGATTAATTGTATCGGCTTTTCAGATTAAAACGGTATCGGCGATGCAAAATCATAGTCGGTCGACCTCTAAGGGGGATACCTAGTCAGTTGTACAACTGAATGCCATTCAACTGAAATGTGTCCTTTGCATTTACCCCAACCCCTCTGAATCAGAGAGGTGCGGGGGCTGCCTTAATCGACATCCACGTCTTCGGAGCCTGGGGAACAGTGGGTTAACTGCCTTGCTCAGGGGCAGAATGGCAGATTTTTACCTTGTCAGCTCGGGGATTTGATCCAGCAACCTTTCGGTTACTGGCCCAACGCTAGGCTACCTGCCATTCCATTTGCGCAGTTCCGGCCATTATTATGAGCCAACCTCCCCTCAGCAGCCTCCAGTGACACGAACACATCGCTTAATTTCATCTCCTCGTTTGTTAAAGTCTCAGGGAACATGCATGCATAATTCATTCCCGCATCGAATTAAAGAAAATAAGCATAATCTCACACGAAGTCTGCAACCCAAATGGCACCCTATTTCCTGTATATTGCACTACTTTTGACTAGAGCACATAGCGGCCCATAGGAATCTGGTCAAAAGTGGTGCCCTACGTAGGGAATAGGGTGCTATATGGGACTCAGAAGGTTTGGATGTAATCCAGACAGTGTTCCATTAGTAGTCCTCTTTCCCCTCCTTTGCCCAGAGGATAGGAAGACATGCAATTACACTATATGGAATCTGACAAGGGTGATCGCATGATGATGAAATGATATTAGCTAATATTAAATGGACTGTAAGCGGTATTTAATCAAACTTTCATTAGAGGGACTGCGGCTGGCTGCAGGTACCACATGAATCATAGTCCTGAAGGGAATGACAGCGTGTAGCTGACCTATATAATCACACCGTTTGTTGCTTGGGAATATGCTAAGCTGCAGAAAGTTGTTCTCGATCACTTAGAGCCCGGGTTATTATCCTGTTTTCACTACATGTATTGAGAGGCTAGTGCAAAGAGAGAAACGTCAGGTGCTTTGTGCTGTGAATGACGGGGACGAGGAACATGTGTTGTAAGGAGTTATATTATACAATATGTTAGACAACAGACAGAGGTACTGGTGAGAGTCTGAGTTGGGGAGTGATGTGCAGAGTGGATGCTGCTGGAAAGTGAGACAGTGAGGGCTGGTCTCTGAAATGGCAGGAGAGGAGGAGGGAAGGAGATGAGGAAGAGAGGAGGAGGGAGGAGGGGAAGAGAGGAGGGGTAAAAGTCAGACCTACTTGCACTGGGGTTTGTTTAAGGCAGTTAACGTGCAAATCCCTTTATTCTGACAGTAGTTATCACACGGATTGGCCCGCTGGTCACAGCGCTGGTTCAAGAACCCAGGCGTGCAGCTGCAGCACAGAGAAATGATCGCCACATGAACGAATCATATATTGAGGAATACAGAGACAAAGTCTGGGTCAGAAATGGCACCCTATTCCCTAAATAGTGCACTCCTTTTGACCAGGGCCCACATATGGAATAGAGTGCCATTTTGGACACACAGATAAAAGAAGATAGCGCACAATACATTCTCACAGTCCACCAGCTCGGGCCATTGGAGGATACGGAGTATGAAATCGAACAGATGGAGCTAGGCCCTATTCCGTCCTAGTGTTTACATAGGATGTGTGTGTGTTCAGGTGAGAAAGCAAAGCGTTATGGCGACCAATCCATCCAATGTCACGCCAAGTGGGAGCAAAATACGTTAAACAACAGGAATAGTCTACAGATTGTTGTTTGAGATCTATAGCATGACACATATAGCCCTCTAGGTGCGTGTCATCTTTCTCCACCACCAACCCAATACAACAAGCAATTGGATGACATGAAGGTAAAAGCACGGGAAAAATACGAACAAAAACAATGAGCGGGAAACCGCTCATTCAAAGCTATAGTGTAGGAGGCAGTGGTATCTACAGTATCTAGGCATACAGTTTAAAGCTAGAATCCTTAATTGAAACAATAACAAAGCACTCACCCCACCTCTGTTTTGGTAATAGGCTGAGGAATGGGCCTGGAGAAATGTAACCGCTCTCAAATTGACAGACAGAACTACGGATGCAAGGACTGACCGTCCATGACATCACAACTGTAGTTGAGAAATGTTTTAAGGATATACCGTTTGTTTACATTGACATCGTTTACAAACATTGGAGTAAAATAAGATGCTATTTTAGGTTCTGATGGGGTACGACAGTTAAACTAAGCTCATGAGGCATTTACAAGTTATATTATTCAAGAATCAACGGGTATATATTATTCATTTGGCTACACTGACTGTAACACATGTATAATACGGAATATGAGTAATTCCAAAAGTCCAAAAATGGATGATGCAACTAAGGATTGATCAACTTTGAAAAGCCTCTTGAGAGTGATGCAAGCCCTAGAAACAAACACAACCAAAAGCCTCTGTATACTTTAATATAGGAGATCATATCATTTGCCAGAGAAAAAGGAAAACAAACCCTTTAATCTTGGGAAAACGTGGAAATAAGCCACCTCAGTGTGAGACCTCATTGTTTTCTACTACGTTCCCATTTTAGTAGCCTGGGGTCTAATCCAGTCTCTACTACAGTACCTGCTCTGTCTCTCACAGCAAAACCACACAACCACTTTCAATACCACTAACTGTATCAGTGACGTGTGTGTGTGATACAACTGAAAGCAGAACGAAGACAAACACAACGGCTGCGTTCACACAGGCAGCCCGATTCTGATCTGTGGCCACTAATTGGTCTTTTGACCAATCAGATCAGATCTTTTTCCAAAATATCCGAATTGGGCTGCCAGTGTAAACACAGCCAAAGAGATGTACGGTACGTTCTTGAGAAAACCGATGACGACAACCTACTCAATTGAAAGCAATAGAATCAATAGAAATGAATACAATTGCGCTGACTTACTGGCAGGACGGCAGACTGGTCTCAGGGTCCTGGTGACAGGTTCCTCCGTTGTAACAGTACCCATCGCACAGCTGACAGGTGGCTGCCACTCTACCGTTACTGCAGCTGTAAGGAAAGGTTAGGGAACATGGCAATGAGACTTCACAAAGCATTACAAGCATATTTCGAATGCGTTTACGACGCCTTATGCATTTTTCTAATGACGCAAGCCCTGAACCACGGAGACAGGAGAATGCTGACATGCGGTAGCATCCACAGAAATATAATTACTAGAACGGATATTCCTTTCAAGTCAATGTTCTGTGATGGGTGGACCGGCCTTATCGAGTGTACCAATAAGTAGTATCAGTCAAATGTTCCATTCTAGAAATTCTAGTCGGTAACATTGATAGTCTACAGACTATCAGTAACATGTCAACTAACTATCAAACCCTAATCCTAACCCTAAACTAATCCTTACCCTAACCCCTGTTCTAACCTTAACCTTAGCAAGCAGTTGCTTATCAACAGATAGTTTGTTGATGGTCCATCTTTACAGATGGTCATACTATCTGGACTATCCAAATCAAATGTGACCTATTCTACTCAGATGACACTTACTTGCAGGACACGTTGTCTGTCTCCGGGTTGACAAGACACGGTGCCCCTCGACACTGGAGACATCTGTCCACGTCACACTTCACTCCCTCATATCTGGTCGAACACACACACTCCACTTTGCTCTTGCTTGACAGAGTACAAGCCTTCGAATTGGTACAGAAGTGATGGCAGATATCTGGAACCAAGGTGGAGAAAAACAAGCTCCTTTATTTAATTTACATTCCTGGTAATCCACTGTATCAATCAGTGTAACATCAATTTGTTCAGCCCTTGAAACTGAGCTGTTGCAAGAAAGCATCTTTCGGAGTGATTTTCCTATCAAACTCGTTTTAAACAAGCTCCCTCACGACGCCAGGACAGCGGAGTCAATCACCACCTTCCGGAGACACCTGAAACCCCACCTCTTTAAGGAATACCTGGGATAGGATAAAGTAATCCTTCTAACCCCCCCCCCCAAAAGATTTAGATGCACTATTGTAAAGTGGTTGTTCCACTGGATATCATAAGGTGAATGCACCAATTTGTAAGTCGCTCTGGATAAGAGCGTCTGCTAAATGACTTAAATGTAAATGTAAAAACCAACAGAGAGAGGGTGGAGGAGACTAACATAATATTCCAACTCGTCTTTAGTGCTGTGGTAATTGTGGAAACCACAAACCCCTTCTCCTCTCATGGCGGAGACTGAATGCAACATGAAATATTGATTGACTGCTTGTCATAAAACAGGCAAATCTTTGTGTGTGTGTGTGTGTGTCTGACTCACGGTAGAGACAGCGCTCCCCAGTGTACTCGGCCATACAGCGACACACTGGCTGGTTCCCCCCGCTGACGTCACAGGTGCCGCCATTCAGACAGTAGTTATCACACACCTTCCTCTCACAGACCGGCCCTGTGAACCCCACAGCACAACGACATGTAGGCCTCCCTGAGAAATATCGAGGGAGCGAGAGAGAGATTGATGGATGGAGGGAGAGAAAGAGAGATGGCGAGAGAGAAAGAGGGAGGGAGGGAGGGAGGGAGGGAGAAAAAAGAGGGGGAAGAGAGAAGGGGGAGGAGGGAGGAAAAGAGAGAGAGCGAGAGAGTGGGGGATGTTGTTTGATTTATTTGACATTTTATAGAAATTGGCTCAAAATTGTGTTGCTGATATCAATAATCACAAGCATGTCCACTGTCTAACGTCATAATGGAAAAGCCAGCAAATACAAGGCAGATGTGATTTCTCTCACATTACATACAAAGGTGATGCCCACAAAGAGACTCCCAAGGTCCAATGTTTTCTAAACAGCCATGTCTTTTTGCACTGGAAGGATTTCAACTCGTTTCACACGGGTCCTATGACGGCTTGGAGAGCTTACATCTGAAATACAACATCTGCTGCCCGCTCCTGACTGGGATGAATAGAAACTTACTGTGTGTGTGTGTGTGTTTGTGTGTCTGAAGTTCTTTCTCCCGCTGTTCCATCTGTCAGCTAAGAGGCAAGTTGTTATTGATATCGCCACGCCAACACTAACATTTAACTGTTATTTCACGCATTAATATTTGACCACCTCATTTCCTCGCTTCAAACTCCTCCCGAAAAAGGCCTCAGAAGAGAAAGAAAAGAGAGAAGCTTGATCCGTGCCATTTATTTATATCTCCACTCTCAATTGTTTATTCTGAAGAGAGAGAGAGAGAAAAACAACCTCGCGATGCATTTACTGTAACGGACTTTGGGGACTTTAATGTGCTTTAACAACTGTTAAAAAATGGATAGCAATGCCACACATAAAGCATGTCTTGCATATTCATGGTGCTCCCGTAGACGTCCTCGCTAATGCAATACCAAAGTGGGGCCATACATACTGTATTTTCAGATACATCTATAGCTTACATCTCTCAGAGGTAGTCAAACGAAGAGATTTTCACTGCACTTTCCTATGGCTTCCTGACACAGGAGGCACTGGCAAAAAAAAATCACTAATTTCCAATCAATAACTACATAAAGCAGGGGATTCAAACTCATTCCATGGATTGTCTGCTGATTTGAGTTATTTCCATTACATTGGTGTCCAATTAAGATCTAGACAACCAGGTGTGGGGAGTTCCTAACTAATCAGTGACCTTCATTGATCCATCTAGTACAGGGGAGGAGTGAAAACCTGCAGACACACTGCCCTCCGTGGAATAAGTTCGACACGTGACGTAGACCGATAGTTATTTAGAAGCAGATTATCAATCATGCAGCAGAACTGGCATCTGTGGGCAGGATCTCATTGGCTGTCAGGACAGGGGCCTTGGTCCCAACCAGGTCCCAACGCTCATTTCCCATAGTCACGGATGGATGAGCGCCCTCTCCTGTCCTGGAGGTCCCAGTGGAAGAGCAGGGAGCATGCACCCCCCCCCCCCACACACACACACGTAGCAGAAGGGACTTACCTATGGAAGAGCCTGAGCATGTGCCCCCATTCTGACAGTAGTCTTTACAGTGGTCGACTTCACAGCGCTCCCCGGAGAAATTTGGCCAGCAGTAGCACCGCAGCTCCCCCTTCTCGTTGGTGATGCATCGTCCTCCGTTCTCGCAGGCGGGGCGACACAGCTCTCCTGAAAGCAAATGATGAAGGCCCACGTGTTAAGATTGAAACCATGGCAACCTTGACCTGCTCCCATTAATATCTAATGAGTGGATTAAATCAAGTTTCTAAAAGGCTGGAACTCAAATGGGCTTTACTGACTATTCTACGCACGACTGCTTTCATGGTACCTTCACTTTCACTCCAATTTACTCAGCATATGAAAGATCCAGTCTCAGTTGGATCAAATGAAAGTATTGCAGGTTGACCAGGCCTACTGCACTGAGATGTTAGTGTCCCTGCAACCTATTGTACTGAGAGGTTAGTGTCCCTGTAGTCTACTGTCCTGGTATGTTAGTGTCCCTGCAGCCTACTGTACTGAGTGTCCCTGCTCATTGAATAGCTAGCTGGTTGACAGGTAGGCGTACTGTACCCAACACATTGGTGTCCTACTGTACCTGATGAGTTGGTGTCCCTACAGGTCCTGTTTATTAGCGTGGTCCCCTCAGGACAGAAACAGCTGGCTCCGGCAGGGTTGAGCAGACACAGGAAATCACAGCCCATCCTTAGGCACGGATTGGACACTGACATGGCCAATGGGGACAAAGGTTAGAAAGCAGGGTCTGTGAGTTTGTAGAGTGTAGAAACGTAAACGACCGTGCACTGTACCACTGTGTTGTTCGAGTGGACCTGGCTGGTTGCAGTGAGCTTATTCTGTGCTGTCTGTTCATTTGACACTATGTAACGCAGACAAAATAATGAATATCAAGATGACACACGCTAAGAGAAAATCCTGTTCTGTCATAATGAAAGTCTCAAACTTTTCAAAGTCAAACATGAGATCCTTTTGATTGTGTTAAATTGAGAGAGAACAACAGTGTGATCCTCTGGGCTGGAGCTAGGGCTAATGATGCATCGGGAAGGGCTTCAACTGGCCCTTAGAAGTGGCATACAGAGGCATGCAGTACAGTTCCCACCAAACAGATGACTACATTGCCATTCAACTCTCACAGAACATCCACAGAACCAGACGACAGTAAACAAACAACTGCCAGAAGTCACTGGCGATGGAACAGGAGAGGAAATGGAGAGGGGGCCAGAGAGAGGGGAGAGAAAGAGAGACAAACACAGACAGACAGAGACAGACAGACAGAGTGAGAGAGACAGAAAGAGAGAGAATGGGGAAAGAGAAAGCGATTGTTACGGTAATTGTTAGCCTACCGTCTTGCTGTTTGAATCGATGGAGGACCAAGACAACGGAGGGTCTCTCTACTCCCAGATGGAGCCGTTCCATTGGCTGTTTTCCATACTTATGGACCCGGAAGACATCATTCCTCATCCCGATCCCATAGATATAGTCCTCAAAGATATCAATCCTTACAGGCTGGGAAAGACCTTGGAACAGAACAAGTGGTAACAACTGTCAAATGGGCCCCTCAATAATACATCTGAATTCCAAATAATATAAAATAACATTTAGCAAAATTTTCTACAGCTCTACCCTCCACCCTTGAAGGGATGAGCCGAGCGCATTTGATAAGAATGACAACAACTTGAGGGAATGGACAATTAAAGAAAATGCAACCTGCAGAGTAGAACTTGGAATTTCGGCTGGCAGGTTGAAAATGGCAGATATGGACACTGATAAGCCTCTACATTGGAAAGAAGTGGCTGTACAGTAACATTAACATGCTATACAGGCTGTACAGTAACATGCTATATAGTACATGATGTCAGAGCTCTGCATTGGTGTTGACTGACAGCCACTCTGAACTTGCGCACCACACACGATAAGTTGCCCCCATCCCTCCCGCTAATTGGGCAACTTTAGCACATTTTTGTCTGTCTGAGCGAGGGAAATGCTGTGAATTAAGATGACTCAATGTGTTTCGAAAGACGAGACGTTGAGGATTCAAAAAAAAAAGACCGCTTTGATGCCAAACACCTGTGAGTCCAAATGTGTGCTTCACATTTCCATAACATAAAACTCATGTCATATACAGTGTCAACGTTTATCATCGCTATGTTGGATGTACGGTTACAAGATGACATGGCTTTACACCCGGTTTGTCCTGAACAGAATGACCATGCTGCGGAACTACGCATGCACTCATGACTCCATTCTATGCACACCAAAATTACGATTTGCTTCTCTGAATTGCCTCGTATTTGATCATTTAGCTAGTCATGTTGGCGATAGAACAAGCTTCCAACCAACCATGCCCACCTGACCCAGATTACGATTTATAATGGACCATTTTTGGATTGCGTAAACAAGAACAGTAACTGTAAAAGTCTGCTTGCTCTAATTCCTCAACGGCATAGCTAGCAGAGCTCAAAAAAGTACCTTATAGTTATTTGACTTCACTGAAATGACTTAGGATCTCTGCACACTTTGGAGAGGTGTGTGACCACTTGGAAACACCAGTAAGACCTTTCACTCAAACCCGTCATTTTTTGTCTTATGTTGCACCTATCCCAAATTTTCTGAGAATATTCTCATGTTACTGAATGTACCCAGAGCATTTTTAGATTTAGTTATCAAAAAAATGTAAAATGCCCATAAAATTAACAGTGTAATGTTTGGATTCAGTCTTGTGTTAGGTGAACTGTTGCGTCATCACCTTTAGTCTAATCATTTTCCCATCATCTCCAAACTGTTCCCTTTTAATTGCTACCATGGTTATGCATATGCTTTCCATATTTCTTCTGTTGGAAACATTTCAATTTAGCCCTGTCCACATAGGCCATTTTCAACGAGTGTAAAGAGTTAAGGACATGCATGTCTTCTGTGTTCGTCTGTGCTTTGCTCACCATGTGTACTGCTCACCACCACCACAGAGTCCGATCCATCGAATCGAACGCTCCCAATCACAGACAACTCTGTATCAGCCCAGTACAAACGCTGGTTAAAATAATCAATGGCAAGTCCTGTGAAGTTGTAAAACATATTAGTCACTCTATATGAGCTGTGGTAAAGTGCAGCAAACTTTGCTTCTGACAAGTGCTGCATTCTATCAAAATGTATCACTCGACACGAAAAGAAACAGGATATTGATTAGCCTAGATATGATATGTAGAAAATTAATATACAAGTACACAGCTCCATATTTCCTGCTTATGGGTACTTCCTGAAGGTATTATTATATGTCACATGACCAGAAGTTCGAGAGCACCTACCACTGGGTCTCCTGAGGTTCTTCTCCACTAAGATTCTCCTCATAGACCCATCCATGGCAGCCTCCTCGATGTGGGAGTGGTCTCCTACCACTGTCCAGTACATCATCCTAGAGGAAGTACAGGAAGTAATTAAAGGTAGAATAGATCATTATAGCAGGTAATAAGGACATGGCAGAGGATCAGGCATAATTTGTTGTGCATCTGCCCAAAGAGAAAATACAGTCACAAAATTGCCAATCTGATATGTGGTTGTTTTACTTAGCAACTTTAGTTGATTGCACTTATTGTCAATTGATAAGAGCATCTGCTAAATGACTAAAATGTAATTAATGTAAGGATTAATCTTACCCTCGAGCTGGGTTAACAGTGATAGAGTAAGGCTCCCCGGCGATGTCTGTGATGAGACGAGAGCAGTTTAGCCCTGCCAGCTGGCCCACGTTGATGGAATATCTGAGCCTCCTCCAGTGGGCGTTGTAGTAGCTGAACCAATGCATCCTGGAGTGGTCTGTCCAGTAGATGTTGCCAGTCACCCAATCTGCAGATATATCCCTGGGCCTTCTGAAGTCAGGACACTGGAGACGAAGAATGTGTTTACACGTTTACTGACATGACTTTCATACTCTTACCTGGACATTGACTTACAAACTTAAAGCATGTAGACACACACACACATTCGCTCTCTCCCTTTCTCTCGCTCTCTCTGACAAAATACACTACATGACCAAAAGTATGTGGACACCAGCTCGTCAAACATCTCATTCCAAAAGCATGGGCATTAATATAGAGTTGCCCCCCCCCCCCCCCTTTGCTGCTATAACAGCCTCCACTCTTCTGGGAAGGCTTTCCACTAGCTGTCGGAACATTGCTGAGGGGACTTGCTTCCATTCAGCCACAAGAGCATTAGTGAGGTTGGGCACTGATGTTGGGCAATTAGGGCTGGCTCGCAGTCGGCGTTCCAATTCATCCCAAAGGTGTTTGATGGGGTTGAGGTCAGGGCTCTGTGCAGGCCAGTCAGGTTCTTCTACACCGATCTCGAGAAACCATTTATTTATGGACCTCGCTTTTTGCACGAGGGCATTGTCATGCTGAAACAGGAAAGGGCCTTCCCCATTCTGTTGCCACAAAGTTGGAAGCACACAATCGTCTAGAATGTCATTGTATGCTGTAGCGTTAAGATTTCCCCTCACTGGAACGAAGGGTCCTAGCCCGAACCATGAAAAACATCCCCAGACCATTATTCCTCCTCCACCATACTTTACAGTTGGCACTATGCATTTGGGCAGGTGGCATTGTCCTGGCATCCGCCAAATCCAGATTCGTCTGTCGGACTGCCAGATGGTGAAGCGTGATTCATCACTGCGGAAAACACATTTCCACTGCTCCAGAGTCCAAAGGAGGCAATCTTTACACCACTCCAGCTGACGCTTGGCGTTGCGCATGGTGATCTTAGGCTTGTGTGCGGCTGCTCGGCCATGGAAACCCATTTCACGAAGCTCCCGACGAACAGTTATTGTGCTGACGTTGGTTCCAGAGGCAGTTGGAACTCGGTAGTGAGTGTTGCAACCGAGGACAGATGATTCTTACGCACTACATGCTTCAGCACTCACCGGTCCCGTTCTGTGAGCTTGTGAGGCCTACGACTTTGCGGCTGAGCCGTTGTTGTCCCTAGATGTTTCCACTTCACAATAACAGCACTTACAGTTGACTGGGGCAGCTCTCGGAGGGCAGAAATTTAACGAACTGACTTGTTAGAAAGGTGGCATCCTATGACAGTGCCACGTTGAAAGTCACTGAGCTCTTCAGTAAGACCATTCTACTGACAAATGCTTGTATATGGAGATTGCATGGCTGTGTGCTCGATTTTATACACGGGTCAGCAATGGGTGTGGCTGAAATAGCCGAATCCACTAATTTGAAGGGGTGTCCACATACTTTTGTATATATAGTGTAATTTCAGTTCAAGTGTCAAATCAGTGCTACAGTGCTCTTTGAAGTCACACAGCTCCTGTGCTCTGTCCCCTTCACTCCCTTTCCCAGGGCTCAAATCAAACCAATTAATGTCAGAGATATTGAGTGGCTGTTAGGTCCTGTCCTATTCTGGTCTCAAAGGCAGAGCAGTTAAGTAGTATTGAGACCCTCTGAGGAAATTGTTTCGCTTTGCTACACTCATGGCTGTCGTAGGAGTGTGTGGAACATGGAATTGCTACCATCAAAACGAATTTGATATATTCAAGGTTGCACTTTCAGGAGAAATAACAAAGAATTTCAGATACTTTCCGTGAGTTATTTCCAAAAGGTTTTAATATCAAATGAACATTTTATTTGTCACATGCGCCGAATACAATAGGTGTAGACCTTACCGTGAAACGCTTACTTACAAGCCCTTAACCAACAATGCAGTTAGAGAAATAGAGTTAAGAAAATATTCACTAAATAAACTAAAGTTAAAAAAATTAAGAAAAAGTAACAAGAAAATTACATAACAATAACGAGGCTATATACAGGGGGTAGCGGCACCGAATTAATGTGCTGGGTTACAGGTTAGTCGAGGTAATTTGTAAAGTGATTATGCATAGATAATAAACAGTGAGTAGCAGCAGTCAGTCTAAAAACAAAGGGGGGGGGGGCTGTCAATGTAAATAGTCCGGGTGGCCATTTCATTAATTGTTCATCAGTCTTATGGCTTGGGGATAGAAGCTGTTAAGGAGCCTTCTGGTCCGAGACTTGGCGCTCCGGTACCGATTGCTGTGCGGTAGAAGAGAGAACAGTCTATGATTTGGGTGACTGGAATCTTTTAAAATTTTTGGGGCTTTCCTTTGACACTGCCTAGGATTAGGTCCTGGATGGCAGGAAGCTTGGCCCCAGTGATGTACTGGGCCGTACACACTACCCTCTGTAGCACCTTATGGTCAGATGCCAAGCAGTTGCCATACGAGGCGGGGATGGAACCGGTCAGGATGCGCTCAATGGTGCAGCTGTAGAACCTTTTGAGGATCTGGGGACCCATGCCAAATCTTTTCAGTCTCCTGAGGGGGAAAAGGTGTTGTCGTGCCCTCTTCACAACTGTCTTGGTGTTTTTGGAACATGATAGTTCGTTGTGATGCGGACACCAAGGAACTTGAAACTCCCGACCCGCTCCACTTTAGCCCCGTCGATGTTAATGGGGGCCTGTCCACCCCTTCTTTTCCTGTAGTCCACGATCAGCCCCTTTGTCTTGCTCACATTCTCTGACCTCCTCCCTATAGGCTGTCTCATCGTTGTCGGTGATCAGGCCTACCACTGTTGTGTCGTCAGCAAACTTGATGGTGTTGGAGTCGTGCTTGGCCACGCAGTCGTGGGTGAACAGGGAGTACAGGAAGGGATTAAGCACGCACCCCTGAGGGGCCCCAGTGTTGAGGATCAGTGTCGCAGATGTGTTGTTGCCTACACTCACCACCTGGGGGCGGCCAGTCAGGAAGTCCAGGATCCAGTTGCAGAGGGAGGTGTTTAGTCCCAGGGTCCTTAGCTTAATGATGCGGTTTGTGGGCACTATGGTGTTGAACGCTGAGCTGTACTCAATGAACAGCATTCTCACATAGGTGTTCCTTTTGTCCAGATGGGAAAGGGCAGTGCGGAGTGCGATTGAGATTGCGTCATCTGGGGATCTGTTGGGGTGGTATGTGAATTGGAGTGGGTTTAGGGTTTCCGGCATGATGGTGTTGATGTGAGCCATGACCAGCCTTTCAAAGCACTTCAAGGCTACCAACTTAAGTGCTACGGGGCGGTAATAATTTAGGCAGGTTACCTTCGCTTTATTGGGCATAGGGACTATTTGTGGTCTGTTTGAAACATCTAGGTATCACAGACTCGGTCAGGGAGAGGTTGAAAATGTCTTGTGAAGACACTTGCCAGTTGGTCCGCTCATGCTTTGAGTACATGTCCTGGTAATCCGTCTGGCCCCGCGGCTTTGCGAATGTTGACCTGCTTAAAGGTCTTGCTGACATCGGCAACGGAATGCATGATCACGCAGTCATCCGGAACAGCTGGTGCTCTCATGCATGCTTCATTGTTGCCTGCCTCGAAGCGAGCATAAAAGGCATTTAGCTCGTCTGGGCAGCTCGCGGCTGGGTTTCCCTTTGTAGTCCATAATAGATTTCAAGCCCTGCCACATCCCACGAGCGTCAGTCCCGGTGTTGTAGGATTCAATCTTAGTCCTGTATTGACGTTTTTCCTGTTTTATGGTTCATCTGAGGGCATAGTGGAATTTCTAAAAAGTGTCTGGATTAGTGTCCCGCACCTTGAAAGCGGCAGCTTTAGCTTTGTGCGGCTGTTGCCTGTAAGCCATGGCTTCTGGTTTGGATATGTACGTATGTTCACTGTGGGGATGACGTAGTTATTGCACTTATTGATGAAGCCAGCGACTGAGGTGGTATACTCCTTAATGCCATTGGATGAATCCCGGAACATATTGCAGTCTATGCTAACAAAACAATCCTGTAGCGTAGTATCCGCATCATCTGACCACTTCCTTATACAGTGAGTCACTGGTACTTCCTGCTTTAGTTTTTGCTTGTAAGCAGGAATCAAGAGGATATTATTATGGTCAGATTTGCCAAATGGAGGGCGAGGGAGAGCTTTGTATGCGTCTCTGTGTGTGGAGTAAAGGTGGTCTAGAGTTGTTTTTCCTCTGGTTGCACATGTGACATGCTGGTAGAAATGAGGTATAAAGGATTTAAATTTGCCTGCATGAAAGTCCCCGGCCACTAGGATTGCCGCTTCTGGAGGAGCATTTTCTTGTTTGCTTATGGCCTTATACATCTCGTTGAGTGCGGTCTTAGTGCCATCATCGGTTTGTGGTGGTAAATAGATGGATACGAATAATATACAGTAGATGCTAACTTTATTGGTAGATAGTGTGGTGTACAGCTTAACATGAGGTATTCTACCTCAGGCAAGCAATACCTCGAGACTTCTTAATATTTGACATCGCGCACCAGCAGTTATTGACAAGTAGACACACACCCCCACCCCTTGTCTTACCAGACGTAGCTGCTCTGTCATGCCAATGTATGGATAAGCCAGCCAAAATGAGTTACAAACAATGCGAAAAAACTAACAAAATAGCACAGTTGGTTTAGGAGCCCGTAAAACGGCAGCCATCCCCTGCGCCATTATCACAGATTACTTTTATGAGTAATGAAGTAAAGTAACATTACTTTTTCCATTTTTTAATAATATTATTAGTTACTTGTCAACTAACACGTGTTACTTTCAGAATCTCTGTTTCTGATCCGATCTTGACTTCCTCATTTAGTTTTCGAGCGAGCGGAGAAAGGCTGTTTAGAGAAATGTCAGTGCCTCCATAAAAATGTATAGAGGGCACACCTCTGATCTTTGCCATTGATCACTTCTGTGATAGCAAAGCCCATAAAGGGCTTTCCTGTCTAGTGGTAAGTGTGCTCTCTATACATCTCTGTGGGTCCGTGTAGCCTTTGTGCGGTCTATAACCTGAACTGGTGGCTCGAGAGAGAGATTTTTAATGAGCAGATAAGAAATCTTTACAGATGTTTGGCTTAAAGTATATATGCCTAATTAAGCAGCCCATCTGATAGGGCAGCACTTGTAGACTAGCACAGAGAAGGTTTGCATGGTTTCCACATATTGTGTCAGCACCCAAGGGACTGCCGACTCAGGTCTACTGGCCGTCGCTCTCTTGGGGGTAAACCCTTGTGTCCCCTGGCATACTGGCCTTTTCTATCAAGTTTTTTCTGGTGGTTAATTTAATTACATTTTAATACTATAGAATTTGTATGCATTCACAATTGTAGACTGCACGATCAATTTTGGGTTTTATGTCATGTTTTTCTATTATGTGTCTGTCTAAACAGTATTTCTATCTCAGCTCTGTGTAAAGTGTTTTCAAATCTCAGGCTCTTGGATATATTTACATCTCAAGCTAACTCATGGATAGACTAACCTGTTCCCCCGCACATTGACTCTGTACCGGTACCCCCTGTTTAAAGCCTCGCTACTGTTATTTTACTGTTGCTCTTTAACTATTTCTTATTTTTATTTATATTGTTTACTTATCTATTTATTACATAACACTTATTTTTCTTAAAACTGCATTGTTGGTTAAGGGCTTGAAAGTAAGGAGTTCACTGTAAGGTCTACACTTGTTGTAATCGGTGCATGTGACAAATACAATTTGACATGATTTGACTAGTCTTAACTTGTTTAGAGTACTTACAATGTAAAAATATTGATTTCACCTTCCTACAGCAGAGCTATTTGAAAGCCACTGATATCAATAGATTTCAGAACACATTTTATAAGATACTAGCCTAGTCCTGTGCCCCAAACAAAACCAAGGGTGCTATGATTGTACTTAAGAGGAATATTAACCTTAATATGAAGGTGGGGGTCTCTGAGGGAGACACTGATAGACAATTGTTATACCTCTGCTACTATTAATGGCACTACATTATGTTTGTCCTCCATTTATGCGCCAAATGATAAATCATTTTTTGAATTGTTAGACTCAGTGACCATCCTTGGGGGAGATTTCAACTTGACTCTAGATCCTACTATTAATACCACCAGTGATAATATCTTGGCACTCTGGGCACCTTCAAATTATATTAAGACCTTTTTAGATGACTTGAACATTGTGGATGCCTGGTGCCTAACAGGATCTTATTTTCTCCACATCATCAGTCTTTCTCACAAATTGATTGTCTTCACCTCCCCTGTTTTTCTGAAATGTACATCCCATGCAGAGATTTGAACTATGCTGTTATCTGACCATTCTCCATTATTGATTTACTTTGAGATTTCTCCAGGATTCACAGGTTTTATGAAATGGCGGTAGGGAATTCTTAAACAAAATATTGACTGGCATTAATGATTTCTTACAGGTTAATGCACAACCAGAGGTAGGCCCCCATACATTATGGGAAGTAACATTTAAAACTGAGAATAAGACTGTGACTAGTTCTGGGGCTGAATTTATTCATTTGAAAGCGAGACAGAATGACTATGAGAATGCGGATAGACCGAGTAGGCACTTGGCAATGAAACTGACGCAAACTGAACATTTGTCATCTATTGATGTCATTAGGAACAATAACGGTGAACTTTGTACCCTTCCCTCCCAAATTAATCACACTTTCACTACTTTATACTTCTTTTATACTTCTGAGTTTCCTAAAGACTGTAGGAAGATGTTGTCCTTTTTAATCCCTAGGAACTTCCTTCCCTTTCTCTTAAAAACCTCTTAAGGATCAGATCCTTTTTTAAATTTTCGCCTAAAATGACATACCCAAATCTAACTGCCTGTAGCTCAGGACCTGGAGCAAGGATATGCATATTCTTGAAACCATTTGAAAGGAAACACTTTGAAGTTTGGAAATGTGAAATTAATGTAGGAGAATATAACACATTAGATCTGGTAAAAGATAATACAAAGAAAGAAACATGCGTTTTCAAAAAATGTTTTGTTCCATCATTTTTGAAATGCAAGAGAAAGGCCATTATATTACTTATGAGTCTAGGCATAATTTGGATTTTGGCCACTAGATAGCAGCAGTGTATGTGCAAAGTTTTAGACTGATCCAATGAACCATTGCATTACTGTTCAAAATGTTGTATCAAGTCTGCCCAAATGTGCCGAATTGGTCAATTGATACATTTTCAAGTACATTACTATAGAGAACGTACAAAAAATGATATGGTAATACAAATTTAAGTTTACACACCCCCAGGAATGTCATAAATTATGGATAATTAGTTTCCTACAGAAATGACAAACACCACACATTTAGATGGGGTGGGGGGCAGACACAGCAGGGGTTTAAACTGTGTAAACCAGTTCCTACATTTGAATATAACAATTTATTTATCAAACAAAACTATGCTACATGTTATCTCTGGGATCCTCAAGATGACAAATCAGAGCAAGATTACTGAATGTAAGTACATTATTTACCTTCAGATGTGAATGTATCAAACCAGTTGCGTGATAAAAGTTTTTTGTTGTTGTGCACTCTCCTCAAACAATAGCATGGTATTTCTTCACTGCAATAGCTACTGTAAATTGGACAGTGCAGTTATATTAACTTTAATTTAAGCTTTCTGCCCATGTAAGACATGTCTATCCTTTGAAATGTTCTTGTTACTTACAACGTCATTCTAATCACAATAGCGCACGTTAGCTCAACCGTCCTGTGGGGGGGGCGATCCCGTAGAGGTTAATCAAGTCAGTCTATTAGATGCCCCCATCTCCTTGGCAGAACTGAAGACAGCCTTAGATTCAATGTCAAAATCCAAGTCTCCAGGGTTGGATGGTATCCCTCCTGAATTATTGTTGGCTGTGTGGGATTTAGTCGGATCTGTATTTCCAGACTCAATTAAGCACTCTCTGGAGATTGGGACATTCCATAGGGACCAAAAAAACTGCTATTATTTCCTTGCTATTGAAAGGTGTCAAGGACACACTTGAATGTTCAAGCTACAGGCCCTTATCAATATTGAAATGCGATTTTAAACTCCTTGCGAAGGTCTTGTCAAAAAGACTAGAGACCTGCATATTTCATTGGTTAATTATGACCAATCAGGATTCATAAAGGGTTGGTTGGCCTCAGACAACATATACTGCCTATTCCATACTACAGACTCCGCCGCTTCTCAATCACAAGCTTACGCTGTCCTCTCATTAGATGCAGATAAGGTGTTTGACAGTGTGGAATAGGCTGTTTTGGAACATGTTGGCTTCGCGTCATCATTAATTATATTGAACAAAAATTTAAACTGAACATGTTAAGTATTAATACCATATTTCATGAGCTGAAATAAAAGATCGCATAAATTTTCCAGATGCACAAAAAGCTTATATCTCTGAAATGTTGTGCACAAATATGTTTACATCCCTGTTAGTGAGCATTTCTCCTTTGCCAAGAAAATCTATTCACCTGACAGGTGTGGCATATCAAGAAGCTGATTAAAACAGCATGATCATGTGCACCTTGTGATGGGCACAATAAAAGTCCATTCTAAAATGTGCAGTTTTGTCACAGAAAACAATGCCACAGATCACCCGGACAATAATTCTGTCTGTAATAAAATTCATTCTGATTGGCTGGGCCTGGCTCCCCAGTGGGTGGGCCTATGCCCTCCCAGCCCCACCCATGGCTGTGCCCCTGCCCAGTCATGTGAAGTCCATAGATTAGGGCCTAATGGATTTATTTCACTTGATTGATTTCTTATATGAACTGTAACTCAGTAAAATCATTGAAATTGTTGCGTTTGCATTTTTGTTCAGTATAATATGGCCAGCACCTTATATACAGGCCTCACTGCCCGTGTCCAGACTGGCCATTCCACTGCCCCAGAGATTGTCCTACAAAGATGCACATGGCAGGGTTGTTCTCTGAGTCCCGGCCTATTTCCAATTTAATTAGTACTGCTAGCCCATTATGCAAAAGATTAACATTTAGCCTATTACGATCAAAGAGACTGTCCACCATATCTCCCTGCATGCTGATGACACCTTACTCTATTTGTCCGATGTCTCTAATTCTACAGTGCATTTTCCACATTTTGCTACATTACAGCCCTTTTCTAAAATTGATTAAATGTTTTTTTAACATCATTCCCCATCATGAAAAAGCAAAACAGTTTTTTAGAAATGTGTGCAAATTTATGAAAAATTTAAAACAGAAATACCTTATTTATATAAGTATTCAGACCGTTTGCTATGCGAATCGAAATTGAGCTCAGGTGCATCCTGTTTGTATTGATCATCCTTGAGATGTTTCTACAACTTGATTGGTGTCCACCTGTGGTCAATTCTATTGATTGTACATGATTTGGAAAGGCACACACCTGTCTATCTAAGCGTCACATGATCTGTCACATGATCTGAGTATATACAGTTGAAGTTGGAAGTTACACCTTAGCCAAATACATTTAAACTCAGTTTTTCATAATTCCTGACATTTAATCCTAGTAAACATGTCCTGTCTTAGGTCAGTTAGGATCACCACTTTATTTTAAGAATGTGAAATGTCAGAATAATAGAGAGAGAATGATTTATTTCAGCTTTTATTTCTTTCATCACATTCCCAGTGTGTCAGGAGTTTACATACACTCAATTAGTATTTGGTAGCATTGCCTTTAAATTGTTTAACTTGGGTCAAACATTTCGGGCAGCCTTCCACAAGCTTCCCACAATAAGTTGGGTGAATTTAGTCCCATTCCTCCTGACAGAGCTGGTGTAACTGTGTCAGGTTTGTAGGCCTCCTTGCTCGCACACACTTTTTCAGTTCTGCCCACAAATTTTCTATAGGATTGAGGTCAGGGCTTTGTGATGGCCACTCCAATACCTTGGCTTTGTTGTCCTTAAGCCATTTTGTCACAACTTTGGAAGTATGCAAACCCAACACCTCCCATCACCACAAGAACACCATCCCCACAGTGAAGCATGACGGTGGCAGCAACGTGCTGTGGGGATGTTTTTCATCGGCAGGGACTGGGAAACTGGTAAGAATTGAAGGAATGATAGATGGCGCTAAATACAGGGACATTCTTGAGGGAAACCTGTTTTAGTCTTCCAGAGATTTGAGACTGGGATGGAGGTTCACCTTCCAGCAGGACAATGACCCTAAGCATACTGCTAAAGCAACACTTGAGTGGTTTAAGGAGAAACATTTCAATGTCTTGGAATGGCCTAGTCAAAGCCCAGACCTCAATCCAATTAAGAATCTGTGGTATGACTTAAAGATTGCTGTACACCAGTGGAACTCATCCAACTTGAACGAGCTGGAGCAGTTTTGCCTCGAAGAATGGGCAGAAATCCCAGTGGTTAGATGTGCCAAGCTTATAGAGACTTACCCCAAAAGACTTGCAGCTGTAATTGCTGCAAAAGGTGGCTCTACAAAGTATTGACTTTTTTTTGGGGGGGGGTGAATAGTTATGCACACTCAAGTTTTCTGTTTTTATTTGTCTTATTTCTTGTTTGTTTCACAATAAAAAAATATTTTGCATCTTCAAAGTGGTAGGCATGTTGTGTAAATCAAATGATACAAACCTCCCAAAAATCTATTTTAATTCCAGGTTGTAAGGCAACAAAATAGGAAAAATACCAAGGGGGTGAATACTTTCGCAAGCCACTGTATAAGGTCCCACAGTTGACAGTGCATGTCAGAGCAAAAACCAAGCCATGAGGTCGAAGGAATTGTCTTTAGAGCTCCAAGACAGGATTGTTTCGAGGCACATATCTGGGGAAGGGTACCAAAAAAATGTCTGCAGCATTGAAGGTCCCCATGAACACAGTGGCCTCCATCATTCTCAAATGGAAGAAGTTTGGAACCACCAAGATTATTCTTAGAGCTGGCCGTCTGGCCAAACTGAGTAATCTGGGGAGAAGGGCCTTGGTCAGGGAGGGGACCAAGAACCCGATGGTCACTCTGATAAAGCTCCAGAGTTCCTCTGCTGAGATGGGAGAAGGACAATCATCTCTGCAGCACTCCACCAATCAGGCCTTTATGATAAAGTGGCCAGATGGAAGCCAATCCTCAGTAAAAGGGACATGACAGACCGCTTGGAGTTTGCCAAAAGGCACGTTAAGACTCCCAGACCATGAGAAACAAGATTCTCTGGTCTGATGAAACCAAGATTGAACTCTTTGGCCTGAATGCCAAGAGTCACGTCTGAAGGAAACCTGGCACCATCCCTACGGTGAAGCATGGTGATGGCAGCATGATGCTGTGGGAATGTTTTTCAGCGTCAAGGACTGAGAGACTAGTCAGGATCGAGGCAAAAACAAACGGGGCAAAGTACAGAGAGATCCTTGGTGAAAACCTGCTCCAGAGCACTCAGGACCTCAGACTGGGGCAAAGGTTCACCTTTCCACAGGACAACAACCCTAAGAACACACCCAAGAAAACGCAGGAGTGGCTTCGGGACAAGTCTCTGAATGTCTTTGAGTGGCCCTGCCAGAGCCCAGACTTGAATCCGATCGAACATCTCCGGAGAGAGATGAAAATAGCTAACAGAGCTTGAGAGGATCTGCAGAGAAGAATGGGAGAAACGTCCCAAATACAGATGTGCCAAGCTTGCAGCGTCATACCCAAGAAGACTCAAGACTGTAATTGCTGCCAAAGATGCTTCAACAAAGTACTGAGTAAAGGGCCTGAATACTCATGTGATATTACAGTTTTCCATTTTTTTATACATTTGCAAAACTTTCAAAAAACCTGTTTTTGCTTTGTCATTATGGGGTATTGTGTGTAGATTGATGAGGAATAAAAACTATTTAATCAATTTTAGAATAATGCTGATGCGTAACAATGTGGAAAAAGTCAAGGGGTCTGAATTCTTTCCGAATGCACTGTATATCACACGTACTTGACCTCTATAAAATAATTAGGCTCCTTCTCTGGCTCTAAAATGATCTAAATGCCTCTAAACTCCACAGCCAAACAAGTCACATTACCCTCTTTACCTATCACTTTAGAAAATAAGGGATTTACATAACTGGGCATTTCAATTCGATCCAATTTAAAAGTCATGGTTAATGAGAATTTCAGTGCAACATTGGAGAAAATAAAGATCTAAGTACAGTAGACGGTCTCCACTTCGTGTTACTCTTTAAGAAAGAGTTTTGGTTATTCAAATGAATGTACTCCCCAGTATTAATTAAGTTCCTCACCCAACTTCACTCTTTAAGGACATAGGTATGCGCTACTTGACCAAAAGTATGTGGACACCTGCTCGTCGAACATCTAAATCCAAAATCATTGGCATTAATTTGGAGTTGGTCCCCTCCACTCTTCTGGGAAGGCTTTCCACTAGATGTTGGAACATTGCTGCGGGTACTTGCTTCCCTTCAGTCACAAGATCATTAGTGAGGTCGGGCACTGGCTCGCAGTCGGCATTCCAATTCATCCCAAAAGTGTTCGATTGGGTTGAGGAAAAAGCTTTGTGCAGGCCAGTCAAGTTCTTCCACACTGATCTCGACAAACCATTTCTGTATGGACCTGTCACGACTTCTGCTGAAGTCGGTTCCTCTCCTTGTTCGGGCGGTGTTCGGCGGTCGACGTCACCGGTCTTCTAGCCATCGCCGATCCATTTTTCATTTTCCATTTGTTTTGTCTTGTTTTCTCACACACCTGGTTTTCATTACCTCATTAGGTGTTGTGTATTTAACCCTCTGTTCCCCCCATGTCTTTGTGTGGTATTGTTTATTGTAAGTGCTTGTGCACATGTTGACTGGTGCGTGACGGGTTTTGTACCCATGTCTTGTTACTATTTAGGCCGTTGGTTTTGCTATTAAACTGCTTCGGCTATTACTTAGTTCTACTCTCCTGCGTCTGACTTCCCTGCCACTGGTTACGCACCCCTTACAGGATCTTGCTTTGAGCAACGAGGGCATTGCCATGCTGAAACAGGAAAGGGCCTTCCCCAAACTGTTGCCGCAAAGTTGGAAGCACAGAATCGTCTAGAATGTCATTGTATGCTGTAGCGTTAAGATTTCCCCTCACTGGAACTAAGGGGCCTAGCCCAAACATTGAAAAACAGCCCCAGACCATTATTCCTCCTTCACCAAACTTTACAGTTGGCACTGTGCATTCTGGCAGGTAGCATTCTCCTGGCATCCACCAAACCCAGATTCGTCTGTCGGACTGCCTGATGGTGAAGCGCGATACATTACTCCAGAGAACGCATTTCCGCTGCTCCAGAGTCCAATGGCGACGAGCTTTACTCCACTCCAGCCGAGGCTTGGCATTGTGCATGGTGATCTTACACTTGTGTGCAGCTGCTCGGCCATGCAAACCCATTTCATGAAGCTCCTGACGAACAGTTATTGCGCTGACGTTGGTTCCAGAGGCAGTTGGAACTCGGTAGTGAGTTTTGCAACCGAGGACAGACCATTTTTACACGCTACACACTTCAGCACTAACCGGTCCCGTTCTGTGAGCTTGTGTGGCCTACCAGTTTGTGGCTGAGCCATTGTTGCTCTTAGACATTTCCGTTTCACAATAACAGCACTTACAGTTGACTGGGACAGCTCTAACAGGGCATAAATTTGACTAACTGACTTGTTGGAAAGGTGGCATCCTATGAAAGTGCCACGTTTAAAGTCACTGAGCCCTTCTGTAAGGCTATTCTACTGACAATGTTTGTGTACGGAGATTGCATGGCTGTGTGCTCGATTTTATACATCTGTCAATAATGGAAATAGCCGAATCCACTAATTTGAAGGGGTGTCCACATACTTCTTTTTGGAATAGGAAACGTCCTAGAATTAGTCTCTCCACCTTGCAAAGCAACAAAAATGTTGAAGGGCTCTCTCTACCCAACATTAAAAACTCTACTATTGGGCATTTCAGCTGTCACTGAGTATTTGGCTTGAAGTGCCTTGGCGGAAAATAGAGGCGGCCAAGTCTCACCCAATTAGAATTCAAGACCTTCCTTCTTTGAGATAAAGCAAAATACTGCCTCATCTTTTATGGGATCTATTGCAAAAAATACATTGACTGTTTGGTACCAAAATAATAATTATCTGGGCACAACTTGTAATTTTCATGAGTTATCTCCTATTTGCAAAAACAATTTTCTTTTATCAGGCTCTATGCCCTTTAACTTCTCTCCCTCCAAGGTAATCATGTTTTGAAGGATATCTTCAACCTGCAAGGGTTTCGTTCCAGATCGGAAAAAGTAATATTCTCTCCCTGGTTCTTCCGATTTTTAATTTAATTTTTTAAATCTCAGACTCCATACAGTGTTGAAAACCTACAGGACCAAAAACTAGGGTACCGCTCTTTATTGAACTAATTGATGTAATAAATGTACCCAATCTGAGGTGGGCAATTATATGCATAAGGTTTTGGAGCTGTGTACCAGTGAAGACTATTTGGGTTCATGTTGTTAATATTTTAAATGTTATTCAAGGCAGGAACATACCTGCAAGGCCCATCCCTCCTCTTGCTTGGTTGTAACCCTAGCATTTCGCTATCTTATCAAGAGAGGTGGATTGTTATAGCTGCAATAACAGCAGGCAAAAAAAAACGATTCTAACATGCTGACCACACCGCTCGCGTTGCATGCGCTCGCGTTGCAAAATAAATGTACACATACATGTTATTCAATTATTGCACCCATACTGCTTGTGCGTGCCAAGAAACATCTGCGTTGCCAAGTGCTAAAATAGAAGTCAGTTCTATTTGTGACGCTGAACGCGGTGCAAGTCCTGCCTCTCCCGTCTCCTCATTGGTTTATAGAAGCAGATACCCACGTGCCATCTCCTCTTTGGTTATACCCACGTGGGTGATTGAAATATGAACTGAGGTCAGTCGGTCATCATGGTAATACTATGAAAGTTAGATGCCAATCGCCATATAAAGTCCAAAGAAGAAAAGGCCTGGAAGGAGGAGCGATGACTAGAAACGGTTGACTGTTTTATTTGTGGATTAATTGTTGGAGTAGAGGACTTTGTGCATTTCAGGTAAAATAACAACTCAACATTTATATCCCAGGACAAATTAGCTAGCAACAGCAAGCTAGCTAAATAGGACAAATTAGCTAGCAACTGCAATCTAGCTAGCTAAATTGCCATAAATGTTTAATGCTTTTCGACCTGTCCCCAAATTAATATAATTGGTTCAGAGTTTGTTTTGATATTTCAACCTGTGTGTCATGATCGCGTTTGGTGTGAGGCGGACTAAATCAATTTGCGCGCGTCCGGTCTGGGCATGGTGTAAGGATTTGGTTTGAACTTTGCAGATTTTGGTTGCTTATGTATTTGGACATTGCACAGCTGGAAAGAGCCACTGCCAGACTGTGTGGGGCCAAGCCCAAAACTCTGGTCAATTGGTCACATGCTATGTCCCACTTGCAAGAGCTAATTGAACAACAATGTTTGGTCTTGTGGATGGGAGATAGCATTGTCCTTCTTTGTCTTTTTAAACTATTTGTATTCCTATGTGGCTCTGGGTTGGTAGCCTTTGAGAATAACATTTGAATAGACTGATTGAATTTGGAAACACTGAAACATATTTGTCTTTAATCTGTTTTGTTCTTTTTCATTTGTATGTTTTTGTTGTGGGTTTTTTACATCTTGTTTGTTTGTTTTCCTCCTGGACATATTAGTATGTATTGTATCTTGAAACTGTAATTGTCTAGGACATGCAAGAAAAACAAAACAATTATTGTTCACAACAAAAAATTAAAGCATCGCCATAGATGAAATGAGAAATTAGTGATCAAACCTGAGTTAGTAAGTAGCCTATCTTTGATAGAACGTGAACGGCTCGCCTTGCTCTCTCCGACTGTCAAACAAACTACGAGATTTGGGGATTTCTTTTCATGAAAGTATCACAATGTACTATAATGACTAAAATGATGCATTACTTTCCACACAAAGTAATATATTACCTTGTCAAGTAACTAATCCCAGCACTGTTAATATGTAACAGATTAATATGTTAATTCAAACCCCAAAAATGTTTATACAGGTGCTGACTGAGGGTAAACTGTATAAATAATTAACAAAGCCGCACACTAAATTATGCTCCCAACAATTTAACGGTTACAGCCAAATTGTTTGGAGCATATTTAGAGTGTGATTTAACAGATAAAATACACAACATTCAGATACAGTAATAACAATTATTACATTAAGTAATAACCCACCACCTCTAGCCCACTCAAACCCTTTACTTACTATGATTCCGCTATTTTAATTGTTGGGAGCATGTTTTGAGTGTATACGGTCTAATATACCTCGGCTTTCAGCCAATCAGCATTCAGGACTTGAACCACCCAGTTTATAATAAGTAATAACCCTCCACCTCTAGCCCGGTGAAACCCTTTACTTACTATGATTCCGCTATTTGACTTGGTGAGACTTCTGTCTACGATGTCTTTGTAAAACATTCCACCAGGGTTAAACTGTGTGGCCCAGACAAACTTGTGTCTGTGAAAGAGAGCGTCCATCCCAATGATTTTAGCATTGTCCTCAATGCGAGCATGCAGTTTCTGTCCGTGGCTCTGCTTAAACGGATAGACAAAACTTCGGATTTCAGTGTCATTAGCAACGTAGAGCACTTGATCCTCTGGTCCTGCCCGTTGAGTTCATTAAGGCAGAAGAAAAAAACACAAAGGAAATAATATAAATGAAAAGAGTGTACATTCCAGATTACAATACAATAAGCATATTCAATGTAGCTTCTGCACAATTAGCATATTATAATCAAAACAGATAGTACCAATCAGAATAATTCTGATGCATAATTGATCAACGCCTAATTAAGTCGAATTTTGATGTGATGTGTGAATATCAAATTGTCATGAGTTTGATTATGTTCTGTATATGTAATCCAAATAGTAATGGTAAGCTCTTACCTTTGGTTATACATTCACCATCGATCTCTTTAAAGTTACGGTCACATGTGCATTTGAAGGAGCCTTTGGTATTGGTGCAGTAGTGAGAGCACATGCCAAACTGAAGGCATTCATTGATCTCTGAGAAATAGATAAAGAATGAAGGTTATAATTCCCATAAAGCCATACATGATTAAAAGAGGTTCCGTCACAATTCTGTCTGAGCTCTGTCCTTGAATATACAGAGATAACCTCTTAGGAGTAGTACGAATTCTATCTTTGACAGTTCATATCTCAAAACTAGCCCAACACATTTATCAAAAAGAAAGAACAGGCAGAGTAGATATGCTACACATTGCCATTGTCCAGTGGTCAGGAGCTATCAGAGCTTTTCTGCCGTGATAACGACAGACTTGACGCGATGGTGCATGTACTGTAAAGTGGGGCCTTCTTGCTGTCTGCTCTCTATTTGAATGGCAACTTAACATTTCAAACTCTTAGCAGCAAATGAATGCAGAATAAAACCCTGAGACAGAGAAGATAAAAGGCGACATCATCACTGTACTGTACCTTCACATTGCCTCGTCGTCTGGCTTCTCTGAAAGCCAGCCTTGCACTGACAGAGAGAATCTGTTCCTGTATTATTGCAGAATGCTTCATCTCCACATAGACCCACTCTCTCTCCACATACCCCTTCCTTGGAAACCACTGTATAAAACATGGACATCACAGTAACACATCACATATGGTGTAAGTTGGATGCTGTTTGTGCACTCTTAGAAAAAAGGGTTCCAAAAGGGTTCTTCGGCTGTCCCCATAGAAGAACCCTTATTGGTTCCAGCTAAAACCGTTTTTGGTTTCTACATGGAACCCAAAAGGGTTCTACCTGGAACCAATAAGGGTTCTTCAAAGGGTTCTCCTATGGGGACAGCCGAGGAACCCTTTCATATATTTTTCTCTAAGAGTGTGCATTGATTAATAAACTGAAAGTGTAACATGGTGATTTGAATAATAAAAACATCCATTAGCACAGTCAGTACACCACTTTTCTCTCTCATTCAGCTTTTGTAAATAGAGTACACTACGTGCTGGGAATAAACATGCCCTGAGTGCAGAGATGTTGTTAGAGCTGACAGTGCCCAAAATGCATGATTTTATGTATTTCAGTTATGTTTTTAGTTCCGAATGTTCGATCCAGGAGAGAGCATTTATTTGGAAGATTATGTGGGACTTATCCTGCCTTCCTTCCTTCCTTACTTATACAATCTTTCTTGGGAGTACTGAAACTAACTAAACCTGGACTGAAATGAGAGTGACAGATAGAGAGAGAGACAGATAGACATAGAGAGAGAGACAGATATATACAGAGGGGGAGAGACAGATATAGACAGAGAGGGGGAGAGACAGAGACAGATACTGAAAGCGAGGGAGAGAGCGAGAGAGAGCGAGGGAGAAAGTGCGAGAAAGCGAGCGAGAGAGCGAGGGAGAAAGCGCGAGAGAGTGAGCGTGAGAGAGCGAGAGAGTAAGTGCGAGAGAGCGAGAGAGTGAGCGTGAGAGAGCGAGAGCGAGGGAGAGAGAGAGGGAGAGAGAGCGAGAGAGAGTGAGAGAGAGCGAGAGAGAGTGAGAGAGAGCGCGAGAGAGTGAGAGAGAGCTAGCAGGAGAGAGCGAGCACGAGAGAGTGTGAGAGAGCGCGAGAGAGAGAGAGTGTGAGAGAGAGAGCAAGAGCGTGCGAGAGAGAGCGAGAGCGAGCGTAAGAGAGAGAGCGAGAGAGAGCGAGAGAGAACAAGAGCGAGCGCGAGAGAGCGAGAGACAAAGAGAGATTGAGATCGATATTGAGGGAGGGATATTTTGAAAGAGAGATTGAGAGACAAAGGTCAACATCGAAGAGCGAGAGACTTTGGAAGCCACGTACCACCTTTACAGTCGAGTTCATCCGAGCCCCCGTCTCCACAGTCATCGAACAGGTCACACTGCAGCTGCTGCGGGATGCAGCGATGGTTACTGCAGGTGAACTCCACCTTACCACAGGGCCTTGGGGTCTGCATCACGTCTTCTGATCCAGGACACAGGACAAGCCAGGGGGAGAAGGAGAATGTAACAGCCATGGGGTCAAAGATAGAACAGGCACATTTCAACACCATAGCTAGGCTATTGCTATCTCCAGCTTTCATTTTTTACACCAACAATGATGGACGTGTGTGTGTGTGTGTGTGTACAGGACTCCCTTGTAAAATAGATATTGGTCTTAATGGGACTCCCTGCTAAAATAAAGGTGAAATAAAACATGTAGACAAAACAGAGGAGCTTTGTGATTCTGGGTTATTTGTGATCATCTGAATGATTAAGTTCAAAAGTTCACAGACATGATTGGACTCACCACAGTTCTCTTCATCGGAATTGTCCCCACAGTCGTCGATTCCGTTGCACACCTGCTCCAAGCGCAGACACACCCTGTCGTTCCTACAGCGGTAGGGTCTGCTCGGTGGACACGGCAGTTTAGCACACATGTCAGAGTCTTCATCAGAGTTATCTCCACAGTCATCCTCTCCATCACACACCCAGATGTAAAGCTTACACAGTGTGTTGGTACAGATAAATTCATCCGCACGGCAAGAGTGGGCTGCTGCAAGAGAAACAATATAGTAGGAAACAAAATGTTTTTTCACCTAAATATGATTTTTCACCAAAACAGTTTTTCACCAAAAATATGATTTTTGAACGAAATATGATTTTTCACCAAAATATGATTTTTCACCAAAATATGATTTGTCCCCTAAATATGATTGGTCCCCTAAATACGTTTTTTTAAACAAAAATACAATTTTTTGCGAAAATAAGATTTTTCCCAGGTAGCCAGGCCTACACTTGGGAGAGTAATACTCATATGGGTCAGAGATGGGACCAAGTCACTATTATTTGAGTCACAAGCAAGTCACAATGTTCAAGTCTCAAGTCGAGTCCCAAATATAACTTTTCCAACAGTCTTGAAGGAGCACTTGTTGGCTGATTTTCCTTCACTCTGCAGTCCAACTCATTCCAAACCATCTCAATTGGGTTGAGGTCAGGTGATTTTGGAGGCCAGGTCATCTGATGCAGCACTGGATCTCTCCTTCTTGATCAAATAGCCCTTACACAGCCTGGAGGTGTGTTTTGGGTTATTGTCCTGTTGAAAAACAAATGATAGTCCCACTAAGCGCAAACCAGATGGGATGGCGTATTGCTGCAGAATGCTGGTTAAGTGTGCCTTGAATTCTAAATAAATCAAGGACAGTGTCACCAGCAAAGCACACTGACACCATCACACCTCCTCCTCCATGTGTCACAGTGGGAACCACACGTGTGGAGATCATCCTACTCTGTGTCTCACAAAGACACGGTGGTTGGATCCAAAAATCTCAAATTTGGACTCATCAGACCAAAGGACAGATTTCCACCGGTCTATCGTCCATTGCTCGTGTGTCTTGGCCCAAACAAGTCTCTTCTTATTATTGGTGGCCATTAGTAGTGGTTTATTTGCAGCAATTCGACCATGAAGGCCTGATTCACGCAGTCTCCTCTGAACAGTTGATGTTGAGATGTGTCTGTTACTTGAACTCTGTGAAGCATTTATTTGGGCTGCAATCTGAGGTGCAGTTAACTCTAATGAACGTATCCTCTGCAGCAGAGGTAACTCTGGGACTTCCTTTCCTGTGGCGGTCCTCATGAGAGCCAGTTTCATCATAGCGCTTCGACAAATTCACTTTTAACAAGGCACACCTGTTAATTGAAACGCATTCCAGGTGACTACCTCATGAGGATGGCTGAGAGAATGCCAAGAGTGTGCAGAGCTGTCATCAAGGCAAAGGGTGGCTACTTTGAAGAATCTCAAATATAAAATATATTTTGATTTGTTTAACACTTTTTTGTAACTACATGTTTCCATATGATGTCGTCACTATTATTATACAATGTCGAAAATAATAAAAATATAGAAAAACCCTTGAATGAGTAGGTGTGTCCAAACCTTTGACTGGAACTCTGTGTGTGTGTGTGTGTGTATATACATGTGTGTGTGTATATATATACAGTTGAAGTCGGAAGTTTACATACACCTTAGCCAAATACATTTAAACTCAGTTTTTCACAATTCCTGACATTTAATCCTAGTAAAAATTCCCTGTCTTAGGTCAGTTAGGATGACCACTTTATTTTAAGAATTTGAAATGTCATAATAGTAGCGAGAATTATTTATTTCAGCTTTTATTTCTTTCATCACATTCCCAGTGGGTTAGAAGTTTACATACACTCAATGAGTATTTGGTAGCATTGCCTTTAATTGTTTAACTTGGGTCAAACGTTTTGGGTAGCCTTCCACATGCTTCCCACAATAAGTTGGGTGAATTTTGTCCCATTCCTCCTGACAGAGCTGGTGTAACTGAGTCAGGTTTGTCGGCCTCCTTGCTCGCACATGCTTTTTCAGAATCTGCCCACAAATGTTCTATAGGATTGAGGTCAGGGCTTTGTGATAGCCACTCCAATACCTTGACTTTGTTGTCCTTAAGCCATTTTGCCACAACTTTGGAAGTATGCTTGGGGTCATTGTCCATTTGGAAGACCCATTTGCGACCAAGCTTTAACTTCCTGACTGATGTCTTGAGATGTTGCTTCAATATATACACATAATTTTTCTCCCTCATGATGCCATCTATTTTGTGAAGTGCACCAGTCCCTCCTGCAGCAAAGCACCCCCACACAACATGATGCTGCCACCCCCGTGCTTCACGGTTGGGATGATGTTCTTCGGCTTGCATGCCTTCCCCTTTTTCCTCCAAACATAACAATGGTCATTATGACCAAACAGTTCTATTTTTGTTTCATCAGACCAGAGGACATTTCTCCAAAAAGTATGATCTTTGTCCCCATGTGCAGTTGCAAACCGTAGTCTGGCTTTTTTATGGCGGTTTTGGAGCAGTGGCTTCTTCCTTGCTCAGTGGCCTTTCAGGTTATGTCGATATAGGACTCATTTTACTGTGGATATTGAAACTTTTGTACCTGTTTCCTCTAGCATCTTCACAAGGTCCTTTGCTGTTGGCTGCGCCGGACAGGCGGGCGACTCTGGCAGCGCCGGACAGGCGGGCGACTCTGGCAGCGCCGGACTGGCGGGCGACTCTGGCAGCGCCGGACTGGCGGGCGACTCTGGCAGCGCCGGACTGGCGGGCGACTCTGGCAGCGCCGGACTGGCGGGCGACTCTGGCAGCGCCGGACTGGCGGGCGACTCTGGCTCAGGATGCACCAGGCTGGGGAGACATGCAGGAGGCCTGGCTCTGGGAGCAGGCACAGGACTCACCAGGCTGGGGAGACTTGCAGGAGACCTGGCTCTAGGAGCAGGCACAGGACTCACCCGGATGGAGAGACATGCAGGAGGCCTGGCTCTGGGAGCAGGCACATGACTCACCAGGCTGGGGAGACTTGCAGGAGGCCTGGCTCTGGGAGCAGGCACCGGATACACTGGGCCGTGGAGGCGCACTGGCGGTCTCGAGCGCAGGACTGGCACCACCCGTACTGGCTGGGTGCCCGCTTCCCCCCGGCAAATGCGGGACGCTGGCACCGAGCACACCGGCCTGTGGATGCTCGGCCTCGACACCGTGCGCATCACCCCATAGCATGGGGCCTGACCAGTCAAATACTCGCCACGGTAAGCGCGGGGAGTTGGCTCAGGCCGCACTGGGTTCTCCAGGCAAACTGGGGAAACCGTGCGTGGAGCGGGCGCAGGACTCACCGGGCTGTGGAGGCGCACTGGAGGTCTGGAGCGCCAAGCTGGCACAAGACGTGCAGGGCTGGGGAGGCGCACAGGAGGCCTGGTGCGTGGGGCTGGCACAGTCTTCGCCAGACGGCTAGCATGCACCTCAGGACGAGTATGGAGAGCTGACTCGGGTGACATCAATTCGAGGACACCCTCCGTAGGGCGAATGTCGTGCCTCATGCACCAACACAGCAGCTCTCTCATAGCTCTCTCCTCCAATCTCCCCATCAACTCCTTCACTGTCTCTGCTTCGCTCCCTTCACTCACCTCCAATTTCACCCCGACTGGCTCTGGTTCCATCCAGACGGGGCCGACCGTCCCGTCTGCCCCCCCCAAAAAAAATCTTGGGGCTGCCTCTCCTGGCCACGCTGCTTGGTCCTTTGGTGGTGGGTAGTTCTGTCACGACCATCGGATGAAGTAGACCAAGGTGCAGCGTGGTGAGTGTACATTTTCCTCTTTATTGAATGTCGCCAGCAAAACCAATAAATAATACAAAACGACCGTGAAGCTTACAGGGCAAAGTGCCACAAACAAAGTTAACTACCCACAAGGACAGGTTGGAAAAAGGGCTGCCTAAGTATGGTTCCCAATCAGAGACAATGGTAGACAGCCGTCCCTGATTGAGAACCATACCCGGCTAAAACAAAGAAATACAAAACATAGAAAAAAGAACATAGAATGCCCACCCAAATCACACCCTGACCAAACCTAAATAGAGACATAAAAAGGCTCTCTCAGGTCAGGGCGTGACACTGACCCACTGGAATTGCGATATAGTGAATTATAAGTGAAATAATCTGTCTGTAAACAATTGTTGGAAAAATTACTTGTGTCATGCACAAAGTAGATGTCCTAACCGACTTGCCAAAACTATAGTTTGTTAACAAGAAATGTGTGGAGTGGTTGAAAAACGAGTTTTAATGACTCCACCCTAAGTGTATGTAAACTTCTGACTTCAACTGTATATATATATACACACACACACACACACACACACACACACACACACACACACACACACACACACACACACACACACACACACACATATATATATTTACACACACAATGACTTGTTCAACTACAAATCTTTGTCTATTTATTGATGCCTCTAGGCAGCCCTTTTCATTATTAAGTCTACTACACATGTTGATTATGTAATAATTCATTTGAACAACAAATTCCAAATGCAAGCTTTATGAGTACATTATCAATTTCAAGCAATTTTGACATACCAAAAGACCAGTCGTCCTATTCTAGCAATTGTTGCTTGATGCCCCATTGATGGTGCGCTTGCAAAATAAAACGTTAATATTCTTTATTATCAAAATGTTTTGGAGCTGCATATTTATTTATGGCAATCCTCTCCCTACAAATTTGACATTGCTCTGCTCCCGATCCTATAGCTGTACAGCAAATTAGCAATCTGTTCACCAGCTCACCCAACCTGTGTTGATTGACCGTTTGCTGGTCCAATCAGTGGGCAGTGTGTGTGTGTTTCACTAGCCAATCTGTTACACGTTCGTTTTGCAATGCTGCGACTACTGTGTCTGACTGCGTGTAAATGAATGCACTGAGACTCTGTGCCTCAAAATGACTGACAAACCTGGCCAGATCATTTAGTCATCAGTCTCTAGTCAAAGTCAAGTCCCGAGTTTTGAGGCTCCAAGTCGAAGTCAAGTCTCGAGTTATTTTATTTTCTGTCGAGTCTCAAGTCATGAAATTTCTGACTGGAGTCAGACTCGAAGCCGCAATAGGTTGAACTTGAATGCTTTTCTGAGAAGATGAGGGAACAGCTGTTTCTCTTTATATTGATTAATACTGCAACCCACTTTCTACTTGCCTCTCCCATCCAGTGGTGTAAAGTACTTAAGTAGTACTTTAAATTGTTTTTTCTTAAGTCGTTTTTGGGGGTATCTGTACTTTACTTTTTATATTTTAGACATCATGTACTTTTCCTTCACTACATTCTTAAAGAAAATAATGTACTTTTTACTGCATACATTTTCTCTGACACCCAAAAGTACTAATGCTGAATGCTTAGCAGAACAGGAAAATGGAAAATTCATGCACTTATCAAGAAAAAAATAAACATCCCTGGTCATCCCTATTACCTCTGAACTTGCAGATTGACTAAACACGAGTGCTTTGCTGGTAAATAATGTCTGAGTGTTGGAGTGTGCCCCTGGCTATTCGTAAAGAAAAAAGAAAAAAAAGAAATGAGTGCTGTCTGGTTTGCTTAATATAAGGTATCTGAAATTATTTATACTTTTACTTTGATACTTAAGCATATTTTAGCAATTACATTTATTTTGATACTTTTAAAACCAAATACTTATAGACTTTTACTCAATTAAAATTTTACTGGGTGACATTCACTTTTACTTGAGTAATTTTCTATTACGGTATCTTTACTTTTACTCAAGTACTGTATGACAATTGGGTACTTTTTCCACTACTGTACCCATCAACATTTCCTCACAATTACAGAGAGCACTCTGACTGAAGAGACAGCAATGGACACACATATTTTACATAATACTGACTGATTGAATAATACATCACACATGTTGTAAAGAACATTGTGTGTGTGTGTGTGTGACTGTGTGTGTGTGTGTGTGTGTGTGTGTGTGATGAGCGTGTGCATGCGTGCGTGTGTGTTCTAGGCTCACCCTGGACACAGTTATGCTCATCACTGTGATCCACACAGTCAGGCAGGGCATCACAGTGCCAGCGGCTGGGGATGCAGTGAGCTCTGTTCAGACACAGGAACTCATCCTCCCTGCACTCCCTCACACAGTCTACCTGTCGGCACAACACACACACACACACACACACACCTCAAAAACAACACATACACCCCTGTCCGCCACCAAGCCATTCCACTGCCAGGTCTCAATATGGCTTGTCCAAGTCTTAACATTACATTATGGTGTATGTGAAGAAGAAGAAGATTTAGTCCATTGTCATTTTCAGATGAAATGTGAATTATATTTTTACAAAACATGACAGAGGGATGGATGTGTTATAAACTGTGAGTTACAGGTTGAATTAATCAACATGTCCCCTGGCGCAAAATACTTGGCCTTTGGTGAGATTGCTTTAATATATAATGCATGAGTCTAGGATGACGTTGCTCTCTCCAGGGGACTCTGTTGGCTGTGGAGAAAGACCTCATTAAAGAAGAGGTAGGCTGCCACTGTATGGAGGTGACTCTGAATTAAGCATTGTTTTAATTACACTGAGATCCTACGGGACCCTGATGTTTGGAGGAAACAGGCAAACATTCCCACACTACTTGTATCCAGGTATTTGAGAGATAAGGATGTTGATTGCCAAAAGCAATCTTTACACAGATGAGTCGTGCTGGCAATCATACAAAACCACGAGTCGTGCTGGCAATCATACAAAACCACGAGTCGTGCTGGCAATCATACAAAACCACGAGTCGTGCTGGCAATCATACAACAACATTTCAGGGGGATTTCCCATGAAAATATGGGCCAAGATAATTAGGACACATTTTCACATGTCGATGACCTTATGAACAAATGCCATACATTAAAGGAGAACAGACATGAAAGGTATCCTGCATTATCGCACAGACGATGAGGCTCAGCGGCTACTATCAGGGACTGCAATCAGGGCTTCATCAGAGAGCACTCACCTCATCAGATCCATCTGGGCAGTCTCTCTGGCCATCACACCTCAGGCGGGCCGACACACAGCCTCCCCCGACACACTCATACTCACTCAGGGCGCAGGACGGAAGGACCGCTGAAACAGATAAGGCACTTTTATTCAAAATGACTTAGAGTACAGTGAGTGCATACATTTGTATTATGTGTAGTTATTGAACCCACAACCTTGATGTTGCTAGCGCCACGCTCATACCGACTGAATCACACAGGACCACTCTAGACAAAAGAAGCTGACGACATAGACAATCCCCATTAAACCGGTGCTGAAAATACTTCTCAACTGGCCACGACACCACCTGGTATACAAGTGCAACACAATGGCTGCAGATACAGAAACAGAGCTGCTTCAGAGGGTCCATTCTGAGTGCTATTCCTAGCGTGTTTTGGAGCACTTTGGACCCATCAGAGCAATTCAGTCTCACTCCCATCTGGACTCACTGGGAGAGAGGGGGGAAAAGCTTTTTCATGCATATCACGGTGTGGCCCTCCCAATTGGAGGAATTTACAGTGCAAGTGCAGCCACAACTGTCCACAGGTACTCTCCATATGAATATATAAAGAAAGTACTCAGCTAAAATATTAAAAACAAGTTATTATGAGAGAGAGAGAGAGAGAGAGAGAGAGAGAGAGAGAGGGGGAGAGAGACAGACCAACAAACCTGTACGTCTTTGTGTTGTTTAATTTCAACCCCACCAACCACACACTTTATTTTCCTGTTTGTGACAATCTTGATGACATTGCTAATGAACCGTTCCATTTCCAAAGTACGCTTTGGCAATATGTATATTGTTAAATCATGCCAATAAAGCAACTGAGTTGAGCGAGAGACAGACAGACACAGAGAGAGAGAGAGATACAGAGAGAGAGAGAGAGATACAGAGAGAGAGAGAATAGACAGGGAGAGAAGAGTCAGAGAGAGAGAGAATAGACAGGGAGAGAAGAGTCAGAGAGAGAGAGAGAGAGAGAATAGACAGGGAGAGAGAGAGAGAATAGACAGGGAGAGAAGAGTCAGAGAGAGACAGAGAGAGAGAGAATAGACAGGGAGAGAAGAGTCAGAGAGAGACAGAGAATAGACAGGGAGAGAAGAGTCAGAGAGAGACAGAGAGAGAATAGACAGGGAGAGAGAGAGAGAGAGAGAGAGAGAGAATAGACAGGGAGAGAGAGAATAGACAGGGAGAGAGAGAGAGAGAGAGAGAGAATAGACAGGGAGAGAGAGAATAGACAGGGAGAGAGAGAGAGAGAGAATAGACAGGGAGAGAGAGAATAGACAGGGAGAGAGAGAGAGAGAGAGAGAGAGAGAGAGAGAATAGACAGGGAGAGAGAGAATAGACAGGGAGAGAGAGAGAATAGACAGGAAGAGAGAGAGAATAGACAGGGAGAGAAGAGTCAGAGAGAGACAGAGAGAGAGAGAGAATAGACAGGGAGAGAGAGAGAGAATAGACAGGGAGAGAAGAGTCAGAGAGAGAGAGAGAGAGAGAGAATAGACAGGGAGAGAGAGAGAGAATAGACAGGGAGAGATGAGACAGAGAGAGACAGAGAGAGAGAGAGAGAATAGACAGGGAGAGAGAGAGAGAATAGACAGGGAGAGAAGAGTCAGAGAGAGACAGAGAGAGAATAGACAGGGAGAGAAGAGTCAGAGAGAGACAGAGAGAGAATAGACAGGGAGAGAGAGAGAGAGAGAGAGAGAATAGACAGGGAGAGAGAGAATAGACAGGGAGAGAGAGAGAGAGAGAATAGACAGGGAGAGAGAGAATAGACAGGGAGAGAGAGAGAGAGAGAGAGAGAGAGAGAGAGAATAGACAGGGAGAGAGAGAATAGACAGGGAGAGAGAGAGAATAGACAGGGAGAGAAGAGTCAGAGAGAGACAGAGAGAGAGAGAGAATAGACAGGGAGAGAGAGAGAGAATAGACAGGGAGAGAAGAGTCAGAGAGAGACAGAGAGAGAGAGAGAATAGACAGGGAGAGAGAGAGAGAATAGACAGGGAGAGAAGAGACAGAGAGAGACAGAGAGAGAGAGAGAGAATAGACAGGGAGAGAGAGAGAGAATAGACAGGGAGAGAAGAGTCAGAGAGAGACAGAGAGAGAGAGAGAATAGACAGGGAGAGAAGAGTCAGAGAGAGACAGAGAGAGAGAGAGAATAGACAGGGAGAGAGAGAGAGAATAGACAGGGAGAGAAGAGTCAGAGAGAGACAGAGAGAGAGAGAGAATAGACAGGGAGAGAAGAGTCAGAGAGAGACAGAGAGAGAGAGAGAATAGACAGGGAGAGAAGAGTCAGAGAGAGAGAGACCTATTCCCAGATCTCAGGAAATTAGACCAAGTTTCTCAATTGGTACAAAATATATAGATTACTGCACACACTACAATTACTTAGATCAAAAAATAAGCTAAACTGGACACCTTAATGAGTCAGTGAATGAACCGAGAGAGAAAGCACGCAGGGCATTCCACGCCATTAAAAAAAACTAATTAAAATGTAAATACCTATTCAAATTTGTCTAAAACGAATTGAATGTGTCATTGAACCAATTGCACTTTATGGCAGCGAGGTGTGGGGTCCACTTGCAAAACAAGATTTCACCCAAAGGGACAAAAAAATTTTTGAAAACCTGCATGGAGAGTTCTGTAAGACTCTCCTCCAAAACTACAACCAGTGCATGCAGGGCAGAATTAGGCCAATATCGACTAATAATAAAACCCCAAAAAAGAGCAATTAAGTTTTGGAAACATCTAAAATACAGTGACCCCCTCTCATATCATTACCAAGCCCTGCAATACCAAGAGCTGAGCAAAGAAAAGAGTCCCCTCATCCAGCTGGTCCTGGGGCTGAGTTCACAAACCTGTTCTACTGACACACTGAAGCCTCAGGACCAGAACATCCAATCAATCAGAATAAACCAAATTACAACACAGTCAAAACAAAACTACATTACTTACAGGGAAACACAAGCACAAAGCAAAATGCAGTGCTATACGGCCCTAAATCGACAGTACACCGTGGCAAACTATTTGACCATGGTTACTGATCAAAACCTTAGAACAACCTTGACAAAGTACAGGCTCAGTAAGCACAGCCTTGCCATTGAGAAGGGTAGACAGGAAAACATGGCTCCCTGTAGAGTAAAGGCTGTCCAACCACTGCACCACGGCAGAACCTGAGACGGAGCTGCATTTCCTGACAAAATGTCAAAAACATAATTTTTTTTGAGAGTGTCAGTTCCCCAAATTTGAAACCCTTATTCAAGGTTTCAAAGACCTCTCTGATGAGAATATGCTACCCGTCCTGTTGGGGGAGGACGCAGAGAGCTGTGGGTTGGCAGCGCACTACATTGCTGCCTGCCATAAGATGAGGGACAGTGTCTGACAGACCAATCAACCTGCATATGTCCTCTACTGTATGCTTATTGTTATTGTTCACTGTATGGTTATTTTGACCCTTGATTTTTGTTGTTACTGTTGTCCCGTTGAGACAATATTGATTATTATTATTTAAATTATGTTAATATTGTAAATCTCCAAAGTAAGCTTTGGCAATATGTACAGTACATTGTTACGTCATGCCAATAAAGCAAAATTAATTGAATTAACAGACAGACAGACAGACAGACAGACAGACAGACAGACAGACAGACAGACAGACAGACAGACAGACAGACAGACAGACAGACAGACAGACAGACAGACAGACAGACAGAGAAAGAGAGAAAGAGAGAGAGATAGAGACAGAGATAGAGGGAGACATCTCAGTGGGAGAGACATACAGCTCATTTTAATTTCACACCTGTAGTTAGCAGACAGGAGAGAAGACCAGCTTGCTGATATTGAACCATCTGCTCGAGATTTGAAGTGCCTTGAAGCTACTCTGGCCTTGCATTTACTTCTCCACAAGACTTAACGTTTGGCATTCAGTTCATGCAATGAAGAACAAAGGGATTACGAATCTTAGAATAAAGGTGAGTGTCAGGATTTTCTACAGTGGAGTGAAATCTGTAATTGCTGTCAACTGAGAATTGGTCCACGTGTGGGAATAACTCTGTTTCTGAAGATATTAAGGGCTATTTTCTAGCTTTCAATGTAAGACAGTAAGCCAACTGTATCTATGCTTACTGGTGACGTCATAAAACGGCAACCGTTGCTGAACACGAACAAACACAAACGAACACACAGTCGCCCAATCACAAGGTGTGTGACGCACACAAGCATGCATTCCGACAGAGGGCGGTATTAACATGGTTGTAGGCTTTGAGTAAGAGAGTGAAAGCAAGTCCCCACCTTCACCAGCAGCCAGCAACACCTATCCAACAGCTATACAGTAAGTAATCAAGTGTGTGTGTGTGTGTGTGTGTGTGTGTGTGTGTGCATGTGTACGTGTGTGTGAGTGAGTGTGTCCGTGCGTGCGTGTGTTTCTATGAGCTCATACCAGGTCCTTGACAGTTCCTCTCGTCCTCCCCCATTTTACAGTCCTCCCGGCCGTCACAGAGCCACTTGTTGGAGATGCAGAGGTGATTGAGACACTGGAACTGGTCCGCAGGGCACGAGCGAGTCTCACAGCCTTTTTCATCAGAGCTATCAGCACAGTCACTGTCACCATCACAACGGAAACGAGCAGAGATGCACTCTCCGTTGTCACACACAAAGTCCCTGGAGGGGCAGGTGGCTGGCTCTGAGAGGTGTAAGGGAATAAGGAACGACAGTGATTTTAGGCGCATGACAGTGAGGCCTGTTTCCCCAGGGCATTCCTCATCATACCAAGCAGAAGTACTTGTTGGTAGTTATATTAGGTCGCTTTGTTTTGCGGAGTCATGTCACACGACCTGGATTTGAACCTTTGAAGCGTTTTCATCGAACGTTCCCCTTTTCTTTTTATGTCAGATGATCCAGCATCATACTCAGACAATCACCTTCATTTTTGGTGCAGTTGTCATTTCTGGAGAAGGCTTTAAAGACAGGATGACATTTCGCTACGTCACATGATCGCCCAAAACACAGTGCTCTAGTTACAGTGTCAGGGAGTACGCAAGTTATATAGTATTATCCAAAAGTTCATTCCAAGTTCATTCCTTCCAGCCTAAACAAGAGACCGAAGACAAGGGACTTACTGCAGTTCTGTTCGTCTGAGTTGTCTCCGCAGTCGCTCTGTCCATCACACCTCCAGTGTTCCGGGACACAGTTGTTGTTCTGGCACCGGAACTCATGAGGACCGCAAGTCTTCTCATCTAGGCACAGAAACAACATGACAGTCCATAAAGACGCAAAACAAGCAAAGGGTCTGAACCGGTAGCCGTGTTGATGTTTTGCATAGCGCCAGGTGTGCGCGACCGTGATCGTCAGTCCCTTGAGTTGTCTCTAAGGAAGACAACAAGACGATGACCAATAAAGAGTAAGACATTACTTTACATACTGTATACAAACGCCTGCTACTGTCAAGAACAAAGACTAGGAGAACAGTAACTTTTCTGTCTTCTTTCTAAAATAACAACCTAGTAATCCGTCTATACATGTTGTCCCAACGCTGTGAAATCAGCAACGTGATTTCCTCTCATCTCCCTGTCAGACTTTTAATCCAACTGTCGGGAGAATAGATAAATACATAATGCATTCTTAATTGACAACCACACAGTACCATGCTCGAGAGCTAATTCCCAGACTTAGTATGACATTAACAGAATTCAAATTTGAACTGAGCACACCGCGACAGTTGAATACTAAATGCATTCCTTCCCATGCCTGAAAGATTTCTATTCACGTTCTAGAATTAAGAAAGAAAAACAAGATGCTGGGAATTCCAGAACTTCGTATGTTGTTGCTTCTCGCCAGTGAAGGTAAGTCAAAGCCAGTAGGTGTATACAATATGTTCTGTAAGCGTGTACGTCTCCTCTCATGCTTAATATCTGCCAGGTTGGACGAGAAGAAACCTTCAGATATGACCCATAGAGAAAAGAAAAAAAATTGAACACTGACTGAAAACCAGAGAGAACGACTCAAATCATAGAGAGACCTTACTGTCATCCCCTCAATCCCCCTAAATGTCACCGTTAAATGCACAGGCAGCAGTGGAAATGCCAAGGTCAATCCCTAGCAGTCCATTTGATTAGAGGAAGAGCCAGTAAAAGGACTTAACCTCCTCCAGCTAATCTCTGGAGCTGGCCATATTAACAAGTGCTTTATGAGCATATCAAAGACCAGTCAGCATTAATGAGGTGGTCATCAGTAAAACATGCCATTTGATGTCTGCATAACGTTATCTATCACATTCAATTTAAGTCTACACGTTTGCGTTTAGCTGCTCAAAGCTTGCATATAGTACAACGAGTCACAAAGTCGAGATACAAATGTCCCTTTAGAGTAGGCCATTCCATTGAGATCAAAAACTGCTACAATAGACTAGACTAGACTACACTCTTAGAAAAAAAGTTGCTATGTAGAACCTAAAAGGGTTCTTCGGCTGTCCCCATTGGAGAACCCTTTGAAGAAACCATTTTGGTTCCAGGTAGAACCCTTTTGGTGATTCTACATGGAAACCAACAGGGTTCTACCTTGAACCAAAAAAGGGTTCTCTTATGGGGACAACTGAAGAACCCTTTTGGAACCCTTTTTTCTAAGAGTGTAGACTAGAATATAATATAACATTCATCGCCTTCAGAAAGTATTCATACCCCTTGACTTACTCCACATTTTGTTAGAATCGACATTGGCAGCGATTACAGCTGTGAGTCTTTCTGGGTAAGTCTTGCACACATGGATTGTACAATATTTGCAAGCTTTGTCAAGTTGCCATTTTTTTATGTCTTGCCATACTCTTTCAAGCCATTTTTGGTAAAAACTGTAACTAGGCCACTCAGGAACATTCAACGTCTTCTTGGTAAGCAACTCCAGTGTATATTTGGCCTTGTGTTTTAGGTTTTTGTCCTGCTGAAAGGTGAATTTGTCTCCCAGTGTCTGTTGGATAGCAGACTGAACCAGGTTTTCCTCTAGGGTTTTGTCTGTGCTTAGCTCTATTCGGTTTATTTTTATCCTAAAAAACTCCATAGTCCTTGCAGATGAGCATACCCATAACATGATGCAGTCACCACCATGATCGACAATATAAATAGTGGTACTCAGTGATGTGTTGTGTTGGATTTCAAATCAAATCACAATTTATTATTCACATGCGCCAAATACAACAGGTAGAGTGAAATGCTTATTTACGAGCCTTATTTACGAGCCTCTAACCAACAATGCAGTTAATAAGAAATATGGATAAGAATATGAAATAAAAGTAACAAATAATTAAAGAGCAGCAGTAAAATAACAATAGCAAGACTATATACAGGGGGGTACCGGTACAGAGTCAATGTGCGGGGGCACCGGTTAGTTGAGGTAATATGTACATGAAGGTAGAGTTATTAAAGTGACTATGCATAGATGATAACAACAGAGAGTAGCAGCGGTGTAAAAGAGGGGGAGAGGGGGGCAATGCAAATAGTCTGGGTAGCCATTTGATTAGGTGTTCAGGAGTCTTATGGCTTGGAAGCTGTTTAGAAGCCTATTGGACCTAGACTTGGCGCTCCGGTACCGCTTGCCGTAAGGTAGCAGAGGGAACAGTCTATGACTAGGGTGGCTGGAGTCTTTGACAATTTTTAGGGCCTTCCTCTGACACCGCCTGGTATAGAGGTCCTGGATGGCTTGGCCCCAGTGATGTACTGGGCCGTTCGCACTACTCTCTGTAGTGCCTTGCGGTCGGAGGCCGAGCAGTTACCATACTAGGCAGTGAGGAAACCAGTCGGGACGCTCTCGATGGTACAGCTGTAGAACCTTTTGAGGATCTGAGGATCCATGCCAAATCTTTTCAGTCTCCTGAGGGGGAATAGGTTTTGTTGTTCCCTCTTCACGACTGTCTTGGCGTGCTTGGACCATGTTAGTTTGTTGGTGATGTGGACACCAAGGAACTTGAAGCTCTCAACCTGCTCCAGATTTGCCCCAAACATAATCCTTTGTATTCAGCACATGAAGTTAACTTCTTTGCCACATTTTATGCAGTATTACTTAACTGCCTTATTGCAAAAAGGACGCATGTTTTGGAAAATCTTCCATCTTTTCACTCCGTCATTTAGATTAATGTTGTTGATCCATCCTCAGTTTTCTCCTATCACAGCCATTAAATTCTGTAACTGTTTTAAAGTCACCATTGGCCTCATGGTAAAATCCCTGAGCGGTTTCCTTCCTCTCCGGCAACTGAGTTAGGAAGGATGCCTATATCTATGTAGTGACTGGTTTTATTGATACATCCAATATGTAATTAATAACTTCACCATGCTCAAAGGGATATTCAATGTCCGCTTGTTTTATTTATTTTGCCCATAGGTGACCTTTGTGAGCTATTGGAAAACCTCCCTGTTCTTTGTTGTTGAATCTGTGTTTGAAATTCACTACTGGACTGTGGGACCTTACAGATAATTGTATGTGTGGGGTACAGAGATGAGGTAGTCATAAAAATATAATGTTTAACACTATTATTGCACAGAGTGAGTCCATACAACTTATGTGACACGTTAAGCAAATCTTTACTCCTGAACTTATTTAGGCTTGCCATAACAAAGGGGTTGAATACTTAATGACTCAAGTTTTTCATTTTTTATTAATTTGTAAACATTTCAAAAAACGTAATTCCACTTTGACATTATGGGGTATTGTGTGTAGGCCAGTTGCACAAAATCTAAATTTAAACCAGTTTAAATTCAGGCTGTAACACAACAAAATGTTGGAAAAAGTCATGGGGTGTGTGAATGCTTTCTGAAGGCACTGTAGTACAATAGAAATAGAACAGTAGAACTCACCACAGTTGGCCTCGTCCGATCCATCGGCACAGTCCGGGTCGTCGTCACACACCCATAGGGCTGAGATACAGTGCATGGAGCTCTTACACTGGAACTGGTTGGCAGAACAGGTACTCTCAGCTGGGGATAGAGACCGATGGCACAGGAGATAGAAAAGAGACAGGGAGTTAAAACAGGTGTACAGTATGTCAATTCTGAAGGATAAAGACGAAAAGAGACGTCACATATTACACAAAAAGGACCAGTTAAGCAGTCTATATAAAAATGGCAAAACTTGTAGGCTAATGCAACTGAAGGTACCAAAACAGTAGCAATACACATGTATTGTAGTTCAATCAAATTCGCACAAATCATGTTATATGTGGCATACAAAACTAGGGTGTGGAGCAATAGAGAAAGTACATTTTTCCTCCACACCCTCCTTATGCCACAGTACCCTGACACCCAGAGCACAGCTTCCTCTTTCCCAGCAGGAGGGGGGATGGAGGTGGTTAGAGCTCCGGCTGCATCTCTAAACCCTCAGCCCTCCCAGCGTGATTAGCCCTGGTTAAACCTCCCTCTGTGTCAGAAAGACATCCCCCTCAGCCCTCAGACGCAGGCTAAACCTCCTTCTGTCTGCCCTAATCTGCACCCTGGGTGAGACTCGGCTCCTGAAATATCCTCTCTGTCTCGCGCTGTCGCTCACGCGCGCGCATCATTTTGCCATGTTAAAACTGACGCGCTGGCATTTTCCAGCCCCAGCGCCAGGGTCGGCGATTTACCTGTGTAATGTCAGCTGGCTTGCGCCGAAGTGGGAGGGGTGGAAATATTTGAGGTGTGTCCTTAAGAACGTGCGCCAATATGCCAATTTCAGTGACTGCAACTAGGGATTTTTAAGGCCGACCAAAAGCTGGTTTTAGCGGTAAAGCAGTTGGTAATGACATTGATTTTGCCAGAGGATGCGCACACTGTAGCCTTAAGTACATCACCAATGTTTTATTGAAATGTCATGAATATCAGAACACTCAGACATTCCCCTTTTTATTTCTGTGAGACGTTTGGATTCATTATGTGCTATGCCCATTGCATGAAAGGTGTCCGTGAACGTAGGAAGCCTGTATAAGAACAAGTTATTAAAAAAAGTTATTAATTTTGTCAAAAAAATGTATCTTCCACTTTCCTCTGTTGGAACGTTCAAACCGCGGGATATCGCGGGAATTGGTGCTGAATCAGCTTTTAGGCTATATTTGCCTGTTTTGTTACCATTCACTTGGCTAAGTCACTATGGCCAAATCAACGGCAATGGTAGGCTACAGCTATATACAGTATATTTGGGAGCAGTAACGGTGAGTGGACATTCCCCCCTTTCTCTTTATATTGGATCTTTATCCAGCTCCTGTCAGAAGTTTAGATGTGCATCAAACCCCCGATAGTCTTGTGTGGTCTCGTGTGGCTCAGTTGGTAGAACATGGTGTTTGCAACGCCAGGGTTGTGGGTTCGATTCCCACGGGGGACCAGTACTTAGAAAAAAATAAATGAAATGTATGCATTCACTACTGTATGTCGCTCTGGATAAGAGTGTCTGCTAAATGACGTAAATGTAGTCTACGTTATTGCCTAATATCACAGTATATTTATTTCTTTATTTAACCAGGTAGGCTAGTTGAGAACAAGTTCTCATTTGCAACTGCGACCTGGCCAAGATAAAGCAAAGCAGTTCGACACATACAACACAGAGTTACACATGGAATAAACAAACATACAATCAATAATACAGTAGAAAAATCTATATACAGCATGTGCAAACGAGGTAGGATAAGAGAGGTAAGGCAATAAATAGGCCATGGTGGCAAAGTAATTACAATAAAGCAATTAAACACTGGAATGGTAGGATGTGCAGAGGATGAATGTGCAAGTTGAGTTACTGGGGTGCAAAGGAGCAAGATAAATAAATAAATACAGTATGGGGATGAGGTAGATTGGATGGGCTGTATATGGGTGAAGGAGAAGTGGGGGAGGTTTTGATGAGTTGCTGTGGGGAGCGCAGGGCTGTTGACCGGGGTAGGGGTAGCAAAGTGGAAAGCATGGCCAGCCGTAGAAAAATGCTTATTGAAATTCTCAATTATTGTAGATTTATCGGTAGTGACAGTGTTTCCTAGGCTCAGTGCAGTGGGCAGCTGGGAGGAGGTGGTCTTATTCTCCATGGGCTTTACACTGTCCCATAACTTTTTTGAGTTTGTACTACAGGATGCACATTTCTGTTTGAAATTATGCCCAATTATATGCCCACGGGGAGCAATGGTGGTGCCTGTAATTGTATTTAGACATATAGCCTGTTTAAAACCAGTTGTTGTTTCGTTTTAGGAGAATTTGATTAAAATGACTCGCTCTCTTTGTATGTCTTATCAATTAGTGAATTTAATATTGCTTATTGACAATGTAATGCATTTTACAGTAGGCCTATATTAGTGCAAATGCTATGTTAACAATATATTTCCATATCGATGCCATGCAATTACTGTTCAAAACATGTTCAACATATTTATCAAATATGGGATAGGCCCACTTTTTGTTATTTTGTTTCTGTAGGCTATTTAACAAACTAGGCTATAATGGACTAACATTCAACTAGGAGTTGATGACCACGCAATACATAAAATACCATAAATACACAATGTGAGCTTGGGACTATAACGTTCTATCTGCATTTTTGTCAACATTTTGTTATTCATGTGGCCTTGTTCTGTTCAATGTTCTCTACCTATATAGTACTATACATATCCTAATTCATGTTGTTAAGTTAAAAAGAACACAAGATACAAATTGCTGACACCATTCAAACCAATGAGGGTTCGGAATACTAATGCCAATCATCTCAGAATCATATTTTTGCAGATAGAACTTTCTAGTCCTGTCACATTCTTCTTCGTCAGATGATAAAGAAAAATCATTGTCGGACCAAAACGCAAAAATAAACAAATACCCCCCCCCCCCCCAAAAAATCCCCCTAAACTAAAGGGAGGGTGGCTGCCGTCACCGACGGCACTCGTGCAACACCCCCCCCTCCCCAACCCACCTATACTGGAGGTGTCTCAGATTCCGGTCTGCTACCCCCACCCAACTTGTCCACCCCTGCTGAATACTCAGGGCTGTAGAGCGTCTCTGGGGGCTCCGGACTGTAGGCCGACTCACTCGGTTCCGGACCATAGGCAGACTCACTCGGTTCCGGACCGTAGGCAGACTCACTCGGTTCCGGACCGTAGGCAGACTCACTCGGTTCCGGACCGTAGGCAGACTCACTCGGTTCCGGACTGTAGGCAGACTCACTCGGTTACGGACTGTACACTGTTGCCGAATACTCTGAACTGGACACTGTTGCCGGATACTCTGGACTGGACACTGTTGCCGGATACTCTGGACTGGACACTGTTGCCGGATACTCTGGACTGGACACTGTTGCCAGATACTCTGGACTGGACACTGTTGTCGGAAGCTCGAGACTGAGCTGACGCACTGGAAGCCTAATGCGTGGGGCTGGTAGTGGAGCTACCAGACTGGAGACACGCACTTTAAGGCTAGTGCGAGGAGCGGGAACAGGCTGAATAGGACTGGGCTGACGCACTGGAAGCCTAGTGCGTGGGGCTGGTAGTGGAGCTACCAGACTGGAGACACGCACTTTAAGGCTAGTGCGAGGAGCGGGAACAGAACTGAGTTGGACTGGGCTGACGTATTGGAGGCCTGGTGCGTGGTGCTGGTACTGGATATACCGGGCCGTGGAGAAGCACTGGCGGTCTCGATCGCACCTCCTGCACAACCCGTCCTGGCTGGATGGAACTAGTAGCCCTGTATGAGCGGAGTGCTGGTACAGGGCGAACTGGGCTGTGCAGGGGCCTGATGGTTGCCGTGCATAGAGCGGGCGTAGGGTAGCCTGGACCTAGGAGGCGCACCGGTGGCCAGATGCGCTGCGCAGGCATCCTCCTACCAGGCTGGATGCCCACTCTAGCACGGCATTTGCGAGGGGCTGGGATCACTCGCACCGGACTGTGCGTGTGTATGGGCAAGATCGTGCGTACTTCCGCATACTTAGGCGCTCTCCACTCCATACGTCCTTCCCAAAAAGCACGGGGAGCTGGCTTAGGGCTCACCCTTGGCCCGTGCCAAACTACCCGTGTGCCCCCCCCCAAAAAATGATTGGGTTTGCCTCTCCGGCTTTCTCACCAGCCGTGTTCCCCGGTAGCATTCCCGGTCTTCACCCGCCTTCCTCCATGGGCCCTCTCCGGCCAGAATCTGCTCCCATGTCCAAAACTCCCGATAGTCCATATTAGTGTTCCGTTGCTCCTTACCCCGCTGCTTGGTCCTTGGTTGGTGGGAGATTCTGTCACGGTTGTCGTAGGTTAAAGTGGACCAAGACGCAGCGGGGAAATGTGCACTCATTTTCTTTTATTGACTTGGCGAAGAAGGAAAAAACAAAATAAACACGTACACAAAACACAATGACGAATAACAGGCCGGTAAGGCATTAAGGCTATACCTAGCACAATCTCCCACAAACTACAAACACAAACCTATATATAGGACTCTCAATCAGAGGCAACTAGGAAACACCTGCCTCCAATTGAGAGTCCAACACCCAATACCTAAACAAAGAAATACTAATACTAGAATGAACATAGAAATACAAAACATAACATAGCCCAAAACCCGAAAATAATAAATCAAACACCCTTCTAAACAATCAACCACCCCGAACCACATAAAACAAATACCCCCTGCCACGTCCTGACCAAACTACAATACAAATAACCCCTATTACTGGTCAGGATGTGACAAGTCCCAAGCTTTCGACAACTTGAAGCAACCACATATTTAGCCATGGAGCATGTTCTGATTGGCCAGTGAGAGGTCAAGTCTCGATACATCTTCATCTTGTTTATTTTGCAAAACCCAGCCCTTCCGCGCCACTGCCAGCTACTGCGCCCATAAATTTGGTTGTGAAAATAGCAACAAATATTTCTGACACCCCCCATACCTATAGCGCTACCGCCAGCGCTTAGATTTACACTTGTGTTTGGTTTGTAAAAATAGAGCCCACAGAGAAACACTTTACTTGGTGCTGTACATTCCTCCAGCCCTCCCCCCCATCCTTCCCCTCACACCTTCCCCCACCCAGCTCCACCTTCCCCCAGCCTACCAGCGTGGCTCAACCCCCTGCTGGTGCAATTACCAGTGTCTTCCTCTCTGTTCCCAGTGGCCTCAGGGCAAGACTTCGGGCAAGGGCAACACGGCTCTACCACTGAGCCAGGCTGGGGCTGAATGTGACTGCAGCCAGAGACTCAGGAGGTGCGGGGAGGGGAAGGGAGGGAGATTAGACTGCTTCTAGGGCTGGAGCTCTGAGACGTGTCGTTAACCCAACACTGTGATCTAATAAGGCATTCACGGATGGTGTGTATGTATGTGTGTGTGTGTGTGTGTCTTGAGACCTTGCTCCAGTGTGTCTTAGAGCTGTCACTTTGATTCATGATGACAACCAGACAGGTGTGATTACAGGTACTTACTAAGACCCTCTCTCTGTCTCTCTCACAGACATGAGGAATTGTCTCATAACCTTTACCTGGTGCTGTAAATTTCAGACAAGTGAAAGAAGCACCCAGAAGTTCAAAACTTTAAAATGTCAAGACAGAGGGATAACAAGCAGGGGATGAAACTCCAATCAAAATCCACAGTGAGGTCAAACTAGGTCAACTAAAAGGAAACACACATCCTTTTCTTACTATAACACGGACATGTGGCTTTTATTAATAATGGACCTTCCTTGTGTCTATGAACAGAATTAACCAGGTATGGCAGTATGAACATAGAAGGCTGGGGGCTTCCTATAATCCAAAGAGAATTGTTAACAGGGTGAATCATTGACCAAGACTTGAAGATCAGAGGGGAAGTCACAGACTGTCTGTTCAGAGTCTGAGTTTCTCTCTACTTTTCCTTTCTTTTCTTTTGTCATTCATCAAAGGGTTGTCTCTCACGCTAAAGAAATGTCCAGAGTGCCAACAACTAAAAGCCTTTTCAATACTTTATTATCTAAATTCTTGCAGAGGCTCATTTTTTATGGCCAAGTGAAATTGAAATTCCCCCGACAAAAAGTGCAGAGCTGTCAAACTTTCATCACACAGTCAGCATCTTCTTTAAGACCGTATCTATAGAGATCCATCTATCTACAGATTATTTGACTCTTACGGCAGTCTGTCTCGTCCTCTCCGTCTCCACAGTCGTCCTGTCCGTTACAGCGCAGGTTCAGTGGGATGCACTTCTGACGCTTCCTGCATTTGAACTGTCCAGATAGACAGATGTACGATTCTGTAGATAGTATGAACAAAGGTGTTAGCCTTAACCGAGGTAGTCTACAATGTCGTTTTTGACAGTTGTGGAAACTTTTGGGTCGGATTCAGAATAGGACGGATAATGTCAGAATTTATTTATTGACTTTATTTAACCAGGTAAGTAATGAGTATGCATTCTCTTTTACAATAATGACCAGAAATGTGAAGAAATGTCAATAATATGACAAAAGGACTTCACCACAGTTGGCTTCATCAGAGTTGTCCCCACAGTCGTTCTCTCCATCACAGATAAACGGAGGCAGAGCACAGAGACCAGTTCCACACTGGAACCTCCCTGGCTGGCATTTAAACTCAGCTGTGAGGAGAGAACAGAAACACACACACACACACATTGCACCGACTTTATAGAAGCACAGCTAGTGAACAAGACCAGGGAGAAGGGTTGTAACGGTTTCTGTACTGTACTGTGCAGTTAGTGTCCTGCTCCACTAGAGGGCTGTGAATTGATTGTGTAATTGTGAATTGGTGTGTACAGAAAATGTGACAACCCTTACTGGGACCTTGTCAAGTGTATGCGTGTGTGTGTGTGTGTGTTGATGGTGACTCACGGCAGTCTGGAGGCTCGTCTGACCCGTCCCCACAGTCATCCACCGTGTCACACTTCCACCAGAAGGGGATGCACTCATCTGTCCCACAGCGGAACTATAGGACACAACAACAGTAGAAAGCTTCAGATTTCAACATCATCATCATTCATTAAGATTTTGGGACACTAAAGTCCCTTACTTGAATCTACAAATACTAAAGTCAGAGCCTCTGCTAGTCCCTCCCCATCTTCCAAAAACATCTGAAAACATACCTCTTCAAAATGTATCTTAATCTATCCCACAGCACCCCCCCTCTCTCACTCCCCCTCCTAGCACGGGCTTAGCTGGTAGCTGCTTTATTGGGTGGCAGGTACAGTAGCCTTTGTGATTAGAGTGTTGGGCCAGTAACCGAAAGGTTGCTGGTTTGAATTCCGAAGCCGACAAAATCTGACACTGTGCCCTTGAGCAAGGCACTTAACCCAATTTATCCAGGGGTGCTGGACAATGGTGACACTGGCCGTGACCCCACTCCCTATGGGTGTCTCAGGGGGAGTTTGGATATGCAAGAAACACATTCCCATGACACACATATATTTGACATGTTACAAGTGTGTAACATGTCAAATATAAGCACTCCTCTAATTATTACTAAGGAAATATTCACTTACTATGACTGTGAAATGTAGTTGTCCCACCTAGCAACCTTAAGATGAATTCACTAACTGTAAGTCGCTCTGGATAACAACGTCAAATATGTCAAATATTTCTGTAAGCAGTAGGAGAAAAGGGCCACTGACCTGGCTGGCTGTGCAGTTGGAAAGGCAGGTCTTGTTTTCTGCAGCCAGGTAGAAGTGGGTGGGGCAGGCACACCTGTAACCTCCCCTGGGGGAGAGCAGACACAGGTGGCTGCAGCCTCCGTTGGTCACCTGACACTGGTGTTTGGGCACTGCGGCGGAGAGAGGGAGACTAAAACCAACATCCACAGCTAGAGCCCTTTCCCCTCAACTCTGCTGTCAGCATCATTAGTCTGAGGGCACATTTGCTCATTACAATTAAAAAGAAACACCTCTCTCTCTCTTTCTCCAAGGCATTCAGACACACACACTGAGCGTCTAGACAATTACCGTCGGGTTGGCGGAGAGGGTGGTACACCTTGATGTTGTGGATGGCTCTCCAGTATCTGAGCAGCTCTGCTCCCTGAGCCCCGGAGGTCTTGTGGGCCCGGTTCAGCGACTTGGACTTCTCATCCGTCCAATAGATGACATCCTCAAACAGAGTCAGCCCTGTCACCTCCCGGATGTCTTGACTAGGCACTGGAATGGAATACGCACTGATTAATCAGAGTCTGGAATACAGCCAGATCACACACACACGCACGCACGCACGAACACACACACATACAATAGATTAACATGCCACTTCTACATTACGTCCATCTGATTCTGCTATAGGAGGAATTTGCTGAACACACACACGCACGCACGCACACATGAACGCACACACACACACACACACACACACACACAGCTCGTCCTGAATAATTGCTGTGACAAGCTGCCAGGCTCTGTGGTGTTTTATTGCAGGCAAAGAGGAGTAAAGACATGACTAAATGGACTGTCTGTCTGTCAGTCAGCATGGCTTAGTAGAGCACGGAGTAGACTATAAGTACTACAGCTAATCACAAACTGGCTGTTGAAAATGAAAAACTGAAATTAAATTAACAATAAAAATATGTTGAGAGTGTCGTGACTTCACTTTAAAACCTCTACAGGATCGGTGTCCTCCCCACGGGACGGTTAAGCTAACGTAGGCTAATGTGATTAGCATGAGGTTGTAAGTAACATGAACATTTCCCAGGACAGACATATCTGATATGGGCAGAAAGCTTAAATTCTTGTTAATCTAACTGCACTGTCCAATTTACAGTAGTTATTACAGGGAAAGAATACCATTCTATTGTTTGAGGAGAGTGCACAATTATGACCTTGAAAATGTATTATTAAACCATTTAGGCACATTTGGGCAGTCTTGATACAACATTTTGAACAGGTATGCAATGGTTCATTGGATCAGTCTAAAACTTTGCACATACACTGCTGCCATCTATTGGCCAACATCTAAATTGCGCCTGGGCTGGAATAATACATTATGGCCTTTCTCTTGCATTTCAAAGATGATAGTACAAAAAAATACAATTAAATGCATGCGTTTTTCTTTGTATTATCGTTTACCAGATCGAATGTGTGATATATTGTCCTACATTAATTTCACATTTCCACAAACTTAAAAGTGTTTCTTTTCAAATGGTATCAAGAATATGCATATCCTTGCTTCAGGTCCTGTGCTACATGCAGTTAGATTTGGATATGTCATTTTAGGCAAAAATGTATGAAAAGGGTCGGATCCTTAAGAGGTTTTTAAGCCTTGTTTAATAACATCATGTTTTGTTCGTGAACCAAATGGTATTGTGGAAAAATTGTGTTAGACCAAATGAATAACTAAAAAAAAGGTGAGAAAAACATTTATCTCATTTCTCACAGGTTGAACGCCAGAGATAGATAGCGACTCACTTCAATTAACACCTTGTTTTGAAGTGTATGGAACAGGCATATTAATGACTTGGCTCACGTTCGGTTTCTATGGAGTTGAATCAATCACGGACAAACCGTTTCACAGTAATGTCAAGGTTTTTATCTAAAGTCTGAAAAAGTACACTCAATTAATTTTGTATTTATTTATTTCACCTTTAGTTAACCAGGTAGGCTAGTTGAGAACAAGTTCTCATTTACAACTGCGACCTGGCCAAGATAAAGCAAAGCAGTGCGACACAAACAACAACACAGAGTTACACATGGAATAAACAAACATACAGTCAATAATACAATAGAGAAAGTATACAGTGTGTGCAAATGAGGTAGGATAAGGGGGGTGAGGCAATAAATAGGCCATAGTGGCGAAATTATTACAGTATGGCAAATTAAACACTGGAGTGATAGATGACAATGTCAATGACAAACTGACCTTAAATCTGCACAAATGATTATTTACAAAGCCAATTGAGCCATCAAATGTTGAGAGTTGAGAGACAGAGAGACAGAGAGACAGAGAGACAGAGAGACAGAGAGACAGAGAGACAGAGAGACAGACAGACAGACAGACAGACAGACAGACAGACAGACAGACAGACAGACAAAGACCAAGACCAAGACCAAGGGAAATACTTAATTCACTGTCCCTTACCTTTGTGTCTTTTTGAACCGTCCATGTTTGAGAAGAGAATTTGATGTGAGTCAGCCCAGTAAAGTCTTTTTGCTGTGTAGTCGATGGTGAGAGCTGCAGGGCTGAATATGTCTGTATCACTGATCACCGTCCGGCTGCTGCCGTCCAAACCTATTCTCCCAATATGGGGATACTCTCCACTGTCGATCCAGAACACATAACTACAGAGGAATGAATACAGTTTTCAGCTAGATACCTTAGGCTACACTTCTCCACTTCGTTGGTCAAATGGGCTATGTGAACTGTGAATTGTGGTTGTCTCACTTAGCTATCTTAAGGTTAATGCAGTAACTGTAAGTCGCTCTGGACAAGAGTGTCTGCTAAATGACAAAAATTTGGTAAATCTAACTGTGTTTACTTCTCATTATGGAGTAGTTTACGTGAGATATCAAACTCAACATCAAAATGAGCACTAGACTTCAAAGCCTGAGCAGAAAGTTGGCTACCTTAGAAACAAAACAGCATAGGTACACTTACACACTAACAAACTGATTAGCTGGTATTTCTTCTGATAGTCTGTGGTTTCTCTCAACAGACATAGCTAAATTTCGTTCTGGATTAATTCTCTCCAGAATATACTGTGATAGATAGTAGCACGTAGCATGATGTAAAGAGAGATGGAGAAGATGGAGAGTTGTACATGCCCAGTGTCTGCATCCAGAGCCAGGTCGGTAGGGTTGTCCAGACCAGTGCTGACCAGTACCACAGGATAGAGTCCGTTAGCCTTGGACACCTCCAGACTCTTCTTCCTTATGTCGCACCAGTACAGGTTCTTACCTATCCAGTCCACGGCTAGAGCACTGGGGGTGGACGTCCTGTGGATTACCTGTGGGTTAGAGGAGAGGAAACAGGTAGGGACATTTTAGTACAATTAAGTACATTAATGTGATTGTTTTCAATTAAATTTGTCAAAAAGAAGAAAACAAATCTCCTTTTCGCAAAGAGCAATTTCTCAAGCAAGATTTTTCCTAGGAGTGGCTGCGAGCTGTCTGAGTGGGGAGGGGAAAACTGAAAAGTAGCTGTTATTGGCAGAGAGTTTGGAATTCTCTTTCTTATTGGTCTATTAACCAATTTACTACCTGGTGATGTCACCGTGGCAGGCCAAATCTCCATTCCACCAAAAAAGACTGAAATTTCAGGCAGTCTTTTCAAACAGGACAATAACATTGATGAATACGCTGATTCGGTGAGCGAGTTTATTAGCAAGTGCATCGGTGATGTTGTACCCACAGCGTCTATTAAAACATTCCCCAACAAGAAACAGTGGATTGATGGCAGCATTCGCGCAAAACTGAAAGTGTGAACCACTGCTTTTAATCAGGGCAAGGTGACCGGAAACAAGACCGAATACAAACAGTGTAGCTATTCCCTCCACAAGGCAATCAAACAAGCTAAGCGTCAGTACAGAGACAAAGTAGAGTCGCAACTCAACGGCTCAGACACGAGAGGTATGTGGCAGGGTCTACAGTCAATCATGGACTACAAAAGGAAAACCAGCCCCGTCGCAGACCATGATGTCTTGTTCCCAGACAAACTAAACAACTTCTTTGCTCGCTTTGAGGACAATACAGTGCCACTGCCACGGCCCGCTACCAAAACCTGTGGGCTCTCCTTTACTGCAGCCAACGTGAGTAAAACATTTAAACGTGTTAACCCTAGCAAGGCTGCCGGCCCAGACGACATCCCCAGCCGCGTCCTCAGAGCATGCGCAGACCAGCTGGCTGGTGTGTTTACGGACATATTCAATCAATCCTTATCCCAGTCTGCTGTTCCCACATGCTTCAAGAGGGCCACCATTGTTCCTGTTCCCAAGAAAGCGAAAGTAACTGAGCTAAATGACTATCGCCCCATAGCACTCACTTCCGTCATCATGAAGTGCTTTGAGAGACTAGTCAAGGACCATATCACCTCCACCCTACTTGACACCCTAGACCTACTCCAATTTGCTTACCGCCCCAATAGGTCCACAGACAACGCAATCGCAATCACACTGCACACTGCCCTAACCCATCTGGACAAGAGGAATACCTATGTAAGAATGCTGTTCATTGATTACAGCTCAGCATTTAACACCATAGTACCCTCCAAACTTGTCATTAACCTCGAGACCCTGGGCCTTGACCCCGCCCTGTGCAACCTGGTCCTGGACTTCCTGACGGGCCGCCCCCGTTTGGTGAGGGTAGGTAACAACATCTCCACCCCGCTGATCCTCAACACTGGGGCCCCACTAGGGTGCATTCTCAGCCCTCTCCTGTACTCCCTGTTCACCCATGACTGCGTGGCCATGCACGCCTCCAACTCAATCATCAAGTTTGCAGTTACACTACAGTGGTAGGCTTGATTACCAACAACGACGAGACGGCCTACAGGGAGGAGGTGAGGGCCCTCGGAGTGTGGTGTCAGGAAAATAACCTCACACTCAATGTCAACAAAACAAAAGAGATGATCGTGGACTTCAGGAAACAGCAGAGGGAGCAGCCCCCTATCCACATCGACGGGACAGTAGTGGAGAAGGTGGAAAGTTTTAAGTTCCTCGGCGTACACATCACGGACAAACTGAAATGGTCCACCCACACAGACAGCGTGGTGAAGAAGGAGCAGCAGCGCCTCTTCAACCTCAGGAGGCTGAAGAAATTTGGCTTGTCACCAAAAACACTCACAAACTTTTCCAGATGCACAATCGAGAGCATCCTGTCGGGCTATATCACTGCCTGGTACGGAAACTGCTCCGCCCACAACCGTAAGGCTCTCCAGAGGGTGGTGAGGTCTGCACAACGCATCACCGAGGGCAAACTACCTGCCCTCCAGGACACCTACACCACCCGATGTCACAGGAAGGCCAAAAAGATCATCAAGGACAACAACCACCCGTGCCACTGCCTGTTCACCCCGCTATCATCCAGAAGGCGAGGTCAGTACAGGTGCATCAAAGCGGGGACCGAGAGACTGAAAAACAGCTTCTATATCAAGGCCATCAGACGGTTAAACAGCCATCACTAACATTGAGTGGCTGCTGCCAACATACTGACTCATCTCTAGCCACTTTAATAATGAAAAAATGTATGTAATAAATGTATCACTAGCCACTTTAAACAATGCCACTTTATATAATGTTTACATACCCTACATTACTCATCGCATATGTATATATTGTACTCTATACCATCTACTGCATCTTGCCTATGCCGTTTGGCCATTGCTCATTCATATATTTTTATGTACATATTCTTATTCATTCCTTTACACTTGTGTATAAGGTAGTTGTTGTGATATTGTTAGGTTAGATTACTTGTTGGATATTACTGCATGGTCGGAACTAGAAGCACAAGCATTTCGCTACACTCGCATTAACATCTGCTAACCATGTGTATGTGACCAATAAAATTTGATTTGATTTGAACAGCTCTTGCCCTAAAAGGACATCATCATTTTCACAATTTCACAGTATTATTCCAACCTCATAGTGTGGAAGTATATATAAAACACAGGAAAACCATGTTTCCGACTGCACTGGGCCGATAAAGCAACTCAAGATGAATCAGAAAATCACTGTAACCTGTTTCGTGGAGCCCTCACATTCTAACCCAGACAGTTGGGTTCAGTTACCCCGTGATTAACAATTGATTGTGTGAATGGAAGGTAAGCTAGCCCTGGAGTGATTTTGTCCCAAATGAAGAAGATACAGTGTGAAAAGCCCTTACGACTCATAACAGCCTTCTATGGATCTGCACTGCAAACAGTTCTAATATCGCCTTCATTATAGTGATTACATTGGTCTAGTAACTACAGAAACGGTCTCTACTCTGAAGGATCTCGGCAGCAGTGAGCTAAAGTACGAATCAGACGGGAGGGATCCTGGGTACGGTAAAGCTATAATGAGTCATTATCCCTGTATTAATGATAACGAGCCAAGGGGAGCCCCATTAGGTACTCAGGTTGTCTTGTCACTCTAACTTCACCCAGACTCTGACCCTGGCCTTCGGAAAGCTAAATGGGGAGCCATGATAGGAGACCAGCCATGTTCAAGGACGCAAATACACGCACACTGATACTGTCATTGACATTGAGATACAGAGTCAGAGATCTCCCTCTGTGTGCCAATGTCACTGATTTACGAGTGCAAAATTGCCCCCCCCCCCACCCAAAGAAAAGGAAGCACATTCAATACTGTACTGTATCCATGGTGCATAACATGATCGTACCAGGGTTCAATAACACTATTTGAACTGTCATAACAGTATGATGATATTGTCATAAATATGACAAAAACAAAACCTAAACCAACAGCCATTGTTCTGTGTCAAACACCTTAAACTAATACTCATGTACACCATCAACTACATAACGCTGTGAATTATTAACAGGGGGTTTAGGTCCAAAACAATAAAGTATTTCCGAGGTGTAATGAAAACAAAGAAGCTGTGCGTCTAAGGAATTATCCACACTCTATACTGTACATTTTATGACAATGGAATGCGTTAAAATCTCATTGTGCATTAGGCGCTACATGGTCATAATCCCTCCTATAGAATAAATTTTTTATGTGCCTCGGCTCAACCTTCAGCCGGGGAAGACTGTCACCTTTAGTCACATTTAAACCGCTGCACAGTCAGGGTGTTTAATTCTGGATTTATAAAGCACCTATAGGACCTTCTCAACATCTCATCTCTAGCGGTGTAATCTTGCCTGGTGGGGGGGGGGGGGGGAATGAGAGCGAGAGAGAAAATGGATAAAGGGCATCCTTCCCTCAGGCTCATACATTAACCACTGGAACACTATCTCACAACACACCTTCCTCAGACTAATGTAGAACACGGTTGGGGTCAATTTGAATTGAAGACACTCAATTCAGGAAGTGATTTGAATAAATTACAAATGCGTCAACTTTTGAAATAAATAGCTCCTCCTTGTAATGAACACGATGGGAGACAGAGCTGGTTTCAAGCGCAGGGCGCAGCAGGTGTTTATTGTAAAGGACCACAGGAGGCAGGTAACTGGGTCCAGGGGCAGGCAGAAGGTCATACACAGGGGGTCCAAAAGGGTAACGGTACAGGCAGGGAAAAGGCTAGTAACGTAGTCCGGGAGATCAGGCAATAGGTAGAAAACAGGAAATCCGCTAAAGTACAGGCAGGAAATAGACAAAAGGTGTCGTTAGTGAGGCGGGCACAAACTATCATACACGGAGGAGTAAATTACAGGGAAAAACAGGGCTCCGAATAGAAGTGTGTCACAAAACAAACAACACCTCACAATGATGGGGTGCAAAGAACTGAACTAAATAGTGTGTGATAATGACATGCAGGTGTGTGAACAGGTGATTAGAATTCAAGTGATTGGGATCCGGAGAGGGAGCTGCGTTCAGGGGATCTACGTGTTCGAGAGTGTGAGCTGAAAAGTGGGCTGGAAAGTGAGCTGCGTTCAGGGGATTTACGTGTTTGAGAGTGTGAGTTGGAAGCAGACGTCATTGAAAAGTCATTGAAAATAGATGCCCTTTTTTTTCAATTATTGAATTGGAATCTGTTAAATTCCTGAATTGAATAACTTAAATTTACCCCAAACCTGATGTATAAGCCGGTACTCTACTGTACCTTCAGGTCGCTCCCATTCAGTCGTATTCTGTTTATCCTCCGTTGGGTTAGGGCAGGAGAGCTTGAGTCGATCCAATAAATCATCTCCTTTCTGTAGTCAAAGTCCACTGCTATAATGTTACTGAGGCCCTGCGGGACACAGTCATCAGGTACATGTTGTATTGTTGTTACAAAAAAAATACCTGAGCAATTGCTTTGCATGATTGGTTGTGGAGAGACATACAGGACATACAAGGATATGCTCAATGTACTCAAGTGAGATGGTCAATAAAATGATTCTGTGCATAAGAAACCTCCTCCATCCTTAAATATTGAGCCGTCTTACCTGTTTTAGAGGAGTATAATTGGATCCATCAGTGCTTATTTTCCTGATGTCATGATGGTCGGCCAGAATCAGGAAGGGCTCTTCAGCTGAAGAAAATACAAGAAGAAAAAAAAATACAGCAATTATATACACGACGACAACGACTAACAATATAGTCCGAAGAAATAATCTCAGAGTGATGGTCCTGAAGAGTCACATATGACTATGCAGGGGTGACTGTAGCAGCATGCTCTCAGAGATAGTGGCATGCAAAAATACTCACTCCACTTGGCATTTTCCCTATTTCCTTGCCTTACAGCCTGGAATTAAAATAGATCTTTTTTTTGGGGGGGGGGGTTGTATCATTTGATTTAAACAACATGCAACATGCCTATCACTTTGAAGATACAAAATATTTTTTTGTGTGAAACAAACAAATAAGACAAAAAAACAGAACATGCATAACTATTCACTCCCCCAAAGTCAATACTTTGTAGAGCTACCTTTTGCAGCAATTACAGCTGCAAGTCTCTTGGGGTAAGTCTCTATAAGCTTGGCACATCTAGCCACTGGGATTTTTGCCCATTCTTCGAGGCAAAACTGCTACAGCTCCTTCAAGTTGGATGGGTTCTGCTGGTGTACAGCAATCTTTAAGTCATACCACAGATTCGTAATTGGATTGAGGTCTGGGCTTTGACTAGGCCATTCCAAGACATTTAAATGTTTCTCCTTAAACCACTCAAGTGTTGCTTTAGCAGTATGCTTAGGGTCATTGTCCTGCTGGAAGGTGAACCTCCGTCCCAGTCTCAAATCTCTGGTAGACTGAAACAGGTTTCCCTCAAGAATTTCCCTGTATTTAGCGCCATCCATCATTCCTTCAATTCTGACCAGTTTCCCAGTCCCTGCCGATGAAAAACATCCCCACAGCATGATGCTGCCACCACGCTTCACTGTGGGGATGGTGTTGGTCCCGTGTGGCTCAGTTGGTAGAGCATGGTGTTTGCAACACCAGGGTTGTGGGTTTGATTCCCATGGGGGAGCAATATGGAGAAAAAAAGAAGAAAAAAAAGTATGAAATGTATGCATTCACTACTGTAAGTCACTCTGGATAAGAGCGTCTGCTAAATTACTAAAATGTAAAATGGGTTCTCGGGTTGATGAAAGGTGTTGGGTTTGCGCCAGACATAGTGTTTTCCTTGATGGCCAAAACGATACATTTTAGTCTCAACTGACTAGAGTACCTTCTTTCATATGTTTGGGGAGAATTCCACATTCCTTTTGGCGAACACCAAACATGTTTGCTTATTCTTTTCTGGCCACTCTTCCGTAAAGCCCAGTTCTGTGGAGTGTACGGCTTAAAGTGGTCCAATGGACAGATACTCCAATCTCTGCTTTGGAGCTTTGCAGCTCCTTCAGGGTTATCTTTGGTCTCTTTGTTGCCTCTCTGATTAATGCCCTCCTTTCCTGGTCTGTGAGTTTTGGTGGGCGGCCCTCTCTTGGCAGGTTTGTAGTGGTGCCATATTCTTTACATTTTTTAATAATGGATTTAATTGTGCTCCGTGGGATGTTCAAAGTTTCTGATATTTTTTATAACCCAACCTGATCAGTATTTCTCCACAACTTTGTCCCTGACCTGTTTGGAGAGCCCCTTGGTCTTCATAGTGTCACTTGCTTAGTGGTGTTGCAGCCTCTGAGGCCGTTCAGAACAGGTGTATATGTACTGAGATCATGTGACAGATCATGTGAGACTTAGATTGCACACAGGTGGAGTTTATTTAACTAATTATGTGACTTATGAAGGTAATTGGTTGCACCAGATCTTATTTAGGGGCTTCATAGCAAAGGGAGTGAATACATATGCACGCACCACTTATCCGTTTAGAAATTTTTCACATTTTTTTAAACCAGTAATTTTTTTCATTTCACTTCACCAATTTGGACTATTTTGTGTATGTCCATTACATGACATCCAAATAAAAATCTATTTAAATTACAGTTTGTAATGCAACAAAATAGGAAAAATGGCAAGGGGGTGAATACTTTTGCAAGGCACAGTAGCTCATCATTACTCATAAAGTCATTACTTTTAATGTATGGTCTCATTATCCTACTGCAGGTGCAGTAACGTTACAGTCAGATGCTCTGGAGGTGTCTGTCTTATACAATCACTGATTTCCTCCCTAGATCCAAGCCCTAGTATATATCACCATCACATGCTATTCTTTGACTGGGCTCACTACAGGTACCTTCCCATAGAGATAGAACAAGTAGTTTTACTTCATACATATTCTAGGGTTCTCTTTTAACTAATCAGGATCCTCGTTCTGACGGCAAAATAATTCCCCTGTGATTTCCCGAAGTCCCTGATTTAAAACAAATCAAGCAGGAAGGTGGGTGACAGAGGACCAGATACATGGGCAGATGGATAAGAAGGAAGAGAGAGGAGATGGAGAAGGAAAGGACGAAAGAGGATAAGATGGAGAAAGGGGTACCTCAAGCAGCAGAGGCACAGATACAAGGACAGATGGGTAAGAGAAGAGAGAGAGAGAGAGAGAGAGAGAGAGAGAGAGAGAGAGAGAGAAAACAAAAAAAGAACAGAAGAGAAAATGATGGAGGTAGAGAAAGAGGTATACCTGAGAGAGACCTGCAGCTGTGTGAGTTCTTAGCTGGTGCCTCGTAGCCGTCTGCACACAGACACTTGTAAGATCCGTATGTGTTGACGCAGAGCTGGCTACAGGGGAGGTCGGATGAACACTCGTCAATGTCAACACACGTTTGGCCATCGTTCTTCAAGCGAAATCCCGGCCAACACTTGCACTGGATCGGACGTGAGGGAGAAATTGAGAGCCATTATTTTTCTAGCAGAATCCATGTGTTGGCACTGAGGCACTGAATTAATCAATAGAAAAGTCACGGGGTACTGTCGCCATTGGGTATGACTACTGACTATACAGGGATACTATGACACAACGGGATTTAATAGGTTCTGAGTGCAAAATCCATGGTTTGTTTTGTTGGCGAGCCACTCTTTGATGGTATGAACATCTTACAGAGTATGGATTTAAATCCATTTTTCTCTGACAACCAATGGCTTACAGCAACCAGGCAGATCCCAACATATATACTGTTGTCACGTCCTGACCATAGAAAGCTGTTATTTTCTATGGTAGAGTAGGTCAGGGCGTGACAGGTTTTTTTTCTAGTTTAGATTTTCTATGTTGTTATGTTCTAGTTTTTGTATTTCTATGTTTTTTTGGGGGGGGGGGGTGATCTTCAATTAGAGGCAACTGGTCATCGTTGTCTCTAATTGGAGATCATACTTAAGTAGTTGTTTTTCCCACCTGGGTTTGTGGGAGATTGTTTTTGAGTAAGTGTATGTTGTAACTCTTCGTCACGGTTTGTTGTTTTTGTTCATTCAGTTTATTTGTATGTATTGCATAGTTTCACAGTTTAATAAAGAAAATGTGGAACGATACACACGCTGCGCTTTGGTCCGCTCCTTCATGCTACGACAACCATGACAACTGTACTGCATGTACCAGGGTCATGGTTATTTAGTACGAATAGCACAAACAAACACATATGGTAAGCCAGGAGCAGAATGTTCTGGAAAACAGAACCTGTTCCATTCTGACAAATATCAAGTCCACATAGTATGTTCATTTAGGCTCTGTTTGTTTTATTGTTAAACATGATAATATATGGAATGTAATAACACCGGTGTTATTTGCAAAACATAAATAAACAGTTTTCGCTAAGCCTTAGTTTTATGTTGTAAGAGCTTAGTGGTTTACCATACTTCGAGCTATACCGTGTGTGTGTGTGTGTGTGTGTGTGTGTGAGACTCTGAGAAATAACCTTGTACAGTTCATGACTTGTGATTCTGTGTGCGTGCGTGCGTGCGTGCGCAATTCTGAGAAAGCGAGCAGGGGTACCTTCCTACCTTGTAGCCTACAGGCAGGTTTTCACAGTCCTGTGTGCATCCACTGACTCGACGGTTCAGACACTCATTGACGTGACAGTTCCTCTCGTCTGACGCGTCCCCACAGTCGTCCCTCCTGTTACACAGGCTGGCCAGCGAGACACAGCGGCCGTTGACACACATGAAGAAAGAGCCGTTGCACAAGCTTTCTACAGAACAAAGTGGTACGTGTTAGATTCTAACTTTCTGTGAAAGCCAGGAATGCAAGACTTCTGAATTCCCGGAACCAGATTAAGTACTAGGCTTAATCTGGATCTGGAGAACCGGCCAACATAATTAAACAGTCAATTAAACATATTTCTATCAACCAGGAACGTGTACACATAGGGGTGTACCTGTGCCAGAGCACCTCCCCCTTTGCCCTCCTACTCGCCAACTGCCCTTTTGGGTGGTGGTATTTGTATATATTTCTGTACACAGTTTTTGACGTTGTTGTTCTGAACCCACTGTCCGAAATTCGTTGTGATGTCGTCAAGTTTAAATATCAACAGTACTGATACAGCAGCATAACACTTGATAACACTTGATTTACATGATCATCACTATTCGGCCTGGTTGGCTGATAGCCTACGTGCAGCAGAGAGAGGCAGAAAGACAGAAAGGAACGGCTGCATCTACGACTCTCCGACCCAACTCCATCCCTTCTTCAGTCGGGAGTTGCAAATGAGTGTCATGGCAACAGCAACAGAGGTAGTCAAGACGTTCATCCATGTTTCTCAAATGTCAAATTTCGAAGTTGTTCCGAAGAACACATTTCAAAGTGTTTGATTACTTCTCTGTATTGTTCCAAGGTTAAGTTTAGGCATCAACTACGAATTCTTAAGGTTAGGCATTAACTCCGAATGGTTAAGGTAAGTGTTAAGGTTTGGGATAGGCGTAAAACCAAAATATAAAAAATAACCTATCGTTGGATTTACACATGTATCCTTTGGGCACTTTGGAACCATAGGCGGATGCTTCGGCCCATCTGCCATCCACGTCCACAATGACTACTTGAAGGTAACAGCGCTCGCTGTTGCCCCTAGTGGCTGGTTTCCACGGCATCTCCCGACGTCCTCAGGCATGGATGGACGTCGAATAATGACTTGTATCACAGGTGACCTGCCTAACCACCATATACTAAAAATATCCACACAAGCTACTAGCCAGCCAGCCCATATATCATGAGTCAGAAGATCATAGATTATATTATAAAGACCATTGAAGATAAATCACAATCAGTAAACTGAGAACCATTCATTTTGAGCACCTGCCCCCTGAAATGTCTGAGCACGGCCCTGCTATCAACTCAATTTGTATCAGCCCTGTTCCCAGCAGGTCTATGAGCATAACGTGTTGGTAATAGGCTCAAACCAGCTGGGACATGGCGAGACTGGGGTGGTCTGTGCCTCTTCTGTTCTCTCTCACACACCCACACACACACACACACACACACACACACACACACATACACACACACACACACACCCACACACACACACACACACACACACACACACACACACACACACACACACACACACACACACACACACACACCCACACACCCACACACACACTTGTGTTGTATCAGATGAAAGGCTTGCCTGCAGCAGAACACTTGGGGTTGTGTGGCAGCTCGTCTGATTGGTCGAGACAGTCGGGATGGCCGTCACACTCCCACTGGACTCTGGGTAAACAGCGGCCATCTGTGCAGCGGAACTCCCCCAGACTGCAGGACCCGTACTCTGTAGGACACAGGAGGCAAGAGGCAGGATGTGCAGTCAGAACACAACATGAGGAAATACAAGAGAGAGAGAGAGAGAGAGAGAGAGAGAGAGAGAGAGAGAGAGAGAGAAGTTCTTACTACACTCCGGGGTCTCATCGGAGCCGTCTCCACAGTCATCATCATGGTCACAAGCGAACCGCTGTGGGATGCAGACCTGATTACGACACTGGAACATGCCCTCCATGCACGTGTTGTTGGGGGCTGTGATAAGAAATATGTGGAGGGAGGGCCAATTTGTTAATGAAATACCTAAGATTTTTTCACACCATTACACCCCTCTCAAAAAGGATCTGAACTTCTATAGGAATGTGGACATTATTAACAAGGTGCACTATATATACAAAAGTAGGTGGACACCCCTTCAAATTAGTGGATTTGGCTATTTCATCCACACCTGTTGCTGACAGGCGTATAAAATTCGAGCACACAGCCATGCAATCTCCATAGACAAACATTCACAGCGGAATGGCCTTACAGAAGAGCTCAGTGACTTTCAATGTGGCACCGTCATAGGATGCCACCTTTCCAACAAGTCAGTTCGTCAAATTTCTGCCCTGCTAGAGCTTCCCCGGTCAACTGTAAGTGCTGTCATTGTGAAGTGGAAACGTCTAGGAGCAACAACGGCTCAGCCGCGAAATGGTAGCCCACACAAACTCACAGAACAGGACTGCCGAGTGCTGAAGCTCATAGCTCGTAAAAAATGTCTGTCCTCGGTTGCAACACTTACTACCGAGTTCCAAACTGCCTCTGGAAGCAACGTCAGCACAATAACTGTTCGTCGGGAGCTTCATGAAATGGGTTTCCATGGCAGAGCAGCCGCACATAAGCCTAAGATCATCATGCCCAATGCCAAGCGACGGCTGGAGTGGTGTAAAGCTCACCGCCATTGGACTCTGGAGCAGTGGAAACGCGTTCTCTGGAGTGATGAATCACCATCTGGCAGTCCGATGGACGAATCTGGATTTGGCAGATGCCAGGAGAATGATTTGGGGAAGGCCCTTTCCTGTTTCAGCATGACAATGCCCCCGTGCACAAAGCGAGATCCATACAGAAATGGTTTGTTGAGATCGATGTGGAAGAAATTGACTGGACTGCACAGAGAACCTGACCTCAACCCCATCGAACACCTTTGGGATGAATTGGAACGCCGACTGCGAGCCAGGCCTAATCGCCCAACATCAGTGCCCGACCTCAGTAATGCTCTTGTGGCTGAATGGAAGCAAGTCCCTTCAACAATGTTCCAACATCTAGTGGAAAGCCTTCCCAGAAGAGGGGAGGCTGTTAGAGCAGCAAATGGGGGACCAACTCCATATTAATGCCCATAGTTCTGGAATGAGATGTTCAACGAGCAGGTGTCCACATACTTTTGGCCATGTAGTGTATGTGTCAGGGGGAAATATGGTTTTACAGTACTGCAGGAGATGGAGGGCCGATTATTTTTATATTTTTTTCTTATAACAGAAACGTATTGAGTAATTTCTGCTTTACAATGAGGATTCTGAATACACAATGACAAACGTAATGAGACATTTTTGCTTTATAAATGGGACTGAGTCTGACTATGCTATGATGGTTTTCTGTTTGGTCTCTGTCTGGAGGCCTTCAGAGGACAATACCCTATGACAGACACATATTGAGACATTTGTGCTTTACAAAGGAGATTCTGAGTGACTAAAATATGACTGTGTGCTTTCGGGTTCGGAGGCCTTCAGAGGACAGTACACTATGACAAATATGTGTCGAGACATTTGAGCTTCAGAAAAAGGGGCTCGGAATACACTGTCAGACATATAGAGATATTTGTGCTTTAAAAAAGGGACCGAGTGACTACACTATGACTGTGTACTTTCTGTCCAGAGGCCTTCAGAGGACAGTACACTATGACAAACATGTATTGAGACATTTGTGCTTTACAAAAGAGACTTGGACTACACTGTTAGACACATATCATTATTATTATCATTATACTATGTGCTTTAGAAAAGGGAGTGACTACACTATGACTGTGATTTTTGTTGGAGAACTTCAGAACAATATATTACCACAGCCAGCAGCAGAGAGCTCATCACTCCCATCTGGACAGTCCCTCTCCCCATCACAAAGCCAGTGTTTGGGGACGCAGGCGTACGACTCTGGGCAACTAAACAACCCTGGGCCACAGGTAGCCGTACCTGGATATGTACAATAGGAGTCGTGGTCAAAATATTATTTTACCGAACTGAAGAATCTTTAGCTTGAGTTGCAGTCTGTTTTAGCTCTCTTACCAACTCCTTAAGGAATTGTCACGCCAAACATGTTTGGTATGATAATGAGTGACAAGGATTTGGCAAGACAGCAGAAACAGACTGGCACTCAGGCTACAGAATCTGCACAATTACAGAAATAGAAATATATATATTTACAAGACTTTCTGAAGGGTCTGTGCAAATATTACTGAAAAACGTGAAATCCATATCTCCATATATCTCCACCAAGGATGTATCTCATAAAATGACAAATATCTTAAATTAATCTTTCCCTGTCTCTTTTTTTGTTGTTGTACTTTTTACGCCTTTTTCTCCCCAATTTCGTGATATCCAACAAGGATTTATCTCATAAAATGTCAAATATATTAAATTAATCTTCCCTGTCCCTTTTTTTGTACTTTTTACCCCTTTTTTGCAATATCCAATTGGTAGTTACAGTCTTGTCCCATCGCTGCAACTCCCGTACGGACCGTCAAGGACATCCCAGCCGGCCAAACCCTCCCCTAACCCAGACGATGCTGGGTCAATTGTGCGCCGCCTCATGGGTCTACCGGGCGCAGCCGACAGCAACACAGCCCGGGATCGAACCCAGATCTATAGTGACGTCTCAGATCTACAGTGCGATGCAGTGCCTTAGACCGCTGCGCCACTCAGGAGGCCCCTTTCCCTGTCCCTTTGATGTTGATTTATGGCTGTTCTCCACATTTTCTACATACATTTGAGTCAACATAATGTAAATAAATTCAGGCGTGTTTTTATACCACAGATCTCTGCACTCTCGTCCAATCCATCCCCACAGTCGTCCTCTCCGTCACAAAGCCACTGCTTGGCTATGCACTTGTTCTTAGAGCAGGCAAACTGGTTCCACAGGCAGGACAAGTCTAGACAGAATGAAATATAACATATTATATGGTATTTCATTGGGAGAGGAAGTATGTAAACATCTTCACAATTAACCATGCAGAGAGCAGTGATAAATTCATGATTTATTACGGTAGTGTATGTGTGCAAAGTCCAAATGGGCCCAGGTTTCAACTGTTATAGAGTAATATGAAATTGCAGTCAAGTCACATACAAGAAAGAAGGTAGGTCTTTGTTCAGAAAAGGTGAAGAAAATAATATCACGTACGGAGGTGAAGGTAACCAATTTTGAAGCAAATTATTCTAATGCAGGTGGAAAATTATATCACTTCATCAATGTCATCTGTGAAATTAGATACACCAACACGGCAAAACCATTCTCTCAGTCGTAAGCACTTTCAAAGTAATGCTCGTCTTACAGTCAAACCATATACAAAGGAGTGCCAAGTGACGTAAAAAGAATTCAGCCTTAGCAAGCAGAGAGAGAGAGAGAGCGAGAGCGAGAAAGAGGGAGAGAGAGAGAGAGAGAGGAGGGAGATGAAAGAGGGAGAGACGAGAGAGATAAGAGAGGGAGAGACATAAAGAAAGAAAGAATTGTCTGTTTATCTGTTTGCATTCCACATCAATTTAATGATGACACCGCGGAGCTGCTTCCTTTGCTCCTTGGGCATTCAGAGAGCAACCATTAACAAATACTGTGTGGCTGTATGGACAAGGTCAGCGTGAACTAGCCACACAAACAGCACCAACAACGCTGTGTGTGCATCCGACCGCTACTGGCCGGGACTCGTTGAAATACACCCGACGACGAGCAAATCCACAGCAAATATAAATAGGATATTTGCCATTGCTATTCTGTTTGCGTTACGACAGCATAGTCTACCGCTCTGCCCTGAAGAACAAACAGCAGGAGTGAAACGTCTCCTCCCGTCAGTATTCCTCAGGAGGGGCTTTGAACAGTGATTGTGGGAGATTTCCACATAGGGGTCAAATCAGGGATGGAAACATTGGGCTCAGGCTCAGCAGGAGACACCCCTTCACTGTTTCCTTTAATGACCCACATGGACGAACCGCCAACACTGGGTTATCTTGTCTTCTCATCTGGCCGTATTGACCAAATGTATTGACCAGACACATCAGTGGATACAGGAAAAAAGGGGAAATTGTTCAACCTAGAAATTCTCCATTATATTTCGCCACCTCGTACTTTGTCAACATTTCATGCAGGTACGTACCCTACAACACAATGATCCAATCGTTCCCGTGAGTCATTTGAATAATTTAGACTCTCTCTCTCGTCAGTGTCAGTGGATACAATTCAGTGCAATGTGCTTGCTAAAATAAATGTAATGTAAATAAATATGATATAAATATGTCTATCACACCACACTGGAATTCATCTGCGCCGTCTTCACAGTCTTTCACTCCGTCACACAACCAGACAGTGTGGATGCAGTTTCCACTGGGGCAAGCAAAATGGCCGTCCTCACATCTCTTTCTGAGGGAAGGAGCTGGGGAGAAACCAGAAGCCAAGATCCATTCAGAACAATAAACTGCGAGGCCGGGCTATGTTCAAAATCTCTTCAAATGCATTCCACCAGGGCCCGGTGTCTGCCTGGTACACGGCCACATCAACAGTAGCCGACAGAACTAGCATCACAGAAGAGAAAAAAAGGGAAGGGGAAAAAACCTACTCTGGCAGTTGGTTTCATCTGCATAATCCCCACAGTCGTTGGCTCCGTCACATATCCAGGAGGGGTGGACACAGAGGGAGGTAGAGTTGCAGCTGACGAACACCGTCTCCTTCACCCCCAGCATGTAGTAATCCAAGCAGCCTGTGTTGCCTAAAGGAAGCGGTCATTGGACCGGCATATCCAAAGGCTAAGGTTAGCGATTGACTTTCCCCGGCTATATACTGTCTTATCTATAATAGTGTAGTGCCCTGATATTAATAACAAAACTAAAAATAACTTCAAATTCCGGGGAGAAATTCCTTCTTCTTCTTTTATCTAACATTAATAACACACACGACCAGGCCTAGCCTACAGACCAGCTACTTGGGAAAGGTAATGTTGTAGCACCTTAGAAAGATACAGTGCAGCGCCTTAACACAGATAGTGTGTCGCCTTAACAAAGATACGTTATGGCGCTTTAAGAAAGGCTTGTCTTACTGCAGTTCTTCTCATCTGAGGCGTCGGGACAGTCGATGATCTGATTGCAGCGGGCCGAGGCCGGAATACAAACCCCGTTCAGACAACGCCAGTCTGAGGGAGAGCATGTGGAATCTGGAGAGAAAATACAGGTCCGAAAAGAAAAAGATGAAGAAACGAGGGGTAGAAATATGTTTTATTTGAAATCCGTCTCTTTGGTTCATCGTCAGGTGGACTAGAAGGAGATAATTGAAAGAATGGATAATATTCTCCTTGCTTGGAGAAATGTTCCTCTATGAAATCTAACAGGAGAGAGAGGAGTTCACCCTAAAGCTATTTATTTGTTTATGCAGTAGTAATGTAGTACAGATGATGTTGTCTGTCACACTGGGCATGTAAACTCATCAGATTCGTATTACTCACTGTTACAATAAACCTCGTCGGAATAATCTCCACAGTCGTTGACCCCGTCACAAACCCGCCTATTGGCCACACAGCGCTGGTTATAGCAGCTCTTGAAGCCCCGTCTGCAGTTTCTGTTATCTGTAAGAGAGGAAGAGGAGTAAAGAGGGAGAGGAAGAAAAACGAAAGAGATTAAAAAAAAATAAAGACACTTTAGGAAGAGATTCGCCTTCGTGGATTTCAGGAAGTGAGCGAGTCTGAACTCATTCTACTGGACAAGAACCCGGCGGGGCTTGGTAGGGATTTTCATCTGAGCACTGGTGAACTAGTACAGTAACACATATTTGGTGTTTACTTACCACAGTATTGCATTTTCTCATCCGACTTGTCTTTGCAGTGTGCTATTCCGTCACATGTCAGCTGATAGTCAATACACTCCCCGTTCCCACACTCAAACTCAGTGTGAATGTTACAGGAGGAGTTCTCAGCTGCAAAAAGAAGAGAAAATCGATATTTTTCTGATTGATTCCTCATCCAAACAGAAGGGTCTGCTTTCTGCTATATCTCCATTCTCCAACGAACGTAATTCTTCAATGCCCCTCACATTGCTTCATCTGACAGTAACACTGTCAGATGCCTGTTGTCTACTTGTCTATTAGCAAGACGTTCACATGGTCCTTTGAGCCGGATGCTGTTTCCCAATGAATTAGAGGGAAAAAGACAAGGTACTAGACTTACATACACATCTGTTATCTTCCAGCAGTAGTCTCTCTCCTCTGCAGCTACAGTTGACTGTGCCGTGAGGGGTCAGAAGACAAAGGTCATGACATCCACCGTTCAGCACTGTGCAAGGGGACAGTTCACCTGGAAAAACAGAGCATTATGGGTACTGTCGTACATCATCTTACAGAAAACACACATCAACCTCCAAATAAATAGGACAGTATATTGTTCAATGTTTTTAAAGTCCAAATGCCATGCTTTACTTCCTACTTGCAGTGCCTCCCATAAAGAGTTTCAGCTTCCAAATATTTGAAATCAAGGACTGAAAACTTTTCAAGGTCAGTGTTGTGGTAGAAAGGTAGAATTCTCTGTTGGGGACCCTCTTTGAACTGTGTTTGGCTCGGACAGTGGTATGGAGAGGTAAGCTATAAACCATGCCATCATGCTGCCCCCTTAGTACCCACATGTCTGCTCATTTCAGTCGGAGAGAGAGAGAGAGAGAGAGAGAGAGAGAGAGAGAGAGAGAGAGAGAGAGAGAGAGAGAGAGAGAGAGGATATATTTCTCTGCTCGGATGGTACAGATTCAGCTGAAGCACAGTGCCAAGCTTGGGTTCTGGTGAAGCACAGGCCAGACAGCATGGGGTAGCCTGTGGCACTGGAGGTTGGGATTTTTGGAGTTGTTTATTCAATAACAGATTTACATTGAGTGGTAATTAATCAGGGAGGGCAGGTGGGGCTATATGAAGTCTTGTATAATGTTCTGCCAAATGGTCAAACTCTGCTACACAGGGTTGTAACCACATGCAAACCATCACAGGCTGCGATGTATAGAAGACTCCATGTTGACAAGTGAGTTTTGCTTTGATGTCCTGTATAGAATTCACTTACAATTGTTGGTATTGTTGGAAACTGCAACAATTCCCATTGGCTGGTTGGGGATGTCGGCTCTGAGGACCTTGATGTCGCCACCTGTGTACTTATTGGAGCGTACCACCGCCCTCCCTACCCAATCAGACCAGAACAGGAAGTTCCCATAGATAGCCAGGCCAAAGAAGGTTCCTGGACCTGACTTCACAATCACCTACAGAATGAACGGAATAAGAAAATGGTGTTAAATTGGTTTTATGCTCATGTTTTAGTCATTAGTTAAGTCGTATTAATTTCGGTTGAAATACATCAACATAACCTTGGACGTCACATACTCAAGCATGACAAGAGGTATGAGACAGCAGGAATAAGTTCCAAATCTGATGGTACACTCTTAGAAAGAAGGTTTCCAAAAGGGTTCTTCAACTGTCCCCATAGGATAACCCTTTTTGGTTCCAGGTAGAACCCTTTTTGGTTCCAGGTAGAACCCTATGTACAAATGGTTCTTCATGAAACCCAAAAGGGTTCTACCTGGAAGCAAAAGGGTTCTACAAGCAACCATAAAGGGTTCTTCATGGGGTTTTCCTACGGGGACAGCCAAAGAACCTTTTAAGGTTCTAGATAGCACCTTTTTTTTGAAGATTGTACAAGATATGACTTAATCATTCTATTCCGAACAACATACAGTATATATATATATATATATATATATATTTGTTCTCCTTACATATCTGTGTGAGCCATCATATTCACATCGTTCAATCTTTCCCAGACTGCCATCGGAGAAGAAGAGCTTCTCGGCGGTGTGGTCGACGGTGAGTCCATTAGGTGTGAGGATGTCTGCGGTGACGACACTCTGGATATTGTTTCCTGACAGGGTGGATCTCATAATGCTGGGGTGCAGTTCATTCCAGTTAGTCCAGAACATCAGGCTGCATCAGCAGTGAAAAAAAAAACATTATTGAGACTTTCACGGAAGCAAGCAGATGGGATGCACCTCCATTCAATATATTGTAAACATCCATCAACCATCAGCGTCTACGCTGAATGACTATACCCATTAAAAAACAAAACATGTTCCCAGGAAAACGCAAACATGCTTTTTCTATCTCGATTTTCTGAAGATATAAACGTGTTTCGATCCTCACATTCTAAAGCAAAATAATTGACTCATTTTTAAGCCTGCCTCATGTTCTTGTGAAGGAAAACAGGGTATAAAAGGGAGGCAAAGAAAACATAAAAGAACCATCCACTGTAAAGACATTATGATCAGTAACAAATGATGATAGAACACTTCTAACACTCCCCCAGAGCAGCTATAAACCTCATTCCCCTGATAGAAAAGTTTTCAATAGATTTGCTAACTGAGTACATACCACAACCCATATACCCAAGTGAGCATCTACTGAAGGCCAATACGGGTGTGTAAGTGTGTATAAGACAATAGGAGCAGGGAAGTTTTAACACCTACTTCTGACACTCCTCCAGAGCCAGGTTATGTGGGTGGTCGTCCTCTGCCAGTGTGACCACAGCCTCTCTGGTGAAGGCCCCGGGGAGGCTCTGGTCCAAGCTGTGCCTGCTGACGGTGGCTGTGGTGGAGCTGGTCCAATAAAGCGAGTCCCAGGCTCCATGGTATGCTAGGCCCTCCACTGACCCCACATCTACACAGGAACAATAACACTGATATAATTAAGCAATACGGCACGAGGGGGTGTGGTATATGGCCAATATATCACGGCTAAGAGCTGTTCTTATGCACCACGCAACACCAAGTAAGCTGTGGTTAGCCGTGGTATATTGGCCACATCTGCAGTCCTCATGCCGTGGTTAGCCGATGCCCTGGCCACATCTGCAGTCCTCATGCCTCCTTGCAGCATGCCTAAGGCACATTCACGCAGATGAGCAGGGACCCTGGGCATCTTTCTTTTTATGTTTTTCAGAGTGAGTAGAAAGGCCTCTTTAGTGTCCTAAGTTTTCATAACTGTGACCTTAATTGCCTACCGTCTGTAAGCTGTTAGTGTCTTAACGACCATTCCACAGATGCATGTTCATTAGTTGTTTATGGTTCATTGAACAAGCATGGGAAACTGTGTTTAAACCCTTTACAAGCTTCTAAAGCCAATTTTCCACGCTGTTTAAAGGCACGGTCAACTTAGTGTATGTAAACTTCTGACCCACTGGAATTGTGACACAGTGAATTATAAGTGAAATAATCTGTCTGTAAACAATTGTTGTAAAAATTACTTGTGTCCTGCACAAAGTAGATGTCCTAACCGATTTGCCAAAACTATAATTTGTTAACAAGAAATTTGTGGAGTGGTTGAAAAACGAGTTTTAATGACTCCAACTTAAGTGTATGTAAACTTCATACTTCATCTATCTATCTATCTATCTATCTATCTATCTATCTATCTATCTATCTATCTATCTATATATATATATATATATATCTATATATATATCTATATACATATATATATACACATATATCTATATACATATATATATATATATACATATATATATATACATATATATATACATATATACATATATATATATATATATATACATATACATACATATATATATTATATATATATATATATATATATATATATATATATATATATATCTGGCACACCTTGTAAAGGTTGTCTCATATGGTGGTGTCATGGAGGTTTCCACATAATGCATTTAGGCATGAAAGAATCCAGTGGTCAGCTGTACTGGGTAGCGATCAACACTCTGTGAATACTTTGATTTTAAACTGGTTGGGTCTGAATGTGGATAACCTTCATCAGGATACACCTGGACATCCCGTGAATATATTTCATGTTTCGCTGTACCGAACGGTAGTTTCTTCCTAAAAGATAAATCAATGCCAAACTCTTTTGAATGGAACCTAACAAGCCTAGGCAGGTGTAAAGATGTCCCACTGTGCTAAGAGATGAACAATAGAAGACAGTTCACTGTTTTGCATTCAGACAGGACAATAGCACAAACTAGGACATACAAATCAACATTCACTACCAGTAAAAAAAGGAAAAGTAATACAAATAATTGAGAACACAGCCAGTGTACAAACAGGCAACACCACTAAGAAATCTTTAAACAAGTGAAAAAAATTCATATTCTCTTCATCTGCCCAAATGCATTCAGAATAAATTCTGCAAATAGGGTAATATCACACACTTGTTTGGACAAGGGATAGGCCTATATGGTTGACAAAAATATTATTTTAAGAGATACTTAATTATCATATTCGTTAATCATTATATGGGAGTAGTGCTGGTGCTTTCTCCATGAGCTAGCCTCCTATAAGGACAACCATTATTGCCTTCCTCTCCAACATCCAACCCCCTCTGTGATTTTGATGGATCTTCCTTCCCCGTTCCTGGTCAGTCAGATATATTTGAGCCAAGTCAGCATGGAGCCTAGCCTACTACACAGAAGCTACAGGGGCTATGGGGTGACGGGGATCTGCTGTCTATGTGCATTAGGGAACTATACTGCAACACCTCCGAGGCGTCTCTGTGTGTGTGTGTGTGTGTGTGTGTGTGTGTGTGTGTGTGTGTGTGTGTGTGTGTGTGTGTGTGTGTGTGTGTGTGTGTGTGTGTGGGTGGGTGTGTGTGTGTTCAGCTGATTCCTCCTAAAACACTATATCAGATGGACATACAGATGAAATGTCATATCCATCTATTGACATTGATATTCACTATATGTTTATCAGTGGAGGCTCCTAAGAGGAAGAAGGGGAGGACCACCCTACTCAGTGAATTTCATAAAATAAAAAAATAAACATTTAAAAAGGTCTACAGTAGCCTCAACAGCACTCTGTAGGGCAGCACCATGGTGTAGCCGGAGGACAGCTAGCTTCTGTCCTCCTCTGGGTACATTGACTTCAATACAAAATCTAGGAGGCTCGTGGTTCTCAACCCATTTCATAGACTTACACAGTAATTATGACATCTTCTGGAGGACGTCCTCCAAACTATCAGAGCTCTTGCAGCTTGAACTGACATGTTGTCCACCCAATCAAAGGATCTGAGAATGAATCTAGTACTGAAAGCATAATCTACAACTAGCTAGCACTGTTAGCCGTGCATAAAATGTGGTGAGTAGATGACTCAAAGAGAGAGAAAGACAGTGAATTTCATAAAATAAAAAATGAAGGAGAAGCAAGAGAGAAAAAAGAGAGTATTTTTTTTCACTTTCAGTTTCACTTTTTTAGCTAGCAAATACAGCTAGCTAGTTCAGCCTACTGAAACACCCAGCTCAAACAGAGGGATGCGGTGTTAGCTAGCTGGCTATGACTTTCCAACACAACCCTGGAACTCTGCCAAGTCAAGGTAAGCTTTTGGTTTGACTAATTTACTGCCACCGGGGCACGCCGGTGTAACTGCTTACTGACTGTACACTAACGTTACTGCATGATTGTAGCAGGTTTACTAATGGGTTAGTTCTATTAGCTATGCTGACTATGACGTTACTTTAGCTAATATGGTGTCAATGATGTAGGTTGTGTGTAGCGGTTTGGCTTGGAAATGTTTTTTTGCCTGGTCACATACAGCTGATGTGTTGTGCATTGAAGTCCACAAGCGAAGGGACAAGGTGAGAGGCGGAGAGCACATATATGCAAGAAGGAATACAACACGGCTGCTATGAAAGTGAACTGTGTTTAGGCGTGATCAGGGGTGTATTCAATTCGCGGATTCTGTTGAAACACGTTTCTTAAATGGAAGCAAACGGAATAAAACAGGGATAAACATAACTGAATTTGCCCAATAGAAACTCTCGTTTGCAACAGTTGGACTAATGATTACACCCTATATCAGCTGGATGCAGGCAGAGTGTGCAAGGTGGTATTGAATGTCACTGGCTGTCCATGTGTCACTGTCTGTCAACTCGAATTTGTCTCTCGACCTGTGTGCACCTACGTTGTAAACTTTCATTCATAGGCTAGTTTGTAGCAACCTCATGATGGGTATAGGGAAAATTTGAGTATCATGTAGTAGCCTAAACCTACCAATGATACATTAAACTGGGTGAATGGAATATGAATGAAAGTGATCCAAAATAATCCAATATGAAGTAAAAGAAATAAGGCCATGCTCATGAATAAAAAAATAGTCATCCCTTATCTTAACCGGCACTGACCGCCACTGATGTCTATATAGGATGAGAGTAAAAGCGTCCTCATGCTTCCCATCCGAAACAGTTCCGAACAGTTTGTGCATAATATTATTATGACATTTTGTGACGATTAAGTTTGTTTTGGTCTTCGACAAGGGGTTTTTCGAGCAAGCCGAAGTCGGTAGCTGAAGTCTACGCCCCTTCGTCGGTGATTGGTCAACAGTAGGGATTCCTCCATGAAGTGTTTGCTGTTGTAACGGTTGTCGTCGGGAATGGAGGACCAAAACGCAGCAGGAATGTGGATGCTCATCTTGTATTTATTTTTAAATAAAGAGAACACCTAAATAACAAAAACGAAGAACTCACGAACAACAAAACAGTCTTGTCAGGCTCACACAGGCAAAACAAGAAGCAATCTCCCACAAACACTTAACCAAACACATACCCATATATAGGACTCTCAATCAGAGGCAACTAGAAAACACCTGCCTCCAATTGAGAGTCCAACCCCAATAAACTAGACAAAGAAATACAAAAGACTAGAGACCACATAGAAATACAAACCTAGAACATAACCCCAAAAACCCGGAAATAATAAATCAAACACCCTACTACATAAAACACCACCCCGAACCACATAAACAAAATACCCTCTGCCACGTCCTGACCAAACTACAATAACAAATAACCCTTATACTGGTCAGGACGTGACAGCTGTCAATTAACAAGAGACGACTCGTTTTCATGAAAACATTTTCATTGAGAAATACTGCAAAATTGCGTGACTAAGATCTCCTCGGCAAAAACGTCAAAATGAACGGCAGATTTTTTTTGGAGTTATCTTAGATTCATTCTGACTACGGCGTCTCAATATGGACAAACATTACAATTGCTGTTTTTCTTCTCATTTTTTAAACAAAGGTCTTTTAATGGAGTATGCAAGCACACTCATTCGCTTCGCCTATATGCACCAGCCAAACCGAAGCACACGGAAGTTTTAAGTCCTCACCATATGAGTAATGTTTTCAACGTGGCACAACAAAGGATGCCACCTTTTCAAAATGTCAGTTCGTCAAATTTCTGCTCTGCTACAGCAGCCTCTGTCAACTGTAAGTGCTGTTAATGTGAAGTGGAAACGTCTAGGAGCAAACAACGACTCAGCCGCAAAGTGGTAGGCCACACAAGGTCACCGAACGGGACCGCCAAGGTTGCAACACCCACTACCGAGTTCCAAACTGCCTCGGGATGCAATGTCAACACAATAACTGTTCGTCGGGAGCTTCATGAAATGGGTTTCCATGGCAGAGCATCCGCACACAACACAAACATCACCATGCACAATGCCAAGCGTCGGTTGGAGTGGTGTAAAGCTCACCGCAATTGGTCTCTGGAGCAGTGGAAACGCGTTCTCTGGAGTGATAAATCATATTCACCATCTGGCAACCCGATGGACGAATCTGGGTTTGGCGGATGCCAGGAGAACCCTACCTGCCCGAATGCCAACTGTAAAGTTTGGTGGAGGAGGAATAATTGTCTGGGGCTGTTTTTCATAGTCGGGCTTGGCCCCTTAGTTCTAGTGAAGGGAAATCTTAACACTACAGCATACAATTACATTTTAGATGATTCTGTGCTTCCAACTTTGTGGCAACAGTTTGGGGTAGAGTCCTGACCTCGAACACCTTTGAGATGAATTGGAACGCCAGCTGCGAGCCAGCCCTAATCGCCCAACATCAGTGCCCGACCTCACTAATGCTCTTGTGGCCTTCAGTAATGTCCCTTCAGCAATGTTCTAACATCTAGTGGAAAGCCTTCCCAGAAGAGTTGAGGTTGTTGTAGCAAAAAAGGGGGGACAAACTCCATATTAATGCTCATGATTTTGGAATGAGATGTTCGACGAGCAGGTGTCCACATACTTTTGGTCATGTAGTGTATTTAATCACAGTGCTTATCGGTCTGGGCTGCAAAACATTTATAGAATAATAAGACCATTTTCCTGTTGTTTTAGTTGTCATTGGTGTCTATTAATATGATATTTTCCTCTATTTCTCATGCTTGTACATCAGAAAGAAACATAAATGAAATACATATATTTTGATGATTGTTGGACGGAATTTGAATTAGAAGGCCGGAAAAAAGGGAGAGGAAATGCCAGTAGTAGTCAACTGTCCCTGACAGTGTGAATAGAACAGGTAACATGTCATGGTGGAACTGACTGAACGTGTCTGTGGTGTTTGAAGTTTCTGCGGAGTGATTTACAGAGGGGACAGAAGGGGTCAGGACATCACTTCCTGTTTGCCATCCATCACCTATTACAGTTGGCTGCAAACGAAGATGGATTTGCCCCCCTGTATGAGAGAGGAAATGCCAATACCAACTATCAACCCCACTCCTCACAGGAAGTCTCAGGCCAACCCTTTTATACACCTACACCACATTCTGGTCCTCTCTAGCTCAGTTGGTAGAGCACAGCCCTTGCAAAACCACGATAGTGGGTTCGATTCCAAGGACTACCCGTACGTAAAATGTATGCCTGCATGACTGTAAGTCTTTGGATAAAAGCGTCTGCTAAATGGCTTATACAACATTAATACACCTAGAGGTTCTCTGTATAGCATTCCTTTCATCATATACAACTCCCATAGAACTAGATAACATTTAATGTATCACTTCTAAAATCACTGCAACTGACATCTCATCTTGCTGTACAATGCCGTCTTTGATAGTTTTGCTACTTCTATCAGCAGCAAAACGAAAGCAATGGAAATGGCAAAAGATCAGAGTTTCTGTCAGACATACGAAAGAGGCTTCAGTCGGCCTCTAAGTGTTGACATCAGTGGGACATGAAAGGCAGTCAGATTATGTGGGATCCCCCTGGTTTCACACTACAAGTAACAGTTTGAGCTCTTGTCAATGGAGAGTTGAAGACTTTTGAAATTGGGGGAAAGAAATGTTCACTACTTGAAACAGCAGCTTTACTTGCTCATCAGTCTTCTCTCTCATCTTTCTGAAGGCAGGGAGGAAGCTACAGTATGGTGCAGAAATGAAATAATGAACGCATTCAATGTGAAAGGAGGTGAGAAAAGAATGCAAGTACATTCTACAAGGATTTCCACTTCCCCTGTTACTCTTTGCTACAGATGTAGAATCTTAATCACTCTTTGGTTGCTGAAGAATTTCCTGCACAGCAGTGTAGTAGAGGTTTAAAAAGGCTTCTACAGTTTGTCATTACCACTTAGAAATTTCAGACTTGATTTGTCCCTACAAAAATTCACATTTCTTGTTGCTGCAGGATTATTTTCCTGCTGAAGCAAAATTGACTCAAATTGAGATCCTACATCTGTAGATATGATAAAGCAAACATTTTCAAAACAGTAGTAATTCATTTAGTAATGGATAAATGAGTAGACAAACAAATACCACACTTTATCAAAGTGAACTTACTCTCAACGATCACTCTCCGTCCAGTCCAGTCGTCATTGACAACCTGTATATTCCCAAAGTGAACGTCACTATAGAAAATCCGGTTGGTGCCTCCAGAGTCCTGTTGTTGGTGATGAAAGGCCAGCGCTATCACATTCCTGAAGTAGGCAGGGTTCTCATAGGGCCTGATGGGAGAGTTGAGATCGCTGTCGTCTGATAGGTGGATGCTCCTCAGGATCGACCTCTCAGAGTAGAGAAGGTAGCCATCGTACTGGTGACAGCTGAGACCGTCTAATCAAATGACAATGATTATGTAATTGAACCTTTGAAACTGTGATTAATTGAAATAAGAACCCTTTGATGTGGGAAAAAATACAAAAATGAGATCAAACTTTAGTAGTGCATTTAAAATCGCTACACACTTAACAGTAAAAATAAATAAATGTAAGAATAAAAAGCAAACAAGAGGCAATAAAAGAGATGAATGAAAACACAAAAGATCACTGATTACCTTTAGCCAGGTAGCCGTGAGCACAGGAACACGTCCTCCTCCCACTGCCCTGGTGGAAACACAGCTGATGGCAGCCTCCGTTGTTTTGGCCGCACGGGTTGGTTCCTGTAGGGAAGTCAACTACAGGGTCAAAGGTCAGAGGTCAAGTCAGGTTCTCCACAGCCTTATTGGCTGTCAATCTGAAATGTGTTGTTTTGACCATAAGGAATAAGATTCCATTTTGAAGTTGCAGTATCAATGTTAAATCAATATTCAGCTATTACGTTTCTGTATTGCAAGAGGTTGAAATACCTTCACATTAAAATGGGCAATCAGCAGTTGCTGCATCCATTTTTGGGCATAATAATACATTATTTGTACCTATTGATTCTTGAATAATATAACTTATAAATAAATGCCTCATCAGCTTAGTTTAACTGTTGTACCCCAACAGAACACCAAATATAAGCTTGTTTTACTCCAATGTTTGTAAACAAAGGAAATGTTAACAAAACATGGTTAAACTCCAATTTTGATATCATGGATATCCTTGCATCCATACCTCTGTTTATGCATTTGAGAGTGATTACATTTTTCCAGCCCCATCCTTCAGCTTTTTACTGAAACAGTGGTGGGAAGGACGACGTTATTGTTTCAACTGCTGATTGGCCCTTTAATCTCAGGTCTATTCTAGAACACTTAACAACCGCAGGTACTGGCAGCCAGGTAAGAACATGAAATAATAAGGACGTGATAATGAAGTTGAAACCTCAACCTTTCTCCCGTCCTCGGTTAAAGACTTTGACATCGTTCAAGTTGACTCCCAGGCCACTCCTCAGAGTCATGGCTCCCTCCGTTGGATAACTCTTGACGCCTCGGCGAATGGAGCCTCTGGCATGAGCCCTATGCACGAACGCACGCATTCACACACACACACGCACACACACACACACACACACGCACACACGCACACACACACACCAGGAAGAGGAGGGAGCTTGACACCAGGTAACAGGAAGTTTGACACGGGGATAATCAATGGCCCTCGTCTAATTAAAACAGAAGAACTCATTCAAATACACTAGACAGCTGGTCTGACAGAAGGTGACGGGACCTAGCTACCCTTGTGGATGACATTGAGGTAGGTACGCACAATTTAAATAGAGAGGTGTCTGTTCTAAATGTTCTGCCTTTTTCTCTGTCAATTAGATTGGTATTTAAAGTGACCTTGTGGTGCAGGTGGTTCATCCAACAAGGGTAGAGCAGCTGGCAAAGGCTTCTATGGAGCCTGTTCGGAGAGACTGTACTACACTATAACATTTCTGGAAGAATAAATTACCTGTCAGCCCAGTATATGTAAGCCCCATAGACGGCCATTGAAAACAGATCCGCTGTGTTGCTGGCTGAGGATGACAGTACTATCTCCCGGCTCTCTCCGCTCTCAAGGCTGATCCGCTCTATCTTGTCGGCGCGGGCGTCGCACCAATATAATTTATTTTCCTAGAATACAATGTTGAGAAAGTAAACTTCAGGTATATGATGGTGGGAGAGTATCATTATAAAAAGATAACACAAAGCAGAATGTAATGCCACTTCAGCCTGGAAGATCAGAGGGAGGCTAAAGTGCTGCGTGTGCACTCTGGGGGCCAAAAACACCTGGTCCTCCTGTTTGGCTCAGTGGGTAAGCGTGTGGAGCTAGCAACATCAACGTCATGGATTTGATTCCCTCTCGGGTCACAAATAATACAATGCCTGCACCCACTGATTGCCAATAACTTTGACGCCTATCCTTTTGAGATTTATTTTAAATTTTTTACTTGCTCAACAAAATCTCTTTTTGCAATTGTATTACTTTGAAATAATATAATAATAAACAAAAAATAATACCAAATAATATAGCTCGGTATTTGTATTATTTATTTCATAGTATTTTTTTCTCATCTTTGTCAAGGGTGCCAATAACTTTGGAGATGAATGTATATAAGCTGTTTTGGATAAAAGCATCTGCTAAATGGCATTCATTATCATATTTTATAAACTGGGTGGTTCGAGCCCTGAATGCTGATTGGCTGACAGCCGTGGTATATCAGACCGTATACCACGGGTATGACAAAAAAATCACTGTTTACTGTTCTAATTACGTTGGTAAGCAGTTTCTAAAAAGCAATAAGGCAGCTCGGGAGGGTTGTGGTATATGGCCAATATACTGTACCACGACTATGGGCTGTTTCCAGGTACTCTGCGTTGCGCCTCGCCTAAGAACATCCCTTAGCCATGGAATATTGGCCATGTACAAAACCCCCTCCGGGCTTATTGCTTAAATATACCTCATAGTCTATGGAGATCCCATTGGGCCATGCTATTCCAGAGTTGACCAGAATAACTTGGTCTGATCCGTCCAGCCGGGCCCGACAGATGCAGGGGCTTTGGCCCCATTCTGTCCAGAACAGAAACCTGGCCAAGAGGACAACAGAAGGGTAAGAAGAGTCCACAGCCACCATCACCAAACAATGTTCATACTTTACAGTCACCTCTTACACTGACAGGAAATGCTTTGGATTGATCTAACGTGTATTGTTCATAATCAGTAGACCACTTTTGTAGTCTAGTCGCGATAAAGATGTATTTTTTAAGAGAGAACTGGACCAAGTCGGCAGCATCAAAACATCAGTATTAGACACACAGGCACATGACGAAAATGACATCAATACAATAAGCAGCACGTCAGTAACAAACATGTACACGACACAAGCCCAAAAAAAACAGTGCGATACGTCAAGCATCAGAGCTTGCAAAAAAATCGCAGGGCCATAACAGTATCGACGCATAATTCAAGGAGGCTGAACTCCATGCTGGTATGGATGGACAGTGCAGTAGACATTTTCAACTCCCTTTCAGAATACTAATACTGAGGCAAGCAGCTGATCAATGTTCCAACGGTTATGACTTCCTAACTGTGAGCGCACCAATTATAAATCATTAAAAATAACATGACGGTATGCTCTGGCTCCGATCTCCTCGCACAAACTCTAATATCCATAGGGGGCCAGTTGTTGACATATTTCTATATTGGCTTTAATTTAAGCAATCAACGTGATTGCCACATAAAGTTATCTCTCTCTACATGAGATCTCCGGGTAACGCATGCATACAATGCTTTGAATAATAGGGGTTAGAGGGAGACAACATTAATTAGCCCGGCGCAGGTGAGGCACAAGCTGTGACAGTAGACACACACACACAACACACACACACACTCAGTGCCAGTAGACTCATCTCTATTCTCCTCAGCTGCTTATCCTGGTTCATTAGCATCTCTCATCAGGGGAGGAATCAATAGGAAAGTGCCCTGCAGTCTAAGCTGATGTGGGAAAATGGACCCGTCCTTTCTTTTCCTGTTATTAATGATTGAGAAGCTGAACATGTGAGACAGTGTAATCAGTTATGAACGCAGAGAGTGCTGAAATACTGTATTTATACTTTAGTTTGCTTTGGATGAAGGGTGGATAGTTTATTGGCTGGTAATTGCTTGATGTTGTATGTACATTTTGTTGTGTTACAGCCTGAATTAAAAATTGATTGAATTGATATTTTGTGTCACTAATCTACACAACAATACCCCATAATGTCAAAGTGGAATATTCTGTTGTTGAAATGTTTTGAAATTAATGAAAAATGTAAAGCTGAAATATCTTGAGCCAATAATAATTCAACCCCTTTGTTATGGCAAGCCTAAATAAGTCCACGAGTACAAACGTGCTTAACAAATCACATAAGTTGCATGGACTGATTCTGTGTTCAATAATAGCAGTTAACATGATTTTTTAATGACTACCCCATCTCTGTACCTCACACATACAAATAGCTGTAAGGTCCTTCAATCGAGTAGTGAATTTCAAGCACAAAGACCAGGGAGGTATTTCAATTCCTCGCAAAGAAAGGCATTTGAAGATTTTTTAACCTTTATTTAACTAGGCAAGTCAGTTAAGAACAAATTCTTATTTACAATAATGGCCTACCGGGGAACAGTGGGTTAATTGCCTTGTTCAGGGGCAGAACGACAGATTTTCACCCTGTCAACTCAGGGATTCGATCCAGCAACCTTTTGTTACTGGCCCAACGCTCTAACCACTAGGCTCCTGCCGCCTCTAGATGTGTAAAAATATAAAGAGGATACGCTGAATATCCATTTGAGCATGGTGAAGTTATTAATTAGGCTTTGGATGGTGTATCAATACACCCAGTCACTACAAAGATACAGGCGTCCTTCCTAACACAGTTCTCGGAGAGGAAGGAAACTGCTCAGCGATTTCACCACAAGGCCAATGGTAATTTTAAAACAGTTACAGAGACTGTGATATTAGAAAACTGAGGATGGATCAACAACATTGTAGTTACTCCACAAAACTAACCTAAATGACAGAGTGAAAAGAAGGAAGCCTGTACAGAATACAAATATTCCAAAACATGTTTGCAACAAGGCACTTAAGTAATACTGAATACAAAGTGTTATTTTGGGACAAATCCAACAAAACACGTCACTGAGTAGCAATCTTCATATTTTCCAGCATGGTGGTGGCTGCATCATGTTATGGGTATGCTTGTCATCGGTAAGGACTAGGGAGTTTTCTAGGATAAAAATAAACGGAATACAGCTAAGCACAGGCAAAATCCTAGAAAAAACCTGGTTCACTCTTCTTTCCAACAGACACCGGGAGATGAATTCACCTTCCAGAAGGACAATAGACTAAGACTCAAGGTGAAAATCTACAGTGGAGTTTCTTACCAAGATGACATTGAATGTTCCTGAGTGGCCTAGTTACAGTTGAATTAAACTGGATTGAAAATCTATGGCAAGACTTGACAATGACTTTCTCGCAATGATCAACAAACAACAATAATTTAAAACATAATATTGGACAAATATTGTACAATCCAGGTGTTCAAAGCTCTTAAAGACTTACCTAGAAAGACTCTCAGCTGTAATCTCTGCCAAAGGTGTTTCTATGTATCGTCTCAGAGGACTGAATACTTATCTAATCAAGATACAGTGCATTCGGAAACTATTCAGACCCCTTGACTTTTTCTAAATTTTGTTATGTTACAGCCTTATTCTAAAATGGATTTTAAAAAAACCATCCCCCTAATTAATCTACACACAATACCCCCTAATGACAGAGCAAAAAATGTTTAGATATTTTTGCAAATTTATAATGAAAAAAAACGGAAATATCAAATTTACATAAGCATTCAGACCTTTTACTCAGTACTTTGTTTAAGCACCTTTGGCAGTGATTACAGCCTCGAGTCTTCTTGGGAATGACACTACAAGCTTGGCACACCTGTATTTGGGGAGTTTCTCCCATTCTTCTCTGCAGATCCTCTCAAGCTCTGTCAGGTTGGATGGGGAGTGTCGCTGCACAGCTATTTTTAGATCTCTCCAGAGATGTTCGATCGAGTTCAAGTCCAGGCTCTGGCTGGGCCACTCAAAGACATTCAGAGACTTGTCCCGAAGCCACTCCTGCGTTGTCTTGGCTGTGTGCTTAGGGTCGTTGTCCTGTTGGAAGGTGAACCTTTGCCCCAGTCTGAGGTCCTGAGCGCTCTGGAGCAGATTTTCATCAAGGATCTGCTCTGTTCATATTTCCCTCGATCCTGATGAGTCTTCCAGTCCCTGCCGCTGAAAAACATCCCCACAGCATGATGCTGCCACCACCATGCTTCACCGTAGGGATGGTACCAGGTTTCCTCCAGATGTGACGCTTGGCATTCTGACTAAAGAGTTCAATCATGGTTTCATCAAACCAGAGAATCTTGTTTCTCATGGTCTAAAAGTCCTTTAGGTGCCTTTTGGCAAACACCAAGTGGACTGTCATGTGCCTTTTACTGAGGAGTGGCTTCCGTCTGGTCACTCTACCATAAAGGCCTAATTGGTGGAGAGCTGCAGAGAAGGTTGTCCTTCTGGAAGGTTCTCCCATCTCCACAGAGGAACTCTGGAGCTCTGTCAGAGTGACCATCGGGTTCTTGGTCACCTCCCTGACCAAGGCCCTTCTCCCCCGATTTCTGTTTGGCTGGGCGGCGAACTCTAGGAAGAGTCTTGGTGCTTCCAAACTTCTTCCATTTAAGAATGATGGAGGCCACTGTGTTGTTGGGGACCTTCAATGGAGCAGAAATGTTTTGGTACCCATCCCCAGATCTGTGCCTCGACACAATCCTGTCTCGGAGCGCTACGGACAATTCCTTCGACGTTATATAGACAAGTGTGTGCCTTTCCAAATCATGTCCAATCAATTGAATTTACCACAGATGGACTCCAATTAAGTTGTAGAAACATCTCAAGGATGATGAATGAAAACAGGATGCACCTGAGCTCAATTTTGAGTCTCATAGCAAAGGGTCTGAATACTCATGTAAATCAGGTATTTCTGTTTTTCTTTTTTTATAAATGCAACTATTAAAAGAAAACCTGTTTCAATTAGTCATTATGGGATATTGTGCGTAGATTGATGAGGGAAAAATGTATTTAATCAATTTTAGAATAAGGCTGTAAGGTAACAAAATGTGGAAGAAGTGAATACTTTCCGAATGCACTCTATATTAGTGTTTTATTATTTATGATTTTTATAAACGTTCAAATTTGTTTTTTCTTCCACCAAAAATTATAATTAAATCCATTTTAATCCCGGTTTGTAAGATTTCAAAAATAAGAATTCCCTATCCTGCAAAAGCAAAACATTGAAATGCCATTTCTTAAAACCTGTGAATCCTGGAGAAATCTCAAAGTAAATCAATAACGGAGAATGGTCAGATAACAGCATAGTTCAAATCTCTGCATGGGATGTACATTTCAGAAAAACAGGGGAGGTGAAGACAATCAATTTGTGAGAAAGACTGATGATGGGGAGAAAATAAGATCCTCTCTAGTACTAGGATTTGTTAGGCACCAGGCATCCACAATGTTCAAGTCATCTAAAAAGGTCTTAATATAATTTGAAGGTGCCCAGAGTGCCAAGATATTATCACTGGTGGTATTAATAGTAGGATCTAGAGTCAAGTTGAAATCTCCCCCAAGTGTAACGTCTGCTCCCAGCTCACACTCTCAAACACGTAAATCCCCTGAACGCAGCTCACACTCCAGCTCACTTTCCAGCCCACTTTTCAGCTCACACTCTCAAACACATAGATCCCCTGAATGCAGCTCCCTCTCCAGATCCCAATCACCTGAATTCTGATCACCTGTTCACACACCTGCATGTCATTATCACACACTATTTAGTTCAGTTCTTTGCACCCCATCACTGTGAGGTATCGTTTATTTTGTGACACACGTCTTTCGGAGCCCTGTTTTTCCCTGTGATTTACTCCTCCCGTGTATGATAGTTTTAGCCTGCCTCACTAACGACACCTTTTGTCTATTTCCTGCCTGTACTTTAGCCTATCGGATGTCCTGTAATCAACCTATCGCCTGATCTCCTGGACGACATTACTAGCCTTTTCCCTGCCTGTACTGTTGCCTTTTTGGACCCCCTGTGTATGACCTTCTGCCTGCCCCTGGACCCAGTTACCTGCCTCCTCCTGTGGTCCTTTACAATAAACACCTGCTGCGCCCTGTGCTTGAAACCAGCTCCGTCTCCCATCGTGTCCATTACACCAAGGATGGTCACTGAGTCTGGGAAGTCTAACAACTTAAGCTTCAGGTCTTCAAAAAAATGATTTATCAAAAGCATTTGGTGCATAAATGGAGGACAAACATAATGTAGTGCCATTAATAGTAACAAAGGTATAACAATTCTGTCTATCAGTGTCTCCCTCAGAGACCCCCACCTTCATATTAAGATTAATATTCCTCTTAAGTACAATCATAGCACCCTTGGTTTTGTTTGGGGCACAGGACGAGGCTAGTATCTTATAAAACGTGTTCTGAAATCGATTGATATCAGTGGCTTTCAAATAGCTCTGCTGTAGGAAGGTGAAATCAATATTTTTACATTGTAAGTACTCTAAACAAGTTAAGACTAATCAAGGCAAATTATATTTGTTACATGCGCTGAATACAACAGGTGTAGACCTTACAGTGAACTGCTTACTTTGAAGCCCTTAAGCAACAATGCAGGTTTAAGAAAAATAAATGGTAAGTAAAAAATAAGAAATAATTAAAGAGCAGCAGTAAAATAACAGTAGCGAGGCTATATACAGGGGGTACCGGTACAGAGTCAATGTCCGGGGGAACAGGTTAGTCTATCCATGAGTTAGCTTGAGATGTAAATATATCCAAGAGCCTGAGATTTGAAAACACTTTGCACAGAGCTGAGATAGAAATACTGTTTAGACAGACACATGAAATAAAAACATAACATAAAACCCCAAATTGATCGTGCAGTCTACAATTGTGAATGCATACAAATTCTATAGTATTAAAATGTAATTAAAGTAACCAACAGAAAAAACTTGATTGAAAAGGCCAGTATGCCAGGGGACACAAGGGTTTAACCCCGAGAGAGCGACGGCAAGTAGACCTGAGTCGGCAGTCCCTTGGGTGCTGACACAATATGGAAGAAAGGGTGTAAATACTTTCTAACGGCACTGTAATTATATAATTCTACTATATAATCTTGCAAAGATCGTTTTATGACGTTCATTATTACTGGCTATCAAAATGAATGAAAACATTGGTTATTTGGCGATCATTTCCAGGGAATACATTATGTAGCTAGGACGTGTTCATTACATACCAAGCGGGTGGACTTTAAAGTGTTGACTGAAATGAAAAACTGTACACACCCTTTCACCGGGTGCACAGCAATGGCTTTGGGCTGGTCAAGTCCTTCAGCTATCACCACGGCTCGGTACAGGCCACTGAGTCGAGCAACCTCTATGATGTTGAAGCCATGGTCCGTCCAATAGATATTACCTAGTAAACAACACAAACATGACTTTGTACAGCGTTCAACCATTGCATTACAAGTCAGTCAATTCATTACATTTTATGTATGTCTTACTTGAGAAGTATGTCCTCTGGCTCTTGTCTCTCTGTATGTCCTACAGTTGCAGTCAAATATATTGGCACCCTTGCACTTTACAATGGAGCGCAATGGAGCAGAATGTTCTGTTTTCTCTTTTTTTTATGGTTGAACTGCTATTTTTACAAGTAAGATGTTGCACTGTAAATGAGAATCACCTGCCTCCAACCAAATTAATTTCAATTCTGTATAATTTAGTCCAGGCAATTTGTTTTATACTTTGATGCGAAAAATATTAATTTGATATTTTTTTCTTGGTCCTGTGCGGTTGTAAATCAATGTGTGAAAAACTTTTTATATATCTATATATTTTTTAACTTATTTTAGAAGAAATAGTGAATTGTGTAAGGGTGCCTTCGGAAAGTATTCAGATCCCTTTTCTTTTTCCACATTTTGTTACGTTAGAGCTTTATTCTAAAATGGACAACAACAAAAAACCCTGAATAATCTACATGCAATACCCCATAGTGACAAAGCAAAAACAGGTTTTAGACATTTTTGCTGATTAAAAATAATATATAATAATAACTTATTTACGTAAGTATTCAGACCCTTTGCTATGAGACTCGAAATTCAGCTCAGGTTCATCCTGTTTCCATTAATCATCCTTGAGATGTTTCTTGACTGGAGTCCACCTGTGGTAAAATCAATTGATTGGACATGATTTGGAAAGGCACACACCTTTCTATATAAGGTCCCACAGTTGACAGCATGTCAGAGCAAAAACCAAGCCAAGAGGTCGAAGGAATTGTCCTTAGAGCTCCGAGACAGGATTGTGTTGAGGCACAGATAAGGGGAAGGGTACAAAAACAATTCTGAAGCATTGAAGGTCCCCAAGAACATAATTCTTGGAACCCCCAAGATTCTTCCTAGAGCTGGCCGCCCAGCCAAACTGAGCAATCGGGGGAGAAGGGCCTTGGTCAGGGAGGTGACCAAGAACCCGATGGTCACTCTGACAGTTCCTCTGTGGAGATGAGAGAACCTTCCAGAAGGACAACCATCTCTGCAGCACTCCACCAATCAGGCCTTTATGGTAGACTGTCCAGACGCAAGCCACTCCTCAGTAAAAGGCACATGACAACCCACTTGGAGTTTGCCAACAGGCACCTAAAGACTCTTAGACCACGAGAAACAAGATTCTCTGGTCTGATGAAACCATGACTGAACTCTTTGCCTTAATGCCAAGCGTGACGTCTGGAGGAAACCTGGTACCATCCCTACGGTGAAGCATGGTGGTGGCAGCATGATGATGTGAGGATGTTTTTCAGCAGTAGGGACTGGGAGACTAGTAAGGATCGAGGCAAAGATGAACTGGGCAAAGTACTGAGATCCTTGACGAAAACCTGCTCCACAGAGCTTACGACCTCAGACCAGGGCGAAGGTTCACCTTCCAACAAGACAATGACTCTAAGCACACACCTTCCAACAAGACAACGACTCTAAGCACACAGCCAAAACAACGCAGGAATGGCTTAGGGACAAGTCTCTGAATGTCCTTGAGTGGCCCGGTCAGAGCCCGGACTTGAACCCGATCGAACATCTCTGGAGAGACCTGAAAATAGCTGTGCAGCTACACTCCCCATCCAACCTGACAGAGCTTGAGAGGATATGCAGAGAATAATGGGATAAACTCTCCAAATACAGGTGTGCCAAGCTTGTAGCATCATACCCAAGAAGACTCAAGGCTGTAATCACTGCCAAAGGTGCTTCAACAAAGTACTGAGTAAAGGGTCTGAATACTTATGTAAAAGTAATATTTCAGTTGTTTATTTTCAATATATTAGCAAAAATGTCTAACACCTGTTTTGGCTTTGTCATTATGGGGGTATTGTGTGTAGATTGATGAGGGTAAAAAAATTATTTAATCAATTTTAGAATAAGGCTGTAACTTAACAAAAATGTAGAAAATGTCAAGGGGTCTGAATGCTTTCCGGAGGCACTGTATTTGACCGCAACTGTACTTGTATGTCCTCCTTTGCACTTGACATTGTATTCTCTTAAGTAAAGGTTAACTTTGAGAGCTCGGCTACTTACCTGCAATCCAGTCCACTGCAATCCCCTCCACGCGGCCGATACCACTAGTGACAATGTCCTCTCTCCACGTCTGATCTCGCTTGGCTCTGGATATCCTGTTCAAGCCCATGTCTGTCCAATATAACGTGTCATTTCCTATTAGGAAAATCAATTAATTGAAAAGGATTAATGTTCTTGTTCTTCCCTTCATTTCTTTCCTACAAACTAGAATTAAGAATAACAATTAAAACATTGAAATGATAATGATTAATTTACAATCCGAAGCATGAAGAATAGTTCAAATAATCACAAAAAAAACAATGCCAATACACTCACCAGCATGGAAGTCAATCCCCACAGCCATCACTGAGCCGGTCACCGGCATCAAGGCTTCACTATTATCACTGGGATCCAGGGATATCCCCCTGATGCCCTCATGAACTGAGTACATCAGGAAAGACCCGATGCCTTCAAGTTCAAACACAAAGCCAAACCAATCAACTATATGGCATCTACTGTACATGTCAAATGTAATTCTAACCTTCACGTCACATCAGGAAAGACCCTAGTCCTTCAAAACACAAAAAAGCAACGCTCATAGACAACGCCATATTTCAATGCCACTATAGGATCTGCAGTACATGTCAAATCAGATTCACATCATGGTTTTCATATGTTGTGTTCCCTGTTCAATGTACTCCCACGAGAAGCCGGTACAGTACCTTCACATGACATGCGATCGGAGTGGAGGTTGTAGCCCACGGCACAGGAACAGCTCCGTGTGCTCTCTGATGTTGGGAAGCAGAGCTGAGAGCAGCCTCCATTGTTGTCCTGACAGAGATTCCTCCCTGCACAGCAGTGAAACATTACACTGTAAATTGAACACGTAGGCATGGTCATTGTATATGCTTGTGAATTCCTTCAGGAAATAACACAGTAATGACACGGTAGGACAACATGCGTATTATTTAACTGAGCATTATGGGGGGGGGGCAGAGTTAGGCAGAGTACATCTACATTGCATTACATTCCGATTATTTTCATGAGATTACAGTACTTCCACGAAAGGATGGGCACTTCCAGTGAGTGAGAGAGAGAGAGGACGAGAGCGAGAGAGACAGAAAGAGAGAGAGAGAGAAAGAGAGAGAGACAGAAAGAGAGAGAGAGAGAGAGAGAGAGAGAGAGAGAGAGAGAGAGAGAGAGAGAGAGGGAGGCGAAGGGGAGAGAGAGAGAGAGAGAGAGAGAGAGAGAGAGAGAGAGAGAGGCGAAGGGGAGGGAGAGAAGCCTAATGGGACATGACCATACTCCCATGTGGTCTGTGTCAAAAAGATAAATGAACTAGCTAATCGGTCAGAGGAAGTTTGAGGAGGAAGTTGAAAGATTTACATTTAAGACACCTTAATTGCCATTTTTAATACTAACAGAGGTTGAGAGCAATCCTGATATTGGACGTGCCAATAAAATGGATGATACTGCCAATGACTCACAAAACTGCTACACGGAATCCTTATTTCAATAAAGCTGCGTCAGTGAAGAACCATTATTTTTGGCCAATAGGATTAAAAAAGGACAATTTCTTCTGAAACATACATACACCAATAAAAAGCAATGTGCATTCTCAAGAGAGGATCAAAAACACTTAGCAATCTCTAGTCAAAAGCATACAACAAAGCTTTACAAGGAGGTAGGACATTGTCTGAGTAAAAGCATTGAGTTGCAGTCCTACTCATTACACTACCTGTCTGGCTGTCTTCGTCATACATCTTCATATGAACAATCCCTGTGGTCTTGTTACGTAAAACCACCATGTCCAGCCCACCTCTCTTACTGACGGTCCCCAACTGGGCCAAGTTGTCATCAGCCCACCACAGCTTGGCACCTGAAGACAGGAAATCAGTGATTGTTCATGACTGAATTGACAAGTATATTGATAAATCAAAGCTATTCAAAAGACCACGGATACTGTCCAGTAGCAATAGTGGTTCTATGCTGTCTCCGCGAGTAACCCTTCAATCAAAAGCTAACAGCCCATTTGTTCATAAATAGTAGGCAATACAGCATGTTCACAGAGCACTACAAATATCACTGGACCCAAATAACACATTGAATGATCGCTTTCCTAGGAACTGTAACATACAATTGTAACTGAATTGAATACATTCTAGGAACGGTATAATACTGTATTATTCATAAGGTATGCATAGCTCTAACTGTACAGTATTCCTTTGCTGATGAATAGAGTAGGCCGGGGCTGACTCCTGGGATGTTTGTAAAAGAAGGGACAATTCAGATTTCTTCCTCTGAGAATCGGGTGATACGAGACAGAGAGACAGGATCTTAAGTTCATTCCCCTACCCATAAATCTTAGGGGCACAGGTCCAGGGAGGAAACAGAGGAACTGGGCCATGTGACATATTTTTTTCTTATAATATAAGCCCATGCACTGTACTTGCACCCTTGACCGAAAAAAAATGTCAATGTTTATGCATGAGCCCAGTTCCAGCAAACAGGCAACGCTGAAGTACAGTCAGCCCGGCACAAAGGACATCGGACAGCGGCTCAGCAGTCAGAAAACCTCTGAAGCAAGACCAATCCTGTGCCTGTAGACAGGGAACTTAACTTTCTCTTCTTTTTTTAACCTGTCTGCAGACTTGAATGGGGTACCGTACAATAGGCTTAAGCCAGACCATTCTTGGCTTTTGGCCTGCTGGACTAGAGCTATCAACAAAGAACAGAATCTCCTCGAATGACGGGAGGATTGGAGAGCGTACAAAAAGACGGCGTGTTAAAACCACAGAGAAAAAAACCGACGTGTCTTTTTATGGTTAAATCACAGATAGGATTTATATAAACAGCAGTCCCTCTGCAGATGAATTACATCAAAATCAAACAGTATTCCCAACAGAATTACGGCAGACTATACTGTAGATAGATAGATAGTACTTTAATATCCCAGAGGCTATTTCAATATCCCAAGCAGATAAGAGAGGTACTCTAAATGAAGGAATCATAACAAAACCAGAGCGAGAAGCCCATCAATAATGATGTTTCTCCCCTGTCTAACTCCCTGTAGGGTTAGCCATGGGGAATAACCACTAAAATATGAAATAGTACGATATTAAACAAATTAACACAACCATCTATTCAACACGAAAAATAATTATTCCACCCTGTTAATAGTATCATGATCAACTTTCTTATAGAGCGTGGAGAGAAACTCCCCCTCAATGATCTGTACTATTAAAACATAATAGATGTACTATATTATACAATCACCATTACAGCTATAAGTAAACCTGGAACAGACAGTCAGTGAGCAGGATGGATAGAAAGCCCAGGATGCCCATCACTAAGTCAGAAAGCTGTTTCTGTCGCGTGAGGCAGCTCACTGTCAAAACCCCTTTTACTCATGTACTCCAGATCAAAAACAACCCCAAATCAATGGATTAGTATTTAAAACAAAATACAATTTGGGCAGAAAATACCTTTATGAGCTGGAAGAGCACAACATATTTATATCAGGCACTTTCTAAGACAAAAATAATATACACAGAGTCTCAGGGTGTAGTGCTCATCCATAGAACCATGCTCCAAAAAGCAAAACTGATCCTAGACCAGCACTCTTACTCTGAAACACTTTATGAACACAGGCCCATGCTCTAAACTCTCGTCACTCACCCATAACAGCTAGAGCTGTGGCTTTAACCAGCTCTTTCTTCATGGTCTCCAGCACTTCCAGACCACTACCGTCCAGACTACACCTGTTGATGGTGGCGTTGCCTCCACTGATCCAATACAGCTTGTCTGATGTGTAGTCTATCGACAGGCCTAGAAGAGACATCATCGATTAGAGCTATGATTGACATATTATGGGGTTGCTGTTCTACCAATCATCTCACTCAATATTGCAATATCGTTTGTTACCAGATAGTAGTACTACTGTTGTCATGCAATATAAAATTGCAGAAGGTAACTGGTACTGGCCACTAAATGTGGATGCTTTGTACGTAGAACAAATATTCAGAATTTTACATGTGACATTTACCAACTGGCTCTCTCTGGTTCTGGTGAATGATCTTGCTATTGCTTCCATCCATGTTGGCCACGTTGATTGTGTTGCCATCTGTCCAATACATTTTCCTGGAAGGTAAAAACTCAATAGGAAAACAATATTTTCCACACAGAACACCAACACAAAAGTGCATCATTTATCATATCGTGTAACTAGCATTCATTTGACTACATCTCGTTACACCTAATCAATATCAGACATTGAACTGCATAAAAGTACGTCCAAAAATCTAATCTTACCCTTTAGACGGATGTACGGTGAGACACTTAGGCTTCTCAATCCCATGAACCACAGAGGTTTTCAGGGACCCGTCTAGCCTCGCCACGTTTATCTGTGTCTCGTCGCTTTCTGAACTAATCCAATACAGGTTCCTGGAGAGCCAGTCCAGGGCCAGCCCTCTTACATTAACAATACCTGCAAAGAAATCACATGCAGGAGACAACATCAATACGGTCATGTTAATCTCTTCAATAAAGTCATGTACTGAGTCTATCGCTTGAACAACCTGACAGGTGGACTATGGTCATTAGAATGGGTATCTATGAAGAGGACATCAAATGGATGGAAAAAACAGTGTAACAGTCTGAGAATACATTTACAACAAACATTTCGTTTAGTTACATGAGTGTCAGAAAACCGCTACATTTCAGAACACAGAGGTGAACATCTTTCCCTACCTCCGGATATGACCGTCTCTATTGCGGTTCTGTTGATGGAGGACCGTTTGATGGTTTGTGTTTTGACGTCAGTCCAGTAGATGCGTTCCTCTGATGCGTCGTAGTCCACTGCTGTGACCTCATCTATATCTGGGACCGTCAGGGCTGTGATCAGGTTCAGGTAAGGGTTGTCAATGTCCACGCCGCGGATCTCTGTTCGCCTCACATACAGAAGGAATTTCTTCAGTGCTGTTGAAGGACAAGAGAAAACTGGATATTGACATTGCTTTGTATAGCCTGCTTTCAAAGTTCAGAATCAAGCAGGAGTTATTGGTGGCCTTACTATTCAACACTCAAACCACCTGAGAATTTGAAATTCCATGCTCTTTCAAATCAAATCAAATCAAATCAAATTTATTTATATAGCCATTCATATATCAGCTGAAATCTCAAAGTGCTGTACAGAAACCCAGCCTAAAACCCCAAACAGCAAGCAATGCATGTGAAAGAGGCACGGTGGCTAGGAAAAACTCCCTAGGAAAAACTCCCTAGAAAGGCCAAAAACCAAGGAAGAAACCTAGAGAGGAACCAGGCTATGAGGGGTGGCCAGTCCTCTTCTGGCTGTGCCGGGAGAGGACTGTTCACACATGTTCACACTACAATGTCATTGTAGTGTGAACATGATCACAGTCTTGTCAGACACCTTCTTCACTTTTCTTCTCAAAACAGTAGAAACCCGCTGTGTTTTGAAATGACTCCCTTTTGAGGGACATGCACTATAGTGTATGAATGTGGAGGATTGTGTGAATGAATGAATGAATGGCTAGATAGATTGATGGCGCGATGGCTGGACGGAGAGACTGATGTAAGGACAGACTGACTGACAAACGGATGAAGGGGTGAGGTTCACTCACCGAAGCAGGTAAAGTTGTCTGCAGATATCTTCATGAGGCGAGGGCAGGCACAGGATGCGGTGCGGTTGTAGTTGATAAGGCATAGATGGGAGCAGGGTCCACGACCGCCATTCGCCTCGCAGGGATTTGAGGCTATCGCCGAGAGAGGGGGAGAGGAGGGGAAGTTGTTCAATAATCAACAAAATGTGGCTTCAATAATCAACTAGTGTGGTTTATTTTAATACAAGATTCTGATACTCTTGGAAGGAAACGTATTTGATTTGTGAAAGGCAGAGTCCTGTAAATGAACCCTACTGCCAAAAGTCCAGACAGAGAAAATGAAGCCAGATGAACCAATTCATGGGTTGCATGTTTAGTCACAATATTGTTTTTTGAACATTCATTTTTGGACTGATGCCCGACTAAGCATTCTACTCAATGCATCGTCAATCAGCGCCGATGAAGATTTCATCCAAAGTGTATTACAGTGGCTTGGAAATACAATGACATTCAAAAGGAGACAAATAATTAGTATGAAATTTTTTGTTATCATTTTAAGTTGCCAGATTGACTTTAGATGCTGTATAATGTTAGCTAGCTAGCTAAGATTGAGGGGAGGCCAACAGATTTTAGCTAGCTAACATTAGCATTGATAGCTATTTTTGACAAACTTTGCAAGCTAATGACAACTTTGCCATCTGTCTAAAGTAAATTTGACGACATGATAATGCTGGCAAAGTTGTTTCCTACTAAATATTTGACTACTTTAGCAACGTCATCGTATTTCCAGGCAGTATAGTGTAATTTAGACTAAACAGTAGCCTCCGTCCAGAATGACTGGGCTTATCACCACTTTAGGGCGACACTATGGCACTTTCTTATCTCTCAGTGAACTTTGGATATAGAAAGCGAAAAGTATTTTGTGAGACACAGATGTAACAACAAATTCAAAATGCAACCATACAATAAATGATTAATTATTGTCTTTAATTCAAAACATCCACTCTCTTTTCAACCTTGTGATCTTAATGTTTGAGACAGTGCGGTAGCCTACCTTGTGGTTGTCTGCTGGGGTGGTATATCTGAAGGTCAAATGGCTGGGCGCTGGTTTTCTGGATGACTGTCACATTGGCCCCTGTCCACTTGTTAGCCCTGGCCAGAGTGTTGGTCCTCCAGTCAGTCCAGTAGACACTACCTCCGTAGAGACAGACAGCGAAGGGATGTGACAGGTACTCATGTCCTTTCAGAATCTCTATCACACCAGTCCCATCGTACAGAGCAGAGAATATGGCATCAGACCTGTTAAGATGAAGATAGATGTTTGTCTATTGGAATCATTTGATTCCACCAGCAGGGTTGGGGTGAATTCCAACTCAATTCAGCCAATTCAGGAAGTCAACTGAAATCCTCATCTAAATTGGAATTTCAGTTGACTTCCTGAATTGAAATAGAATTGATGGGGAATTGACCCTATATAGACAGGTGCAGGCATATAACCCACCTGGCATCAGTCCACACAACCCTCTTCTCCATAAGGTCCAGAGTAAGACCATTAGGCCAGGCTCCTATCTCCATGTCTCGGAAGACAACATGGCGTCCTCCTCCGCTCATAGAAGCAGCCTCGATCCGAGGGAAGGTGGCATCCCAGTCTGTCCAGAAAATGATTCTAAACCACAAAATAATCAAATAAGAATAATCATCCATGTGAAATGGATTAAGGATTAATCAGAATCAAGTCAACCTCACCCTAAGGTCATTCATATCAAACCAAGATTATGTAAGAAATGCACATCCTTGTTAAAGAGTACACTCACTCACTCACTCACTCCCTCAGAGATAACTAACCCTTGCTCAGGATCCAGAGCGATGGCTCGTGGGTGCTCCATCCCTCCGGCGATCAGTGTGGTCCGGAGCTTCCCGTTTAGCTTGGCCACCTCTATCTGATCTAGGTTGCTGTCGATCCAATACAGGTTCCTTGCTATCCAATCAACAGCCAGACCCTCCGGAGTAGCCAATCCATGTTGGACCACCACTTCAATCCCTGTCACACCTGTAAGGAACCAATAACACTAAAGGACCAACACACTAACACATAAGAGGGCAAGAGGATGTGCTGAAACACAGGTAAACTAGGCTTTGGTTTAGGAAGTCTTCAGTGGAGTTGAGAGGAGAACTAAATATAGCCAATACAACACTTTCCCCATGACTTTCCCCATGACCTGGTTAACCTTTCCCCAGCTTAACCAAAAATAAAAACAAATGTCCAACCAAATTCTATGTGTTCCTACCAGCAGAGTCTAGCAGCTTCCCCCTGTATATCTTATCCTCAACCACATCGGTCCAGTAGAGTCGACTCTGATTGAAGTGGAAGTCTAAGGCGATCGTGTTCCTCAAACCAGGAACTAGAAGGCTGTAGTCTCGTCTGTGGAGATCTATCCTCCGGATCTCATGGCGGATGGAGAAGATGATGAATGCCTCAAAGGGATCTGAGGAAGGAAACAATAAATAAGTCAAGAAATACATTTTTGATAATAAATATTGCATACTAATACAGATTCTCACACAAATACACAAATAACTGTCATGTTTGTTTGCTATAATAGCAACTCACGTTAGTTTAGTTTGTGAATAAGGTTATATTGAAATCAATAATTATGAAATAGATCGTCATTTCATTAATTTCATTTTCATACCACATTATCTCGTTTAGCTCATCTTGTCATAAAATGAGTACAGAAACCTTCGGAGAATTCATCTCCAATCGAAAGTGTAATATTTTAGATGGAAAAAAATAGCTTATTCAATACAATTACCAGATGTTACATTATATAACTGGGAGACATTGATGAAGAGAAAAAAAGGCCTATAAAGCCACATGTGTATAAATGGCCAATATTCAAATAGTACTGCTTCCAAAGGTATTTAACTACTATATCAATGGAATGTCCCAAATAACTGCTTCAGAATTTGGAATAGAATGTACAGTTAGGAATATACCCAATTTATCACATTGCTTTTTATATGTTGGATTCAAGGCACAAGGGTAAGGATGGCTGTCCCATAGAATATAATAATATATGCCATTTAGCAAACGCTTTTCATCCAAAGTGACTTACAGTATATACATTTTACTTATGGGTGCTCCCAGCAGGTCAAACCCACAACCCTTGGCGTTGCAAGCGCCATGCTCTACTGACTGAGACACACAGGAACACAGAAATAGAATCAGAATTCTCGTTTCTATGGGCGGTCCTTGGGCAGTTCCACAGAGCGCAGGTATGTGTCAGAAAGACTTATCAGCCATGTCACACAGAGCTTAACACCAGCTACCTGTACTCTGGCAGCTGTCTCCATCTAGTGCCAGCCTCCAGCCTGGGTAGCAGGAACACTTGACCGTTGCTTTATACTGCTCACACACTTGGCTGCACTTGAGGTGCCTGGAGCAGTAGTCCAGGGTCTGGCACGTCCTGTTGTCTGGGCTTAGACTGAGCCCCGGCGGGCAGGCGCACGCCACGCCCCTCCCAGGAGCCACTGCACACTGGTGGCTACAGCCGCCGTTACCCAAAATGCAATCGGCTGAGACGGCGAGAGAAGAAGACGAAGAAAGGTGATGAGAGGTGAGCAGATTGATTCAGAGAACACAGACAGATGTATGGAAGGAAAGTCAGAGAGTAGTGATGGATGGAGACTGATGTACTGCACGTCCTCGTCGACTAGTGACATAGGGGCTCAATACCCCACAAGAAAGTGAACACAACTTTCCTGTCATATCTGTCTCGCATCTTCTTTTCTATGGACAAAGTGTCGTGTGGTAATCCCTGGGCAGGTCATTCATGTGAACATAAGGTATTCATCTGGCCTAACCCCATTGCCTAAGCCTGACCCTACTGCTACGATCATCTAGCCCATGTGGTCCAAACAAAAGGATTGTCTCTGTTATAAACCATAATCCCCTTCACTATTAATATGTCTCCTCTGTCTCTTCCCTGCCGTCTTTGGAGTGTTTCCAGAGAAAACTAAGGATCTTGGTCAGCAAGAGTTATATCCTCTCCGGCCTCAACAGCTTGTTCTCCCCGAGTTTCTCCCTGAGTTCAGCGGGGAATAAGAGGACAGATGGACGATGCCAAAGCAAGCACTGCTGCTGATTTACAACAGCTCAACACTGTCTGTCAACATACATTTGCCGGTCGGGCTAGAGGAGGAAGACAAAAGAAATATAGAATTAAGTGAAAAAAAATAGAACGATATTTAATAATTAATTGAAGTGGGGACCAAGAGAATTGACTCAAGTGAGAGAAATAGGACCAAGAGAATTGGTTAGAAGTGATTTGAACAAAGGTCATACCACAGAAGTGTCCCTCATCAGAGTGGTCGGAGCAGTCGTATCTCCCGTTGCAGATGCTCTCAGGAGGCAGGCAGACGGAGGTGTCGTTGGCACAGGGGTATCTGGGAGGCTTACAGGGCGATATCTCACAGCTTTCCTCATCGGACAGATCCTCACAGTCATAGTCCCCGTCACACACCCAGCTCTTACTGATACACTTGCCTGTGAGGGGAGAAACGGAGAGAGATGAGGCAAGGGACGAAATTGCAAAAATCGAAATCATTTTGTCCTTATAAGAGATATTGTGAATGATAACAAACCCACATTTCAACCGTAAGTACAAAAATAAGAATTGATTGTCCATTTTCTTGAAGAGAATGGAAACTATCAGATATAAACTGGTGAGAAAATGGTCATAGTGATACCTAAGCCTAAACTGTCAATACCATCAAATGAAGCAATTCTGCTGATTCTAGGTAGTTTGTCAAATGCTTCTAAAGTGACTGGAAATAGAAGCTTTTAGAAACAATTGCAGGAAATAGGAAGCAATTATTGGAAGCAGCGAGGTAAAAAGCACAGTCTCAGAGGAATCCTGAAAAGCTGAGGACTAAAAGCGCTTTAGGCATCAGAAGAAAGTAAAGTGTATGGTGCTAGCAGAGAGGCAGCCCACCTCAGCTTTAATCTGTGGTATTGATGAGGAAACCCTGGAATAAATCCTGTTTACGTGGCTTGCAACAAGGCCTAATGAAAGGCTATGTATTTGGCCCAAATGGCACACCATTCCCTATATAGTGCACTAGTTTTGACCAGGGCCCATATGGCTCTGGTTAAAAGTAGTGCACTGTATAGGGAATAGGGTGCCATTTGGGATGCCTCCTATATATTTTCAACGGCTATACTTTGTCAGCCTCAGCGTAAGGCAGTCAGCTTAGTCTGGACAGACACAGTGAATACAGATCAGAGCTGAGTCTGCCAATTATTTCAATTCAAACAACAGTGTGTTGATCTATTGTTGGAGGTATGTTCTTTCTGTTCGCTTTAATTTGGGAGTGTTTTACAAAATACTGCGATTCCAATCGGGTATCCTAATGAAGCTGTTTCAGAATCCACGCTGAGGGATCTTCTTTAACAAACCTAACGCAATGGTCAATCTTAGCGCTGGCGGTAATCCGTTATAGCCTGCTCTTGAACATTTTTGCATTTCACACTGCACTATTTGCGTAGCTTCAATATGAAAATACATTGTTAAACATTTTCTATAGAATTCACACAGATGTAGGGGCTAGCCCTACTGTGAATTGTAGTCTTGACTTGGACATGCCAAACGTAGTCAATAAACTAGATGAAATGAAGTAGGCTATTAATAAGCCCTGAAAAGACAGTGCATAATCAAATTTGAATGAAAACAAAACAACCTATTTGAAATAGGCTATGTCTAAATACAGTTACAGGCACCATAATCGCTCCCCATGGGCATATTATACAGATAACGAAACTTAGACGGTTTTGCACACATCTAAACTTTTGACAGGAGCTGGATAAAGATCCAGTATAAAGAGAAAGGGGGAATGTCCACTCACCGTTACACTGCTCGCAAATGTAACGTTTTATAAACATCATGAAACCATCTTACAGATCATTTCTGCACTTCTCCGGAAATAGCAGACAAAATTGCATTGCATTCAGTCATGTACATTCTCACCATAAACCCCACGGACGGAGAATCTTTCTAATACGTTTTGTTTTTAATCGAATGAAACAAAAAAGAATACATCTGCTTTTTAAACCAACAACAGTACTTCTAAATAGGATCGGGGTCATGATATCAGAAATGGCTTCTCTCGTTCCATGGTACAGTGTGAACGCGTAGGCCTAAATGTCTTTAAGCATAACATTCGCACGTCCATACAAAATACTTGGCTCCTGTCAATTGTATCGTGGCTTATGTGCGAACAAGATTCTCCCCCCAAAAATCGCAGTTGATGTGGTATTATAGGAGGATTGAATAGTTTGGAGGAGCGTGCCTCTTCGGTAATCGGACGAGAGGCGCTCTTTGAAAATGGTGACGGATAGCCAACTGAAAAAGCGACATCAATTAAGCAGGTATGTGAATTGTGAATGATGAAAAAGCATGAGTGCAAAAACCTCCAAAATACTTTCAAGCACTCTCAGTAGACCATTTAAACCCCTTTATTCATAGGCTAGTTAGATAACGGCCGGGATAAAAAATATGCACCTATGCGACGCTGTTAAACCAGCCTAGATTTGGTTTTTAATCAAATTAAACGAAATGGGGGGGGGGGGGGGGGGGGCAATTGCTTTTTATGTTTCTAAATACGAGATTCACCGGCCAAAAAGGCATGTCTCTTCCATTGGCACTGTGCTTCGTGGCTGGATAGGCTGTGCTTCCTCTCTCAAAAGCCTTGCCATTATCAACTGTGTTACCTTTAAGACCTGCTTTTTGTGGATCTTAAAACTCCTCATGACATTTTATTGCATTTTACATGGTAAGTCAATGATGTGTATTAAGCCTTTTAACAGCATGAGATCAGTGAACTAAGCCAGAGGTTTTTCTCATTTGAATTCTCCACTTTAAGACCAATGATATATAATGGAGTGCACCGTACAGATGATTCATATCAACTCCACTGAACTACTGGCACAATAACATGACCAACTTACATTGGGAAATCTGCAACTCCTAGGCCAATTTGATTTACCACAACCATGTGGAACTGTTTTAGGAGTCACATAAAACACCCCAAGTATTCCCATTTTACCGTCATGGCTGCATGATAAAGTGTAGGAGAAGTCTACAAGATGCCCTGCAGGTATCATAAAAGACATGAAAGGCTCTCTGGCTTTTTCCTCACCATTGTGTGTGAATTCTAACCCTGTAGGCTAATATCAGCTTCCCCAATGTGTGTCTGTACACCAAGGACACAAATTAAGACCATTTGAGGGTAATAACCAGAGATACATTCATTTGATTTATGTCTATGTTAATAACTGAGAGGTCGACATTAAAAACACGGTTCATTTCGAGGGCGGTGTACAGTACAGTCCTGTACGCAGAGTACACAAAACATCTGGTGAGGTAGCTACAGTACCTGAGCTTTTACAGGTGAGCTTTTTGTGTAGGTCCCAGTAGCTACAGTCCAGATGACACCTTGATGAAAGCAGTGTAGCTTTCTACAGTTAAACATGGGTATTTAACGATACAGTGTGCACTGCATCAGAGCCACAGAGTGCGCAGCATTTCTTTTCTAAAGTGTTTTCACAGTAGCTTCAGTGCTGTACCTGAGGTTTGACAGGTGAACTTTGCGTGCGGGTCGCACATTCTGCTGGCGCCTTCACAGTCTGCCTCGTCACTCCCGTCCTCGCAGTCCTTGTCCCCGTCACACCTCCAGCGCTCGGGGATACAGGTGCCATCGTCGTCCCGGCAATGGAACTCATCTCCGCTGCAGTCATCAGCTAATACCGAGGCTATAGGAGAGACAGAGGTTCAGAGAGATAAACATACATTTACAAATACAGAGTTCAGGTAGGGCTATGCACTTCAGCAAATAAAGCACTTCTTTCTTGGGTAAGGGCTATTTTTACAAGGACAGATATTGCACATCTCAAACCCATATTCCTAACCGCATCCCCTGAAGTGTGATGAATAGTATCCCCATTTCAAAGACTATATTGAGCATATTCTCCGACTGCATTATACTTTTCACAGATCTAAGACTTGAATCCGAAGGGTGTGATTCCCGTAAGGCAGATAGAAGAATGAGAAGTTAGTGTGTTTTTCCCCCACCTGTCCCAGTGCAGGTGGTGTTCTCATCACTGTTGTCCCCACAGTCATCGTCCCCGTCACAGGCCCAGTGGTCAGGGATACACTTCCCACTGGCACACTGGAATTGGGCACCGGAACAGGCATGGACACAACCCACCTCGTCACTACCATCCCCACAGTCATCATCTGGGTGAGGTGGAAAGGGAGAGGGGGAAAGAATGGGGAGAGGGGAAAAGGAGGGGAGACAGGGGGAACGGATGGGGAGAGGGGGAAAGGAGAGGGAGAGGGGGAAAGGATGGAATGATGGAAGACAGGGGGAAAGGATGGAAGATGGGGAAAGGATGGGAGAAGGGAGAAGGATGGAAGACAAGGGGAAAGGATGGGGAGAGGGGGAAAGGAGGGAAGACAGGGGGAACGGATGGGGAGAGGGGGAAAGGAGAGGGAGAGGGGGAAAGGATGGAATGATGGAAGACAGTGGGAAAGGATGGAAGATGGGGAAAGGATGGAAGAGGGGGAAAGGATGGGAGAAGGGAGAAGGATGGAAGACAAGGGGAAAGGATGGGGAGAGGGGGAAAGGAGGGAAGACAGGGTGAAAGGACGGAAGAGACAGGGAATGGACAGAAGAGAGGGGGAACGGACGGAAGAGAGGGGGAACGGACGGAAGAGAGGGGGAACGGACGGAAGAGAGGGGGAACGGACGGAAGAGAGGGGGAACGGACAGAAGAGAGGGGGAACGGACGGAAGAGAGGGGGAACGGACGGAAGAGAGAGGGAACAGATGGAAGAGAGGGGGAACGGACAGAAGAGAGGGGGAACGGATGGAAGAGAGGGGGAACGGACGGAAGAGAGGGGGAACGGACGGAAGAGAGAGGGAACAGATGGAAGAGAGGGGGAACGGACGAAAGAGAGAGGGAACGGACGGAAGAGCGGGGGAAAGGACAGAAGGGAGATTAAGAAACAGTGTGAGAGTCACAGCGTGGTTCAGAGAAAGTGAAATGTGTTCATCCAGCAAGCTGCTTCTTGAGAGTGCAGGTCCATCCCATGGCGTTTTCCCAGTAAGGAAAACTGGTTGAAATGATGTTGTTACAACCAGATAACAACCAATTCTGGTTGTACACTGGTTATTGTAATGACGCCATTTCAAATCAGGCAGTTTTTCCCACCGAGGTAGAAAATTGAACTGTAAAAAGAGAGTGTTCACAGAAAAATACCACTCACCTGAGTCACAGTGCCATTTCAAACTAACACACCTTCCATTGGAACAGCTGAACTGTGTAAGGGGCTCACATGTGGCGAAATCTGTTAAGAAAGAAAGAAGAAGAAATTGTGTTATTGTTGTAACACAAGAGGTTTGGAATTCAATTTGGGATTTTTTCTAACGAAGCACTTTTGATGACTGGAATTGATCAATTACGACTGTCCAGAATCACGTAGGCCGGTAACTTACACACCGCATGCCATGAACACCTCTGAAACAGTGTGGGTGAACATCTGTTATTATTACACATTCGATGCAGGAGACATTGGCACAGTTATGTGAGTCGGCATTGCCTTTGAATTCCGAAGTTACAAAAATTGGAGTGCGCAAAGTGTTTTTCAGCGCAGGCTGAAATTAGATTTAAGGAAGCCAAGCAGAAACTGTAATTACTATGAACACTGTCTGTCTCTGTTTGTACTTGTGAAGCAGTTTCTAAGTAGCACCAGAGGTAACAGAAAAGTATCATTCACAGCAATATTTTCTAACAGAAGGTTCAAATTGTTCCTGCTGATTGTTTTGCAGACTGTGTCCTACTGCCTGTTACTTTTCCCTCTTATCTAAAACAAGTGTGGAAGGTGATATCAGATTACATTACTTTGGTTTAACAACTCTGTGGTGATGGTGATATACAGTCATTTTAGATGTATCCTCGCCAGAAGAGGGTGTATTTACATTGTGGGATACCTGACCTGGAGAAAGGTCATTTGGGGTTCATGCGCATGTGTCGCGGCTGTCTTTGAACCTGTTTGAACTTGCATTCGTGTCTTCACTGACATTTGCAAACCTCTCCTGACCCAGTCCGTAATACCTACATGTTTCAAGCAGATCACCATAGCCCCTGTGCCCAAGAACGCCAAGGTAACATGCCAAAATGACTACGACCCTGTAGCACTCACATCTGTAGCCATGAAGTGCTTTGAAAGGCTGGCCCGGGCCTACATCAACACCATCAGCAGTTTTTCAGCTCATTTCCTGCACATCTAAACATTTCACCATACGATGGCGAGAAATGTTTCTCGTTTTGAATATGATATCTGAGTGAGAGTGACTAACAAAATCCATGGGGGTCCTCCGGTCTCTAATTTCACCATGATTACTACAAGTTTAGATAGCTGGCCCCTAGACTAACTTACCAATATAGAAAAATATTAGCCCGACATGGCTAACTGTGTGACTGTCAGTGACTGACATAACAAGAGGAAAAACTGCTGATGCATACAACCAAATTTCAAAATTGCATCTTGTGTACTCTCAAAAGTAAGGAGGGCGGGGGGGTTGAGCCAGTTGCCAATCCCTGATCTACATCTTTGAAAGCCCATGCATGCTATTGTTTCAGAGAAGAAAGACATAATTATCCCTCTCATGACAGGGAAGAGTCCCAGCTATTTCACATTTAAAATATTAAAAGCCTTTCTCTCCATCTCCATGTTGAGTTGTCTGCTCCAGAGTATGTCAGAGCACGCCCAGAGGGTATGCTACATTCTAAATTGAATTAACATGATGGGTAGGTCAAACACAAGGCTTACAGTGGAATATAATGCAAAAGATAGAACAAGTCTCAAAAACATTGTGAATGATTTCTGAAATGCTAGGCTAACGTTGATATCATTTCGATTTAAGTCAACCTATCCAAGTGGAAGGAACCAAAGGAGGGAAACCCATTGATTTGTCATGGCTGGAGTGTTAAGAAAATACCCAGGCTAACATATCACGAGGAATGTCTTGTCCAATGGACTGCTTCATTCTAAGTAGTATGCCGGTATGAATATCTCAACACAGCCGTGACTTCATTTCATTTCATTTAACCTTTAAATGGAATCTTGTCCAGAAGCTCACCACAAGAGGCGGTCTCATCAGAGTGGTCCCCACAGTCGTCTTCCCTGTCACAACGCCAGGACTCTGGGATGCATCTCCCGTTCTCACAGGAGAACTGGTCAGCTTGGCATGATCCCGCTGAAAACATTCATAGCAATAATAGAATAGCATTTTATAACATTATTTTACTACACCGAAGTTCCCATTAGAAAAGTTACGTCTTTCTATTCTATTATGCAACAGTTATATACCGTAATTTCCGGACTATTAAGCGCACCTGAATATAAGCCGCACCCACTGAATTAAAAAAAAGATATTATTTTGAACATAAATAAAACGCACATAAGCCGCAGGTGCCTACCGGTACATTGAAACAAATGAACTTTACGCAGGCTTTAACGAAACACGGCTTGTAACAAAAATAAATAGGCTTTAACGAAACACGGCTTGTAACAAAAATAAATAGGCTTTAACGAAACACGGCTTGTAACAAAAAATACAAAATTAACAGTAAGCTTTAGTTGTCTTTTTGCACTGAGTCAATTCCTCACGCTGCTGTTTCCAACGTCTTATCATCGACTCATTAAGACCAAGCTCCCGTGCAGCAGCTCTATTTCCTTTTCCAACAGCCAGATCAATCGCCTTCAACTTGAAAGCTGCATCATATGCATTTCTCCGTGTCTTTGCCATGATGAGGGTGACAAAATGACTACCGTAATCAGAATGATGGGAAGTTTGAGAGCCCTCGATTTAATCTAAACAGTAAACAAAAAAGTTGTTTGACCTTAACCCGTTCGGCAATTTCATTGGTCTAATGAAAGCTTCATGCCGCCAAAAAACTGATCACGTCACAGAATATGTTATTTTGAAAAAAAAAAAAAATGAAAGCGGGAAAAATCCATATATTAGCCGCGTCATTGTTTAAGCCGCGAGGTTCAAAGCCTGGGAAAAAAGTTGCGGCTTATAGTCCGGAATTTACGGTAGTGCTTTTCAATACCAGTATGGTCTTAATAAGTACTTAAATAAAGTGCATTGACTAGACCTGGCCTATTTCAGTGAGTGAATCCACACCATTATAGTACGGGACGTTTTTAAGTCATGTCTGATCTTTTGCATTTACTGTTCATGTTCTGTAACATTTGATTCCACATAGAGAGCCAGCAGACCATGTGTGTTGCATATATTTTATTTTTATTTAACCTTTATTTAACTAGGCAAGTCAGTTAAGAACAAATTCTTATTTGCAATGACGGCCTACCCCGGCCAAACTCTAACCCGGACAACGTTGGGCCAATTGTGCGCCGCCCTATTGGACTCCCAATCACGGCCAGTTGTGATACAGCCTGGAATTGAACCAGGGTCTGTAGTGACGCCTCTAGCACTGAGATGCAGTGCCTTAGACCGCTGCGCCACTCTGGAGCCCTTTAGTGCTAAAACATCTGGATTTGGTTTCTCCGTGACTGGTCGTCCTAGAGAATTGACTCGCTACTATCTACTCTATCTACTCACAGTAATCTAGTTATTCACAGAGATCAAAAAGTGAACGTAAAAAACGTGAAACCAGGATATCATTCATATAAATCGCCATTTTCTTTCTTATGGAATCATCCTATCCGTGTTCAGGATGGGCATTGTGTCAACATCTGGCAACTGAAACACCTTGATAAGGATAAAGTGAAACAAAAACATTTCTCATCTACATCCCCTAACAAAACCCCCATGTCCCCCAGAGGAGGTGTGCATATCCTGGTCAAGTCTCCTGGATGGAGAAGATGATGAATTATCCCAGTATATAGATACAATCATGATGTGCAGTAGCACAGAGGCCATTGGGAATCTTTGACATAAGCGTCCCTCACCAACACGGGAAATCATGCAGTAGTGCATGTTTAAGTCTTGTAAGAGTTGTCTTCTCCTCTCTGCGTATTCTCCAATGGCCTCTGCTCTGACAGAACCTCTCCCAAATGACTATCTTGTTGGAGAAACTTGGAGATCATGTCACGGTTGTAGTAAGAATGGGACCAAGGCGCAGTGGATGTTAAGTTCCACATATTTATTACAAAGTGAAACTTTAAGCAAAAGCAAATAAATCAATTAACGAACAACGAAACGTGACTACGTGGTGCACATGCACAAACACAAAACAATATCCCACAAACACAGGTGGGAAAAATAGCTACTTAAAAATGATCCCCAATTAGAGGCTACGATTACCAGCTGCCTCTAATTGGGAACCAAACCAAAACACCAACATAGAAATGTTAAACTAGAACACCCCCTCATCACGCCCTGACCTACTATACCATAGAGAAACAAGGGCTCTCTATGGTCAGGGTGTGACAGTATCCCCCCCCCCCCAAAGGTGCGGACTCTGGCCGCAAAACCTGAAACCAAATGGGAGGGTTTGGGGGGATGACGAGTGTCGGTGGCGGCTCCGGTGCGGGTCGTAGCCCTCCCCCCCCAGACCCCGGATCCGACCATGGCGCCGGGCTGAACGACGTGCCTGGACTGGGCATCGGCGCAGAGGAAGGCTCCAGCCATGGAGGTGGGTTGAACGCCGTGCCCGGACTGGGCACCGGCGCAGAGGAAGGCTCCGGCCTTGGAGCTGGGCTGGTCGCTGTGCTTGGACTGGACACCGGCGCAGAGGAAAGCTCCTGCCATGGAGCTGGACTCGACACCGTGCCTGGACTGGACACCGGCGCAGAGGAAGGCTCCGACCTTGGAGCTGGACTGGACACCGTGCCTGGTCTGGCCACCGGCGCAGAGGAAGGCTCCTGCCCTGGAGCTGGACTGGACGCCTTGCATGGAAGCTCCGGACCATTGACCCTCGCTGGAGGTTCCGGGCCGTGGACCGTCGCTGGAGGTTCCGGACCGTGGGCCGTCGCAGGAGGTTCCGGACCGTGGGCCGTCGCAGGAGGTTCCGGACCGTGGGCCGTCGCAGGAGGTTCCGCACCGTGGGCCGTCGCAGGAGGTTCCGTACTCTGGACCGTCGCAGGAGGTTCCGTACTCTGGACCGTCGCAGGAGGTTCCGGACTGTGGACCGTCGCAGGAGGTTCCGGACTGTGGACCGTCGCTGGAGGTTCCGGACTGTGGACCGTCGCCGGAGGTTCCGGACTGTGGACCGTCGCCGGAGGTTCCGGACTGTGGACCGTCGCCGGAAGCTCTGGACTGGGGACCGTCGCCGGAAGCTCTGGACTGGGGACCGTCGCCGGAAGCTCTGGACTGGGAACCGTCGCCGGAAGCTCTGGACTGTGAACCGTCGCCGGAAGCTCTGGACTGTGAACCGTCGCCGGAAGCTCTGGACTGTGAATGCGCACTGGAGGCCTAGTGCGTGGAGCCGGTACAGGTGGCACCGGACTGGCGAGTGCGAGGAGCAGGCACAGGACGTACCGGACTGGGGAGGCGCACTGGAGGCCTGATGCATGGGGCTGGCACAGGTTGCACCGGACTGGTGACACGCTCTTCAGGGCGAGTGCGAGGAGCAGGCACAGGACGTACCGGACTGGGGACACGCACTTCAGGGCAAGTGCGAGAAGGAGGCACAGGACTTACGGGACTGGGGAGGCGCAATGGAGGCCTGATGCGTGGGGCCGGCACAGGTTGCACCAGACTGGTGACACGCTCTTCAGGGCGAGTGCGAGGAGCAGGCACAGGACGTACCGGACTGGGGAGGCGCACTGGAGGCCTGATGCGTGGGGCCAGCACAGGTTGCACCGGACTGGTGACACGCTCTTCAGGACGAGTGCGAGGAGCAGGCACAGGACGTACTGGACTGGGGACACGCACTCCAGGGCGAGTGTGAGGAGGAGGCACAGGACGTACCGGACTGGGAACACGCACTTCAGGGCGAGTGCGAGGAGGAGACACAGGACGTACCAGACTGGGAGGCGCACTGGAGGTCAAAAGCATGGAACCAGCCCAGGTTGCACCAGACTGCTAACCGAATCCTCTGGTCGGATGTTGAGCAGAACACACTTGCACAACACCTCTCTCATCTCTCTCTCCCAACCTTTCCATTGCCTCCCTGATGGTCTCTGGCTCTTCAGGGCGAGTGCAAGGAGCAGGCACATGACGCACCGGGCTGGGGAGGCGCACTGGAGATCTGGTGCGTGGAGCCAGCACAGATGGCACCGGACTGATGACCCGATCTTCAGCCCGCCTGCGCTGCAGCCTACTCTTCGCCAACATCATCCTCCGATATCCTTCTTCACATTGCTCCATCGACTCCCAGGCGGGCTCTGGCTCTCTCCTTGGGTCGACCGACCACTTCTCTATCGCCTGCACCATGTGCTCTGGCTCTTCCCGCGGCTCAGCCGGCCACCGCTTGTGCCCCCCCCAAAAGAATCTTGGGGTTGTCCTTGGGCTTTCTGTGGCTGCGAACTCTGGCGCCGTCGCTGTCCTCCATTATTACCTTCCGTCTGCCGCCAAGGAACGGTTTCGCATCCACCCATCACTTCTTCCCATGTCCAAAACTCCTTTACCTCGTGGATACGTTGCTTGGTCCTCTTTTGGTGGAATATTCTGTCATGGTTGTCGTAACAACGGGACCAAGGCGCAGCGGATGTTGAGTTCCACATATTTATTACAAAGTGAAACTTTAAGCAAAAGCAAATAAATCAATAAACGAACAACGAAACGTGACTACGTGGTGCACATGCACAAACACAAAACAATATCCCACAAACACAGGTGGGAAAAATAGCTACTTAAATTTGATCCCCAATTAGAGGCAACAATTACCAGCTGCCTCTAATTGGGAACCAAACCAAAACACCAACATAGAAATGTTAAACTAGAACAACCCCTCGTCACGCCCTGACCTACTACACCATAGAGAAACAAGGGCTCTCTATGGTCAGGGCGTGACAGATCACTTAAGTTTGTTCTACAACATGGAATCTGGCGGCCGCATCCTGGTCCATAGGACCTAGATGGGCCTCTAAGTAGAGCAGACAGTAGCATACCAGAGCAGGTGAAGTTGGACTCGTCCTCGTTGTTCCCACAGTCGTTGGTCCCGTCACAGAGCCACCTCTTGGGGATGCAGCGGTTGTTCAGACACTTGAACTGATCCGCAGGGCAACTACGATTATCTGTAATGATGGGCAAAATTGCTTTGATATTTAGTCTTTGACGTAAACTGTCATGCAATCATATTAATGTGTTCATTATTTGTTACTTTTATTTCTTATTTTTCTTTAGGTATTTTTCTTAAAACTGCATTGTTGGTTAAGGGCTTGTAAGTAAACATTTCACTGTAAGGTATACCTGTTGTATTCGGCGCATGTGACAAATATAACTTATTTTGATCATAGATATTGGATAGTTAGCTAGAAAGCATGACAGAAAAAGTCAGCCTAGCAATTTCAGTCTTGCTAGGCTGTTGTTGTTAATTTCAACTTCATGATTTATTTTTTGTAATTTTTTTATCAGTCTCTGGGACATGTCCTATTCTCCATAAATGCAAAATGATCTATATTTTCAAACACGCAGAATAAGACCTACAGCAGATGTACGGTTCCTCATCACTCCCGTCCAAACAGTCATGGTCCCCATCACATTTCCAGGAGGCCTGGACACAACGCTGGTTCCTACACTGGAACTCTTCAATCCCACATCTCTGTGGCTCCCCATGGTCCCCTGAATCTCCCAATGTGGCTGCAAGCAAACACACACACACACACACATCCACTTGCTGGCTCATCTTCACACTCCGCAGAACATATTCCTCAAAAGAGCCACAACTGATGAAACATTTATTTTATGTTAAATGCTGGCATTGAAAATCAGTACTGGCATATTGAGTTCTACATGACCATATCTTATCTGCTGTCATTATTCCTATTGATTGCCTTGGTCATTGATGTGGAGTGTCGGGCTGAACGGGCCTTGTATGTTTGAGATAAGAGTGTATTTGACAGGGCTTACAGGAGCAGGTGAGGTTATTCGTGTCCAGGTACTGGTTGTCAGCGCAGGCACACACTCTGCTACCGGGAATGGCCAGACACAGGCTACCGCAGCCACCATTATCAACCCCACACGCATTGTCACCTAAAGATCAATTAGATAAACCAAAGTAGGCTAAATCCGATCTTGCTTTCTTTTTTTTGCAGCTACAGCCTTTATAATGCAACATATTAGGGAAGACAATAACATAACTCAAATCTGTAACACTAACATATATATAATCCTAGTTACAGTGATGCTATTATACCAAATACTATATTCAAAACTTTCATAGATTAAAACGGCTTAATGTCTGTATTCCTATCCGCATGCCAGCCAGAGCGACTGTTTATATGACTCAGCCAAAGGCAGAATCATCCAAACCCCGCTGCTATAAAAAGTCGGAGCGACATCAGATGAAAACGGAACACTGTGTCTGACGGATCATTTGACATCCTCCTTGATGTCGATGAAACAGTATTTGAAGAGGTAGGGATATGAAGAGTGGTAAAAAAAAGGAGCGAGGAAGGCTGATGTAATACAAGGCATATGAAGACGTTGTAAAGGCTGAGGTGGGTGGCACCCAGCTGAGTTCAGCGTTCACTTTCGAGGTAGTGAGAGACAGTACAGACAGGTGGTGCTTCAATGTGCCAACCAATGACTGTTATCATGACAACCCCCGTGCAGCTGAGTCTGAAAACACGGCCTGGGGTTACTATAAGTAGCTGTTAAAGGATTAGAGACGGTGTACATTTGAGGACAGTCTCAGCTTCAATTCTCATTGAATCAATCATTGGTCTCTCTCTTTGTTCGTGACTCGTCCTCAGTGGCTATGAGAGGATTTGGTTGTTAGAGAGAGGTTGCACCAGACAGACTAAAATATGCCTGACTCCCTACTGTTTAGGAGCCTGAGTCCCTACTGTTTAGGAGACTGAGTTGTGGCATTTCAAATATGCTAAGGCCAGACAAAACGGATTCACTGTTTAACGGATTTTCTCCCAAGGAAAGCGAGGCGAGCGAGCGAAAACGTGCACAATTAGAAGCATCAATCTACATAGAGCAAGCGTGACTAAATTCAAGTCCAGTAACTGTTCACCTCATCCTCCTTCGATTGTCTCGTCTGGCTGCCACGAAAAGCCCACACCTGCGGATCTGCACAAAGTGCGTCCGTGCCACTGGCAAACTTTGCTGGGCATGCTCGGCGGTCCTTACTTCAAACGCATTGTGGTGTTATCCGTTGGCCTACTACTACTGGTAGTACCGGTAAAATGTAAGTTATGAATCGCAAATCACCATACAGCTGACACACTTCGATTTCATCAATCATTTTGAGTTCAATTTGGTTGTCCAAAATACTATCCGCTTGCACTGCGTCTTCGCTGATGGATGCCCTGATCTCTGGCCAGTCAATTGGTTAAATTACATTGTTGTTTCGTCTATTACTCGCTTCTAATAGATCTGAAAATGATGCAATAACCATTAATTTAACCGACTGTTTGTTTATAATGAGGGACGTCCCACGTTTAACCTGGACACATAAATAGTAGGAATTTGCGCCGGCTTCAGCCGTGACTGTATGAGAGAGAATGAAACATCTGCACGTCGCCTGCAGGCTTGAGCGTGTGTTTCACTGTCCAATCCGAGGCTTGATCATGATCTGAGCGTGTGATCTGAGGCTGTTCGGGCTCTTGGGCATCAACGTGGGAAAGACTCGAGGGAGAGCGGTAGTGATGGGCATTCCGGCTCTTTTCAGTGAGCCGGCTGGTTCAGATCAGCTCACCAAAAAGAGCCGGCTCTTTTGGCTCCCAATCGGCTCTTTAAAAAAAATATGTTTTGTATTTTTTCAAGTCAAACAGTTTGCGATAGTTTGACTATGATTGGTGTTAAAACTATTCTAATTAAATTATTAAATGAAATCATACTCTACCTTAACCACAATGTATTTCAAAATGCATTGGTTTGTTATGAAAATAATACTATTAAACATTTGCATTTAAAGTATAACTTTTTAATGTAAGTAAACAAAGTGCATTTAAATCTAACCATTCAAAATGAATACAATCTGAACAGCATAATGGAATATTGCACCATATCAAAGAAAAATAAATAACAATGTGCACAACTGCCGAATCCCACTTAAAACATTAAACTGGTCCCTCTTTTCTCTCTCTTCTTTATTGCCATGTTATAACCAGCAGCACACAGCAACGCTGACCATATTTAGCTTTTATGAGAGATTTGCATTCAGAAATGCAAGCTGCCTCACTTTCGAGGGGCTGATGGGGTTTCTTCTCTCAGTAATTATTTGTCCCGTTTTCGAGAAGACCCTCTCAGAGGGAACGGATGTGGTCCCTATGCAGATCTTTGGAGGAGGGGCTCCTCCAAATAGGATTGGACCTCCATTATGGCACCTGCTGAGGGATTCCTTCGTGCTGCATCCCCAGTTGCTCTCTCGTCAAACAGCATCCAAACAGCAGACGTTTGTGGCACTACTGCTGGTGCTTCTGCTCCATCTGATCCCTCTTCCTGTTGCCCTGGTGCCTGAGCCAGCTGACTGCTGGGGCTGTCCCTCCATCTGATCCCTCTTCTTCCTGGTGCCCTGGTGCCTGAGCCAGCTGACCGCTGGGGCTGTCCCTCCCTGCTGCTGAGGATATTCTTTGAAGAGCCTCATCAATCGCTCTGGCATCACTGAAGGCTAACTTCTTTTATGAACATAGGGTGTCCATCAACTCTGTCACATGTCCTGTGGTTACATTTGCTTCTCTCTGGCGGCTGGATGTGATTCACTGCAGACCCTTACACAGGAGTATCATTTTTGAGGCTGTCACATAGCTGAAAAGAGAGAACAGTAACTTATTAGTTCAGGTTCATGTTTTGTCTACTGATACTACATTCTCATCTACTGCTCATATACATATATAATACTGGATTAAATAGTGATGTAGTAATAACTGCTTACTGTACCTCTCTCTACTGATCTCCACAGTGACCTGCTCAAAGGGTTCCAGGACTCTGCACACCTCCTCCAATTCCTCTTGGGTCAGAGCATCAACAGGTGCATTGACAATGACCAGGGTAGAGATGATGGCATCCTTTGACTCAATAAACCGCTTCAACATATAAAATGTTGAATTCTACCTTGTAGTGCAGTCTTGTTTAGGCCTCAGCTCAGGCATTCCCATCTGGCGTTGTGTAGACTTCAGTTTTTCAGCACCTACTGTGCTCCTGTGGAAGTATTCCTCAGCTGCTTTCACTTTATCCACAGTGGGCTTCATCACCTTCAGAGCATCTCTTCCAATCAGGGTGATTGTGTGGGCAAGACATGGATGATGGGTCTATTTGAACATTTTCATGGCTTTGGTTATGTTAGCTGCATTGTCGCTAACACAACAGAACACTTTTCCATCTACTTGCCATTCTCTGGCCACTCTCAACAGTTCCTCTGCCAAGTTCTCTGAGGTGTGTCTGTCGCTGAACTCAAAGCAGTCCAGAAGACAGCTAGACATCGAAAAATCTTCAATGAAGTGACATGTAACCGACATGTAAGAAGTGGTTACCCTTGATGTCCAGCAGTCAGTGGTAAGGCAAACTGCAGTAGCTTTCTGGACTCTTTCCCGCACTGAAGCCTGTGTGCTCTCGTACAGTTGTGGAATAAGTGATTTTGAAAGGGTCTTCCTGCTTGGAATTGTGTACATTGGATTTAGACTATTGCTATAATTTCTAAAACCTCTGTCCTCCACGATCGAAAATGGCTGGAAATCGGTGGCAATCATTTTAGCCAATGCAATATCAATTTGTCCTTGTTTTGCTACAGAGATAGACTTTGGCATAAACTGGTCCATAGACGACTGCGTTGCTGTGGGTCGCAGAGTAGGCCTACTTGACTGAGTGGATACATCTCCATGTGTGAAGGTGCTGGCTCCACCACTATCACTAGCAGGCCCGCTAGTTTCTCGAAGCTCCGCTACAGCTAGCTTCACAGTTGGGTGCACAGTTCGCATATGCCGGTGTAGGTTGTGTGTAGAACCGGCTTTATATGAGATTTTGTTTTGGCAAATTCTACACTCTGCTCTAACATTGTCTACATTATTAAAATGCATCCAAATGCTACTGTGCTTCCGACTCATTTTCCAGCTGTTGTTTTCACAGCTGTCCTTCCTCTCTCTCCTCGGCTGCTAAGTGTGTGACTGAGTGAGTTGGCTCGGCCCTCCCTCACGCATCTTTGGTTCATTGCTTGACACTGCGTGTCTGATTGACAGGAACAACAGGTGTGGCTGTTAGTCTGAGCAGACAGTCAGAACGAATGTGTGTGCGCTTGAGAATTTAGGACAATATTATTTAATTTATTTTTTCGTTCTTTGAATTAGTTAATTCTATTCATTTAAATCTTTTGATTAATCATATCTTATTTTTTTAAAAATATTTTTATAAATAGATTCGGCTCTTCTGATATGCCAGCCGGCTCCCAACGTTCACCTACAAGAGCGTGAACGACATATCACTAGAGAGCGGACAGTGCATTATAAGCAAAGAGTCGCATATATTGGACAACAAATAACACCAGATTTTTTTTTCCCGGTGTGTGGAGAAAAGTTAGTCGGTGCATCCGTTAAACAGTCATTCAACTTTGTCCGGCCTAAAAGGGAAAAATCAAAAGAGAATCTTCTGATGTATTAACTGTCATGCATTTCAAACCCCCTGGCTGGAGCAAAGTCCAAGTTTAGTACTTCAGCCATTTTCAGTCTTGTACTTTCATCAAAGGTCCTCTCAGTTCACCATCTCATCAGGATTGATATTAAACTGAAAAAACTGGTCTCAAAGGGTTGAGAGTCACAGGGATCCTGTACGTAATGATTATATCCCCTAGTCTCTGATATGTTTATAATACAAAAAGTGAGCCAGTCGTGTATTTAAATAGTTTTGGTGCATGACAATGATAGTGTGATCATGTATTTACCTTGCTGCCTTTGAGCATCGTACACAGAGAGCCCAAAAAGAGGGGGTTTCTCGCTTCTCATAAGAGCAACCTGCCCTGACTGCAAGTCCAGTTGGAAAATAGAGGCGTTCATGTAATCTGTCCAGAAAACGGAATTCTGGTGCAGGGAAATTCCAAAGGGATGGTTTAATTCTTTGCCGTTATACACCACCTGTAGATTAAAGAAACAAAGAACATGTTAGACAATAATTCACAGTTAAAAGTTACTTTTTTTGATGGAGTCATGTATTTGCAACCATACAAAAGTTGGAAATGAATGTACATATTCAAATGTTACTATGCATATTTGTTGATTGTATAGTCTTAATCAGTAGAAAAGAACACTCACTCATTTACTAACCGTTCTGTGGGTACCGTCGAGGGAGATTCTCTCTATGTGGTCATAATAAGCGTCGCACCAGTACATGTTACTGGAGCCATGGTCCAGAGTGAGTCCGTTAGGCCACAGGACGCCTGAAGTGACAAAGTTCTGCCGGTGTGATCCATCCATCCAGGCTTTCTCTATCTTGCCGACACTATCGTTCACCTCATCCTCCTCCCAGTCTGTCCAGTACATCCAGCTGAACACCAGAAAAAATTCATTATCAATATGATGGTTTAGCATAGAGAGATCATTTAGCCCAAATAATACTTAGTATACAAAACATTAAGAACACCTGCTATTTCCATGACATAGACTGACCAGATGAATCCAGGTGAAAGCTATGATCCCTTACTGATGTCACTTGTTAAAGCCACTTCAATCAGTGTAGATGAAGGGGAGGGGACAGGTTAAAGAAGGATTTTAAAGCCTTGAGACAACTGAAACATGGATTGTGTATTTGTGCCATTCAGCGGGTGAATGGGCAAGTCAAAAGATTTGAGTGACTTCGAACGGGGGGTATGGTAGTAGGTGCCAGGCGCACCGTTTTGTGTCAAGAACTACAACTACAACTACTATCAGCAATTGTCAACCACCCAAAGGACATCCAGCTCACTTGACACAACTGTGGGAAGCATTGGAGTCAACATGGGCCAGCATCGCTGTGGAACACTTTCGACACCTTGTAGAGTCCATGCCACGACGAATTGAGGCTGTTCTGAGGGCAAAAGGTGTTCCTAATGTTTGGTATACTCACTGTATATATATATTTTGTTAAGACATGACACCAAATGTGTGAATATCAAAATCACTCTAAAGTTCCCGAAAAACAGCAGACACTAGTCTGCTCGGAAACTGTTAAGCCTCTCATACCAGAGAGCAACACACTACTTACGTTTTTGCCAGAGAAGCAATTCACAGCCGCTCAGTGTCCATCTCACCTTTAAGCTCTGTGTCCAAACTCAGCTCCTTTCCTCAGATGGAGATTTAGGTCGCGATTCAATCCAATCGCACTTTGTCGGCTATGCACATTTTAAAGGCAATGTTTCAGCATTTGCGGAGACCGCATTCAGGTAAACGCTGCATATGTCGTCTCAAGTGAAATGACCTTTAAATGTCAAGTGCGCTATAACGCGGCTCTACCGGATTGAATCGCTGATCGGATTGAATCGCGGCCAGAGTCGATTTACTCAAAACAGTACCAAAAGTGGGCACTGGCATCTGACGTACAAACCAATATCTATTGAAACGTCACTACATAAGGAGATCTTATCAGGGTGTCAACTGTAAAAGACACACTCACCTGTGCAGAGGGTCCACCACGATCGCTCTGGGGTGAGACATATCTCCTTCTAACAGAGTTCTCCTTGTTTGTGCAGCTTTCTCCAATCTGGCAACGTTGATTGTTTTCCTGTAGCCATCATTTGTCCAGTACAAGTTGTTCCCTATCCAGTCCACTGAGATCCCCTCCACGTTATCAAGGTCTAGGACAGGATGTGAGGAAAAAAATGTAATGCATAGAGTATGCTGTTGTTATCCTCTACTTGATCATCCCTACAGGAGCGTAATCTATCACTGTCTCCAGATCCTCGTTAATGGAATCAAAACCCCAAAGCATTGTTCTAGAATCTACTGTAGCAGATATATTAATCACACACAACACAAAAGCCATGCAAAATAATGCTGCTTACACAGAAAGCTTTTGGGTATTAGAGATTGACCTAATTTGGGGACACAACTTTAAGACCTTTCAAAGTATGAATAACCTATGATTCATTTGTGTACAGAGGTGTACAGGTACATGCCAGGGATGTAAAGAAGACAAAGGACTTCTATACTCACATAATCCCAGAACTAAAATCTTGCGTAATTTCGTCAGATGCTCGATAATGCTCTGGGGGAGTTGTATGAGAAAATATACTAACGAGACTAGAGAAGTTTCTAACCCGTCTGAATGGAAACTCAACCAAAGCATGGGCCAAATGATATATATTTAACTAGGCAAGTCAGTTAACAAATTCTTATTTACAATGACGGCCTACCCGGGCCAAACACGGACGACGCTGGGCCAATTGTGCGCCGCCCTATGGGACTCCCAATCACGGCCAGATACAGCCTGGATTCAAACCAGGGACTGTAGTGATGCCTCTTGCACTGTGTTGCAGTGCCTTAGACCGCTGCGCCACACGGGAGCCCAAATGTCTCCTCCCATTCCGAAATTTGAAAGATGCGAACACCTGTGAAATTGTGATTTGTCCAAAATATCTGCGCACCAGAAGAGAGTTCCTCATTAGTCGTCGCATCTCACAGTCTGTTGACGGTTGCTATGATACAATCTTATGTTACCTGCGTCTGTCCACATGTTTAACCCTAACGTGATTGGCATGATTCTCAATTCATTAACTTAAAAGGTGCTATTTTTTTTCAACATCTGGAATATCTCATCTCAAGGTGACTTGAAGTTGTTACCTAACAAACAGAACCATCTAAATGCACTGACCATCTTTAAGGATCGTTTTTCGATTGGTCCCATCCAGTCTTTGTCGGCCAATCAGAAAGCTGGTTGTGTCGGCAAAGTATATGTGGCTGGTCTCTGCATGGAAGCTGATCGCCCGAGGGTTTACAAGATTGTCAATCTGTACCATGTGCTCAGCCTCCGACTTGCTATTCAGGTCCAGGCCTCGGATGACACCGGGTCTCCCTCGTCCGTAGAACAGGAATACCTCATTCATAGGCTCTGGAGAGGGAGGTTATAATGCATTATGAAGAGGGTGCTTATAGGAAGTGTTATGAATATTACATAAACAAACCACCAGCTACTAATCTTCTTTACCCTGAACACTGCCAGTGTGTAATTAATGTACATGATTAGCTTTTCTTCCAACCAAGACAGGAAATTAAAAATTGTATCCTAAGACAAGAATAATTACAATTACCTAAATTAAAGCAAAAATTCGTTCTGCTGATTAGACCTTATCAAATAAATCAATCCCTTTCTCCAAAACTAGTCTGTGCCAAAGCAACGCTTGAGACAAAGTTAACGGGAAGCATTGAAGCTGACCAAAACAAAGATGAATTTGGCTTTTAACCAGTCATTAGTAACAGGCAGAGAATGAGATGTTGTTTGGGTTGACTAGATGTGATGTTCAGTAGACCTGACAGAGGAGCGCACTGGAGCAAAGTTGCAGACATTTGGTTTGCGTGGGCGCTGCCACTAATTATAGAAGCTACTTTGCCCCTGACTGACACTATGACCGTCAACACATTACATAATATGCCAGAATATGAACTTACTCTTGCAGGATTTTCTGTCACTTCCCAGTACAAAGCCTGTTCGACAGCGACAGGATCTAGATTTGTAACTTCCACTGAGCAGACACATGTGAGAGCATCCTCCTTTTCTTCCAGAAGGATCGGGATCGCACGCATGAGTCCTGACTGCAGAGAGAGATAGGAGACGAGGGTGGATACCAGACACACGACACACACAAATGCGCACAAACACACACACACACACACAGCTACCTTCTAAACATGCAAGAAACTCTATATTTGCTTTCTACCTGTTGGTTGGGTGAGTTTTTGGTAAACACGTATTCCCACAGAATTCTCCACGGTGGTTACAGTTTGAACGTCTGCTACGTTAAACCGATTTATCTGTAAAATGTCCGCTTTTGTTCCTTTAGATGGCTCGGTGCGAGTTGCAAACAAATAATCTTCAAAGAGTGATAATCCGTGGAGGTGCAGCAACTGGAAGACAAAGAGAGCAGTAGTGACAAGAGGAATGAGGAGCACAGTGCTATAGAGCAACGCTAGGCTACATTTAGATGTTTCATTCATCTCAACTTAATCCCCAGATGAACACCTTTTCCCCCAGCTAGCGCATAACGTTCTGAGAATCATATGTTTCTTAGAGCTTGGTGAGAAAGTGGTTGTCCTATGGTTGATTTACATACAATATTCCAACCACAGGGAGGTTGGTGGCACCTTAATTGGGGAGGACGGGCTTGTGGTAATGGCTGGAGTGGAATAGGTGGAATTCCATTCACTCCGTTCCTGATATTATTATGAGCTGTCCTCCCCTCAGCAGCCTCCACTGATTCCAACAACATTCTTGGAATGGTGCAGGATACCCAGCTGGCACATAACATTCTGAGAACCATATGTTTCAAAGGTGGGAATTTCTGTACATCAGCATAACGTTTCCTCATGGTTCTATGTAAAGTAATGTTCTCAAATTGTTCAGAGAATGTGAAGAAACAATGAATTTCAGTACTTCAGCCTAACGTTTTCTACAGGTTTCCTCGTGCTTCTATTTAAAGTCATGTTCTCAGAACATTAAGAAAACTTTCCATAAAAACCCCAAGAAAACATTAGGTATATCCAAAGAACGCTCTGAGCATGTTATTTAACATGTGCAATCCGTTCTCAGCGTCAACAAAACTCTCTGTCCTCTATCTTGTTAAGTGTGTTCAGCTGTGATTGTTTCCTTTGAAATGGGGTCTGTTTGATTCGACTAAAATGAACAGCTTCGTATGAGTTTGAAAAAAAAATGGCATGCCACAGTAGCTCCATCCTGGTTGCACAGTGGAATAATTCCATGGATAGAAAAGAGAAGGTTTGAATGTCACTGATGCCGTGCCACAATAAAAAAAAGACGTGTTTGCATGTCCGATCTGTGCTTGGAGTTCAAAACAGTTAACCCAAACTAAGCTAGCAGAGTTATTAAAAGTCTTATTGAAACATGTTCTCAGAACATTATTTCATTACCTTCAAATAACCTATCATTTTGAAAATGTGTTCCCAGAAGAGGAAACATTTTCACTTATGGCTTCGTTCCCAGAATCAACTGGAAACCAAATGTGCTAGCTGGGCCTGCTCCTCCACTCCATTCTAATCCATTGGAAAAGGCTGCGGCAAGGGGATACAGCAGCAGCAGGAATGTACAGTACCATTGGTTGCGTCTCTTTCAACCCTATTCCCTCTCTCTGTAGAGCACCACTTTTGACCAGAATAGGATGCCATTTGGGACGTAACCACTGTCTCTATGTAAAAAAGGGAGGGTCAAAGAATGTCCACACACTTCTTAACAAAAGCTTAGCTCATTTGGACTATCTTATTGAATCCTCACAAATGACCACTAAAAGTGAGACCAACTGGCATGCACTTTGATAAAATAGTATATGGTTTCTCTGAAACAAAGAATTATTGAACATTGGAAATGGGAAGATCATAGGATAACAACTGTCACTCGCTGTACTTACAGAGCTTTCATGGATAAGAGTGTGCCGGTTGCGCCCATTGTAATCCACCACTTGGATATAGTCCAGGGCAGAATCTGCCCAGTAGACCAGCTTTCTAACCAGGTCTAGAGTAACAGCTGTGGGCTTCTCTATTCTGTCCTCCACTATCCTGGTCCTGTTGGTGCCGTCCATATTGCACTGTTCCAACTTGGCTGTACTCCCCAAATCCGTAAAGAACATTTTCCTGAAAAGCAAGTTGAAATCCCAGGGTATAAAACAGTTTTTATAGAATCAAACCACAATTGAGAAACAATGTACAGTAGGCCTACAGTTTGGACTACGGGTGGAAATGAGCTTTTGTCGCTAACTCCGATACTTTAACGTTATCATGTTGAACCTGACACACTGAGTGATATGCACTGTCCCGTAAACAGTAGGGGGAAAGGTGTTGTGGAGAAATCAACTGTGGAATCACAATAGAAACGCTTCCTCCTTGTAATTCCTATTTCACACGCCAGTCACATACAGAATTTATCACGTGCAATGTTGTGCTGCAAATTGATGGTTTTCATTCAACCATATTTGAAAGCTCATTTGGACAGTTAAGTGGTGTTTTGGAATTAAATAAATCAATGCCACCAATCAGAAAGCTATTCTAGGTGCAGTCAACCAAATGCAACACGCCAATGACTTATTTCAGCGTCAAGGCTCTTTTCAACATTGAGCTTCAGAACGGAAGTATGACTGCATGTAGAGTTCACCTTCACACTTCACTTGTTTTTGATAAGATCCAGTGTGATTCATCTATTAAAAACGTATCAAACCTAAAATTGCTAATTTGAAAAATGTAATTGGTCTATGCAAAACAAATGTATCAGATCATATCAGACTGAGACAATATCGCTATACGCTTTCTATTCATTTCTACAATCCAACTCCATTTTAGCAGAACACTAAATCATTTTAAGTTAACTAAGTGAAATCCATTGAAAATACATGAAATCCTTAGATAGTACCCGTCTACATTCCCTTTGTCATCTGACAGATATCATGGGAGTAGAAGGGAGTCATTTTCCCCTGAAGGGAAAACTAACGTATTGCCGATGATATCGCATCTATAATTGAACACATTGGTCCTGGAATATTACCCCTCTCACTTTGATGTTGTCAAAGCAGCTTTGTTGCGTGTGAGTGCAGTGAGTGGCACAGGAAGATAACACAATCTCCTAACAGCAACTGACTGCTAAGGTGCAGGAGCCACTTAAATCCAAGTCAGGAATACCACAGGTTTGGAAGTCTAAGCCTTAAAATAGACTGTCTCAAACAGCATCATATTCCCTATACAGTGCACATTTTTTACTGAGGCCCATAGGGCTCTGGTCAAAAGTAGTGCACTATATAGAGAACAGAGTGCCATTTGGGATGCACTCATAGTTTCTTTATCAGCTGGAAGTGGCACTCAGTTTTGACAACTGGTACAGCTCTGCATCACATACAAATACAGGTCTGCTCAAATTGAGTTGTCAAATGTTGTGAGCTGAGTCAGTTTGAGTTAAAGTAAAAAAATATATATAAAAAAATCTGTAGAATGTGAAAGTAAATATAGTGGTGTCTGTTGCTGCTTTTAGAAAATGAAAATATATCATATGGTTCCGCTACATTGAACCTTAAATCAAACAGAAAAATATGTGTTGGTACCAGTACAACAGCTGATGGCAAGCTGAGACATATTTAGACGGGAAAGCCTTGCTGTCAAGGCTGTTTGAAGGATCGGACCAAAATGCAGCGTGTTCGTAGTTCCACATATTATATTTATTGTGAAACTAAATGCAATACACGAAAAATACTTGAATACACAAAAACAACAAACCGTGACGCAGAGAGGAAAACACACTACTCAAAAGATAATAACCCACAAAACAGGAAGAGAAAAACCCCTACTTAAATATGATTTCTAATCAGAGGCAAAGAGGACCAGCTGCCTCCAATTAGAGATCAACCCAAACAATCCCAACATAGAAATAGAAAAACTAGAACTTAAACATAGAAATAGAAAACATAGAACCACCCAAAACACCCCCTGTCACGCCCTGCCCTACTCTACTATAGAAAATGACATCTTACTAGGGTCAGGACGTGACACTTGCATAAAATACATTTCTCAATTTCTCAACTTACCCCATCAATGAGTCTAGAGCAATTCCACCAGGGTTTTGAAGATCGAGATCGACTATTGTGACACATGCGTCGTCTTGTTCATTGCAGACATATATTCTTTCACTTACTCTATCCACAAAGTAAATGCTTCTTGTGAGCCAGTCAATGGCAAAATGTTCCACATCTACAACCAAATGAAAAAAAGTACATTGTGACTACAGCAAACTTTTTTGTTAGAGCAGCAACATCCAAACCCTTATGATAGATATTTCTACATAATTTGAAATGAAACTTACTCTCTAGATTCTCTCCTATCCTTACTCTTCGCATCTGTGAAAAGCCTTTAAACTTTGTCATGGTGGCACACCAAAGCTGACGGTTGGAGTTTGTAAAGGCGATCCAACATAACGATTCCTCCTTGTAATAGAAATCCAACGTGTGAATCGTCTGATTAGTATCCAATGGCTTTAGGTTGGGTATAGACGACCCATTGAGGTGTGTGACTGTGATGTGTTCTGTACTCGCAATCAGCAACACAGGTGGTCTGTCCCCAGGATCTGAGAGATCGAGAGAGAGACTGAAATTAGTATCCATCCATCCATTCTCAAAGGATACTTACGGCATACAATCCAACAACAGAAACTTCAAAACAGAGCATCTGCTAATGACCCATCAGGCAAACATTCATTTGTTTCCAAAAATCTCTGATTAATTCTCTATAACAAGTTGATATAGACAAGCTTTTACAGGTGTCTATGTAGCTTTGACCATTACAGTGCAAGTAGCATGTTAAAATGGTAGTATTCCACTATTCAACTAGTTTGGGACAATTAATTTACTGCCACTTTCACAATTACTGCTAATGTCCAGTCACTGTTTAGGTTCCATTATTTATGGACTATTTCAAAGGGGAAAGCCAACTACTGTAGATCTCTTTCTAAGGGATAGCCCACTACTGTAGATCTCTTTCTAAGGGATAGCCCACTACTGTAGATCTCTTTCTAAGGGATAGCCCACTACTGTAGATCTCTTTCTAAGGGATAGCCCACTACTGTAGATCTCTTTCTAAGGGATAGCCCACTACTGTAGATCTCTTTCTAAGGGGTAGCCCACTACTGTAGATCTCTTTCTAAGGGATAGCCCACTGCTGTATATCCAGCAGGAAAGTAAACAAAGGATTGTCACCGGGTGTTTTACAACTGTTATTGACCTAGGAGACATAAGTGTGCTGAAAGCATGGGAAATGTAAGGAGGTGTGTGTGAGCGTGAGTGTGAGTGTGCGTGGCCTGGACTTCTATTCACCCATGAAGAGTGTGATTTACCAGTCCAAGGAAAGTTTAGCTCACACGGTACTTGAGTAATGGAAGTAATGCTAGTCATAAATCAGGGTTCCCTCTCTTGCTAAATCCTTTCCTTTAATGGTTATGTCTTAAAGGGACACTTCAGGATTTTGGCAATGAAGCCCTTTATCTTCTTCCCCAGTCAGATGAACTCACGGATACCATTTTTAATGTCTCTGCGTGCAGTTTGAAATAAGTAAGTAACTAACAATAACACAATTGCTAACTAGCATTAGCGCAATGCCTGGAAGTCTATTGTAAGTGCTAGCATGCTATCAGATGCCATAGACGTCCAGTCATTCCGCTAACGCTAGTTAGCATTGGCTCATGAAACTACCTCTAACTTCATCCATATGGATATAGAGACATAAAAATGGTATCCATGAGTTCATCTAACTCTGGAGAAGTAGATCAAGGGTTTCATTGTTAAAATCCTGAAGTGTCCCTTAACATCCCTCTTGTATTATCTGCAACAATTGTAAAGTTACCTGATTGAATCACCACATTATGTTGGCCCCAAGGGGCAAAGTAACACAGAACAGCAAAGACATGTAGACATGAAATAGCTCAGGTCGTGTTACAGGTCGGCTATACATGTTCACCAGATGAGTCTCCAATATAAAGTTCAATTCATATTGATTAGATAGAAACCCTTGGTTTACTTCATGAAACAACACATTCTAGAGGTAAAACCTCTCCATCAAAGACATGCTGCATACTAAAGCCATGATACATCATTCATCCTACCGGTCTTGGCTTTGCAGGACCTTCTGTTGGGTTGTAGGATGTATCCATCTGTACAGCTACATCTATATGATCCAAAGGTGTTCATACAGGTCTGGCTACATGTATCATATACTGTGCAGTCATCGTGATCTACAGTGAGACGGAAAGAAATTGTTACAAACTAAGTGCAGTTCAAACATGACCTAAATACAGTGCATTTGGAAAGTATTCAGACCCCTTGACCTTTTCAACATTTTGTTACGTTACAGCCTTCTTCTAAAATGGATTCAATAGTTTTTTCCCCTCATCAATCACACACAATACTCCATAATGACAAAGCAAAAACAGGATTTTAGAAATGGAAGAGGAAGAGTCTTGGTGGTTCCAAACTTTTTCCATTTAAGAATGACCGAGGCCACTGTCTTCTTGGGGACTTTCAATGCTGTAGAAGTGTTTTTGGTACCGTTTCCCAGATCTGTGCCTCGACACAATCCTGTCTCGGAGCACAACGGACAATTCCTTCGGCCTCATGGCTTGGTTTTTGCTCTAACATACACTGGCAACTGTGGGACCTTATATAGACAGGTTTGTGCCTTTCCAAATCATGTCCAATCAATTGAATTTACCACAGATGGACTCAAATCTAGTTGTAGAAACATCTCAAGGATGATCAATGGAAACAGGATGCACCTGAGCTCAATTTCAGGTCTCATAGCAAAGGGTCTGAATACTTATGTAAATAAGGTATTTCTATTTTTTTATTTCTAAAAACCTATTTTCGCTTTGTCATGCGGTATTGTGTGTAGATTGATGAGGATTTTTTTTTTTAATTTAGTCCGTTTTATAATAAGGCTGTAACGTAACAAAATGTGGAAAAAGGGAAGGGGTCTGAATACTTTCCGGTACATAAACCTGGTTTAATATGGCCCCAAAAAGACATCTCAAAAGTGTCACCTTCACACATTCAGAGTATAATATATGTGTCCATTTAGTAGTTATTCCAGAATGATCCAAATATGACTTACTGTGTTGTCGAACATAAAAGCGCTACCATTCTTTTTTTGTCATCAGTTTGTTCATATCCGCCACTCATCCCTTTGATTTAGATGAATTGTTGGCTGTCGGTCCTTACCTCTGCAGGCTCGACCATCCTGTTCCACCTCGAAGCCGTCTGCACAGAAGCAGAATGTCACGTTTCTCATTATGGCACAGCCGTACTGACACAGCAACTTTTGGCACTTTGGCTGGAGTTCTGGAAGACAAAGTAAAAAAAACATTGTTGTGTGTAGGTGGTTGACATTGCCATGGAAAAAGCAATAACAGGTGTTAAGTCATGTTAATACGTCACTAATGTCTCTGGGCTTTCAGACTTGAAGTTGAAATGTCATTTCCTTTCTTACTGCCAGCAGAAGGGGAAGAGGTGTGAAAGATTTGAACCCCCCGAAAGAGGGCATAGAAACCCTTTTTAAATAAGTGATTCCGATCACTTTGTTAGCTGTTTATCATTTGGTGTGCATGATTTATTTCACAGCGATTTCAGAAAGTGCATTTCTGTTTAAAAGCTGCTTATGTTGATACATTTCTCCGACGCCACTTCAAGGTTGCTGTCAACAGTAGTAGAAGTAGAAATGTAAGGTCCATTGTAGGAAATTCATTACTTCCTCCAACAGTAATAACTGCTCATAATCACATGCATCAGTCAGAGAGCTGTCCAAGGCTACATCCCAAATGGCACCATATACCCTATTCCCTATATACTGTATTGCACTAATTTTGACCAGAGCCCTGGTCAAAAGTAGTGCTCTATATAGGGAATAGGGTGCCATTTGGGGGACACAGGGGCTTCCTGCTGTTCTGTCATTATCTCTCTACACCTACCTTGTATTTATTGTTTCATAAATTGGTGGTAAAAATGTCAGTGATTTATATTCTTGCACAACATGTGCCACTGCCACAAATTGCAATGACTTCAATACCCAAAATATCATTCAAAAGCGTTTATTTCCTCATAAACCTGTCAGTGGCTAACCTTGGGAGTGTGAAGCAGAGTTATATCTATTTATGTCAAGCAGGCAAGAACGCTAGAGTCATCGCACAGCATTTCTAAATCAATTACTGTCAGTGAACTTCACTTTAATTTACATGCATTCACTTTGATACAAGTCTCACCTTTCTGTACTGAAAGATTTCCAGGCCAGCTCCATCCCATCTCCCACTGATTACAAACAGCCTCTTCATTCTCCCATGATGCCTCACCAGGACACCACCACTAGGGAGTCGACCAAAACTCACAACGACTTTTCCTTCTATGAGAAGTAATATGGCTGTTCTGGTGGTGTTTGAGTAATATGGCTGTCCCCCAATTCCCATCGCATGTACTCCCCACAGAGATGGTGATGGTCCCCCACGTGGATAGACATGGATGGTAAGGGCTCCACTGCTGTGAGGAATTGTATGGGGGCTTGTGGAGACTGGGGAGCTTTTGCTCAGAGTGTTGTTGTAAAGCCCATCTGTAAACAGCCCATCCAACTACCTCATCCCCATACTGTATTTATTTATTTATCTTGCTCCTGCACCCTAGTATCTCTACTTGCACATTCATCTTCTGCACATCTACCATTCCAGTGTTTAATTGCTATATTGTAATTACTTCGCCACCATGGCCTATTTATTGCCTTACCTCCCTTATCTTACCTCATTTGCACTCACTGTATATAGACTTTTATTTTTTTTCTACTGTATTAGTGACTGTATGTTTGTTTTACTCCATGTGTAACTCTGTGTTGTTGTATGTGTTGAACTGCTGTGCTTTACCTTGGCCAGGTCGCAATTGTAAATGAGAACTTGTTCTTAACTAGCCTACCTGGTTAAATAAAGGTGAAATAAAAAAAATATAGAAAAAGGTACAGTAGATTATAGTGACCCCCTCCTAGTGGTGAGATGGATCACCTCAGGGGGCCAGCATCCTAGACCTCAGCCCCACAGCAGCCCCATCAACCCCAGGCAGACCCGACAGCTCTATATCTTGTTTACTGATTCCCATAGCAAACACCTGTGTCTGGTCCTGTGTCTGGTCTCTGGTTAGTGGAGCACGACGATGGCGGAATCACCTTGAGGATTCACTGTGTGAGTTATGTGGCTGTAAATTTACCACAGCGCCATGGCAGCGGAGCGCAGGGGAGGTTCACACACTGTCAGGTGTCTTGTTTAATGGCCTGTTTCACAGCCAAACTACATTATCAGGAATCAGAGGCAAATAATGCCTGGCGTTACTTAACTTTTCACTATATTTTCACCATTTTTTTTTACAGAACATAATCTGTAAATCAAAACTAATCAAGATGTTTTGTATATATTGTATAGAATGCCAACACACCACTATGGCTTCCGGTTTAGCATGAGAATGGACAAGAAGCTCGTGGACGAGGCTCTTACGCATTAGTTAATTTAGCAAAATTTGTACTTTGCATTCCACTTTCTTACATATCATATTTGATTGGTGAGTTTGTGAGTTAACGTTTTGATTCAAATGTCACACGACCTGAGGAGCAGAAGACCTGTAACTAACGTTTCAACCGCGATGGCAAACGTGAATGGTAATGGCGCAGACTCCAGTCCAACCGTTACAGAGCACTCCCCCAGAGATCTTCAGAACCTCTGTACGTTTCTGGTCTCGGAAATTATATTGCCACTCAGTAGAGCTTTCCTTTGTTTAGTATTTTCAATTTTTTTTCTAGATACTTACTGAAGGACTTTTCACCACTTTATTACGCCCTATTGATCATTCGTACATGTACAGACACTTGGCCCCTTTTCTTTTTTGTAACAGGGTAACATACTGTGGGACACTTATTTGGCCATCCTTAAGACACATTGTACGTGTTGCACTGATTGAAGACTCCCTGTGTCAGGACAGTTCCGTTTCACTGTTATGGGGTCTTTGTTTTGGTTCTGTTGACCTACTTTACCGTTTTGTGAATGCCTTTTCAAATGTATTTCACTACCGGTTCTATGTAGCCTCTCCGCGTTTGGATAGAAAGGTTTTCTGTTTATATGCACCGAAGCTGCGCAAACTTCATCCTGCTGTCTCCATTCGCTGGGGAATGAGACTTTGGGTTTGGGTGGGAGTGGAGGGGGAGTGACCTTTTTTGGTCCTATTTTTGTATTTTTTTGTGTTTGGTTTTGTTTGGTTTTTATCTTTGCTTTTTTCATCAGTTTTCTCTGTTATCTTTGCAAATTCTTGGTCTGTTTTCACACCTTTTTCATTTCAACATTTTAGATGGCTAACAACGCGAATAATAGTAATATGGGAATAGGTTGTCCTAATTCTATAAAGTTTTTATCTTGGAATAAAGCTTGAATTTACAATCTGAATTCAATCTCTTGTCCACTACAGATGCAGAACGGTTACTATTGCTAGTGAAACCTACTATGAACATGGCGACTGGGCAAGTCGTCTGCTCACACAGCAATTAAAACGCAGAGCTGCTACCTGTCTTATTCCCCAAATTAAAGATTCCTCTCATAGCTTGATTTCTGACCCTACGGGGATCAATGACACCTTCAAATCTTTCTATTCCTCCCTGTATACGACTGAATTTCCTTCAGATACTGCCAATATGGCTACATTTTTGGGTGAACTGGAGACTCCCACAGTTGAGGCTGAAACTGCAGATGACATTGATTCCCCTCTCAGCCTTGAAGAAGTTATTCAGTCTATCAAGTCAATGCAGAGCAGCAAGGCTCCAGGGCCTGATGGGTTTCCAACTGAGTTCTTTAAGAAATTCTATACCAAGTTGGCCCCTTTACTTTTATCTATGTATAATGAATCACTTGAACGTGGCTCATTGCCACCTACCCTAACACAGGCTTCTCCTTAAGAAGGGGAAAAGACCCCACTTCCTGTTCTTCAATTAGGCCCCTAAGTTTCCTTAATGTGGATGTAAAGGTGCTGGCAAAGGTGATAGCGAGGCGTCTGGAAGTAGTTTTACCAAGACTCATATCACAGGAACAAACCGGCTTTATAAAGGACAGATATTCATTTTTTAACGTTCGGATGCTGTTTAACATTATTTATTCTAAACAATTCTCCAACTCCTCTGAGGTGGTAATCTCCTTAGACGCAGAGAAGGTATTTGACAGAACTGAATGGGAGTACCTATTTGCTGTTCTTAAAAAAATTGGATTTGGGGACACATTTTTGCTCATGGATCCGTCTCTGTATACCTCTCCCCGGGCCAGTGTCTGTACTAATGACACCCATTCTGATTATTTTGCCCTGGAACATGGGACATGCCAAGGCTGCCCACTGTCCCCTTTAGTATTTGCCGTCGCCATTGAGCCCTTTTCAGTAGCTTTACGGGCATCCTCCTCTTTCCAGGGTGTAGCACGGGAAGGAGTTGAATATAGGTTATCATTATATGCAGATGATTTGTTACTCTATGTAAATAACTCTGTAACCTGTTTACCTTCTATCCTTTCTATTCTGGAGAACTTTGGCTCCTTCTCCGGTTACAAGCTGAATCTCCAGAAAAGTGAGTGCTTCCCAATCAATCCAGAAACGCTACACCTCCAGCAGACATACTTGCCCTTTCAGCTTAGCCACTCTGGTTTCAAATACCTTGGAGTGAACGTAACTCGTTCATTACATGCTCTTTTTTCTGCAAACTTTGCTCCCCTTCTTGCGCAAATGAAAACTGATTTTCAGAGATGGGATAGCTTACCACTATCACTTATAGGAAGGATTAATGCTGTAAAAATGAACAGTTTACCCAAATTCCTTTATCTATTTCAATCTATCCCATTGTTTTTACCAACGTTTTTTTTTTTTAAGTCAATCAATCAGGCTGTTACCACATTTATCTGGGGAGGAAAGGTACCCAGTCAGTAGATCTTTATTTCAAAGATGCAAGTTTACTGGAGGGCTGACACTACCCAATTTGTTATACTATTACTGGGTATCAAACTTTCAGAAATTGCCATTCTGGTTACATGCTCCAGATACCCCATGGTGCCACCTAGAGGCACATTCTTGTATTTCTGCTTCTCTTCCTTCTTTACTCTGTTCTTCTCTCCCAACATCCCCCTCTCACTATACTCACAATCCTGTAGTGCTTTCCACACTTAAGATTTGGTACCAGTTTCGATGGCATTTTAAATTCTCCTCTGCATCTACTATGGGTCCTATTGACAAGAATCACTTATTCCCTGCTTCCCTAATAGATAATGCTTTCTCTCACTGGACAAGGAAAGGTATTAAGTTCTTCCAATACTTTTCTAGTATTTTTTCTAGTTTTCCCAACCTGGTCTCTAAATAGTCTTTGCCTCCATATCACTTTTTCCGTTACCTTCCAATTAGGCATTGTGTCTCCTCCCAATTTTCTGGCTTCCCTGCTCCACCCCCTTGCCAACCCTGGGATGGCATATTGACTCTATTACCTCGATAGAAAGCAATCATTTCTCAGATATATCTGCATATTTTTTCATTGGACAAACACTCCACCAACAAAACTCAATCTGCTTGGGAACGGGAAATGGGTGTTGAATTTACACAGGAGTGGGATGAGGCGATTGATAGAGTCTTGGTGGTTCCAAACAATTTAAGGTTTTACATAGAGTGCATTTTTACAAATCCAGATTGTCTGAAATATATCCAAATATAAATGATGAGTGTGATAGATGTCATGTCTCACCATGTGACCTTAGTCACATGTGCATTCAATGCTCTAAACTACAAGATTACTGGGATTCTATTTTTATAACTGTATCTGATGTGCTTGAAATTAACCTGCAGCCATGTCCCTTGATAACTGTTTTTGGTATTGCATAAGACTTGTTCTCCTTGGACCCCAAACATGCCGATGTTGTTGCTTTTACATCCTTATTAACTCGACGTAGAATTCTTCTCCAGTGGAAGTCTGCTCAGCCCCCCTCTACTTCCCAATGGGTCAACGATGTAATGTTCTTCCTAAAGCTTGAGAAAATGTATTATTCTCTTAGGGGTTCCAATGATACATTTGTTAGAAAATGGCAACCATTTATATCATACTTTAATGGCTTGCAGAGGCTCCCCTCTGATGAGATGCTTTAAGGTTTCCCAGTAGGTATTACCAGTAATCAATACATAATAGGTACAGTCATCAATATAATGCTATCCAGTCCAAGCACGTTTGTCTAAGATTAACTGATCATTTATTTATTTCTGTTTTTGTATTTGGAATCTGTATTGAGTTGTTTGTATATTTTTCCCCCCTGTATTCTTGATTGTTTATTTGTTGCGATATCTCTGTAGAATTGTTGTTTTCTAGGACCGAATTGAGGGAGGGTGTGGGGTGGGTTGGCTATATGGGGTGATCAGAGTGGGTGGTTGGGAGGGGGTGGGTGGTTGGGAGGGAGGGAAGGAATTGAGGTGGGTGGAAGGGGTAGGGCAGAGAGGTAGGGAAGGGACTAGGGGGGTTGGGTGGATGTGTTGTGTGGAGGGAGGGAGGGAGGGAGGGAGGGAGGGAGGGAGGGAGGGAGGGAGGGAGGGAGGGAGGGAGGGAGAAAGGGTGGTTGGGATATGGTCAAATCTTTGTACTTACATTGATGTACAGTCGTGGCCAAAAGTTTTGAGAATGACACAAATATGAATTTTCACAAAGTCTGCTGCCTCAGTTTGTATGATGGCAATTTGCATATACTCTAGAATGTTATGAAGAGTGATCAGATGAATTGCAATTAATTGCAAAGTCCCTCTTTGCCATGCAAATGAACTGAATCCCCAAAAAACATTCCCAAGTCATTTCAGCCCTGCCACAAAAGGACCAGCTGACATCATATCAGTGATTCTCTCGTTAACACAGGTGTGAGTGTTGACGACGACAAGGCTGGAGATCACTCTGTCATGCTGATTGAGTTCGAATAACAGACTGGAAGCTTCAAAAGGAGGGTGGTGCTTGGAATCGTTGTTCTTCCTCTGTCAATCATGGTTACCTGCAAGAAAACTCGTGCCGTCATCATTGCTTTGCACAAAAAGGGCTTCGCAGGCAAGGATATTGCTGCCAGTAAGATTGCACCTAAATCAACCATTTATCGGATCATCAAGAACTTCAAGTAGAGCGGTTCAATTGTTGTGAAGAAGGCTTCAGGGCGCCCAAGAAAGTCCAGCAAGCGCCAGGACTGTCTCCTAAAGTTGATTCAGCTGCGGGATCGGGGCACCACCAGTACAGAGCATGCTCAGGAATGGCAGCAGGCAGGTGGGAGTGCATCTGCACGCATAGTGAGGCGAAGACTTTTGGAGGATGACCTGGTGTCAAGAAGGGCAGCAAAGAAATCGGAAAGGAAAAACATCAGGGACAGATTGATATTCTGCAAAAGGTACAGGGATTGGACTGCTGAGGACTGGGGTAAAGTCATTTTCTCTGATGAATCCCCTTTCCGATTGTTTGGGGCATCCGGAAAAAAGCTTGTCCGGAGAAGACAAGGTGAGCGCTACCATCAGTCCTGTGTCATGCCAACAGTAAAGCATCCTGAGACCATTCATGTGTGGGGTTGCTTCTTAGCCAAGGGAGTGGGCTCACTCACAATTTTGCCTAAGAACACAGCCATGAATAAAGAATGGTACCAACACATCCTCCGTGAACAACTTCTCCCAACCATCCAGGAACAGTTTGGTGATGAACAATGCCTTTTCCAGCATGATGGAGCACCTTGCCATAAGGCAAAAGGGATAACTAAGTGGCTCGGGGAACAAAACATCAATATTTTGTGTCCATGGCCAGGAAACTCCCCAGACCTTAATCCCATTGAGAACTTGTGGTGAATCCTCAAAAGGCGGGGGGACAAACAAAACCCCACAAATTCCGACAAACTCCAAGCATTGATTATGCAAGAATGGGCTGCCATCAGTCAGGAGTTAATTGACAGCATGCCAGGGCGGATTGCAGAGGTCTTGAAAAAGAAGGGTCAACACTGCAAATATTGACTCTTTGCATCAACTTCATGTAATTGTCAATAAAAGCCTTTGACACTTATGAAATGCTTGTAATTATACTTCAGTATTCCATAGTAACATCTGACAAAAATATCTAGACACTCAAGCAGCAGACTTTGTGAAAATTAATATTTGTGTCATTCTCAAAACTTTTGGCCATGACTGTACATTTTGTAAAACTTGAATAAATTTTTTTATATAAAAAAACAACATTACAACTATCTCAAGTAACATTAGGGTGATGAGATATTCCCAGTGCATTGTAATGTCTCATGTTTCCTTGGAAATGTGCATTCCATCTCTCCCGCTTTGCCTCTCATTGAGAGTACATGGCTGTACTCTTGAGTAAAACCTCTTAACTCACTCACTGATCTCTTATGATTAGTTGCTAATGTCCCATCTGCTATTGTCATCCTCAGACCATAAATAAGCCACCATGCCAACAGAAACGACCCAAGATGAGGAGCTGAGTGGAGCTAATGCACTTTTGTATCCAATCACAGTGTTTGTACAGTATGCTCTTTTTAGAGACTGTTTAGGGCCCATAGACTTAAGGAGTAACTTAAACACAATGCATCCTCATCCCTTTACAGAAGTTACAATTTGGCTTATTGGACCATTATTCACAGATAATTGGTCAATCTGGATGTATTTGCTATAGCGTCTTCTGTGCTAACGATACAGCATAAAGCAGTAAACAAACTTCTCTACTTGTCATCGTCTATTTGTCATGCCTTAACAAAATAGATGTAGATATTTTCCTTCGGCTCACTTCTCTACACGACAGGATCCATTAAGTGCTCTGTCTGTAGCCTCACTGACTCTTTAAGTTGGCAGTTTATTCTATGTCTTTTTATAAAATGCCAGTTTGTTCTGTCTGAAAATTCCTATTCTTAACTCTATTCTGTGAATGCAGTATTTATTCAACTGCTTTGTATTCATCAGAGGAGAAACAGGGAAAAGTGGGCAGAGTAAAATACTGTATTTGATTATTTCCACTGGGAGATGAAAGAGTTCACAGTGAGGCTTTTTATACATCTCTTTTCTGCAACACCTGCAACGGATTTTGTTGTTGTTGTGTTTTAAGTGTTTCACAGAACAAGTAAGACATATGGCAAATTTCGAGGTTAAGTTGTAAAATGTTGTATACTTTGTAGGCTTTGTACAATAGCCATAGCTGTTTATGAAACATGTATCATGGTTTCCTGCAATTACTGCATCATTCTGCTTAACAAAGTCACGCTAAAGACGTTTCCTTAAAAAAAGTAGCCTAGTCCTAGCTAAAAATAATCCTCAGTATCATGAATATGGTAATGTGATTGCAGTGTCATAGCACATGATGAATCATTCAAACGATCAAAGATGCCGTTCAGGTTTGAAGAACAGTCTTTTACACTAAGGTTGATTGAGGACTCTTTAGCCTTGTTCACACTGCAGGCCTTAATGCTCAAATCCGTTTTGTTTTTCAAATCAGTTTTGGAATACTGACTGTCCAAACAGCAAGTTACAAGTAACCAAATCGGATTTGTGTGTGTTCAGACAGCAGTTATTTGCTGACTTGTCTACACTTGTCTTAGAAAATACGGGTGTGTGAACACTGGTGTAGGCTGATTGGTGGTGGAGCTTGCGCTTCCTATCACTCAGAAGTTATGTAGTAAGATAAGGTGGCTGCCATGGACGTTTCCCAGTTACTTTGAATGTTCAACATCATAGTGTAAGAACACATTTAAAGCCTCAAAGGATAAAATTATCCAACTTTCAAAACAAGTCCTTTTTGGCTAGCCACAGCAGTAAACTAGCTAGCTAGGTAGCTATTTCTAGCACATTCACTAATGTGTTTGTAAACAATAAACTAGCTAGTTAGCTACCACATGTACTGTTCAAACTGTCAACAGAGCTAGAAAGCAACAAGATATGCCAAATAACAGTAAAAAAAACACTTGAGGGCAAATAAATCTGATTTAAATCTGATTAAGAATCAGATTTGTATCTGATTTCAAACCACCTATGAAGGTCGTTTGAAATGTGTCTTGAAATATCCAATTCCATGTGGTTTTTGGCTGTTCAGAATGCAGGATTGGATTTGAATCACTTAAACTGTGTAACGCCCTGGCCATAGAGAGGGGTTTTTGTTCTCTATTTTGGTTAGGCCAGGGTGTTACATGGGTGGGCGTTCTATGTTTATTTTTCTATGTTGGTTTGTTTCTTTGGTTGGCCGTGTCTGGATCCCAATCAGGAACAGCTGTAGTTCGTTGTTGCTGATTGGGAGTCATACATAGGCAGCCTGTTTTTCCTTTGGGGTTTGTGGGTGATTGTTTTCTGTTTAGAGTTTTTCCTGACAGGACTGTTTGGCTGTCGTCTTTTGTTTATTTTTGTAAAGTGTTCTCTTTTCCAACCAAATATTTCAAAGATGAATACACATCCTCCGCTGCACCTTGGTCTCATTACGACGACGACCGTTACAAACTGCCAGTATAAATTGGTGCTATATACTGTGTGTATATATATATATACTGCTCAAAAAAATAAAGGGAACACTTAAACAACACAATGTAACTCAAGTCAATCACACTTCTGTGAAATCAAACTGTCCACTTAGGAAGCAACACTGATTGACAATAAATTTCGCATGCTGTTGTGCAAATGGAATAGACAACAGGTGGAAATTATAGGCAATTAGCAAGACACCCCCAATAAAGGAGTGGTTCTGCAGGTGGGGACCACAGACCACTTCTCAGTTCCTATGCTTCCTGGCTGATGTTTTGGTCACTTTTGAATGCTGGCGGTGCTTTCACTTTAGTGGTAGCATGAGACGGATTCTACAACCCACACAAGTGGCTCAGGTAGTGCAGCTCATCCAGGATGGCACATCAATGCGAGCTGTGGCAAGAAGGTTTGCTGTGTCTGTCAGCGTAGTGTCCAGAGCATGGAGGCGCTACCAGGAGACAGGCCAGTACATCAGGAGACGTGGAGGAGGCCGTAGGAGGGCAACAACCCAGCAGCAGGACCGCTACCTCCGCCTTTGTGCAAGGAGGAGCAGGAGGAGCACTGCCAGAGCCCTGCAAAATGACCTCCAGCAGGCCACAAATGTGCATGTGTCTGCTCAAACGGTCAGAAACAGACTCCATGAGGGTGGTATGAGGGCCCGACGTCCACAGGTGGGGTTGTGCTTACAGCCCAACACCGTGCAGGACGTTTGGCATTTGCCAGAGAACAACAAGATTGGCAAATTCGCCACTGGCACCCTGTGCTCTTCACAGATGAAAGCAGGTTCACACTGAGCACGTGACAGATGTGACAGAGTCTGGAGACGGCATGGAGAACGTTCTGCTGCCTGCAACATCCTCCAGCATGACCGGTTTGGCGGTGGCTCAATCATGGTGTGGGGTGGCCTTTCTTTGGGGGGCCGCACAGCCCTCCATGTGCTCGCCAGAGGTAGCCTGACTGCCATTAGGTACCGAGATGAGATCCTCAGACCCCTTGTGAGACCATATGCTGGTGCGGTTGGCCCTGGGTTCCTCCTAATGCAAGACAATGCTAGACCTCATGTGGCTGAGGTGTGTCAGCAGTTCCTGCAAAAGGAAGGCATTGATGCTATGGACTGGCCCGCCCGTTCCCCAGACCTGAATCCAATTGAGCACATCTGGGACATCATGTCTCGCTCCATTGACCAACGCCACGTTGCACCACAGACTGTCCAGGAGTTGGCGGATGCTTTAGTCCAGGTCTGGGAGGAGATCCCTCAGGAGACCATCCGCCACCTCATCAGGAGCATGCCCAGGTGTTGTAGGGAGGTCATACAGGCACGTGGAAGCCACACACACTACTGAGCCTCATTTTGACTTGTTTTAAGGACATTACATCAAAGTTGGATCAGCCTGTAGTGTGGTTTTCCACTTTAATTTTGAGTGTGACTCCAAATCCAGACCTCCATGGGTTGATAAATTGGATTTCCATTGATTATTTTTGTGTGATTTTGTTGTCAGCACATTCAACTATGTAAAGAAAAAAGTATTTAATAAGATTATTTCATTCATTCAGATCTAGGATGTGCTATTTTAGTGTTCCCTTTATTTTTTTTAGCAGTATATATATATATATATACTGATCATTTCTTTGTCAGTATAAAGAAATGATCAGTATGGTAGGTTTATTTGAACAGTGAGAGACAGAATAACAACCAAAAAATCCAGAAAAAACGCATGTCAAAAATGTTATAAATATATTTGCATTTTAATGAGGGAAATTTTGTTGTTATTTTGTCTCTCACTGTTCAAATAAACCTACCATTAAAATTATAAACTGATCATTTCTTTGCCAGTGGGCAAACGTACAAAGTCAACAGGGGATCAAATACTTTTTTCCCTCACTGTATATATATATATATACAGTTGAAGTCGGTAGTTTACCTACACTGAGGTTGGATTCATTAAAACTCGTTTTACAACGATCCAGTGGGTCAGAAGTTTACATACACTATGTTGACTGTACCTTTAAACAGCTTGGAAAATTCCAGAATATGATGGCATGGCTTTAGAAGCTTCTGATAGGCTAATTGACATTATTTGAGTCAATTGGAGTTGTACCTGTGGATGTATTTCAAGGCCTACCTTCAACCTCAGTGCCTCTTCGCTTGACATCATGGGAAAATCAAAAGAAATCAGCCAAGGCCTCAGAAAAAAAATGTAGACTTCCACAAGTCTGGTTCATCTTTGGGAGCAATTTCCAAATGCCTGAAGGTACCACATTCATCTGTACAAACAATAGTATGCAAGTACCGCTCAGGAAAGAGACACGTTCTGTCTCCTAGAGATGAACGTACTGAGTTTAAATTTAAACTGAGTTTAAATGTATTTGGTTAAGGTGTATGCAAACTTCCGACTTCAACTTTATATATAGATAGATATTTAAACATTATGATTGATTCATAATGGAGAGTTATTGTGAACATACATGAACTATACAAAATAAAGAATCAAGAAATGATGTGTTATTCTTTGTCCCTTTGAGTCACCGTAGCAACAACATAACCAGAAACACTTCCTCAAAATAGTCAGAATTAATCTAACATGCACTATATACAGTGCATTCGGAAAGTATTCAGACCCCTTGACTTTTCCATATTTTGTTAAGTTACAGCTTTATTCTAAAATAGATTAAAGTTTTTTGTCATAATAAATGCACAAACTGTATTGACCGGGAACATATGGTAAGCTTTAGTCACCAAATTCTCACCAAGCGCACCAATTTTCAATGTCCTCAGAATAGAAAGTAACTTCCAGACTAATTTGGAGCATGTAATTATGCCAGCATGCCAAATGGTCCTAATTATTTTCCCCAATCATCACCTAATTAAATCACCAGTTTACTGCACCTGGTATTCCCAGGGGGTCTCCTGTCACAGTACTAACCAGGCCCGATGCTGAACAGGCGTGTTCAGGGTGGTATGGCCACAAGCGTATTGTTTTACCCCGTTTCCACCCAAAATTAGGTCCCTTGGCTCATTTCTGCAACTCCTCAATGGGCTCGGGAGAGGCGAAGGTCGGGATACGCATCCTGCGAAACATGACCCACCTGTCCGCCCACTTCTTACCACACTGCTCGCTTAACCCAGATATCAGCTGCACCAATGTGTCGGAGAAAACACCGTTTGACTGACGACCGGAGTCAGCTTGCAGGAAACCGGCAATGTCACAAGAAGACGCCAGAGCACGGTGAGCCAAGGAAATCCCCACTGGCCAAACCCTCTCCTACGCCGGACAGCGCTGGGTCAATAGTGTGCAGTCCTATGAGGATTGAACCTCAGGCTGTATTGGCGCATCAGCACTCTGGTGCAGTGCTTTTGACTGCTGCGTCACCCAGGAACCCCTCAAAATTACCAGTTTACTATTAGGCAACTAATTCATCCTCTGTTTGGATCAGGTAGTTGATGGGATAACTTTCTTGGCTAGTTTTCATATTAATGATAGTGAAACTTCATTCACAACATATTATTGTTGTTATAGAATCTGTATCTGTCATACATAATCTGTATTTGTCATACATTGCAAAGTATGATATCATGTTAATGTGTGTACTTTCATTGTATTGCTATTTGGAATGCTTTCCAAGTCTTTCACAAACAGTGATGCGTCATCAACTGTGAAACGGACTACGATGATGGGGCCTGACCTGTCCAGCTAAGTCACACACTTTCTGATGGAGGAGATGGAAGACTCCACGATGGGACAGCTAGTACTCCTGGAGACTGACGTCGCACCCTGGTGGGAGGATACCTTCTACGAGGAGAGCGCCAAGTCTCTAATGACCATGGACAAGAAGTTAATGCAGGCTGAGCAGATGGCGACCATCTTCTTGAGTCTCCACCGTGTCGTGGCAAGCCTTTGGGTGGTAACTATTACATGGACTCAATGCTGTTATTTTTTTAAGGTCTAATCACCTCTCTCCACATCTTTCATGGTTCCTCTGATTGTTTTGTACAATGCAGAGTATCCACAGGGGGGAAATTGTAGTGTAAACATTTGAGAAGGTGATACTCGTGACTAGTGACTTGCAGGTGCTGAGACCCAGCAGGATGACTCCATAGGAGGCTGCTGAGAGGAAGACGGCTCATAATAATGGCTGGAATGGAGTCAATGGAATGGAGTCAATGGAATGGTGTCAATGGAATGTTCGCTACCATTCCATGTATTCCGTTCCAGCCATTACTATGTGCCCGTCCTGATCAGGCTCTTGATTGTGGTCTGTGGAATGTTGTCCCACTCCTCTTCAATGGCTGTGTGAAGTTTCTGGATATTGGCGGGAACTGGAACACGCTGTCGTACACATCGATCCAAAGCATCCCAAACATACTCAATAGATGACATGTCTGGTGAGTATGTAGGCCATGGAAGAACTGGGAAATTTTCAGGTTTCCAGGAATTGTATAGAGATCCTTACGACTTCAGGCTGTGCATTATCATGCTAAAACATGAGGTGATGGCGGCGGGTGAATGACACGACAATGGGCCTCAGGATCTCGTCACAGAATCTCTGTGCATTCAAATTGCCATCGATGAAATGCATTTGTGTTCATTGTCCGTAGCTTATGCCTTCCCATACCATACATGAAGGGACGTCGCGTGCGCCATCCGTATGGTTAGTGAGAAAGTCCATGTTGCAAATGTACCCTCCCTTACTAGACGTCCGACCACGTCCGATAAATCCGCGGACGGCGTCGGGCCGCTCGCGGGGGCCGGATCTTCCAGGAAGTCATCGAACGGAGTCTCTCGGACCTTCGGTTTCCGTTTAATTAAATTTTCAAATTTTGGTCATTTCCTTGCAGTCCCGGATTATTCCACGAGAGGGCGTATGGAATCATATTGCAAATGTAACATATATCACCAATCGCGACACGGCTTTTTCTCCTAAACGGAAGATAATTCGAAGACGAAACTCGGTCTGCGTGGGTTTGGCATAATGGGCAGTTGGCCCCGAACAGGATGGAGTCGAGGCCTCGACGCTTTTCGAGTTAAGGCTATTTTTCTGGGATTGAAAGTCAAAGAGGAAAATAGAGTGCTGATTTGACCGCTTCACATCAAACTACATGAGCCTACGGTGTCAGGAGAAAAGGAACCATGCATTTACCAATGTTCATTTCAGAGAAATTGTACAATGACACATTGGTGATATTCAACAACAAGAGGTTTTTTTTTCCAAAAAAGTTACATATCCAGTTGCAGCGTGTTCAGATGAGTCCGTTAAGGCAGGTTTCGGAGCTCTGCGAGATTTCTGTGATTTTCTGTGATTTTCTGAAACAACACACACTTGTTCAACCCTCTGTAAATAAGTCAGTTCTTAACAGAAACACTTAAAACTCAATATTCTATAAGAGCCTAACATTCAGATTCCTGTGTCAACCAGAAATGCCTTATAATGGTTTCATAGGGGCTGTTTTGAAGGGTTAAAAAGGTCAGATCTTTCCACAACTTCATATGTGTGACTAGGCAACCCTCATGAACTGTAAATCAGTCATTTATCCCATCAGATGTCAAAGAAAAGCTCTCTCAAACACACACACAGAGAGGACGGAGTGACACAGTGCGGTGCTTAAAGACACAAAGAGCCTGCAATGGCATTACCATTATCTCTAGGCTGAGACGAGTTCAATGAGACGCCCCGCTTGACCGTAGCTTGCTCGGTATGAGCGCAGTGACCGTGAGAAAACTAGGCCCAAAATGAGGCCTGCACCAATATGTCAAGGGCTTATGGGTGACAGTGAGAGAACCATTAGGGTTAGAAGCACAATTCAACCTCAGGAGCGTTCCTGAGGTCCTCCCGATCTGTGCAAGCCTAACCTTGACCCTGTGGCATTAACCCTTCACAGTGAAAAGAAGGTGTTTAGATCAAACTGTGTGCAATGACTTCTCTCCCCATAGGAATACATTGACAATTCTCCTAAATTCAACCTGAAGTCTATGTGGGTTATGAATGCCTTATGAACCTGTCTTCTATAACAATCCATCAGGCTACTGTGAGGTCTACCTGTGTCGATTCTAAGGTTCCTGGAGCAACCGGAAGTTGTTAAAAACAGCCAAGAGCTATTGTCATATGGTCAACCTGCATATAGTGAAAATCACGCAACTCAACCATCTGTCATTCAGTCAATTCTTAAGGTAGAGACTTCATATTCAGGATTCTGTTTATGTCTACCCCAAAGACAACGTGTGTGAAGTAAGAGCTTCATGTGACAACCGGAAGTTGTTAAAAACAGCCAAGAGCTATTGTCATATGGTCAACCTGCATATAGTGAAAATCACGCAACTCAACCATCTGTTATTCAGTCAATTCTTAAGGTAGAGACTTCATATTCAGGATTCTGTTTATGTCTAACCCAAAGACAACGTGTGTGAAGCAATAGCTTCCTGTGACAACGGGAAGTGGTTAAAACAGCCTAGAGCTATTGTCATATGGTCAACCTGCATATAGTGAAAATCACGCAACTCAACCATCTGTTTCTCAGTCAATTCTTAAGGTAGAGACTTCTTATTCAGGATTCTGTTTATGTCTACCCCAAAGACAACGTGTGTGAAGCAATAGCTTCCTGTGACAACCGGAAGTGGTTAAAAACACCCAAGAGCTATTGTCATATTGCCACCTGCAGATAGTGAAAATCACGCAACTCAACCATCTGTTACTCAGTCAATTCTTAAGGTAGAGACTTCTTATTCAGGATTCTGTTTCTGTCTACCCCAAAGACAACGTGTGTGAAGCAAGAGCTTCCTGTGACAACCGGAAGTGGTTAAAAACACCCAAGAGCTATTGTCATATTGCCACCTGCAGATAGTGAAAATCACGCAACTCAACCATCTTTTACTCAGTCAATTCTTAAGGTAGAGACTTCTTATTCAGGATTCTGTTTATGTCTACCCCAAAGACAACGTGTGTGAAGCAAGAGCTTCCTGTGACAACCGGAAGTGGTTAAAATCACCCAAGAGCTATTGTCATATTACGTGCGCATAGTGAAAATCACGCAACTCAACCATCTGTTTCTCAGTCAATTCTTAAGGTAGAGACTTCTTATTCAGGATTCTGTTTATGTCTACCCCAAAGACAACGTGTGTGAAGCAACAGCTTCCTGTGACAACCGGAAGTGGTTAAAAACACCCAAGAGCTATTGTCATATTGCCACCTGCAGATAGTGAAAATCACGCAACTCAACCATCTGTTACTCAGTCAATTCTTAAGGTACAGACTTCATATTCAGGATTCTGTTTATGTCTACCCCAAAGACAACGTGTGTGAAGTAAGAGCTTCCTGTGACAACCGGAAGTTGTTAAAAACAGCCAAGAGCTATTGTCATATGGTCAACCTGCATATAGTGAAAATCACGCAACTCAACCATCTGTTACTCAGTCAATTCTTAAGGTAGAGACTTCTTATTCAGGATTCTGTTTATGTCTACCCCAAAGACAACGTGTGTTGAGTAAGAACTTCCTGTGACAACGGGAAGTGGTTAAAACAGCCTAGAGCCATTGTCATATGGTCAACCTGCATATAGTGAAAATCACGCAACTCAACCATCTGTTACTCAGTCAATTCTTAAGGTAGAGACTTCTTATTCATGATTCTGTTTATGTGTACCCCAAAGACAACGTGTGTGAAGCAAGAGCTTCCTGTGACAACCGGAAGTGGTTAAAATCACCCAAGTGCTATTGTCATATTACGTGCGCATAGTGAAAATCATGCAACTCAACCATCTGTTTCTCAGTCAATTCTTAAGGTAGAGACTTCTTATTCAGGATTCCGTTTATGTCTACCCCAAAGACAACGTGTGTGAAGCAAGAGCTTCCTGTGACAACCGGAAGTGGTTAAAATCACTCAAGAGCTATTGTCATATTACGTGCGCATAGTGAAAATCACGCAACTCAACCATCTGTTTCTCAGTCAATTCTTAAGGTAGAGACTTCTTATTCAGGATTCTGTTTATGTCTACCCCAAAGACAACGTGTGTTGAGTAAGAACTTCCTGTGACAACGGGAAGTGGTTAAAACAGCCTAGAGCTATTGTCATATGGACAACCTGCATATAGTGAAAATCACGCAACTCAACCATCTGTTACTCAGTCAATTCTTAAGGTAGAGACTTCTTATTCAGGATTCTGTTTATGTCTACCCCAAAGACAACGTGTGTGAAGCAACAGCTTCCTGTGACAACCGGAAGTGGTTAAAAACACCCAAGAGCTATTGTCATATTGCCACCTGCAGATAGTGAAAATCACGCAACTCAACCATCTGTTTCTCAGTCAATTCTTAAGGTAGAGACTTCTTATTCAGGATTCTGTTTATGTCTACCCCAAAGACAACGTGTGTTGAGTAAGAACTTCCTGTGACAACGGGAAGTGGTTAAAACAGCCTAGAGCTATTGTCATATGGACAACCTGCATATAGTGAAAATCACGCAACTCAACCATCTGTTACTCAGTCAATTCTTAAGGTAGAGACTTCTTATTCAGGATTCTGTTTATGTCTACCCCAAAGACAACGTGTGTTGAGTAAGAACTTCCTGTGACAACGGGAAGTGGTTAAAACAGCCTAGAGCTATTGTCATATGGACAACCTGCATATAGTGAAAATCACGCAACTCAACCATCTGTTACTCAGTCAATTCTTAAGGTAGAGACTTCTTATTCAGGATTCTGTTTATGTCTACCCCAAAGACAACGTGTGTGAAGCAAGAGCTTCCTGTGACAACCGGAAGTGGTTAAAATCACCCAAGAGCTATTGTCATATTACGTGTGCATAGTGAAAATCACGCAACTCAACCGTCTGTTTCTCAGTCAATTCTTAAGGTAGAGACTTCTTATTCAGGATTCCGTTTATGTCTACCCCAAAGACAACGTGTGTGAAGCAAGAGCTTCCTGTGACAACCGGAAGTGGTTAAAATCACCCAAGAGCTATTGTCATATTACGTGCGCATAGTGAAAATCACGCAACTCAACCGTCTATTTCTCAGTCAATTCTTAAGGTAGAGACTTCTTATTCAGGATTCCGTTTATGTCTACCCCAAAGACAACGTGTGTGAAGCAAGAGCTTCCTGTGACAACCGGAAGTGGTTAAAATCACCCAAGAGCTATTGTCATATTACGTGCGCATAGTGAAAATCACGCAACTCAACCATCTGTTTCTCAGTCAATTCTTAAGGTAGAGACTTCTTATTCAGGATTCCGTTTATGTCTACCCCAAAGACAACGTGTGTGAAGCAAGAGCTTCCTGTGACAACCGGAAGTGGTTTAAAATAGCCTAGAGCTATTGTCATATTGCCACCTGCAGATAGTGAAAATCACGCAACTCAACCATCTGTTTCTCAGTCAATTCTTAAGGTAGAGACTTCTTATTTAGGATTCTGTTTCTGTCTACCCCAACGACAACGTGTGTGAAGCAAGAGCTTCCTGTGACAACCGGAAGTGGTTAAAAACACCCAAGAGCTATTGTCATATTACGTGCGCATAGTGAAAATCATGCAACTCAACCATCTGTTTCTCAGTCAATTCTTAAGGTAGAGACTTCTTATTCAGGATTCTGTTTATTTCTACCCCAAAGACAACGTGTGTGAAGCAACAGCTTCCTGTGACAACCGGAAGTGGTTAAAAACACCCAAGAGCTATTGTCATATTGCCACCTGCAGATAGTGAAAATCACGCAACTCAACCATCTGTTTCTCAGTCAATTCTTAAGGTAGAGACTTCATATTCAGGATTCTGTATATGCCTACCCCAAAGACAACGTGTGTCTATTCTTTTTGCAAAAAAAACAAAAACACACACACAATTTGGCCATAGGTACATAGTATGGGGCTTAGAGGCTTATACCGCCTTCAATAGTTACTTTCGTTCAAACGATTCAAGAACCGTCAGACCTAGAGCTCCGAAATTTTAGAAACCTGTTCTAGAGCTCAAGTCGATAGTGCACGGTGATTTATGGGGCTCTAGAAGGTTCTCTGACCGAGAAACCGCCTCGTACATTTGCAATATTTTCAATTCATTTTGAATATCACGGACATGGCGACATGTAGAAATGTCCCAGAGTCGCAAGACTAGGTGCATTGAAACCGCCTCGGCCCATAGAGACGGACCCCAATGTCTCTGTCCGATAGCTCATTCAGGGGCCCCGTAGTAACGCCCTGAAAAAGTGGATTTTCAGCACCAATTAGGCCATTGCTCGGGCACCGAATGACCTATCGAGCCGAAACTTGGGATTCGGGGTCGCCTCACATAGGCCTACACATAATGTCAGAGCTGGACCCGCAGCTATAACGTAACTATGTGTTTTAGGTTTTTTTATGGTTAAAATTGAAAGCACTGTGAATTATGGGCCTTCTCTGACATATGTGATAGTTGGCTTCTATACGAGTTGGAAAAAGTGGATTTGGTGTCAGATGCTATCAGTTTGGTGTCAAAATGACATCTAATTGACTGATGGACGCTGACTGCTGGGTGACGAGCAATGGAGAGGAACCACAGTCACTGCCCGGCCATCCCGAGTTCATCGAGCCAGTCAATAATGCATTTCTGCAGTATTTTTGAGCATGCCTAAATTTGTGATGCTAAATGCCCATTGAATCATATTGCAAACGTAACGCGCAATATTGCAAATGTAACGCGCATTTGCAAGATGATTCAACAGCAAAAAATATCACCAAAGTTGACATGATGAAATCAACACAACGAGCGATGGAGAGGAACCACAGTCACTGCACGGCCATCCCGAGATCATCGGGCCAGTCAATTATGCATTCTGAGCATGTCAAATTCGTTAAAAATGTTAAAAGCAACAGAGTCCCACTTCTCCCTCATCATACATGACAAGTAGACCATCTGCGTTGATTGATGGCTCAACATAGGGATATATATCATTTGGGCAGTATAAATGCCATTTGGAACATGGTTCACTGACTTTTGGGTTTGGAAACCGACTTCCTATGATCGTACATGGCAAACGGACAAACATACTGATTTGGCACATTCAATACTTTCATACATGTATAATTGACAAAAAAAGAATTGGACATTTAATTTGCACATTTCTAATGGCATTTGGCAAAAAATATAAATATGTGACTTTTGACTTCCTATGAAATCATATTCCAAATGCACAAATCATATGCCTTATGCACAAGCAAATATGTCACTTTTGACTTCCTATGAAATCATATTCCAAATGCACAAAACATATTCCAAATGCCTTATGCACAAGCAAAAACAACCCAAAAAATTATGTCAATAAAATATGTCAAAAGTATGTCCATACAGCTCTTATACATGTGTAATTGACATAAAAATCAAAAAAAAATCGAAAAACGGTCCAGAAACCACTTTTTTAGGGTTGAAAAGTTTTCAAAAAATATGTCATTTTTTCAAAATTTGACACTTGGGACTTGAATTGTGTTACATTTGCAATATGAAAATTCACTGCGGAGAGCTCTAGCTATCTTTTGGATATTTGCTGTAATTTGGCACTTGCAATACTTCCACAAGTGACAAAAAAAAGCATTGGATATGTCATTTTGCAAAAAAAATGAAAAAAAAAATGTCACTTTTTTCCTATGAAATCATATTCAAAATGCACAAATCATATGCCTTGCGCACAAGCAAAAGCAACCCAAAAAACGACATCAATAAAAAACGTCAGAAGCATGTTCATACAGCTCTTATACATGTGTAATTGACATAACAATCGAAAAAAATTCGAAAAACGGTCCAGAAACCACTTTTTTACAAGATGCTACGTTTTCAAAAAAAATATCATTTTATCAAAATCTGAGACTTGGGTAAGAATTGGGTATCATTTGCTGTATGAAAAACCAAGGTGGAGCACGCTCGCCATCTAAAGGAAATTTGGGGTGTTACAATTGGCAATTGCCATCGGAAAATTGCCATATGATTGGCCCGGAGATGGGCCGATTTGGGTGGTTATTTCAATCGTGTGTATGATTCGTGCTATGCCAATATGTTGCCATGTTATTTTGTCCAAATCAGGGGGGTAATCCCTTACATAACCCCACCACCACCATGGGGCACTCTGTTCACAACGTTGACATCACACAATGCCATACACACCGTCTGCCATCTGCCCAGTACTGTTGAAACCAGGATTCATCCGTGAAGTGCACACTTCTCCAGCGTGCCAGTGGCCATCAAAGGTGAGCATTTGCCCACTGAAGTCGGTTACAACGCCGAACTACAGTCAGGTCAAAACTCTGGTGAGGATGATGAGCAGGCAGATGAGCTTCCCTGAGACGGTTTCTGACAGCTTTTGCAGAAATTCTTTGGTTGTGCAAACCAGTTTCATCAGCTGTCCAGTCTCAGACGATCCCGCAGATGAAGAAGACGGGCTGGCATGGTTACACATAGTCTGCGGTTGTGAGGCCAGTTGGACGTACTGCCAAATTCTATAAAATGACGTTGGATGCGGCTTTTGGTAGACAAATTAATATTACATTCTCTGGCAACAGCTCTGGTGGATGTTCCTGCAGTCAGCATGCCAATTGCACGCTCCCTCAAAACTTGAGACATCTGTGGCATTGTATTGTGTGACAAAACTGCACATTTTAGAGTACCTTGTATTGTCTCCAGCACAAGCTGCACCTGTGTAATGATCATGCTTTTAAGCAGCTTCTTGATATGCCACACCTGCCTTGATGACAGATATGCACACTCTTGGCATTCTCTCAGCCAGCTTCATGAAGTTGTCAACTGGAATGCATTTCAATGAACCTTGCCTTGTTAAAAGTTGATTTGTGGAATTTCTTTCCTTCTTAATTGTGGATGGATTATCTTGGAAAAGGAGAAATGCTCACAAATTTGTGCACAACATTTGAGAGAAATAAGCTTTTTTTGTATATGGAACATTTCTGGGATCTTTTATTTCAGCTCATGAAACATGGGACTGACACTTTACATGTTGCATTTATAATTTTGTTCAGAATAAATTGTCATGTTTGGATTGTTTCAAGAGTTCATAAAGAATTTTGATATATTCTATTGTACGGTGAGTGCTCTGGATGTATTGTTACAGGGACACTGTGTTACGCTGAAGGCAGATAGTTAAAAGAGGAGTGACACGGGTGTGCTCTTATCACTTTAACGTAGTTGATTAGATTAGAATCTTGGTATGAGTTCCTGCCTATTGTTTTCACTAGCAAAGTGCAAGTAAATGTTAATTCAGGCTGGGCGTGAGTTTCTGCTTGAATTTTTTAAAAGTCAGTGAATTCGTTCATACTTTGAGAACCTGTTAGTAAGCTCCTTTGTGTATCACACACGAAGTATTTTCTCTTAGAGATGATTTTGAATTGAAGATATATGTAACCACGTTAAGTCTTACGTAGCTGATAGTCATCTAATTTGTAGCGTATCATGTATTTCATGTACACTGGAATTGTTTGAGTGTTCATTCTTTTGTGACTAATAAATCCTATTAGTTGAATTGAGTAAATGCATTCCTCGTTTTACAGAGTAATTAGTAGGTCTATTGGTAAATATAACTTACACTAGACATAGTATGTGCTTGGGTTCCACCTTGACATCCCTACATGACACAATAAATGAACGCTAGAACATTGGTCGCCAGGATTACTGTAGCTATTTGTATCTCGTCTCTTAATAATTGCATAACGCCGCAAAATAGACACATGTTCATTATAGTCGTACTGAGAGTTGATGTAAGGCTAGATCCTCCAGAAATGTACATGGCCTGCTGCATTTATTCACCTAATAATGAAGTCAGATTGATGAATGTCGTTTATTATTACATTCAACATCATTTCGTTCAACTACACACTCACCTCGACAGTGTACTCCTTCATCATATCCGTCCTCACAATCTCTCGCTCCATTGCAAAGTTTATTGAAGTGGATGCACATTTTGGAGCCAATGCACTGCATGTGATTCGGCGGACATCTCACCAACTCAGCTTTTGTACCTAAAATGAGAATTAAAAACAAATATCATGGGTTCAAAGTAATATTCTTGATTTGGTCATCAACATGAAGACGCTGTAGGCTTATGAGAGTCAGGAAAGTTAAGCTGTCTTTCCCATGACAAAAGATACAAAGGTGTATTAATAGTTTCTTTAATGAGACTATTGTGTTGGTGGTATACTTTTACCATCCCCACATGTTCACCCCACCAGTCTTGTCAAACATATACCGTGAATGTTTTCTTTAGAGTTGGTGCTTCATGGTTAACACCCAAGGTTTCCCCTCTATTGACATTCCCTGTGGATCCATTCCCTGTGGATCCATTTTTATGATCCCAGGAAGAGGATCATATATCATTTAGAAAATGCGAAGAAAGAAAATATAAATACAGTACCGGTCAAAAGTTTGGACACACCTACTCATTCAAGGGTTTTTCTTTATTTCTACTATGTTTTACATATATATCAGTACAAATTTTTTAAAGCAGTCTAGAATCAGTTTGCAATTAAATCACAGAGTGGGTTCATTTATTATATCCCACAGGGCTACTCAACATCTATTATATTCACTAAAGCAATACTTATGAATAGGTTTTGAAAAGGGAACCGAAAGCAATGTCTCGGCGAACCATTATTTGCTTATTGCAATACCAAAAAAGAATCTACTGTAAATCGTATCTAACCTGATAGTCTGCAGCTATACAAATATATCACAGAGCAACATTACCTCACGACTATTCCTCCATTATAGAAATGTGCCATTTTTTATGATTCTACAAATTAATTTTTTATTTTTATTTCACCTTTATATAACCAGGTAGGCTAGTTGAGAACAAGTTCTCATTTGCAACTGTGACCCGGCCAAGATAAAGCATAGTAATTCAACACATACAACAACACAGAGTTACACATGGAATAAACAAAACATAGTCAATAATACAGTACAACATAAGAAAAAAGTCTATATACAGTGAGTGGTAAGATAAGGGAGTTAAGGCAATAAATAGGCCATGGTGGCAAAGTAATTACAATATAGCAATTAAACACTGGAATGGTAGATGTGCAGAAGATGAATGTGCAAGTAGAGATACTGGGGTGCAAAGGAGCAAGATAACAAAATAAATACAGTATGGGGATGAGGTAGGTAGATAGATGGGCTGTTTACAGATGGGCTATGTACAGGTGCAGTGATCTGTGAGCTGCTCTGACAGCTGGTGCTTAAAGCTAGTGAGGGAGATATGAGTCTCCAGCTTCAGAGATTTTTAAGGCGGTGCTTTACCTAACATGTAGATAACCTGTAGCCAGTGGGTTTGGCGACGAGTATGAAGCGAGGGCCAACCAACGAGAGCGTACAGGTCGCAATGGTGGGTAGTGTATGGGGCTTTGGTGACAAAACGGATGGCACTGTGATAGACTGCATCCAGTTTGTTGAGTAGAGTGTTGGAGGCTATTTTATAGATGACATCACCGAAGTCGAGGTTCGGTAGGATGGTCAGTTTTACGAGGGTATGTTTGGCAGCATGAGTGAAGGATGCTTTGTTGCGATATAGGAAGCCAATTCTAGATTTAATTTTGGATTGGACATGCTTAATGTGAGTCTGGAAGGAGAGTTTACAGTCTAACCAGACACCTAGGTATTTGTAGTTGTCCACGTATTCTAAGTCAGAGCTGTCCAGAGTAGTGATGCTGGACGGGCGAGCAGGTGCGGGCAGTGATCGATTGAATAGCATGCATTTAGTTTGACTTGCGTTTAAGAGCAGTTGGAGGCCATGGAAGGAGAGTTGTATGGTGTCGTGTGCGTAGAGGTGGATCAGAGAATCACCAGCAGCAAGAGCAATATCATTGATGTATACAGAGAAGAGAGTCGGCCCGAGAATTGAACCCTGTGGCACCCCCATAGAAACTGCCAGAGGTCCGGACAACAGGCCCTCCGATTTGACACACTGAACTCTATCGGAGAAGTAGTTGGTAACCAGGCGAGGCAATCATTTGAGAAACCAAGGCTGTCAAGTCTGCCAATAAGAATATGGTGATTGACAGAGTCGAAAGCCTTGGCCAGGTCGATGAATGCGGCTGCACAGTAATGTCTCTTATCGATGGAGGTTATGATGTCGTTTAGGACCTTGAGCGTGGCTGAGGTGCACCCATGACCAGCTCTGAAACCAGATTGCATAGCGGAGAAGGTACGGTGGGATTCGAAATGGTCGGTAATCTGTTTGTTAACTTGGCTTTCGAAGACCTTAGAAAGACAGGGTAAGATAGATTTAGGTCTGTAGCAGTTTGGGTCTAGAGTGTCACCCCCTTTGAAGAGGGGGATGACCGCGGCAGCTTTCCAATCTTTGGGAATCTCAGACGATAAGAAAGAGAGGTTGAACAGGCTAGTAATAGGGGTTGCAACAATTTCGGCAGATCATTTTAGAAAGAGAGGGTCCAGATTGTCTAGCCTGGCTGATTTGTAGGGGTCCAGATTTTGCAGCTCTTTCAGAACATCAGCTATCTGGATTTGGGTGAAGGAGAAATGGTGGGGGCTTTGGCGGATTGCTGTGGAGGGTGCCGGGCAGTTGACCGGGGTAGGGGTAGCCAGATAACAGACAGAACAGGTAGAGGGCAGAACACACGGATCCCCCACCAAATCAAACCCACCACAACCCTCCCCATGCTCTGACAGAGCCCCACCCCAAAACCAGACTTATTAAAGCAGACATGATATACAATGAGGGCTCTAATTAAACAAACCTAACGCAATGGTCAAGCTAAGTGCTGGGCGGTAGCGTTATAGGTCCGGGGTTGTGTCAGAAATATTTTTGCTATTTTCACAAGCACACTTATTGGAAGTCAGTAGGGAGAAAGGGCTGGGTTTTGATGAATTAACAAGTTCTGGGTGTGTCAAAGCTTGGACCCTCACTGGCCAATCAGGACGTGCTCCATGGCTAAATATGCGGTTGCTTCAAGTTGTGTGTTTACGGTCTTTTATGTATTGCTTTGGAATCAACTTTGATTCCAATGTTAGTCCATTATAGTTTGTTAGACAGCTTACAGAAAAAAATATAAATAAATGTAGACCTATCCCATCTTTGCTAAACATGTTAACTTGAACCTGTTTGCAGTCCACATTGCTCTAAGTAATTGCATGGCTTCCATGTTGATGGCTTTCCACATTTTGTTATATTACAGCCTTATTCTAAAAACCTCCTCAGCAATATAAACACAATACCCCATAATGACAAAGCGAAAACAGGTTTGTTTTTAAATTTGCAAATGTATCAAAAAGAAAAAACAGAAATACCTTATTTAGGTAAGTATTCAGACCCTTTGCTATGAGACTCAAAATTGAGCACAGATGCATGCTGTTTCCATTGATCATCCTTGAGATGTTTCTACAACTTGATTGGAGCCCACCTGTGGTAAATTCAATTGATTGGACATGATTTGGAAAGGCACACACCTGTTTATATAAGGTCCCACAGTTGACAGTAAAGCTCTGAGACAGGATTGTGTAGAGGCACAATCTGCAGCATTGAAGATCCCCAAAAACACAGTGGCCTCCATCATTCTTAAATGTAAGAAGTTTGGAACCACCAAGACTCTTCCTAGAGCTGGCCGCCTGGCCAAACTGAGCAATCGGGGGAGAAGGGCCTTGGTCAGGGAGGCGACCAAGAACCCGAACTCTAGATTTCCTCTGTGAAGATGAGAGAACCTTCCGGAAGGACAACCATCTCTGCAGCACTCCACTAATCTGGCCTTTGTGGTAGAGTGGCCAGATGGAAACTACTCCTCAGTAAAACACATGACACCCTGCTTGGAGTTTGCCAAAAGGCACCTAAAGACTCTTCAAACCAAGATTGAACTCTTTGGCCTAAACACCAAGCATCACGTCTGGAGGAACCCTAGCACCGCTCATCACCTGGCCAATACCATCCCTACGGTGAAACATGGTGGTGGCAGCATCATGCTGTGGGGATGTTTTTCAGCAGCAGGGACTGGGAGACTAGTCAGGATCGAGGCAAAGATGAACAAAGCAAAGTACAGAGAGTTCTGGCCCAGCCAGAGTCCGGACTTGAACCTGATCGAACTGGAGAGACCTGAAAATATCTGAGCAAGCAACGGTCCCCATCCAACCTGACAGAGCTTGAGAGGATCTGCAGAGAAGAATGGTAGAAACTCCCAAAATACAGGTGTGCCAAGCTTGTAGCGTCATACCAAAGAAGACTTGAGGCTGTAATCGCTACCAAAGGTGCTTCAACAAAGTACTGAGTAAAGGGTCTGAATACTTATGTAAATGTAATATTTCAGTTTTTTATTTGAAACATTTTCTAAAAAACTGTTTTTGTTTTGTCATTATAGGGTATTGTGTGCAGATTGATGTGGAAAAAGTAAAGGGCTCTGAATACTTTCAGAGTGCGTAAATTCCATTATGGCTGAGCATGGACATTCCAAATGTTGTCACTAAGCAAGATTAAAGTCACTAAAAAGAGAGTGAATAATTCTGATCAAATTCTCCTAAAACGAAACAATAACTTGTTTTAAACAGCCTAATGTCTAAATACAATTACAGGCACCACAATTGCAGGCGCCATATTTGCTTCTCTTGGGCATATACTATTAAAACAACACAGAGGGTTTTACACACATCTAAACTTTTCACAGTAGCTGCACAAAGATCCAATATAAAAAGAAAGGGAAAATGTCCACTCACCCTTATAATGCTCCCAAATATAATGTTTTATATACAGTTAAAGTCCGAAGTTTACATACACTTAGGTTGGAGTCATTGAAACTCGTTTTTCAACCAATCCACAAATTTCTTGTTAACAAACTGTAGTTTTGGCAAGCCGGTTAGGACATCTACTTGGTGCATGACACAAGTAATTTTCCCAACAATTGTTTACAGACAGATTATTTCACTGTATCACAATTCCAGTTGGTCAGAAGTTTACATACGCTAAGTTGACTTTAAACAGCTTGGAAAATTCCAGAAAATGATGTCATGGCTTTAGAAGCTTCTGATAGGCTAATTGATATCATTTGAGTCAATTGGAGGTGTACCTGTGGATGTATTTCAAGGCCTACCTTCAAACTCAGTGCCTCTTTGCTTGACATCATGGGAAAATCAAAAGAAATCAGCCAAGACCTCAGAAAAAAATTGTAGACCTCCACAAGTCTGGTTCATCCTTGGGAGCAATTTCCAAACGCCTGAAGGTACCACGTTCATCTGTACAAACAATAGTACACAAGTATAAACACCATGGGACCGCACAGCCATCATACCGCTCAGGAAGGAGACGCGTTCTGTCTCCTAGAGATGAATGTACTTTGGTGCGAAAATTGCAAATCAATCCCAGAACAACAGCAAAGGACCTTGTGAAGATGCTGGAGGAAACAGGTGCAAAAGTATCTATATCCACAGTAAAACAAGTCCTATATCGACATAACCTGAAAGGCTGCTCAGCAAGGAAGAAGCCACTGCTCCAAAACCGCCATAAAAAAGCCAGACTACAGTTTGCCACTGCACATGGGGACAAAGATCGTACTTTTTGTAGAAATGTCCTCTGGTCTGATGAAAGAAAAACAGAACTGTTTGGCCATAATGACCATCATTATGTTTGGAGGAAAAAGGGGGAGGCTTGCAAGCCGAAGAACACCATCCCAACCGTGAAGCACGGGGGTGGCAGCATCATGTTGTGGGGGTTCTTTGCTGCAGGAGGCACTGGTGCACTTCACAAAATCGATGGCATCATGGGGAAAGAAAATTATGTGGATATATTGAAGCAACATCTCAAGACATTAGTCAGGAAGTTAAAGCTTGGTCGCAAATGGGTCTTCCAAATGGACAATGACCGCAAGCATACTTCCAAAGTTGTGGCAAAATGGCTTAATGACAACAAAGTCAAGGTATTGGAGTGGCCATCACAAAACCCTGACCTCGCAGAACTGAAAAAGCATGTGCGAGCAAGGAGGCCTACAAACCGGACTCAGTTACACCAACCCAACTTGTTGTGGGAACCTTGTGGAAGGCTACCCCAAACGTTTCACCCAAGTTAAGCCAATGCTACCAAATACTAATTGAGTGTATGTAAACTTCTGACCCACTGGGAATGTGATGAAAGAAATAAAAGCGGAAATAAATCATTGTCTCTACTATTATTCTGACATTTCACATTCTTAAAATAAAGTGGTGATCCTAACTGACCTAAGACAGGGAATTTTTACTAGGATTAAATGTCAGGAATTGTGAAAAACTGAGTTAAATGTATTTGGCTAAGGGGCATGTAAACTTCAACTGTACATATTAGCACCATCTTACAGATCACATTCACACTTCTCCTGAAGTTGCATTGCATGCACGCCACTGACATTCTCACCATAAAACCATGCCAGTGAATTATCATGCATTTCTGTTGGGCCAGCCTTCGTTATAGTAGTCCTAGGGTAAGCCTTTATTTAACTAGGCAAGTCAGTTAAGAACAAATTCATACTGACAATGATGGCCTACCCCAGCCAGTGCTGGGCCAAATGTGTGCCACCCTATGGGACTCTCAATCACAGCCAGATGTGATACAGCCTGGATTTGAACCTGTGACTGTAGTGACACTTTTTGCACTGAGATGCAGTGCCTTAGACCGCTGTGCCACTCAGTAGCTTAGGGAGGGCTTGGGTTTTAAAAATATGAAACGGAAAACAAACAATTGTTACAGGAAAAGAACTTCTAATACGAGGTTCACCGCTATTCACCGAGGTTCAAATCTCTTGTTTCATGATGGGCATGAACACATGTAGCCTACATCATGGAGGGGTTTTACGCACATCCAAAGCATGGCAAAAATAATGTAGGCCTGCCTACAATACATCGACAAAAAGGGAATTACAGCTCATTGTTTTGCTCCTTTCAAACTTGATCTTTTAATAAAGCTTTGTTGATTAAGATTTATTTCCAAGCGGTCTCACGAGCCAAACACTTTATCAATGGTCTTGACTAGCCGACTTGATTACATTGGGCAGGAAAAAAAGAAAATGGCCTACAATGCGAGGAGGGCATGCTTGATTTATGTTCAAATAAAACGAAATGGGAGGAAAAAACATTAACGTTTTATGTTTCTAAATAGGAAGTATACAGGCACCAAAAGCACACCTTGTTCTATGCGCATATGGGCATCACAGCTGGATAGGCTGCGTTTACGCCATCAAAATTCATGCCATAGCCAACTGGCTTAACACTAAAAACAGCTTTTGGTTGGTCTTAAATATCCCTGCCAGCGCTGCCTGAAATTAGCACTTTGGACCATCTTTTTAAGGACACACCACAAATATTTCCACTCCTCCATATGAACGCAAGCCAGGTAAATTACCGAACCTGGCGTTGTGGCTGGAAAATGCCATTGCGCTAGTTTTTACATGACGATACAGTGGGGCAGAAAAGTATTTAGTCAGCCACCAATTGTGCAAGTTCTCCCACTTAAAAAGATGAGAGAGGCCTGTAATTTTCATCATAGGTACACTTCAACTATGACAGACAAAATGAGAAAAACAAATCCAGAAAATCACATTGTAGGATTTTGAATGAATTTATTTGCAAATTATGGTGGAAAATAAGTATTTGGTCAATAACAAAAGTTTATCTCAATACTTTGTTATATACCCTTTGTTGGCAATGACACAGGTCAAACGTTTTCTGTAAGTCTTCACAAGGTTTTCACACACTGTTGCTGGTATTTTGGCCCATTCCTCCATGCAGATCTCCTCTAGAGCAGTGATGTTTTGGGGCTGTCGCTGGGCAACACGGACTTTCAACTCCCTCCAAAGGTTTTCTATGGGGTTGAGATCTGGAGACTAGCTAGGCCACTCCAGGACCTTGAAATGCTTCTTACGAAGACACTCCTTTGTTGCCCGGGCGGTGTGTTTGGGATCATTGTCATGCTGAAAGACCCAGCCACGATTCATCTTTTCACTCAAAATCTCACGATACATGGCCCCATTCATTCTTTCCTTTACACGGATCAGTCGTCCTGGTCCCTTTGCAGAAAAACAGCCAAAAAGCATGATGTTTCCACCCCCATGCTTCACAGTAAGTATGGTGTTCTTTGGATGCAACTCAGCATTCTTTGTCCTCCAAACACGACGAGTTGAGTTTTTACCAAAAAGTTATATTTTGGTTTCATCTGACCATATGACATTATCCCAATCCTCTTCTGGATCATCCAAATGCTCTCTAGCAAACTTCAGACGGGCCTGGACATGTACTGGCTTAAGCAGGGGGACACATCTGGCACTGCAGGATTTGAGTCCCTGGCGGCGTAGTGTGTTACTGATGGTAGGCTTTGTTACTTTGGTCCCAGCTCTCTGCAGGTCATTCACTAGGTCCCCCCGTGTGCTTCTGGGATTTTTGCTCACCGTTCTTGTGATCATTTTGACCCCATGGGGTGAGATCTTGCGTGGAGCCCCAGATCGAGGGAGATTATCAGTGGTCTTGTATGTCTTCCATTTCCTAATAATTGCTCCCACAGTTGATTTCTTCAAACCAAGCTGCTTACCTATTGCAGATTCAGTCTTCCCAGCCTGGTGCAGGTCTACAATTTTGTTTCTGGTGTCCTTTGACAGCTCTTTGGTCTTGGCCATAGTGGAGTTTGGAGTGTGACTGTTTGAGGTTGTGGACAGGTGTCTTTTATACTGATAACAAGTTCAAACAGGTGCCATTAATACAGGTAACGAGTGGAGGACAGAGGAGCCTCTTAAAGAAGAAGTTACAGGTCTGTGAGAGCCAGAAATCTTGCTTGTTTGTAGGTGACCAAATACTTATTTTCCACCCTAATTTGCAAATAAATTCATAAAAAATCCTACAATGTGATTTTCTGGATTTTGTTTTCTCATTTTGTCTGTCATAGTTGACGTGTACCTATGATGAAAATTACAGGCCTCTCTCATCTTTTTAAGTGGGAGAACTTGCACAATTGGTGGCTGACTAAATACTTTTTTGCCCCACTGTATTGCAAACTAACTTGCATTTGACACTAGTGCCACCTTCACACCGGCTAAAAATAGAGCCCTCAGGGTAACACATTAAAATGTGCACCACGGCAAAAAAAACATTACACTGGGCTGGATTCACTTAAAAACTGTCACTGCAAAAAATATCACATTGTTTCTTCCCAGAAAAACGCACATTTTCATAAAATGTAAGTTTTTTAAATGTGAGAGTGGCTTTGATATTCTAACAATTATTGAAAACAAATCATTCACATTCTGTTAACATCACGGAATGTCAATGGCCTTAATTTCAGCCTAACAAATTTGTATCACCAACCCAAACACACAGGCAATGAATAGTAAACGTGCAAGAAATATGGGGTGGCAGGTAGCCTAGCATTTAAGAAATTTGGGCAAGTAACCGAAAGGTTGCTGGTTTAAATCCCAGAGATGACCAGGTGAAAATTCTGTTGTTGTGCCCTTGAGCAAGGCATGCAACCCTTACTGATCCGGATAAGAGCGTCTGCTAAATGACTAAAATGTCAAATAGATTCTAATAAGAACTCATGTTAGGTTGCCACCAGTTAGGTAGATATCACTAAATGAAGTCTTCAGCTAAGTGTCATAAATCAACAACAACTAACAACTCATACATTTTCAAGAAATCGACTCAAATTCAAACATCATAAAGTTGACAAAAAGGACAGCTAATATCAGCAGTGGAACTTCTTGATATTGTGACAGTCAGAGTTGGACACCTACTTTGCTGCTCACCACTGAACATGACACATAACATATTAGAGAGACTCCTGGCAAGGTGTGCTGCCTGTTTACTGTTGAGGAGAGAGAAACGATCCGTTGAACCACCCCTGAATAATTATGCAACACGGCAAACAAACAAGTCATTCTGTGGGACACAAAAGGCCAACATTAAACCTGGTCTGAATTCACACAAAAATCAACTGTAGTCATATTTTTTCTTCACAGAAAGATTCACCTTTTCATACATTTTAAGTGTTACTTTTTACCCTCAGGTAACACATTCAAATGTGAGATAAATGTGAGAGTGGGGTTTTGATGAAGGCTTTGATATTCTAACACCTACAGTGCATTCGGAAAGTATTCAGACCCCTTGACTTTTTCCACATTTTGTTACGTTATAGCCTTCTTCTAAAATTCATGAAATCGTTTTTTTCACGTCAATCTACACACAATACCCAATAATGACAAATCAAAAACAGGTTTGTAGAAATGTTTAACAATTTATTACAAATAAAAAACTGAAATATAACATTTACATCAGTATTCAGACCCTTTACTTTGTTGAAGCACCTTTAGCAGTGATTACAGCCTCGAGTCTTCTTGGGTATGACACTACAAGCTTGGTACTCCTGTATTTGGGGACTTTCTCCCATTCTTCTCTGCAGATCCTCACAAGCTCTGTCCGGTTGGATGGGGAGCGTCATTGCACTGCTATTTTCAGGTCTCTCCAGAGATGATCGATTGGGTTCAAGTCCAGGCTCTGGCTGGGCCACTGAAGGACACTCAGAGACTTGTCCCGATGCCACTCCTGCGTTGTCTTGGCTGTGTGCTTAGGGTCGTTGTCCTGTTGGAAGGTGAACCTTCGCCCCAGTCTGAGGTCCTGAGCACTCTGGAGCAGGTTTTCATCTTTCCCTCCTGACTAGTCTCTCAGTCCCTGCCGCTGCAACCACCATGCTTCACCGTAGGGACGGTGCCAGGTTTCCTCCAGATGTGACGCTTGGCGTTCAGGCCAAAGAGTTCAATCTTGGTTTCATCAGACAAGTGGATCTTAGTGCCTCTTGGCAAACTCCGAGCAGGCTGTCCTGTGCTTTTACTGAGGTGTAGCTTCCGTCTGGCCACTCTACCATAAAGGCCTGATTGGTGGAGTGCTGCAGAGATGGTTGTCCTTCTGGAAGGTTCTCCCATCTCCACAGAGTAACTCTGGAGCTCTGTCAGAGTGAACATCGGTGTCTTGGTCATCTAACTGACCTTGGTCATCTCCCTTCTCCCATGATTGCTCAATTTGGCAGGGCGGCCAACTCTAAGAAGAGTCTTGGTGGTTTCAAACTTCTTCCTTTTAAGAATTATGGAGGCCACTGTGTTCTTGGGGACCTTCAAAGCTGCAGAAATGTTTTGATACCCTTCCCCAGAGCTGTGCCTCAACACAATCATGTCTCGGAGACAATTCCTTCAACCTCATGGCTTGGTTTTTGCTCTGACGTACACTGTCAACTGTGGGAACTTATACAGACAGCTGTGTGTCTTTCCAAATCATGTCCAATCAATTGAATTTACCACAGGTGGAATCCAATCAAGTTGTAGAAACATCTCAAAGATGATCAATGGAAGCAGGATGCACCTGAGTTCAATTTCGAGTCTCATAGCAAAGGGTCTGATACTTATGTAAATAAGGTATTTCTGTTTTTAACATTTTTATATATTTGCAAACAATTCTAAAAAACTGTTTTCGCTTTGTCATTATGGGGTATTGTGTGTAGAAAAACATGTATTTCATCTATTTTAGAATAAGGTAACGTAACAAAATGTGGAAAAAGTCAAGGAGTCTGAATACTTTCCGAATGCACTGTATATATGCACTTTTCATCAAATTAATGTGTTTTTCCCTCAGTAAACTTTGATATAATAATCACAGTGATTACAATATGCTTGTTGTGTTGCACAGAATGAATGTGTTCTTAGAAATTATCCCATGATGAACAACTTACACAGAAGTTCGGATGTTTGCATGAATAATCTTAGCAAGTTAGGATACAATCAAGAATTCTTCCATACGTGTTCGTCAATTTAGCTTTTCCTGCTTTTCCTGCTTTTTCCAAACCACAGATTGCACAGATACAAACAAATGTAAATGAATCAAATTATTTGCATATAACAGTTATTTAGTTAGGACGTGGGCAAGTCAGGCTAGCTCAGGACAGCCCCACTAACATACAGCACAAGTCCAGGTTCAAAGACAAACAACGACAGCATGGCCTTTAATGTTGATTTAATAAAAACTGCATATCCTGCAGTTTGATACCACAACGCTATGCTACATTACTCTGACAAACCTCCCTCCTGCAGGTGCCAGTCCTCCAGGGGAAGAGATAATGTACATTCACAAGCCATTGAGTTTTATTTGATGAGTCTGTGTTGGTAAAGTCACCCCTTAGTAAACATGTTTTCATTAACACAAGGTCCTTACATCGAGTAGTATGTAAGGGTAAGTCCTTACAATGTTCACGACTCACATTCTCTTCAAATCTGAATACTTTCCGAATGCACAGTATAACAAAACATTTTACTAGGCAAGTCAGTTAAGAACAAATACTTATTTTCAATGACGGCCTATGTAAGGGTTAACTGCCTTGTTCAGAACAACAGATTTTTATCTTGTCAGCTTAGGGATTTGATCTTGCAACCTTTCGGTTACTAGTCCAACACTCTAACCACTAGGCTACCTGCCGCCCCATTGTAAGAGGATAGAGCAGGACTCCTTCAGTAGACCAGCGATCTCAGGCTCCTAAACTGAGTTAGATGATAGTTGAGGATGGTGATGCCAGGTGATGCCAGATAATGGTCATTCCAGATGATTTCCATCAGGAAGTCTGGTCTCATTGATCAAAAAGCAGCCAGTGCTGAGGTGCATTTTTTAAAGCCAGCTAGCTAGACAAACAAGAGTCAACCTGCCATCAGTCCTGCAACTCCATGGGTAAAAACAACCAGATACTGTATATCCAATCAACAACTCAATGACAACAACAAAAAAAGTGAATAAAAAAAGAATATATATGTACAAAATGTACAAAGTTATCTGTTTAGGCTGCCTTCCGGCGCCGTTATTATAATTAGCTTGCAAAACAGAGTATCAGATTTCACCCAAAACAACATCAATTCAATATTTACAATATAAATGGATCAAGTCATTAAAAACGAAAATATCAAATTCTGAAAATACACACATTTTGAAGTCGCGCCAAAGACCGCTGAGGGAGTGTCAGTTTAGAAGTGGCTGTCAAAACGAGGTATATTTATTTTTGGAGAGAAAAGGATCGAAGACGAAACAAAGTTTAAAACACATCAACAAGCGGCTCCTCTGAAGGCTTAGCAGAGCAGCAGAAAAGATGCTGTCAGAAGTTTAAGTGCCTGACAGCCAAGAAACGTCTTCAATGTGTCTGTCTGTATCCCTTTGGAGATCAACAATTTAGAACACCTGCACTATACCCAAACACATCGCAACACTACAACAATACATGGCAGAATTGTACATTGACAATTACATTGGTAATCAAGCATTTTAGGTAATAGCATACTCCTCAACTTGAGTATCAACAAACTATGTAAATAGACTATATTGAAAATAAAGACATCTATAAATAAACTATGTGGTTGAAATGGCTTTCCTACAGTAAAATAAATGAAGTCCGTAATATTATAATGACCATTTATCAGAGGTGAACAAACATATTACTTTGGTTCGTTTTTTTAATAGATTTGCTAGAAATAACTGCATGGGCTCATAGAAACAGACCCAATAGGCATGTTTAAGTCTTCTACACCCTGTTCCTGAAAAGGAAGCTTTGCTGAGAATGTTGACAAGTTCACCACCTCCTTCTGCCTGTCAGACTCACAGTCTGTGATCACTAGGAGAAGTGACGTGCTTCGCTCAAGATTTCAGACCTTCACAATAACTAGTCAAGTTTTTACATTAGAACAAGCTGAAAGGGAATGTTTTATGGTTTGGTGAACAACAATTTATAAACTTTTTTTTTTTTTTTATTGGGCCAAATTCCGTTTTTTGCCACATGTAATTTTCTCGCTAAACTAATTTGGATGTTCTAAGTCCACAACAATGCTTAAATCAGATCAGGAGTCCACTTTTTTGGAGAGTCTAAAGAGTTTCTACTTTAATTAAAGTGTGCAGAGACTGTTGTGTTTGGCTAGCAGTGTTTTTGTAGCCTATTGCACATGTGATGGCAGAGTTCGCCCACCCTATTAATAAAAATCATCATGATATAATTTTGCCAGGTAGGCCTACTTTGCAGGCAACATTTAACTGGGATGGTTTTTGGGAAAGACTTTGTGTTGCAGGAAATACAAATCCCTGATGCATTATTTTCATTAATTATGATAAACTACTGCAATTAATAACTACTTTTCTAATAAGCTCAATTAATTCATGTTCTACTAAGTAAAGAAATTATGTATATATTGTTCAAAATGTCTGGATTCCGTGACTCCGTCCACGTATTCCGCATCACATATTTATAGTATACTACAGTTTATACTGAATGGAGGCGGCTCAGTATAATGTATTACTGGATTCTCAATTACAGTCTAGTATTTCACAGGGATCATTGTTCTGCCATGAAAGTGGCCTCTCATAATCTCATGTTTTTTCTCAAATTATTCACCCTGCTTTTTTATCAATAATTTCTGCTGGTAAATATCAGAAAAATAACAGAACAAAGACTCAAGCAGTATCACACAGTTTAAAAGCTCCAAATGATAGTCTGTCCACATGGAAGATGAATAAATAATTATTAATGAAAAATTTGGCAGACAGAATTTAAACTATATTAAGCTGTAGCTATCCCCCATGGAGCCCAATTGAGTGCAATTTTCAAGAGGAGCTCAGCCCTTATGCCTTTAGGGCAACTTTCAGCACTGGGACTTCCATTCAAAAGAATGGCTGTGGGTCTTCACAGAGCTAGCTATAACTTTGATGCCTATCCACTTGATGTTGGCTATCTTAACAAACATAGAAACAAAACCATGAGAACCTGAGTGCAACTATTGAACCAAAGATCTATTCCTTACATACTTCACTACTGTAGTTCCCGTCTCACTTTCCAAGGAAAGAAGATGCATTGCATCACCTGCATTTGAGGGCGAACCAGAGGAAAACATACAACCATAACAGCAGGATATATTCTGTGGCACCTTCATGATTGTTTTATTACGAGTTTCATTCCTTGCGCCCCGCAGAGATAATGGGCAGGACACCTCACCTCATAAAAGCAAGAGTCACTATACATTCATCTGCTTTCACAACAAATGAATTATTTGTGTAGGAAAAAACAAGAGAAAAGAGACTGCCTCGCCAGAAGCGGTTCAAAAGGAGTTGCTCCACTTCGCGGTGTCTTACCATCCCAGGGTGTAACCTTTGCTTTGTAAAAACTCATCCTGAAACCTCTAAGTCAGATGTTGAATAGTGTTGTTGTTTGATAGCTTAGAGACCCACAGTACACATAGCCACATAATAAAAACCTACTTTGTAGCTCACATTCTCATTAGCTCAAACTGGTTTAAAAGTATTGAGTCATCTGTCTTGGAACATTTGGTTCCTGGTTTCAAAAGCATAGCCAGTATAGAAACACTACAAATAATAGCGCAGAGATAAAAATAAAAAAACACTTTCTGACGTTCCCAGTACTTTCTCAGGTCATTTTCATATTGTACACCTCTGTTGCTATTGGATAAATGTCTCATATCATTGATTATTAGGAACTCCAATAAATCCTTAATCTTTCAATCTTTTAGGATGCAAAGCAGTGCAGGCAAACTTAACAGGAGACAAATCGATGTCATCTTTAAATGAACAAAGCTTCATTTAAAACTTCATTTAAAACCTAATGCAACCTTCCATTCTGCAGAAGGTCAGGTATTTTTCCCTCTACAACAGCCGTCTATCAAGCAATTATCAACACACACACGCACACACACACACACACACACACACACACACACACACACACACACACACACACACACACACACACACACACACACACACACACACACACACACACACACACACACACACACACACACACACACACAGTCAGAGACCTGATCCTCTGAATAATTCCCCCACTAAGAATACATGAATAATTTATTGAGCTCATTTAAAAAATTCTGAGTGGATTTTACAGTCATGCTACTTAATATTATTTCCCTTGGCATGGACTGAAACACCTTTAAAGCAGGAGTGCTGAGTGCCAGGTTATGAGTTTTGTTTTTGGCTTTGGGAACGTTCAGTGTTTCAGATAGATTTGTTCATATAGAGCAGTGGTTCCCAAACTTTTTATAGTCCCGTACCCCTTCAAACATTCATTCTCCAGCTGCGTACCCTCTCTAGCACCAGGGTCAGTGCACTCTCAAATGTTTTTTTTTACCATCATTGTAAGCCTGCCACACACACACACTATACTCTACATTTATTAAACATAAGAATGAGTGTGAGTTTTTGACACAACCCTGCTTGTGGGAAGTGGCAAAGAGCTCTTATAGGACCAGGGCACAAATAATAATATAATACTAATCAATTATTTATTTAACCATCTTACATATAAAACCTTATTTGTTCATCGAAAATTGTGAATAACTCACCACAGATTAATGAGAAAGGTGTGCTTGAAAGGATGCACATACAGTGGCTTGCGAAATGATTCACCCCCTTGGCATTTTTCCTATTTTGTTGCTTTACACCCAAATAGATTTTGGGGGGGGCTTTGAATCATTTGATTTACACAACATGTCTACCACTTTGAAGATGCAAAATACTTTTTATTGTGAAACAAATGAGAAATAAGACAAAAAAACAGAAAACCTGAGCGTGCATAACTATTCACCCCCCCAAAGTCAATACTTTGTAGAGCCACCTTTTGCAGCTATTACAGCTGTAAGTCTCTTGGGGTATGTCTCTATAAGCTTGGCACATCTAGCCACTGGGAATTTTGCCCATTCTTCAAGGCAAAACTGCTCCAGCTGCTTCAAGTTGGATGGGTTCTGCTGGTGTACAGCAATCTTTAAGTCATACCACAGATTCTCAATTGGATTGAGGTCTGGGCTTTGACTAGGCCATTCCAAGACATTTAAATGTTTCTCCTTAAACCACTCAAGTGTTGCTTTAGCAGTATGCTTAGGGTCATTGTCCTGCTGGAAGGTGAATCTCCGTCCCAGTCTCAAATCTCTGGAAGACTGAAACAGGTTTCCCTCAAGATTTTCCCTGTATTTAGTGCCATCCATCATTCCTTCAATTCTTACCAGTTTTCCAGTCCCTGCCGATGAAAAACATTCCAACAACGTGATGCTGCCACCACCATGCTTCACTGTGGGGATATTGTTCTCGGGTTGATGAGAGGTGTTGGGTTTGCGCCAGACATAACGTTTTCCTTGATGGCCAAAAAGCTCAATTTTAGTCTCATCTGACTAGAGTACCTTCTTCCATATTTTTGGGGAGTCTCCCACATGCCTTTTGGCAAACACCAAACATGTTTGCTTAATTTTTTCTGGCCTCTCTTCCATAAAGCCCAGCTCTGTGGAATGTAAGACTTAAAGTGGTCCTATGGACATATACTCCAATCTACACTCTTTGTTGCCTCTCTGATTAATGCCCTCCTTGCCTGGTCCATGAGTTTTGGTGGGCGGCCCTCTCTTGGCAGGTTTGTTGTGGTGCCATATTCTTTCCATTTTTTAATAATGGATTTAATGGTGCTACGTGGGATGTTCAAAGTTTTTGGATATTTTTTATAACCCAACCCTGAACAGTACTTCTCCACAACTTTGTCCCTGACCTGTTTGGAGAGCTCCTTGGTCTTCATAGTGCTGCTTGCTTTGTGGTGCCCCTTGCTTAGTGGTGTTGCAGACCCTGGGGCCTTTCAGAACAGATGTATATATACTGAGATCATGTGACAGATCATGTGACACTTAGATTGCACAAAGGTGGACTTTATAACTTTATTTAACTAATTATGTGACTTCTGAAGGTAATTGGTTGCACCAGATCTTATTTAGGGGCTTCATAGCAAAGGGGGTGAATACATATGCACGCACCACTTTTGCATTTTTTATTTTCAGAAATTTTTGGAAACAAGTCATTTTTTGCATTTCCCTTCACAAATTTGGACTATTTTGTGTGACCATTACATGAAATCCAAATAAAAATCTATTTAAATTACAAAATAGGAAAAATGCCAAGGGGGTGAATACTTTTGCAAGGCACTATAACTGCAATGTTGGGTTGTATTGGAGAGTCTCAATCTTAAATCATTTTCCACACACAGTCTGTGCCTGTATTTAGTTTTCATGCTAGTGAGGGCCGAGAATCCACTCTCACATAGGTATGTGGTTGGAAAGAGCATCAGAGTCTTAACAGCATGATTTGCCAAGGCAAGATACTCTGAGTGCAGAGTATTCTGCGGTTTGCAGAAGAGGATGTCTTCCTTAATTGACCCCCCATGAACGTAACGGACATATACCAGGAGCTGTTCCAGGCCCGCCACGTTTGTTGACTCATCCAGCTGTAATCCATAGAATTCACTGGCTTGTATGCGAAGCAGTAATTGTTTCAAAACATCTCCTGCCATGTCACTGATGCGTCGTGAAACGGTGTTGTTTGATGGGGACATTGTATGTATAGTTTTTTTGGCCTTTTCCCCCAGCATTGTCCCAGCCATATCCATTGTCCCTGCCATATTACGTCCTCCACAATAGTATGGGGCTTGCCTGTCCTAGCCACTCGGTAGCTCACCTTACAAGACGCTTTTGGCCCTTCTTAATAATGGTATCTGTTGCTTTTATACATGTCTTACTACTTGAAAGTCGTCACCATTCTCGCTCAAAAAACTCCTGTGGCTTATTTTTCAAATTGGCATCTTTTGTTTATATTTTTGTTGTTTTGTTTATATATTTTTTTATGTTTTATTTGGCGTACCCCAGACGGCATTGCGTACCCCAGTTTGGGAATACCTGCTATAGAGTATGGGATCACAAACTGATCTTAACAAATCTTTCTCTCTCTCTTTCTCTCTGCGACATTACTAATTTTGTGTAGTCACGAAGCGAAGGTAAAAGGTTGCTGTTTGTTTGTAAGACAGAGTATCAATGACTGCCGCGCACAACAGCAGTAAGAGCAGAATTGATTTAACATATACCTGGACCTTTAGACTCCGCATTGATCCAATTCTCTTTGGTTCTCTGCTGACATCACATTCAACAAATACAGACAAACAACTTTGCCATGGTTGTTGTTGTTGACCTTGCGATGGCTTGTATTACTTTCAGCCAGTGATCATGTCCAGAACTTTATTAACCTTTGAACCTGTATGGCACTATTCCAAGGGAAAACAAACACAGTGACATCCTAGGGTGTTGTTATCCATTCTTGAGGTTTATTTGAGACACCTTTTCAAAATAAAAACACCTACAGTACCAAAAGTTACAACACACCTACTCATTCAAGGGCTTTTCTTTGTTTTTACTGTTCTACATTGTACAATAATTGTGAAGATATCAAAACTATGAAATAACACATTTGGAATCATGTAGGACCAAAAAAAGTGTTAAACAAATCAAAATAGATTTTATATTTGAGATTCTTCAAAGTAGCCTCCCTTTGTCTTTATGACAGCTTTGCACACTCTTGGCATTCTCTCAACCAGCTTCATGAGGTAGTCACCTGGAATGCATTTCAATTAACAGGTGTGCCTTGTTAAAAGTTAATTCATGGAATTTCTTTCCTTCTTAATGCTTTTGAGCCAATCAGTTGTGTTGTAACAAGGTAAGGGTGATATACAGAAGACAGCCCTATATGGTAAAAGACCAAAACCATATTATCGCAAGACCCAGAGTTACCTCTGCTGCAGAGGATAAGTTAATTCGAGTTTTAAATGCACCTCAGATTGAAGCCCGAATAAATGCTCACAGATTTCAAATAACAGACACATCTCAACATCAACTGTTCAGAGGCCTTCATAGTCTAATTGCTGCAAAGAAACTACTACTAAAGGATACCAATAAGAAGAAGAGACTTGCTTGGGCCAAGAAACATGAGCAATGGACATTAGACCAGTGGAAATCTGTCCTTTGGTCTGATGAGTCCAAATGTGAGATTTTTGGTTCCAACCGCTGTGTCTTTGTGAGACGCAGAGTAGGTGAACGGATGATCTCCGCATGTGTGGTTCCCACTGTGAAGCGTGGAGGAGGTGTGAGGGTGTGGGGGTGCTTTGTTGGTGACACTGTCAGTTATTTATTTAGAATTCAAGGCACACTTAACCAGCATGGCTACCACAGCATCTTGCAGCGATATGCCATCTCATCTGGTTTGCCCTCAGTGACACTATAATTTGTTTTTCATCAGGACAATGACTGTAGCTGCAATGACTCCAATCAAACGCTTCCTGTAGTTGTTGATCAGTCTCTCACATCGCTGTGGAGGAATTTTGGCCCAATCTTCCATGCAGAACTGCTTTAACTCAGCGACATTTGTTGTTTTTCAAGCATGAACTGCTCGTTACAAGTCTTGCCAGAACATCTCAATTGGGATTAGGTCTGGACTTTGACCAGGTCATACCAAAACTTCAAATGTGTTGCTTTTTAACCATTTTCATGTGCACTTGATTGTGTGTTTTGGATCATTGCCTTCCTGCATGACCCAGCTGAGCTTCAGCTTCAGTTCACAGAAGAATGGTCTGACATTCTCCTGTAGAATTATCTGATAAAGAGCCAAATTCATGGTTCCTTCTATAAAGGCAAGCCGTCCAGCTCCTGAGACAGCAAAGCGGCAGGTAGCCTAGTGGTTAGAGCGTTGGACTAGTAACTGGAAGGTTGCAAGATCTAATTGCGAGTTGACAAGGTAAAAATCTATTGTTTTGCCCCTGAACAAGGCAGTTAACCCACTGCTCCTAAAAAAGCATCCCCAAACCATCACACCACCATGCTGGACCGTTGCTATAAGCTTCTTACTGTGAAATGTAGTGTTTGGTTTTCGCCAGGCAAAATGGGACCCATCTAGTCCAAACGGTTATACTTTAAACTCATCTGTCCATAGAACATTCTTCCAAAAGTCTTGATGATCATCCAGGTGCTTTTTGGAAAACTTGAGTCAACCTGTTGGATGAGATGACTATCAGTGTCAAAAATATGTACAAATAGAGAAAATCAGAAAGAGGGCAAATACTTTTTCATGGCACTGGTTCCAGAGTCGTTTAAACAAAAAAACGATACTTCGGTATATGAAGTGGTTTTCTAAGGAACCATAAACACCTAATACCGTTAGACAGCACCAATGGGCAAAGTGTGACCGAAGGTTTAGAATCATCATTCGTAACCCTGGGAGCCATAGGATGTTTAATCCTTTAAAAGCGGAAACATTTATCACATTTTTCTTCAGCCATACCACACACCCACTGCCCCCAACAACACATACACAATCACTGCCCACCCCAGAAAATGTTTATTTCCAAAATGTTATATCCACCCATTTTTCACATTTGTGTTTTATCCCCAGAAATGATTGCTTGTGGGTACCTTCATGTGAGTGTGAAATATAACTGTTCTCAGATTTTTTTATCATAGATTTTAGGTGTGTATTAAAATCTATATCAATTGTTTAGCTGAAATGGAATGTTCATATACTGTTTAGTTTATTTGGCTGTGATAATGAGGTTGTCTCAACTAGATATCTATAAAAAAAAATCAATACTGTCTTATCGCTGAAACTCTCCAAATGGCTCAGTAGGCGAAGGTCAAGTGCATCCTCCGAAACATGACCCACCAAACCGCGCTTCAAAACACCCACCCGCCAGCAACACCAATGTGCCGGAGGAAACAATGTTCAACTGACAACTGAGGTTAGCCTGCAGGCAGCCGGCCTGCCACAAGGAGTCGCTAGAGTGCAATAACCCTGATGACGCTGGGCCAATTGTGTGCTGCCCGATCACGGCCAGTTGTGACACAGCCCGGGATCAAACCAGGGTCTGTAGTGAAGCCTTTTGCACTGCGATGCAGTGCCCTAGACCGCTGTGCCCTTCAGGAGGCCCTTCAACTAGCTATCTTAAGATGAATGCATTAACTGTAAGCCATTCTGGATAAGAACATCTGCTAAATGACTAAAATGTCAAATGTAAATGATTTTTGAGTTCCATGTAGAACATTGTAGACATTTCGTTGGGGCATGGACTACAAGGTGTCGAAAACATTCTACAGGGATGCTAGCCCATGTTGACTTCAATTCTTCCCAAAGTTGTTTCAAGTTAGCTGGATGGATACAATGTATAGCATTTTGCATAGGATAACCCTTTTGGGTTCCATGTAGATCCCTCTGTGGAAAGGGTTTTACATGGAACCCCAAAAAGTTATTCCTGGAACAAAAAATGGTTCTTCAAAGGGTCCTCCTACGGGGGCAGCCAAATAACCTGTGACTGCCATTTTTAGGTTTGTGCTTTTCTAATAACCAATTTCTGTGTTCATGCAAGTGACTGATTGAACAAATCTTCACTATCAGTATCTGCAATTTGGCAGTACGCCCAGGAACTTGTTTTGAGAAAGGGATATCTCAGTTTCAAGGTCACAGCTTAGAGAAGAAGCCTTGTGAGGTTTGGTCTGTCACATGCATGACCCAGTATTGGTCGGTCACGTGAAGGAAGCAAACTTTAATGATGAATTAATTATGAATGATGAATAAGCTAAATTATGAAAATATAACTTTTCTGTCCATAAGAGAACTAACGGGACTGACCCGGGTAGATCTCCTGATCGACATGTGTACTTGGTGCATTGAGTTGTTTGGAACCTCTCCAGAGCACTGATAATAAACAATGATTCATTTAAGATTGACTTTGAGTGTCCCTGTGTAGAATTTCCACGACAAACCCTTTTTAGATTCTAGGTAGCCCCTTTTTTCTAAGAGTGTTATATGAGATATGTACACAAAACATTTACATTTGACATTTTAGTTATTTAGCACTTATCCAGAGCGACTTAATGCATTCATCTTAAGATAGCTAGGTCAGACAACCTCATTATCACAGTCAAATGCACAGTGTAGAAACATTCCATTCCAGCTAAACTATGGATAAATAACATTGTGCATAGGACAACTCTGTTTTGGTTCCAGGTAGAACACTTTTTGCTTTCAGGTAGAACCCCTTTAGGTTCCATGTAGAACTCTCTGTGGAAAGGGTTCTACATGGAACCCCCAAAAGTTCTACATGGAACAAAAAAGGGTTCTTCCCTATGGGGACAGCTGAAGAACCCTTTAAGGTTCTAGATAGCACCTTTTTTCTATGAGTGTAATATCCTCTAATCAGGAAGTTACTTAAAATTATTGCATAATATACAGTATTTTGAAAGCAACTTGTTTGTTGCTTGGCATCCATCGCATTGGCTGGATCAATTATGCTATAAGGAGAAATTATTGCATGGTTAAAAAGTAAAAACTGCTAATTAATTTCATGGAGCATGAATACAGTTATTGGTAAAATCCTTAATGGTGAAACTGCCACTGTAACAGTACTGCTTCCGTCCCTCTCCTCGCCCCGAAACTGGGACCCTTTGCACACATCCACAACTGACACCCACGAAGCATCGTTACCTATCGCTCAGAGCGAGTGTTGGTGACGTCACCACCAGGTAGCGCTCACCCCGCTAACTACCTAGCCACTTCACACCGGTTACACCACGTCGTTTGCGATATTACAACAACCACGAAGTGACTGCAAACAATGAACATGTTTTTTTCCCCTCGGATATCATTGCACGCGCAATAGAAGAGCACTTTTTTTATCATCCTGCGCGACACTCCTCAGCTCAGCAACAAAAACAATAACAATGGTGGTGGGGAGGCCAGTGCTGCTGTTTCACCCGACTGCAGATTCCATCTAAATGGTCAAAAACGGGGAAATCATCTGACATTACCACAAATATGCTGTACTACAGAGATAAAACAAGTAGCAAAGCACACAAATGGGACTTATCATGTACATTGCTATGGCAGAATTGTCCAAACATTTGAAGGGGAAATATGTCATTAGTATGTAAATTATACCTTTGACTGATTTACCAAATGCAGGAACAAGTAGCTGTAATGAGTCTTTAAAGCTGAATTTAGGCCCCACAAAATCTCCATACGAATTGACTTTCCTCAAGAAGAAATTCAAAAACTCCACTGTCTAAGACAGTCTTGAGCAGAGAAATCTTGAGCAGAGCAAATGCATTCATGGGAGAATGAATCTAGAGACAATGGTGACAATGCATATGTCCTCATCATTTCTATCGTTTAAAAGGATCATTAGTGAAGAGAGGGCATGTTTTATGTCCTTCCAACCTTTCCCTATTCATCTGTTACATCACTTGTCACCTACTGTAGATCTTCTCCTCCCCTCATCCCTCCATCCAATGTCAAGAACATAAATTAATCTATTACCAATAGTTTGCAGCCCATGGCGGCTAATTTAGCGGTAACACTTTGAGAGATCAATCTTCCCTTCCAGATGACAAATTTGGCTAGTCACCGTGATCCTGTTCTGTTCAGCTAGCCCGCCAGTGCCATTCAATTTCACATTCTGTCTCTGAACCCCAGGCAGGCTCTCTCTCTTTCTCTTTCTATTTCTCTCTCTCTCTATAAATAGATATATCCCTCTCTCGCTCTCTGACTCTCCCTCTCTTTTTATCCTCCCCTCTCTCCTTCTCTCCCACCCTCTACCCCTCACTCCTGTCTCTCTCTCTACCTCTCCCACCCTCCCCTCTCTCCTCTCTTTCTCTCTCCATTCTCCCCCCCCCCCATACCTAATCTAGAGGCTAATTACCACTAGAGGTGATGGAGGGATGCAGGTTTAAATTACACTACATTAATCAAACCGTCCTGAAACAACACATCATTTGAACACTCATTAGATTGAATTAGATGAAATTATCGAACCTTCCGTCTTTGCAGACTGGTCAGTTGATCTAAAGTCTATCTAGAAAACAGCCTGTCCAGGAAATGTACTAAAACATGTAACTAACTCTGTCTGACACTGCCATTAAGGGTAAATAAGAAGACTAAATAATCATGCAGACTAAACAATGTATGGTAAATAGTGTGTCCGAATGCAAATGCACTGAGTTGGCACTTGGCAGTCATGTATTGGTACTTTAGTTAATGTCGTCAGAAGGGATATGCATAATATCCTATTGTGATGAGATAGCTTTGTCTGCCCTATTCGATGTCAGTTTTAATGCATCACAGCATGACAAATCCAGGGAATGAGACATTTGTTGCAACCGGGGTAAAGCCCCTTTAGGAACCATGCTAAGAAACGCACTACTGCAGACATCCGAGCCCACCCCTACTGCTCCTGCCTTCATCTTCTCCCTACACCTCCTCCCTAAACCTCTTTTCATCAACAAAGCACAAAGCTTGCTGCTCAGTGCTCACATCTCCCCTGACTAAACAATGCCAATTCCTTGTGTGGTGTCCCCAACATGTAATCTATTGAATATGTAAATATTGCACATAAGCAAAAAATACTGCAGTTTACACAGATCTCTAACAGTCCTGTTCTGTTCTGACAGTCACATTTTGAGTTTAAGGCTAGCTAGGGTAAGTCAATAGTCAAATTGAATCAAATGAAAGGTTTATCTTATTTCTCTGAAAAAAGTGTTGGCTGGCAAGTCTGCCAGACAAAATGGTTGTGATGTTTGATTAATAAACCAAATATCTTTGCTACAAAAACTATTCCCTAACTAGAATGTGCCATTTGTGGAAGTCCTGACAATCAAAACACAACATTTTAAAACCAAACGGAAGTAACTAAACTTCTCATTCAAAACGCCTCTATAAACACAAGCTTTAATTTTTTTGTCCCAAAAACTTCTGGACACTGAACAGCCAAACTTCAAACGTCATATGGTGATGTGGAACGGAATTGAATGCTAAACAGAGAAAACATGTCTTTGTTTCACACTGAGTGGTGATGTGATGTTTCCTCTGAAGGCTTGCTGGGAGCAGATGGCGATACAATGTGAGGACAGGGCCATTAGTGAAGTCTTCAGTGCTTTGGACACTTTGGAGCTGTCTGTTTAATAGGAGGATTGGGGACCACATGCACACACAGACACACACACACGCATACACGCACACACACACACAGACACACACACACACACACACATACACACACACACACACACACACACACACACACACACACACACACACACACACACACACACACACACACACACACACACACACACACACACACACACACACACACACAGGCATGCCGACATAAAGGCACACTCATACCCACACACACATGTACAGACACACACGTATACACATGTACACGTACACACACACAGACTCTCACTGCCTGCAGGCATGAGCCAGCATCGTTAGATGGCTACCGACCAGCCTCAGTCTGTAAAATGAGATGCCCACAAAGCTCACAGGTGGCCGAGAGGCAGAAACAGAGAACCATTCCAGCATATTGGCACCACATCTTTCCGCTTGTTTGTTTGCCATTGGGTTTGTCTAATTGTCTATATGAGCCATTTGCTGCCATCACAAACCACTTCACGACCAAACAGAACACATACAAATGCATGGTTTTGAAAATACAATGAAACCATGTAGCTGCATATATGGTCTCATTAGAATGTGTGGAAATAGCAACATTTAAGCGCTGAAGTTAAATGTCACCCAATCTGACATTACGCAGCTTGGCGAAGATACAAATCTAATCTCCACGGAGTATTGAGTTGTGAAATGAGATTGTAATACAGTTGGATTACCACAGACTGTGTAAAGTCTTTGAACTAAATCATTGACTTTTGTGACTGTTATGCTTCACGAGGCCAGTGTCTATTTGTTGTGCAGCTCCCAACTGTGCCCTAACTGTGTTTTAGTCACAAACAAACAGCCACACAGCTTCCACACAGAAAATGTGGTTCTCCACTTAATAAAACATGTGTACTACTGTTTGTTTTTGATAATATCAATTGGATGTATTGCTTGACCAGTAAACTGTGAAAGGTCAACTCAGTAATTTGAAAAATATGAAGAAATACCATTGTATCGAAGTACTAAATGATTTATATAAAACAGAGTAGATACAGCAGATGGCTGGTACCGACGAAAGGATATTGATGTTGAGTTTAGGTTTAAACAATCAGACAGATTAGCCACTGAACCATTTTGCCATTTTGTAGGGGAGCTTGTCGAGAGCTTCAAGTTCCTCAGTGTCCACATCACTAAGGACCTATCATGGTCCAAACACACCAACACAGTCGTCGTGAAGAGGGCATGATAATGCCTCTTCCTCTTCAGAATGCTGAAAATATTTCACATGGGCCCTCAGATCCTCAAAACGTTCTACAGCTGCACCATTGAGAGCATCTTGACTGGCTGCAGTGTGTACGGCCCAGTACATCGCTGGGGCCGAACTCCCTGCCATCCAGGACCTCTATATCAGATGTTTTCAGAGGAAGGCCCTAAAAAGACTCCAGTCATAGATTGTCTTTCTGTTACCGCACGGTAAGCAGTACTGGAACGCCGAGTCTGGGACCAAAAGGCACCTGAACGGCTTCTACTCCCAAGACGTAAGACTGCTGAACAGTTAATCAAATGGCTACCCAGACAATTTATATGCATGGACACCCTTCATTATTTATTTTTTTATCTTAATTGTTTTGCATTGACTCCCTTGCACTGGCTCTATGCACACTCACTAGACTCTACCCACACACTCATACATACTACACTGACACACACACTACATACACTCACACAAAACACACTCACACACAGACACACATTCACACTTCACATACACTGCTGGTGCTCTGTTTATTATCTATCCTGATGGCCTAGTCACTTTTACCCCTACCCACATGTGAATACTTTATTACCTCAATCACCTCAACTACCTCGTACCCCTGCACATTAACTCGTACTCCTTGTACCTATAAAGCCTTGTTATTGTTTGTATTGTGTTACTCTTTCCTTTTTTATTTAGCAAATATTTGTCTTACTTTTTAACTCTGCATTGTTGGGAACGGGCTTGTAAGAAAGCATTTCACTGTAAAGTCTACACCGGTTGTATTCGGCGCATGCGACCAATACAATTTGATTTGAACTGACTTTACAGTACAAAGGTAGCAATATACAGGACTGATCAAGGCAGATTACAGATTACAGACGAAAATAGCATCAATAGGACAAACACATGGTTTTTGATATTTGGATAAACACATTTGGGAATAAAAGCTGTAAAAGCGAAGTGCTCTTAAGCAACAGATTTTTATGACTATGTCGAAACACGTTTAAATGTCTCAATAAAACCTGGAATTGAACTTGAAATCTAGAAAATCACAAAGGCATTAAGCACAACCTTTCTCTTTGCTTTTTGATCTGACCAATTTTAAATTCCAGTTCCAATCATTTGACATTATGAGCATGGACATCATTTGAGCAGTAAGTTCTCCCTGCTTATTTGGGTGGCGGTGCTCGGTCTGCACTCTGTACCTTAACTTTAATTTATTAATGCAGAGGAGAGACAGAGAGGCAGTAAGGATAAAGACCACTTAGCAGCAAATTAAGAAGAATCCTGGTGATTGACGACATAAATGGAATACTGATCTGGGGTGTTGTTGTGAATATCAAGATTTCAGAGTTCATTATCTCAACACATTTAAGTAGGCTAATTACCATTTCAAGGACAAGGAGGATACAGTATCAACTTCTCCTAGTGAGATGGTTGTTATCCATTTTCAAACAAAGGACCGATGAAATAACCTCTGTATCCCCTTTTCAAACTATGGATTCAGGGATGGCGCATTACAGAGCAAATGTGCATTATAGTGTTCCAAAAAAATGTGGGCTTAATTCATTGCAACCTGATGCAACCTAAGCTTACTGCTCTCTCTCTCTCTCTATCTCTCTCCCGAATGTTCTCTTTCTCTCTGCCTATATCCCTCTCACTCTCACTCTCTTCTTTTTTCCTTCTATTTCACTCCAGGCACTCAGGAGGATGTGTGCCCATGCAGAAGCACAGTACAGACTTTTAAGGGGTCCGTCAGGAATGACTTTTCATATAAAGAGGTACAATTCAAAGAAATTATATTTTGTGTTTCTGCAGTGGAGATGGCCCACATGCATACACGAAATCCAGAACACACACGCACACACACACACACACACACACACACACACACACACACACACACACACACACACACACACACACACACACACACACACACACACACACACAGCACACAGGATGCCGCTATTAAGCACGAGAATATATTGTGATGCAGTGATGATTTATTACAGTCTGACGGGGGAACAAAGCAACCCACTTGGAGAATAATTAGAAATGGGATGAAACACAACATCATCAATGTTTACCCTCTTTTACCCTTCTATAACGGTGATTACTTCATTTTTTTTGTTGCTAAATATTAACCAAAGTCAGATCGACAATGACACCTGCTAGAGGAGTCTAGACAGTGTAAAGTCTGAAGTACTGTTTGAGAATAGGTCATAAGGTCAAACATAGCACCACAAGGTCATAACACCATAAGGCCCCCCAGAGGGTGAAGTGGGACCTGTGTCAGTGATTTTGACCAGATACACAGATCATCTGCACCAATATGTACTCGCCTGAGATGTACTCGCCTAACATTGTACTTTTCTATACCATGTATCATATGACTGTGTACAAAACCAAAATCACCTTATTTTTGTGCATATAAAATATTCCAAGTGTATACAAAGTATGACAATGGTATAAATACTTGCAATTCAGAACTCTGATATGCTCTGAATCTACATACTGTACAGTAAATAGCTGTATTGGTGTGTATTCTCAGAAAAGTAGTTATTCCAGGGCAAATCTAAAAAAGTATTTATTTGAATCCAGGTTTTGTCTCGAGACATACTATTAAGTTGTTTATACTTTTGTACCCTTATTTTACCAGGTAAGTTGACTGAGAACACATTCTCATTAATATAGCAACGACCTGGGGAATAGTTACAATGGAGAAGAGGGGGGGGGATGAATGAGCCAATTGGAAGCTGGTGATGATTTCGGTGGCCATGATGGTGTGAGGGCCAGATTGGGAATTTAGCCAGGTGAATAGGATGGCATTGACTAGAATACAGTATATACTGTACACATGAAATTAGTAAAACAGTGCAGAGTGCAGAGAGTCAGTGCTATCCGGGATGCTTGGATGTTGCGACATTTGATTTTTTTTGTGACCACAGAGAGTCAGGACATCCGTTTAACGTCCCATCCGAAAGACAGATTATGTCATCAGAGGATGGAGGGGGACCTGTATGTCACGCCCTGACCATAGAGAGCCCTCGGGGTTCTCCATGGTGTTTTTGGTCAGGTCGTGACTGGGGGGGGTTTCTTGGTATTGTGTTTCTATGTTGGTGTGTGTGTATGGTTCCCCGCAGCTGATAACCGTTACCTCTAATTGGGGATCATACTTAGTGTGTCCTTTTTCCCAACTGCGATGTGGGATATTGTTTTGTTTTGTATGTGTGCTTATGTGCGCTACGTATTTCACATCGTTATATCTTTGTTATATCTTTGTTGTTTTGAGAAGTTTCACTATTATAAAAATGTGGAACTCTAATCACGCTGCGCCTTGGTCCAATTATTTATATGACGATCGTGACACTGTATCAATGATTTTGACCAGATAGACAGATCACCTGCAGAGATGGAGAACCTTAATGTACTCGCCTATGAATATAACTGTATAACTAAGTATGACCAGATCTCCAGACTGAGTGAAGGATCTATGTACGTTTGAACATCTTGAAGAACAATCTGGCCTTAATGGCCATGTACTATCTCCACCTGGCACAGCCAGAAGAGGACTGGCCACCCCTCAGAGCCTGGTTCCTCTATAGGTTTCTTCCTAGGTTCCGGCCTTTCTAGGGAGTTTTTCCTAGCCACCATGCTTCTACTGTACATCTGCATTGCTTGCTGTTTGGGGTTTTAGGCTGGGTTTCTGTACAGCACTTTGATATATCAGCTGATGTAAGAAGGGCTATATAAATACATTTTATTGATTGATTGACCATGTACAAAATCTAAATTACCTCAGATATATGATTAGTTGCAGTCAATACAGCTCATAAAGGTATGTCAGTCGTATGCATACTTGGTAAAACTGTAATACAGAAACCAGCTACCCTTGAATGTACACATACGGGGTGCATTTTCACACAGGTTTTAGCCCAGTGTTTTACCCAAAAGGCAAAAACGTTTCTGTTTCCATGCTGGCCAGCACCCGTGTCTCACTGCACTCTTATAACTAAATAGTTTTATTTCTTGCTTCATATATGGCACCCCTAAAGGTTCTATATAGGAACCAATTTTGGTTTTATATAAAACCTTAAGGGGTGCCATATATGAAGCAAGCATTGAACCCTTCTTGGTTCTATCCAAAACCTTTTTTTCTAGGAGTGTGGGCCATGGCTCCGGCGGACCTACTCTTACCTGGGACCAAAGCCAGGCCACCGGTACTTTTCACCCATCATTTACATAACAATGGCTAACTGTGAACTTTAACACCTTCTCACAAAGCAACTGTTTTGATTATGCAGCGGTTGTTGATTCTGCTCTTCATAAGTCCTCACTGTCAGCCCTAGCTATGGAAATACAATTTCCCTAGTATAACATAATGGTGTACACACTAGTGTCACACTGGTGTTACAGTTGAAAAGCAGCATTAATGGTGTGTATTATCAGAAAAAAAATATACCGAAAATGTTTTATAAATACCAGAATTCCTATTATATCCTTCAATATTCTATATGTGTAACTTATTATGCTATTTTGGGTGCTAAACCATTCGGTTTGAAGTGAATTTGAGGATTTGGGTATGCATTTTGATAGGCTGTACCAGCATTGTTTCAGTAACAGCAATGCTAATGCTGACTGTGGGGTAAGTTACATTTTAAAAAACGAAGCCATATTTTTGGTCAATGTCTCCCAGGACCACTTTTTTAAAGTGAATTGAATCACTTTTTTTCAGTAAAATTCTGTATATTTTTTATGTTGTTCAACTGCCCCTTTAAATGGCAGTCGTTGATACCACAAATATTATAAAATAAATATTTACTTTAAAATTCTGAAAATGAAAAGATAATTTAATCAAATGATGGTAAATATGTTTTTTTTAGTACTATTGTGTATTGCACATTGGAAAACAGCTGCACATTTTCTAAAGAATATGCTAATTAAATGTAATTTGGCTAAAATAACTGTCACGATCATCAAAAGGAGTGGACCAAAGCGCAGCCTTGGTAAGTCTTCATCGTATTTTATTTACCTCAGAACACTACAAACAAAAAAGAATAAACAATGACTACGACCGTAACGTCTTGTAGGCTTAACAAGCAGTACAAAATAAAGATCCCACAACTACAGGTGGGGGAAAGGCTACCTAAGTATGATTCCTAATCAGAGACAACGATAGACAGCTGCCTCTGATTAGGAACCCTACTCGGCTCAACACAAAGAAATAGACATCATAGAATGCCAACCCCACACCCTGACCTAACCACAGAGAAACAAACCCTCTCTCTCAGGTCAGGGCGTGACAATAACAGTCTGTTTTGGTCATTTTCTATTTCAGATAACATTAATTACATGTGTAATGGTGTTTTGATAAGAAATGAGTTGATATTTTGTGATGATTGTTGCTTTTTCCAAAAGTTTATTCTTGGGGTCAAAATGACCCCAGTTGGTAATCGATGTATGTAAAGTATAGTAGTAGCTTGAGGGTTAAATGTGTAACAATAATGGTATAATGTAAATGTATGTCACAACTTGTCTTTTAGAAGTAAGAGTATATTAATAAAGGATATATACTATATATAGTTATTTTAGTTACTTTACACACTTTGCCAAATGTGCATTTAATTGTCCTATACCACCTTACATTCAAATATTCAGGAACTGACCTCCAAGACAAACATTCATTCTGTGATTCATTTTAAAGTGTCACCTCTCAGCATATCAGAAAAAGCAGGTTAGAAAAAAATAATTGAACCATTTAACCTTTGTAGAGGAGAGATCCTTGAATTCCTCCTAGTTTAGACACACAGTGGCCTATAGCCAGGCTTTGCTTCAACCCTCATCGAGGAGAGAGGAGGTACAGTAATATTTAATAGGCTAAAGTCTCCACTGCTATTTCTCTGTAGGATACGGTGCCTCAATTCATATCTGAGTCCTTGGAAGAAAAGTTATTATTGGGCTTTGTCCCAAATGGCATCCTATTCCATACATGGGCGCTGGTCAAAAGTAGTGCCCTATGTAGGGAATAGGGTGCCATTTGCAAGATTCTGAGCTGTGACATTCCATTGGTCCAGCTACATTGGATTGGGCCAACTGGTCTGTTGGGATGATGAGCACAAAAAGCTTCCTTCCACTTAACTATGAAGGAGATGCATAGATAGTGCTGCCAATGTGTGGCATGATGTACTTATGATGTACTATTACACACTTGAAAATGTGGAGGCTCAAAATGCAGCCATGCACCGTAACTGTACAGTAAATTAGGTAATGTACCACAGCCACCAGAGCCGCCAGAAAACTTGTTGCGAGACAGCATTTGCCCCGGTTCTTTTCAATCTGGTGTTGCACCGCCACACCACTTTCAAAGCAGCAGCGCCAAACACGTTTACCAGACATATTCATTCGTTTATGTCATAGAAAACATTTTTGCAATGGAAAAGAAAGCAGGCGTTTCTTATTGGAAAGTTGACATAGAACCTCCCCCACCTCGACGTTCTTTACCATTCGGTCATCAGATTTGCCACCAATGCTCCTTATAGGACACATCACTGCACTCTATACTCCTCTGTAAACTGGTCATCTCTGTATACCCGTCGCAAGTCCCACTGGTTGATGCTTATTTATAAAAACCCTCTTAAGCCTCACTCCCTCCTATCTGAGATATCTACTGCAGACCTCATCCTCCACATACAACACCTGTTCTGCCAGTCACATTCTGTTAAAGGTCCCTAAATCACACACATCCCTGGGTCGCTCCTCTTTTCAGTTCGATGCAGCTGGCGACTGGAACGAGCTGCAACAAACACTCAAACTGGACAGCTTCATCTCAATCTCTTCATTTAAAGACTCAATCATGAACACTTTTACTGACAGTTGTGGCTGCTTTGCGTGATGCATTGTTGTCTCTACCTTCTTGCCCTTTGTGCTGTTGTCTGTGGCCAATAATGTTTGTAACATGTTTTGTGCTGCTACCATGTTGTATTTTACACATATACTAAATATTCTATCCACATACTGTCCATAATGTCTATATTGTCTGTACATCCCATCACATACAGTACCAGTCAAAGGTTTGGACACACCTACTCATTCCAGGGTTTTTCTTTATTTTTACTATTTTCTACATTGTAGAATAATAGTGAAGACATAACAATGATGAAATAACACATATGGAATTATGTAGTAACCAAAAAAGTCTTAAATAAATCTAAATATATTTAATTTATTTGAGATTCTTCCAAGTAGCCAACCTTTGCCTTGATGACAGCTTTGCACACTTGGCATTCTCTCAACCAGCTTCATGAGGTAGTCACCTGGAATGCATTTCAATTAACAGGTGTGTCTTGTTAAAAGTACATTTGTGGAATTTCTTTCCTTCTTAATGCGTTTGAGCCAATCAGTTGTGTTGTGACAAGGTAGGGGTGGTATACAGAAGATAGCCCTATTTGGTAAAAGACCAAGTCCATATTATGGCAAGAACAGCTCAAAATAGTAAAGAGAAATGACAGTCCATCATTACTTTAAGACATGAAGCTCAGTCAATACGGAAAATGTCAAGAACTTTTAAAGTTTCTTCAAATGCAGTCGCAAAAACCATCAAGCTCTATGATGAAACTGGCTGTCATGAGGACTGCCACAGAAAAGGAAGACCCAGAGTTACCTCTGCTGCAGAGGATAAATTCATTAGAGTTACCAGCCTCAGATTGCAGCCCAAATAAATGCTTCACAGAGTTCAAGTAACAGACACATCTCAACATCAACTGTTCAGAGGAGACTGTGGGAATCAGGCCTTCATGGTCGAATTGCTGCTAAAGGACATTAATAAGAAGAAGAGACCTGCTTGGCCAAGAAACACGAGCAATGGATATTAGACCGGTGGTAATCTGTTCTTTGGTCTGATGAGTCCAAATTTGAGTAGGTGAACAGATTATCTCTGCATGTGTGGTTCCCACTGTGATGCATGGAGGAGAAGGTGTGATGGTGTGGGGGTGCTTTAAGACTGTTGGAAAAGCATTCCTCATGAAGCTGGTTGAGAGAATGCCAAGAGTGTGCAAAGCTGTCATCAAGGTAAAGGGTGGCTATTTTGAAGAATCTAAAATACATTTTGGTTTGTTTAACACTTTTATTGAACTTTTGACTGGTACTGTATATATTTTTATACTCTGAACTCCAACATTGCTCGTCCTAATATTTATATATTTCTTAATTCCACTTTTAGATCTGTGTGTATTGCTGTGAATTTTTAGATATTACTGCACTGCTGGAGCTAGGAACACAAGCAGTTTGCTACACCCACAATAGCATCTGCTAAATATTTGGATGCGACTGATAAAATTTGATTTGATTTGACTTGGTTTCTTTCTTTGCTCATGCTCCTCTCTGGTCTGTGGAATCTGACTTTGTGGGTGTGTTATCTCATGGAAACTCTCCTTTTCTGCCTGCCTGGTTTCCTGCCTCATAATAGAATGAACACACATTTTCATGGAAAACAAGGTACAGCTGAAGTCGGAAGTTTACATACACCTTAGCCAAATACATTTTATCTCAGTTTTTCACAATTCCTGACATTTAATCCTAGTAAATATTCCCTGTCTTAGGTCAGTTAGGATCACCACTTTATTTTAAGAATGTGAAATGTCAGAATAATAGTAGCGAGAATGATTTATTTCAGCTTTTATTTATTTCATCACATTCCCAGTGGGTCCGAAGTTTACATACACTCAATTAGCATTTGGTAGCATTGCCTTTAAATTGTTTAACTTGGGTCAAACGTATCGGGTAGCCTTCCAAAAGCTTCCCACAATAAGTTGGGTGAATTTTGGCCCATTCCTCCTGACAGAGCTGGTGTAACTGAGTCGGGGTTGTTGGCCTCCTTGCTCGCACATGCTTTTTCAGTTCTGCCCACAAATGTTCTATAGGATTAAGGTCAGGGCTTTGTGGTGGCCACTCAACTACCTTGACTTTGTTGTCCTTAAGCCATTTTACCACAACTTTGCAAGTATGCTTGAGGTCATTGTTCATTTGGAACCATTTGCGACCAAGCTTTAACTTCCTGACTGATGTCTTGAGATGTTGCTTCAATATATCCACATCATATCCATCCTCATGATGCCATCTATTTTGTGAAGTGCACCAGTCCCTCCTGCAGCAAACCACCCCCACAACATGATGCTGACACCCCCGGGATGGTGTTCTTCGGCTTGCAAGCCTCCCCCTTTTTCCTCCAAACATAACAATGGTCATTATGGCCAAACAGTTCTATTTTTGTTTCATCAGACCAGAAGACATTTCTCCAAGAAGTACGATCTTTGTCCCCATGTGCAGTTGCAAACCGTAGTCTAGCATTTTTATGGCGGTTTTGAAGCAGTGGCTTCTTCCTTGCTGAGCGGCCTTTCAGGTTATGTCGATATAGGACTTGTTTTACTGTGGATATAGAAACTCTTGTACCTGTTTCCTCCAGCATCTTCACAAGGTCCTTTGCTGTTGTCCTGGGATTGATTTGCACTTTTCGCACCAAAGTACGTTCATCTCTAGGAGACAGAACGCGTCTCCTTCCTGAGCGGTATGACGGCTGCGTGGTCCCAATGGTGTTTAAACTTGCGTACTATTGTTTGTACAGATGAACGTGGTACCTTCAGGCGTTAGGAAATTGCTCCCAAGGATGAACCAGACTTGTGGAAGTCTACAATTTTGTTTCTGAGGTCTTGGCTGATTTCTTTTGATTTTCCCATGATGTCAAGCAAAGGGGCACTGGGTTGGAAGGTAGGCCTTGAAATACATCCACACGTACACCTCCAATTGACTCAAATGATGTCAATTAGCCTATCAGAAGCTTCTAAAGCCATGACATCATTTTCTGGAATTTTCCAAGCTGTTTAAAGGCACAGTCAACTTAGTGTGTGTAACCTTCTGACACACTGGAATTGTGATACAGTGAATTATAAGTGAAATAGTCTGTCTGTAAACAATTGTTGGAAAAATTACTTGTGTCATGCACAAAGTAGATGTCCAAATCGCCTTGCCAAAACTATAGTTTGTTAACAAGAAATTTGTGGAGTGGTTGAAAAACAAGTTTTAATGACTCCAACCTAAGTGTATGTAAACTTCAACTGTATGTCTAGCACCACCATAACTTCCACAAATACAGAGACAAGCAGGCATCATGACATCGGTCTTTTTCAAATAGCTAGAACATAGTGACACCTACTGTTATGAACTGGTAATGCAGGTTTGGTTAGAATAGAGTGCAAGAGAAATGGGGGATATTATTGTCAATGAAAATGTTGAAAGTAGTTGATTTAATGATTGAATATATGAATTTGAAAGGCAATCCGTTCCTACAGTGAGCACCAGGGAACCAACCTTTGGTGGGCCAGACGAAGACAGGACAACAACACAAGATTATTTGTTTTATGACTTACACATAAAGAATTGTGTTTAATGTAACCCTCCCTGCCTTGTTACAAAGTCTACCGTGTATAGTGTTACATGTAACCATGCCTTACATAAAGCTTACAGAATGAATCATTGCAGAAGAGCACTGTAATCTGATGAACAAATAAAAGGTTTTATGACATAAAATTACAATATTTTTTAATTTAAATATTTATTTTTCAAAGTCTACTGATTAACATTGTGTGTGTGTATAGAGTGAAATTAACATTTAAAGACATTGTAACAATTGTTTGCATAACACAGCCCTGCTATAGTAAACTACAGAGTACAGTGCCTTCAGAAAGTACTCACACCCCTTGACTTTTTCCACATTTTGTTGTGAGATTTAGTGTCACTGGCCTTTGTTGTCCAATGTAGTTGTTGTCTCTGGCTCTTTTGATATCAGATTCAGAATGAAAAATAACAAGGCTTGTGGTAGCTAGAACGGGTTTGTTCCACCTTAGGCCGGGAGTGGTTCCAATTCACATAACCCGACAAAAGAAAAATATATACATATAGTCATAGCACAGATGATAAGGGAAGCGATCTATAATAATAATATGTTGTCATAACCTACGAATAGTACCCAGAGTTTTACCTGACCAGGTCAAGAGACCAGGAAAAACGCCATGCCCCAGAAAAAACACAAACTCATTTTGCCATACCATTTTTTTTAAACCTGTGGTGTCACCTCTGCCAGCCACTAAAAACATGTATGCAAGGAACATATCTATCTCTGTCTGAGTACGCTTACTCCATATTCTCTACCATTAAGGCGCAATTTGTATTTGCTAAGGGCAGCAATGGAGTTGTCAATATTGGATTACCTTTATAAAACTGTTGATTGTGGATAAACTGTAATGATGCTGGTCATTTATGGTCGATCTAGTGTTTATTGGATGTAAGGTCTTCCTCCAGCAGTAGCCTAGCTCATATTTCAGAGGTTTATATTGGTCAGGCAGGCTAAACAGATGAGCATGTAATGGATGAGCTGACCAGATGGGTTTCATTAACCAGTAGCCAGTAGCTTAGTGGACATACTGATGTTGAGCAGGTATACATGTATTGGAGTATTTGGTACCTTTGTTTTTTTGCATGATTGTTTTTTTTCTTTGATACATTTTCAACTGCATATAGCCCTAAACATTATCAATCAATTCTGAATTCATTCCCATCTGTTCTAAATCTATTTGAACAAGCCCGTATTGTTAAGGCTTTGCAACAAAATGTTTAATGTGGGTGGGCTATAAAGTTAAAACAATTAAAGGAAAGTCTACCTAATGCTCAATTATACAATATCAAATAATCATGTTATTTGGGTTAAATCACTGGATGAATAGAGCAGACTTCTGTTCAGCTTCTGCATCATGCATGTTATCTATAATAATAGCATACAAAAACTTCCATCAGAATTCGCATTATTAGTGACAGTGCGTATCACACACTTAATTCAGAGATTTGTAATTCAGAGATTTGTAACAAGCCCTTGCTAAACAACGTAACACATAGGCCTACATGACAAAAAGCCAAGGACAAGGTCATAAAATGCTTTTGGAAATCTATGATTGTGCTGTGATGATGATTATAAGATCCTAATAGATGGCTTTTCGACAGTAATAGCACATGAACTTGTTTTACCTTGATCTGCATCCGCAGTTGTCAGCATTTTAGCAATTTGAAATAATCCAGATATGGTCAAAAAAGCTAAAATAAAGTCGGACATCGTTGCGGATCAAAACTGGCCGCAGCACTTCATCCACTCACGTCCTGGTCCGGTTAGAACGTTCAGAAATGTCAACTGTAGATAGCCACTTCGCTTGTCACGCAAACCTTTGCGTTTTACCTTTACCTCTTCCCAGCTGTATGTGAGCGAGTGGAGGACACTGTGAAAGCATGCGAGAGATAGAAAAGGTAGGAGGGGAGGAAGGCGGGAGGGAGGGAGGTAGAGCTACCGGCGCGGGGAGACAATGTTTCTAGCACTTTTCAATACTGGGGGTCTAAATTACACAGCCTGTCCTCTCATTTGTAAACGTGACGATGTTTCTCCCGAGTGTGTGTGAGAGAGAGAGAGATAGAGAGAGAGAGAGAGAGAGAGAGAGAGAGAGAGAGAGAGAGAGAGAGAGAGACTATCATTTCATTGACAGTAGGGAATTACATACATGCATATCTCTTCACCTTAATCTACAGTAGTGTAGTCTAAGAATTGTCAGTAAAATTACTGACAATTCTTAGGATATTGAGGTACACAAAACTCAGCACTTTTAAAGGGATAATGTGTTCCAGAAGAATAATCCATTTAGTCCAGGGTTTCCCAAACTCAGTCGTGCAAAGTACTTAAGTAATAATACTACTTAAGTCGTTTTTTGGGATATCTGCACTTTACTTTACTGTTTATATTTTCGACAACTTTTACTTTTACTTCACTACATTCCTAAAGAAAAGAATGTACTTTTTACTCCATACATTTTCCCTGACACCCAAAAGTACTTGTTACATTTTGACAGGAAAATGGTCTAATTCACACACTTATCAAGCAAGACAGCATCCCTGGTCATCCAAACTGCCTCTGATCTGGCGGACTCACTAAACACATGCTTTGTTTGTAAATGAATGAATGTCAGAGTGTTGTAGTGTACCCCTGGCTATCCGTACATAAATGAAAAACAAGAAAATTGTGATGTCTGATTTGCATAATATAAGGCATTTGAAATTATTAATACTTTTACTTTAGATACTTAAGTACATTTTAGCAATTCCATTTACTTTTTATACTTAAGTATACTTAAAACCAAATACTTTTAGACTTTTACTCAAGTAGAATTTTACTAGGTGACTTTCAGTTTTACTTGAGTCATTTTCTATTAAGGTATCTTTACTTTTTCCACCACTGTCTAAACTCAGCTTTGCCCCCCCCCCCCCAAAAAAAAAGTTTGGGAAACTCTGATTTAGTCCAGTAATCTGAGTGACAAAGGGCTTCTTCTCTGCAGGGCCCATTGTGAATATGAAACCCTCTTTAGTCCGTTAAAAGTAATAATTGGTCTCCTCTCCTTTCGTCTCCTCTCAGCCAAGTCCCACCACTGTGCCTTCCAGATCTTAAACTGTAATGATTCAGCCACTGTCTGATCTCGCTGGTTTGGTTTCCCCTGAGGAGATGCAGCAGGATGGTCCCTCCATTCTCTCTATTAGCCCGTGGCAGCCCCACTCTCCATACCCTTTTTCAAATATGGAATATGCAGGCCAGGGGCAGCCTAACGACACAGATAAAATACCCCACCTAATGTGAATGTAACAATGTATTGTAATTGCAAAATCATTTACTGTATGTCCGTGCAATGTGTGTGTGTGTATGTCAAATAGGGGGTGCTTATATTTGTCCTGTTTCACTGCATGTACAAGTGGATAACCTGTACGAGTGTGAGGACATGGAAATGTGTTTTTTTTTTTGCATATCCCACTCCCCTTGAGACACCCTCAAAGTGGAACCACAGCCAGGGATCCCATCTCATCACATCCCGTCTCATTCCATCTTTCAGTTTTCAGAGATTGTCATTCCTCACCCATATGCCCCTGATTGTTTACAGACTTGTGCTGGGCCTGGGGTACTAGTACGGGGGCAGGCTCCTGAATTTCAATCGAGCACCACAAAGGAGGTCAGTGTCCTAGGAGGGAGTTAGCTAGCTGAGTGTTCCAGTCCCCTGGCGTAGTGGATGAACAGAAGCAGCTGCTGCCTGCCTTGCTAACTGTCTTATACTACACTGGTGGAGCCAGAGCCACACCAGTGGATCTTACAGTACAGTCTTAGTCAGAAGACAGACAGGTCCAGAGTGCAAGGGCCTTCTCCACCCCCTTCTGGGCAATCACAGAGATGAAGTACTGAAATTAGAAATGGCATCCAACATACCCAACCAGACACTCTTGTGGAAGGCTAATGTACCCAGCTTCTCCAGACCTGCAGCTCATCCTCACCCTTAGACGTATTTCCACTCCCTTGTCTTGTCTTGGCTTATGTGATATTTTAGGTTCCATATTATCATGTTCATTCAAATGAATAGTGTGTGGTACTTCATTGCCCCCTACAGGGCTTTCTTTTCATATACACACAAACACAGAGAGAGAGAGAGAGCGAGAGAGAGATTTCACCCAGTATTTCATTACTGGGTGAAATACCAGTGTGCCATCACAGCAGCAATATTTGTGACCTGTCGCCACAAGAAAAGGGCAACCAGTGAAGAACAAACACCATTGTAAATACAACCCATATTTCTGTTTATTTATTTTCTCTTTTGTACTTTAACTATTTGCACATCGCCACAACATTGTATATTGACATAATACGACATTTGAAATGTCTTTATTCTCTTTGAACTTCTGTGAGTGTAATGTTTACTGTTCATTTTTATTATTTATTTCACTTTTGTTTATTATTTATTTCACTTGCTTTGGCAATGGTAACATGCTTCCCATGCCAATAAAGCCCTTGAATTGAATTGAGAGAGAGAGTGAAAGAGAGCGAGAGAGAGAAGATGAAAAAGAGAGGACAAAAGACAATAAGAGAGACCAATTCCAGCATCATTGTCTAGAAGGCTAGCTGACAACCAGTCAATAGTGCTCAGTAAGGAGGTCATGTAGCCCATAAAGATGTGTTGTCCTCCATGTTTCTGAAGAAGAGGGCCCTGGAGACCTGTCCCAGCACAAAGCAGAGGCAGCAGAGAGCTCCCCTCTTCTTACAAATGAGCCACAGAAGAGTCCATTAAAACCATGGAGGTCAGAACTTGTCAGATCCCAGCATACAGTACAAGCTATCCAAGACCTTCAAAATATAGCTGACATTGAAACAAAATACAGTTATCTGTGTGAGTAGACTGCAATGGAGCGGGGGAGATAGAGGAGAGTGGATACACTCTAAAAAGTACAAGATTTACTTTCAGTTGTATTGTGAAGATGTATAGATAAAGGATCAATACATGTGTATGGTGCATTTAGATATTGTTACAATGTGAGATGCTTGGGCTTGTTTGAAGAAGAGCAGTTCTGTTCGTGGTGAAAATACAAAAGCAGCAAGGTTACCTCTGGGACAGCTCCATTGTATACTACAACAAACAACTATTCCCTATGCAGTGCACTACTTTTGACCAGGGCCCATATGGCTCTGGTCAAAAGTAGTGCGCTATTTACAAGGAATAAGGGGGCATTTGGGACGGAACCAACCTCTTGCTCAACCTCTCCTTCTTCAGAATTGACTACTTCCTACACTTTTTTATGTAATTGTCAGACAGATATCCCTCCTAAAGCAAAACCAAACCTCCAAAATGTGCCATTTATAATATGTAGAAGTGAAAGAAATATGCAAAGGCTTTTTATGACGTTTGAAGGGTTTGTGTTCGACTACCCTTTATGACTGGTGACTTAACGGAAGAATGGTTATTTGCTATGACACTGTTAAGCCAAGGATCAACTCCTGCTGTCTGCAGCATTGAAGGGGATGATTTGTTCGAGGCGGTCTACCATTGGGATGCATGCAGTGGTGTAGCGCATGACCATGAGGCAGAGAGAAACCTTTGCAGTTTCATAGCTAATCTCATGCTGTTCTACACATTTTGACATGGCGCTGTTAGGTCACCTAGGCAAAGAGCTCCTGTGCATTTTGTAAATATTTCATATTTTGTATTCGTTTTTTGTTTAAATCTTTTTATTAGTATTTTGCTTTTGAATAGCTAAATCAGTATAGATTAAGTCTGGGTTACATCTATGTTTCCTGCCCATGAATTGGAAAAACAGCTCTTTCAACATAGCTACTGTATGATGTCAGTTTTCTCCTGTGGTACTGTATGTCAGTGGTAATCTTAGATGGATAAGAGCAAGGGAAATGTGGTGAAGGAGGATTGGAGTTGAGATATTATTCAATATAGTAACGTTGTCTTGCTCTTCATGGTGCTGAGATTCCTCTCTCTAAATTGATAATGGAGCTCCCTGTAGGCTCAGTGCTGATTCCTTCTATTCGTTAACTATTAGGACTGGCAGAGGAAATGTCCACTATGAATGAACACGGGAAATAGGTAACACTCAACTCCTATAGACTGTCAGGTTACATAGGCACCACCAGGAGACTTCCACCAGCTTCCCATGGAATACCATAGTACACTAATAAGTAGGAATATTAAGCGTTGTGTTGTCTCTTGTCAACTTGTAAGAAAGGTGGATCACGTTATTGACTTCATTCTCTATCTGCTCGCGCACGTTAGGCTACGTTTATGTGAGCTAACGTTTAGCTAGCTCGTCGCCATTTCGCCCCGTTGAGATGGACCGTTCTCTGATCAAGAGAAGAGTGTCGGGTAGAAAATCCGGACCCTGTCTCCGAGGGGCCCAAAGAAGAGGGAGAGAGAAACTCGTGAGCCACGACGTGAGGGAGCACCAGAGCAGTTCGTCTCTGCTAGCCACCGCTCCCTCTGATTTAAACCAGTCACCTGTTGAAGAACCGAGGCGCCCTCTCGATGGACATTCGAAACTAGTCCGAGAGAACAGAGAGTATATGAGCGCAGTTGTGGAGTCATTGCGTTGCACTGCATACCAGGTACTTTCAGAGAGGAGACAGAAAATTACATGGCTGTCAACCAGGGAAACTTCCTTGAACTTTTACAGGTCATAGGCAAATTCGACAAAACAGTTGCACAGAAAAAACTCAGATAATACTAGAAATGCTAAGTACACGCATCATGATATACAGAATGAAATAATGGGTTAAACCCTCGACTCAGAACCCTTGTCTGCCATGTCCATACACGCAGATGTCCATACACGCAGATAGAACCAAGGGCCTGGATGTCCAGAAGATTATAGACTCGTTTGCACTGAACCACAACAAAAGCCTTCCTTGGTGAGTAACTGAAAGGCCTTTTATTTATTGACAAGAGTACGCCTGTCCGGTGGTGGGAACATGATTCAATCGCGCTGATCTGGATGGAAGAAGACGCATGCCCCTTCTCGTCGTGGATGCACTGGATATTATTCCATTTATTTCTGACGTGATAGACATTTAATCCGTAACAGTATAACCAATGCACAGCAGGACGCATGTATATCGTCGGCCAACAAGTTATTTTTTGTTTGCAATAGAAATACAATCACTAAGATTGTGATGATAGCCAATTCGTTTTACAAGTGTGTGCACAGTTAACAGGCATAGGTTAAATGCATTGCACTTCTCGTTGTGGCTGAATTTAGGATATTATTCATTTCATTTCTGACGTTGTGATAGCCATTTCACCCGAAACAGTATTACCAATGCACAGTTGTCTGATTATGCATATGGTTTAAATGCACTTGTAAATAGTCATGAAAGTCGTCTATTTTCTTAGCACCCCCACTTATTGGTCAAGCCCCACCTTAGAGAGAGAGAGAAAATCCCGGCGCCGTACCTGCCCCCTGTCTCCTCTAGTGCGAGTTATTCTGTGCCCTGTCCAAGAGAAAAGTTAGAGAACTTTTCGCGACATGTTGATACAAGCAACTGTGTTCCTCCCGCCTATAATGGCCTCCGGTCACCACGTCCCTCTGCCCAATCGAAAGTACGAACAGAGAGTATAGGCTGTAATGAAAAATAACACATGACAGTCTATAAAGGAAGTAGGTCTATAAAGGAAGTAGATCTACATAGTGCCTCTTCTTCACCCATATTTGTTGCAGTTGTTGTTTACAGTATCGATAATAAAAGCTAGAAAATGACATGTAGTCGCCTAGGCTGGAATCAATGAAGTCAACCTCACCAGTGAGTTTATCTTTGAGGTCAATGATTAGCTAACTTCGGATATTAACAGAGGGGTGAAAGAGCACTTGTGAATGTGTCCATTTTAACTCTCAAACGGGTGAAAGAGACTGGGATATATTCAACTGAAATTGGAAATACTTGCTTTATCTGGTAATTACCTAATTATTTAATTGTTTCTCCACTTTGAATTGTCATAATTGAATATATTGAACTTTGGAACGCAGGCAGTGGTTTCGTGCGTGCGTAAATGTAATTTAGCCAACCTGTCAAAACATTTGAGGTGGGTATATAGCCTGTGTAGATAGTATACATACTGTAGGACTAGCTTTGTTTGAGAACTATTTGTAAATTGCATATTACTCTAAATAATGTTCCTTTTTTTCAACTTCAGTAATGGACCCATTTGACGCCATCTCTCCGCGCAAGGTTCTGGAGCGCGTCTCTACTCTGCTGGGATGCAGCCAGACATCGAATGAAGTAGCCACATATCTGGACAATCACGACGAACTAAAGCATCTGCGTGAACAGTTTCTATTACCCAAAGTTGCAGAACTCCCTCCTTGTAAGTAAAATGGCAAGCAGGCATTTTATGCTTTTTAATGTTATGCAGGCTTTTTATGCACTGGCTAGTTGCTTCTCCCTATAGCAGTCTGTGGAGTGTCATTATACTATTATCTTATGTGTAGGAAAACCGCTGGCCTTTACTAACTTGTGGCCGGAGTTTTTCTGGCTACAATGAGCCTTGCTTGCCCCAAGTAAGTGGTAGGAATGAGCTGCCGTATAGTCACTATTGGGAACTCTTTCTAGAGCACCCAGTTAAATTGTGCACAAGGGCTTTTTTTAAATGTTTAAACTAGTGAGAAATATACTGTATGTGATTATTGAAAGCATCTGTGAGTTTGCTTAATTTACTATCATTCTAAATGAAGATATTTAATTGTTTCGCCAAATTTACTAACATCCTAAATTAAGATGGCTAATAATTTTTCCATATCTAATTAATGTATATTACTCTGCTTTCCATGATGTGGACAGTATGTGTTACTACATTACACAAGCTGACGTTTTGACCGCATAGAATTGGAGAGAATTCCACATGCTTTTTACCTCAGATTGGTAACGTTAGTATAACAGTTCTATAGTCAACATGACACAAAATCAATTGCCGAAAACATATCAATAGCTTTAGTTTTGTACTGTTGATATCCTATGGTGGGTTGTGATTCGTTGACGTTTACTAACAGAAAAAAGTATTTTAATTGTTTGTTCCCTTTTCCACGAAGGCAGCCTCCTAAAATCAACATCCGCCATTGCAAAACATAAGTATAAGCCTTCTTTCTACACGCTCTTGTCTAACCAACCGTGTATAGGTTAAGTTTTCGTGTTGGCCTTTGAGTCGTGTTAGTTTAAACAGCGCTACTCCCAAACGTTTGCCCCCTGTTCGTGATATCGATGGAAGTGATTAACAAAAAAGTGTTGCATTACACTTACCACGTTGGCGAACCACTTGAAACAAAATGCAACACTTCAAAATGTATCTAGCTGATTTTCTACAAATTGTCCTCTAACCAGTGTTCTGTGTGGTTTTTAACAGGACGTGCAACCTCATCTCCCCCCTCTTGCGCAAATAGTTTAAACGTGATAATCGATACGAGTGATTGATCGATAGGAGGGATTTTTAAACATTTTATTTAACCTTTATTTAACTAGGAAAGTCAGTTAAGAACAAATTCTTATTTACAATAACGACCTAATCCGGACGACACTGGGCCAACTGCGCCCCGCCCTATGGGACTCCCAATCACGACCGGATGTGATACAGCCTGGATTCAAACCAGGGACTGTAGTGACGCCTCTAGCACTGAGATGCAGTGCCTTAGACCACTGCGCCACTAGGGAGCCCTAAAACCAGTGTTGCTGTTTCTCTTTCTGTTTTGGTGACCCCTGTATCAAAATTCAACATTCCAAAATGTATCTGACTGTACTGCAGGTTGTCCTCTAAGCAGTGATGTTTTTTGAGTTGTGGTAGTTTCAAGTGGCCCACTCTTACATGCAGAACTGCTTTGACTCAGCAACATTTGTGGGTTTTTAAGCATGAACTGCTTGTTTCAAGTCCTGCCACAACATCTCAATTGGGATTAGGTCTGGACTTTGACTAGGCCATTCCAAAACTTCTAATTTGTTGCTTTTTAACCATTTTGATGTGGACTTGATTGTGCGTTTTGGATCATTGTCTTGCTGCATGACCCAGCTGAGCTTCAGCTTCAGTTCACCGACGGATGGCCTGACATTCTCCTGTAGAATTCTCTGATACAGAACAGAATTCATGGTTCTTCTATTAAGTCACAGTCCACAGGTGAAGAACAAATGGTCATCTTGGCTGGTTTTGCTTGTAAATACATTTTTAGTTTTATTACAGCAAAGCATCCCCAAACCATCACACTACCACCACCATGCTTGACCGTTGATATAAGGTTCTTACTGTGGAAAGCAGTGTTTGGTTTTCACCAGGTATAATGGGACCCTTGTCGTCCAAAAAATTATACTTTTGACTCTTCTGTCCATGGAACAGTCTTGATGATCATCCAGGTGCTTTTTGGCAAACTGGAGTCAACTTTTTGGATGAGATGATACCCATGGACACTAATAGAGTGAAATTGAGTGTTGAGAAATCGTTTATTAATATTTTATTAAAATGGACATTTATGTCCCCTGATCAACTGCCATGTTTTCAACCTGTCAGTACAAGTAGTTATTGAGTGTAAGGGGACAATTACTTTTTCACACAGGGGAATTGGGTGTGGCATAAAATCAAAAAGGGGGCAAATAATTTTTCATGGCACTATGTGTAGATTATAGGTTTTCAATATATCACAAACTGTTTCTGCATATTGGTTATTGATTTGGACACTTTAAAACTGTCTTGACGTTGGGCTATTTATCAATGTCTTGTCATCAAGAAGCAGCGACAGCGTCATTGTCACCGTAAGCTTCAGGAATATACAGTACCTTTCAAAAGTTTGGGGTCATTAGCAATGTCCTTGTTTTTGAAAGAAAAAATCTGCCATTTCCAGCTACAATAGTCATTTACAACATTAACAATGTCTACACTGTATTTCTGATCAATTTGATGTTATTTTAATGGACCAAAAAATTTGCTTTTCTTTAAAAAAAAAAAACAAGGAAATGTCTAAGTGACCCCAAACTTTTGAACAGTAGTGTAAATGGACATTTCAACATGAATTTCCAATGCTATTTTACTTAATCAGGTAAAAACTGCTGAATGAGTCTGAAAATGTGCTGGGATTTATTTATTTTGATGGTAAGTTTACCAGAAATCACCAAAATGGTTTTGCCCTGCCTATACATGTAGGTCTACAAGATCCTACATACAGTGAGAAAACGGCCTGCCTGGTCAGGTATAATGTGGTCGGAAGATATTGCAGCTGGAAGAGAGATGCTTACAAAATTTGGGTTGAGCTGAATAAAGGACATGACTAAGCACTTTCATTTAGCTAAGTGTTTGAAAGTTGAATCATTTCAATGACATATTCTTCAACTGTATAACAAAGCCTCTTTCTGGGGCCAAGAAGTATGCCATGATTTGAACAATGCAGGGAAGCTTCTCAGTGCAAATGTGTGGATCGATTGTGCTAATGCACTGTTAATGTTACCCTAGCTGACCTTACACTTGTGGATGGCACCAAGGAATGCATTTACTTTGTGGGGAACTCACTTGGCCTCCAGCCCAAAATGGCCAAGAAGTACATTGACGAGGAGTTGGATAAATGGGCTAAAATGTAAGTTGTTCCCCCAACGTTTCCCCCCAATGTCTGCTTTATGACACTGAATCAGCTCAGCTAAAGTTTTAGTCAACTATTTCAAGTACAGTAATGGTCGTTCGAGGATGACAAGTCCATGAACCTTTCTCTTTTAATGTAATTGTCCTAACTTTTATCTGTGAAATGTGTATCCTATCCTTGTAGCTGTGAGCATTGTTTTAATGTTTCTCTGTGTTCTGTTTTAAAGGGGGGTTCATGGCCATTTGCAAGGCTCTCGACCTTGGGCCTGGGCGGAGAACAATATAGAGGAACTCATGGCTAATGTGGTTGGTAAGTTCCTACAATAACACATGTCCAATGCATTATCAAATACAATGCGTTACCATTCGACATTCTATGTTAGTTGTATGATCATAACAGTTAACATGAGCCAGGGCTGAGATGGGGCTATTTAACGATGCATGCCGGCACCTTTACAGGCGTTTTGCACTGAGATGCGACCAAAGGGATCCAATACACACGGTCGTCATGGTTCCCTTTTTCACACAGCGCTGTTAAAAGCCTGTAATCTCCAGCTCTCATAACGTTCATGGTTAAATTGTCAGGTAATTCTGATAGCTAATTATCGTTCTGTCTGGCTGTTGATGATTCATGACAGAGACCTCCTATCTGTGACTGGTTTTAAAAGGTAATTGCACCCTGGCATTGTGCCATCTTTTGCAGTGAGCAAAGTACAGCCAAACCAAACAGCTGAAGGCCGTTATGCTCTTCGGATGTCTTTTTTTGTGCTGAAAATGTAGTGTGGAAAATGTAGGTTTTGTGATTGCTTAAATGCTATTAGGTAAAGAGGTGTTCTAAAGTTATGTCAGAGCAATTGGAATTAAATCACGCCTGTGTTTGCGTCCGTGCGAACAGGGGCTAAAGCTGAGGAGGTTGCCTTGATGAACGGGTTGACGGTTAATCTGCATATTCTGCTGGTAAGATGATGTCAAACTTTTATACAAATCTCCAACGTGACATACATTATTATACCGAGACTTTACATAAACAACATGCTATACATTTGCTTTGCAGCTGTCTTTTTACAAACCTACGGCAAAACGTCACAAAATCCTTCTTGAGGACAAGGCTTTCCCCTCAGACCATGTGAGTAATTCCAACGACACAGAACTTGTTTTAAACCTACAGGATGTTGGCGTAATGACTGCAGGTCATTTTGTGTTCAAAGTCATTTGCATTCTTCAACTGCATTTCAACCATAATTCATTGTTTTTGCCCTAAAAAGACCTTTGACGGTTGTATAGTACTTGAGTGTGCAGGGCCTACTCTTCATCATTTATCCTGTTGTAATAGAATAGTCCACTGTTCTTATTCCCACCACATTGTATCTGTTGTCTCTGTGTTGGTGGAGGAGAGTGGGGTAAATTGACCCACTGTTTTTTACCATGTTCATCATGTGTGATTTATTCAGTATGCTGTGGAATCTCAGATCCAGTTGAAAGGATATGACCCTAAGGAGAGCATGCTGCTGATGAAGCCCAGACCGGTAAAGTAGTCTTCATTTTTTTTCTATAATCCCTTTTGGGGCAATAGGACTTAAATGATAACTTTTATTTGCACCTTTCAAGGTACCCAAGGACATTAAGTATAAAGACTTAAATTGAGTGTTGAGAAAGAGTTTATTAACAGTTATTAAAAGTGACATTTATATACCCTGACCAACTGCCGTGTTTTCTACCTGTCAGGGCGAGGAGGTGCTGAGAACAGAGGACATTCTGGACACGATAGAAAAGGAGGGAGATTCCATTGCAGTGGTTCTGTTCAGTGGAGTGCAGTACTACACCGGACAGCTCTTTGATATGGCCGCCATCTCTAAAGCAGGGCAGAAGAAGGTAAAAGGGCTACTTTAGAACCACTGCTCAGTGTCTTTTTCTCGCCTGCACCTGAGACCCTAACATTTGTGTTTTTAAAGGGGTGGGTCTTTTTGGGAAATGTTATTTCAACGTTTGAATTCATTTTTGATTGTCTAGATACTACTTCTAAACCCTTTACAAATCCCCTTAGAGCAGGGTTCCATAACACCCCCTTCACCACCCGCTGTATATACAAACGTATGTGGACACCCCTTCAAATTAGTGGATTTGGCTATTTCAGCCACACCTATTGCTGACATGTATAAAATCGAGCACACGGCCATGCAATCTCCATAGACACAAATTGGCAGTAGAATGGCCTTACTGAAGTGCCCAATGACTATCGTCGTGGCACCGTCATATTTTTTTGACCTCTTTTTCTCACCAATTTCGTGATATCCAATTGGTAGTTAGTCTTGTCCCATTGCTGCAACTCCCGTATGGAGTCGGGAGAGGCGACGGTCGAGAGCCATGCGTCCTCTGAAACACAACCCGCCAAGCCGCACTGCTTCTTGACAGACTGCTCTCTTAACATGGAAGCCAGCCGCACCATTGTGTCAGAGGAAATGCCATACACCTGGCGACCGTGTCAGCGTGCATGCGCCTGGCCCGACACAGGAGTCGCTAGAGGACATCCCGGTCGGCCAAACCCTCCCCTAACCCGGACGAAGCTGGGCCAATTGTGTGCTGTCTCATGGGTCTCCTGGTCGCGACACGGCCTGGTATCGAACCCGCATCTGTAGTGATGACGCTAGCACTGCGATGCAGTGCCTTAGACCGCTGCGCCATTCGGGAGACCTAGATCGTCAAATTTCTGCCCTGCTAGAGCTGCCCCATTCTGTTATTGTGAAGTGGAAACGTCTACGAGCAACAACGGCTCAGCCGCAAAGTGGTAGGCCACACAAGCGCACAGAATGGGACCGACGAGTGCTGAAGTGCGTAAAAATTGTCTGTCCTTGGTTGCAACACTCACTACCAAGTTCCAAACTGCCTCTGGAAGCAACATCAGCACAATAACTGTTTGTCGGGAGCTTCATGAAATGGGTTTCCATGGCCAAGTAGCAGCACACAAGCCTAAGATCACCATGCGCAATGCCAAGCGTCGACTGGAGTGGTATAAAGCTCGCTGCCGTTGGACTGAGTGAGAATGTGTTCTCTGGAGTGATGAATCACGCTTCACCATCTGGCAGTCCGACGGACGCCAGGAGAACACTACCTGCCCCAATGCTTTAATGTTTTTGTCAAGTATTATCTCTATTTGGGCTTCTTGCGGTCAATTTGTAGTCTACAAATGATTTGTAATTATGTTCCGGCCTCTGACTCGCCGCTCAAGAAAAAAAATCGGCCGTGGCTTCTTAGAGGGTACACCAACATGATCTGGATGGTGTTTTATGAAGGTTCAATTTAAGACGGTCAAGAGAGTAACACTGCTCTCTGGTGTCAACTGTGATACTGTCACTACATTGCGACAAAGAAGTGAAGTCTTTTGTTTATAATCAGTGGTTAAATTGGGCCGGAGTCACGCCCACCTACCTCCCTTCTAGATTCTATTTTTAAAGTGAACCCTCATATCAAAGGGGGCATAAGCTTTATCTATACGTTATTAAACTCTCACAATCTTTATTTCCTGAACTCTTTCAAGAACCAATGGGAAGAGGATTTAGGTGGACAACTTTCAGACGAAACTTGGCAGAGTATGCTTCAGAGAATACATTCTGCTATGTCTAAGACATGCTGTGATTCAATTTAAAATAGTTAATCGGCTGCATTTGGTCAAAGGCAAAATCATCCAAGATTAGACCAGAAATAGATCCCACTAGTGACCGATGTATGCAGGCTCCTGCTACTTTATTACACGTTTTGGGCAGGCTCGAAATTGACATTTCTGGATATCAATTTTTGAGACGTTTTCTAAGATTCTGGGGAGTCCTATAGAACATTCTGGCTTTTTTTGCATTATTCAGAGTGGCACCACAGGAGGCCCCACAGGAGGCCCATCGAAACAGTTCTATGGAGTGGCACCACAGGAGGCCCCTCTAAACAGTTCTATGGAGTGGCACCACAGGAGGCCCCTCTAAACAGTTCTATGGGCCACATACTGGCATTTTACTTTTCTTCTAGCTAGACGTCTTCTATTTGAGTGGAAGGATGGGTTTCCTTCTACTTTTAACCATTGGATAAAGGAAGTTATGCAACATCTCAAGCTAGAGAAAATATGCTACTCCGTTAGGGGATCTGCAATTACATTTTCTAATATCTGGCAACCTTTCCTATCCTTTGCAGAAGACATGGACCAGCTAATTTCACCCAGCTAACTCCATAAACCAACCCGAATTTGTATAATTATTTAATAATTTTTTCTTAATTTTTTCATTGGGTCAAAAGGAGAAACAGACGGAGCCAAACTCCAGCAATTTAAGGTTTTGAAGAAAAAAATAGGAGAAACCAAGGTGGACATGAAGCTAGGGTTGAACTGGGATGTGGACATAAAGCTAGGAGTGGTTGAGGTTAGGGTTGAACTGGGATGTGGACATGAAGCTAGGAGTGGTTGAGGTTAGGGTTGAACTGGGATATGGACATGAAGCTAGGAGTGGTTGAGGTTAGGGTTGAACTGAGATGTGGACATGAAGCTAGGAGTGGTTGAGGTTAGGGTTGAACTGAGATGTGGACATGAAGCTAGGAGTGGTTGAGGTTAGGGTTGAACTGGGATGTGGACATGAAGCTAGGAGTGGTTGAGGTTAGGGTTGAACTGGGATGTGGACATGAAGCTAGGAGTGGTTGAGGTTAGGGTTGAACTGGGATGTGGACATGAAGCTAGGGTTAGGGTTGAGCTGGGGTGTGGACATGAAGCTAATGTTAGGGTTGAACTGGGATGTGGACATGAAGCTAGGGTTAGGTTTGAACCAAGATGTGGACATGAAGCTAGGGTTAGGGTTGAACTGGGATGTGGACATGAAGCTAGGGTTAGGGTTGAGCTGGGGTGTGGACATGAAGCTAGGGTTAGGGTTGAGGTTAGAGTTGAACAGGGATGTGGACATGAAGCTAGGCTTTGACTTGTGGATGAGGGTTGGAGTTGAACCAGGATGTGAACATGAAGCTAGGATTATGTTTAGAGGGGCTCCTCTGAATTCCTAATTCAACCCCTATTTATAATGGATAATGGCCATTGTATCCACTGTGTATAGTCAAGTTATTTCATCATGCTTCTGTTGTATAATGTTGTTATTAACATTTGCTTTTGAGGTAATGAAGCATGTTATTTAAAACAAAAAAGCATTTTGTCTGACAACAGCTGCTCCAACAGCGTCCTCTGTTGTCAGGGATGTGTAACAATTTGACGTGATTGGCTCGCAGGGTTTGTCTGCATTCACCTCATGCAAGTGTATGATGCCCATTCGAATTCACTCCATGCTGAGAATGACATTTGTCAAATAAACAGCTGTGTGTTGACAAGGAAATATAAATGATGACACTCAGGAGATGTCAAACCAAACACACACACACACACACACACACAGGGGGAAGCCTTCCTTCTGTAACATTTAGCAGGGCAATCAAAACAACCAGCCTTAGAGTCCTAATGATCCGCACGATAATACCCCCACTAGGAATACATGAATCATTTCTGAAGTTTATCTTAAAAAGACACACACGCAAACAAACACTCAGACACGCCGATGAACTGCCTCTGATGCGTTCTGACTGGACAGCTCCGGCCTGCTGCCCTTAGCATCTGGCATGACCGTGCGTTTTTTGCTCTTGCCATAGGGCTGCTACGTTGGATTCGACTGTGCACACGCAGTGGGCAATGCAGAGCTGAAGCTGCATGACTGGGGAGTGGACTTTGCCTGCTGGTGCTCCTACAAGGTCAGCATTGGGGGTTTGTGTGGAGAAATCAAGGGCAAATGAACTGCTGGCAGTGGCTTCACTCTGTTTCCTGTCCAACACCTGCTGACACAGGAAGACCACAATATGTGGGGTAGAAATGGACTTGTTCTAGCTTAATATTGCCAACGATGATTTTCTTGCAGTTATCGATGCCCATTTTCAAATATTGTAGATTATCCTTGGTCTTGAATACTGTAGATAATACGGCAGACAAACTATGCAATGTGTTGACAGAGTTATTTGTATTCATGTGTAGTATGTGAATTCTGGAGCTGGTGGACTGGCTGGAGCCTTTATCCATGAGAAGAATGCACATACAGTCAAGCCTGCGTGAGTATGACAGTGCAGTACAGCTCAGATGTGTGTTCATATTACGTGTGGACTCTTGTGTTTTAACTACTTGTCACTTTCTCTCTCAGGCTCACGGGATGGTGGGGACATAACTTGAAAACAAGGTTCCGCATGGATAATGGTATCAACATATTTGTGATCCATGTTCTCATTTTATTCCCTATACTGGGACACTACAGAATGTTGCTTCAAGTTGGCGTTGTCGGGTCTCTAAGCAGAGATATCCATGTAGCTTGATTTACACTGACATCTCCTGGTCATATTAGGGTATTACAGAAAATGGGTTATACTGTGTTCATTTCACCCTTTCAGTCAAGCCACATGAATTCATCACGAACATCCTACATTTTTTCTTACCATAGAAATGGATCTGCTACCTGGTATAAGTGGCTTTCGGCTATCAAACCAACCCATCCTGCTGGTGTGTCCACTGCAAGCTAGTTTAGAGGTGACTGGAACCAATTTGGGTTTTTCATATCGATTTCATACAGCAAATATTAGAACAAGTTCGTACTCATCTCTCTAATCATGGCGTTTACAAGTGACATGTAAAAGGTTGTAACTGTTGTTATAACCAGGGTTGGGGTCAATTGCATTTCTATTCCAGTCAATCCAGGAAGTACACTGAAACTCAAATGCTCTTCAATGCTTTTCAAGTAGGAGAATTTGGAATTGGAATTTTGTATACTTTCTGAATTTAAATGGGATTGATTCAAGCCCTGGCAATAACTGTTTTGTTGTCAATCTTTGCCAATACGTCCAGGTCTTTGCTATGACCAGTATGGCAGCTCTGAGGAAGAAGTCCAGACTTCTGACGGGTTACTTGGAGTGTCTGATCCAGCACTACTACAACAAGGACGAGGCCCAGCCTCACAAGCCCTACGTCCATATCATCACTCCCTCCCACCCTGAGGAACGAGGCTGCCAACTCTCCCTCTCTTTCTCGGTCCCCATCGCAGCCGTGTTCCAGGAGCTGGAGAAGAGGGGCGTCGCTGTGAGTGGCTTCATATATACAATAGTAGTACAGTATTGGCGAGTTTCCCAGACCCATATTAAGCCTAGCCTGGACTAAAAAGCACTGTCTAAAATAAATACAAATTCACTTAAAAAAAGTAATAATTAATTGACCATGCTTTTTAGTCCAGACGTGGACTTACATTTAATTTGGGTACGAAATACAAGCCCTTAACATGTATGCTGAACAAAATATAAACGCAACATGTGAAGTCTTGGTTTCATGAGCTGAAATAAAAGATCCCAGATAATTTTCCAGACGCACAAAAAGCTTATTTCTCTCAAATTTTGTGTGCACAAATGTATTTACATCCATGTTAGTGAGCATTTCTCCTTTGCCAAGATAATCCATCCACCTGACAGGTGAGGCATATCAAGAAGCTGATTAAAGAACCGCAGACCACGTGTAACCACCCCAGCCCAGGACCTCCATACCCATCTTCTTTACCTGCAGGATCACCTGAGAAGGGAGAGGGAGGGTGCTGAGGAGTATTTATGTCTGTAATAAAGCCCTTTTGTGGGGAAAAAACTAATTCTGATTGGTTGGGCCTGGCTCCCCAGTGGGTGGGCCTATGCCCTCCCAGGCCCACCCATGGCTGCGCCCCTGCCCAGTCATGTGAAATCCATAGATTAGGGTACAATTTAATTGATTTCAATTGAGGGATTTCCTTCTATGAACTGTAACTCAGTAAAATCTTTGAAATTGTTGCATGTTGCGTTTATATATTTGGACAGTATGAATGTGTTTCACGCATGAGTATACATGCATAGATTAAAATCTATATTTTGTAACTGACTGTTGCTGTTTTGATCTATTCTCTCCATGCCATCTCAGTGTGACATGAGGGAACCCAACGTTCTGCGCATCGCTCCGGTGCCGCTCTACAACTCCTTCAGTGACGTACACCGCTTCATCACTGTCCTAGGATCAGCTCTGGCTGCCAGCAAAGAACTACTACAATGATAGAAACAGTATTTTATTGTTAACCCACCTTTCAGAGTATTTTTGACAATGCAGTATACAAACATACTGTTTTTATTGACAATATGCTGGAGTCATTGACAGGTCTTCTGAACTACTGTCCCAAAGAATTGCAATACGCTTTGTCTAGTCTACTCAGTAAAACTAAATTGGTTGGAACTGTATCCCTACTCAAAATTGTGAGACAAGTTTGTTACTATACAATGTCAAATAAAAGAAAATAGTCAATTACTGTGAATCTCAATTCAAGATTTTTTTGGAATGGGAGTCAATGCTGAGACCAAGGTCTCTTTTCCAGATGAGCTCTGTATAGCTTGCATCCACTACAAGAACATGGTAATTGCTTACGGAGCAGCAAGAGGAAATGCCCCTCCCTACCTTCAGGCTCAACCATACACATCAAAATACAATAAACGCATTAAACTACAACTCACATGCAAATTAAAATGCCAGGACAGAGAAAAGCTTGGACTGGGTTGAGCTGGAGCTGCCCTTCTGTGGGCGTGGGAGGGCCAATAGACCAGAGGTGGCAGAACAGAGTGCTCGGGTTGGGGTGTAGGGAATGAGCAGAGCCTGAAGGTAGGGACGGGTAGTTCCTCTTGCTGCTCCGTAGGCAATACCATGGTCTTGTAGTGGATGTGAGCTTTGACTGGAAGCTAGTGGAGTGTGCGGAGGAGTGGGATGACATGGGAGACCTTGGGGAAGGTTGAAAATCATGCGGGCTGCAGCGTTCTGGGTAAGTTGCAGGGGTTTGATGGCACAAGCGGGGAGCCCAGCCAACAGCGAGCCTGGATTTGAACCTGCGTGTAGGGTCGTACTCTAGAGCATGTAGAGCATTGTTGAGCATGAACCTGCAGGAGTGAGCCACTGCTTTGCTGTTTGCAGAGAACGACAGGGTGTCATCAAGGGTCACGCCAAAGTTCTTTGCACTCTGGGAGGGGAACACTGGAGTTGTCAACCATGATAGAGAGGTCTTGGAGCGGGCAGGCCTTCCCTGGGAGGAAGAGCAGCTCTTTCTTGTCGAGGTAGAGCTTGAGATGGTGGGCCGACATCCAAGCTGAGATATCTGCCAGGCAGCGCAGAGATGCTTGATGTCACCTGGGTGTCAGAAGTGGGGGAAGGAGAAAGGCAGAGTGTCATCCACATAGCAATGACAGGAGAGACCATGTGAGGATATGACGGAGCCGAGTGACTTGGTGTATAGAGAGAAGAGGAGAGTGCCTAGAACCGAGCCCTGGGGGACAGTAGTGGTGAGAGTACGTGGTGCAGACACAGATTCCACGTCACCTGATAGGAGCGGCCTCCAAGAGTGCATAGCCTGAGACGCCCAGCCCTGAGAGGGTGAAGAGGAAGATCTGATGGTTCATGGTGTCGAAGGCAGTGGATAGATCTAGGAGAATGAGAACAGAGGAGAGAAAGTCAGTCCGGAGAGCCTCCGTGACCCAGAGAAGAACAATATTGGTTGAGTGACCCGTCTTGAAGCCTGACTGGATAGGGTCAAGAAGATCGTTCTGAGGGAGATAGCGAGAGAGTTGGAAAAGAAAGAAGTGATACCAGTCAGAGGGGTCAAGTCAATCAATCAAATGTATTTATAAAGCCCTTTTTCGATCAGCAAATGTCACACAGTGCTATACAGAAACTCAGCCTAAAACTCCAAACCGCAAGCAATGCAGATGTGGAAACACGGTGGCTAGGAAAAACTCCCTTGAAAGGCATGAACCTAGGAAGAAACCCAGAGAGGAACCAGACTCTGAGGGGTGGCCAGTCCTCTTCTGGCTGTGCTGGGTGGAGATTATAAGAGTACTTGGACATTTAAGGCCAGATTGTTCTTCAAGATGTTTGACCAGCAGGGTCATATAATAATCAGTGGTTGTAGAGGATGCAACAGGTCAGTATCTCAGGAGTAAATGTCAGTTGGCTTTTCATAGACAAGCATTCAGAGGTCGAGACAGCAGGTGCCATAGACCGAGAGAGTCGAACAGCAGGTCCAGGACAAGGTAACGTCCGGCGAACAGGTCAGGGTTCCCTAACCGCAGGCAGAATAGTTGAAACTGGAGCAGTAGCACGACCAGGTGGACTGGGGACACCCAGGAGTCATCAGGCCAGGTAGACCTGAGGCATGATCCCTAGCCCCAAGGCACATGTACTATTGCAGCATAGAGACTGAGACGGGTGGTTCGGGGGACACTGGCCCCGTCCGACAATACCCCCGGACAGGGCCAACCAGGCAGTTTATAACCACACCCACTTTGCCAAAGCACAGCCCCCACACCACTAGAGGGATAAACAGACCACCAACTTACTGGCCCTGAGACAAGGCTAAGTATAGCCCACGAAGATGTCCTCCACCACACGAGCCCGAGGGGGCGCAAAACGGGACACGTCTGACTCAACCCACTCAAGTGACGCACCCCTCCTAGGGACGGTATGGGAGAGCACTTGTAAGCCAGTGGCTCAGTCCCCGTAATAGCGTCAGAGGCAGATAATCCCAGTGGAGAGAGGGGAGCCGACCAGGCAGACAGCAAGGGCGATTCGTCACTTTGCCATTCACCTTCGCACCCCTGGGCCAGAATTCACTCAATCATAGGACCTACTGAAGAGATGAGTCTTCAGTAATGACTTAAAGGTCAAGACTGAGTCCCTCACATGGATAGGCAGACCATTCCATAAAAATTGAGCTCTATAGGAGAAAGCCCTGCATCCAGCTGTTTGCTTAGAGGCGGCCTGCTTCTTGTGACCGTAGTGTAGGTGTAGGAATGTACAGCAGGACCAAAACAGAGAGATAGGTAGGAGCAAGCCCATGTAATGCTTTGTAGGTTAGCAGTAAAACCTTGAAATCAGCACTAGCCTTAACAGGAAGCCGATGTAGAGAGGCTAGCACTGGAGTAATGTGATAGGTTCTAGTCAGGATTCTAGCAGCCGTGTTTAGCACTAGTTTATTTACTACTTTATCCGGGTAACCAGAGATTAGAGCATTTAGTAGTCTAATCTAGAAGTGACAAAAGCATGGATTAGCTTTTCTGCATCATTTTTGGACAAAATGTTTCCGATTTTTGCAATGTTACGAAGATGGAAAAAAGCTGTCCTTGAAATATTCTTGATATGTCCATCAAAAGAGAGATCAGGGCACAAAGTAACGCCAAGGTCATTCACTGTTTTATTTGAGACGACTGTACAACCATCAAGATTGTCAGATCCAACAGCAGATATCTTTGTTTCTTGGGACCTAGAACTAGCATCTCTCTTTTGTCCGAATTTAAAAGTAAAACGATTGCCTCCATCCACTTCCTTATGTCTGAAACACATACTTCCAGGGTAGGCAATTTTGGGCCTTCACCATGTTTCATCGAACTGTACAGCTGTGTTTCATCCGCATAGCAATGAAAGTTGACATTGTGTTTCCAAATGACATCACCAAGAGGTAGTGTATATATAGTGAAAACAATAGTGGTCCTAAAATGGAAACTTGAGGAACGCCAAAACGTACAATTGATTTGTCAGAGGACAAACCATCCACAGAGATGAACTGATATCTTTCTGACAGATAAGATCTAAACCAGGCAAGAACTTGTCCGTGTCGACCAGGGATGGGCAACTCCAGTCCTCTTGATTGGTATCACACTTTTTCTCCATCCCTAGCAAACACAGCTGATTAATCAAATTGCATTCTTAACTGAAGATCATGATTAGGTGATTATTGGAGTCAGGTGTGTTAGCTGAGGCTGGGGCAAAACTGTGTCACCAATCAGGCACTCGAGGACTGGAATTGCCCACCCCTGGTGTAGACCAATTAGGGTTTCTAATCTCTCCAAAAGAATGTGGTGATTAATGGTGTCAAAGCAGCACTAAGATCTAGGAACACGAGGACAGATGCAGAGCCTTGATCCGACGAACCATTAAAATGTAATTTATCACCTTCATGAGTGCAGTCTCAGTGCTATGATGGGGTCGAAAATCAGACTGAAGCATTTCATATACATTATTTGTCTTTAGAAAGGCAGTGAGTTGCTGCGCAACAGCGTTTTCATATTTTTTTTTGAGGTATGGGAGATTCAATAGATGCCGATAGTTTTAAACTTTTCCAGGTCAAGGTTTGGCTTTTTCAAGAGAGGCTTTATTACTGCCACTTTTAGTGAGTTTGGTACACATCCGGTGGATAGGGAGCCATTTATTATGTTCAACATAGGAAAGCCAAGCACAGGAAGTATCTCTTTCAGTAGTTTAGTTGGAATAGGGTCCAGTATGCAGCTTGACGGTTTAGAGGCCATAACTATTTTCATGAATGTGTCTAGATACAGGATTAAAAACCTTGAGTGTCTCCATTGATCCTAGATCTTGGCAGTTCTGTGCAGACTCAGGATAACTGAGCTTTGGAGAAATATGCAGATTCAAAGAGGAGTACGTAGTTTGCTTTCTAACAATCATGATGTTTTCATCAAAGAAGTTCATGAATTTATCACTGCTGAAGTGAAAGCTGTCCTCTCATGTTGAATGCTGCTTTTTAGTTAGCTTTGTGACAGTATCAAAAATAAATGTTGGATTGTTCTTATTCTCCTCAATTAAGTTGGAGAAATAGGATGATCGAGCAGCAGTGAGGGCTATTCGATATTGCACGATACTGTCTTTCCAAGCAATACGGAAGACTTCCAGTTTGGTAGAGCGCCATTTTTGTTCCAATTTTCTGGAAGCTTGCTTCAGGGCTCGGGTATTTTCTGTATACCAGCGAGTAAACTTCTTGTGACAAATGTTGTTTGTTTTTAGGGGTGTGACTGCATCTAGGGTATTACGCAAGGTTAAGTTTAGATCCTTAGGTGGTTAACCAATTTTTGTACTCCGACTTCCTTGGGTAGGTGGAGGGAGTCTGGAAGGGCATCTAGAAATCTTTGGGTTGTCCGAGAATTTATAGCACGGCTCTTGATGATCCTTTGTTGGGGTCTTAGCAGATTATTTGATGCGATTGCAAACGTAATAAGATGGTAGTCCGATAGTCCTGGATTTTAAGGAAAAACATTTAGATCCACTATATTTATTCCACGGGACAAAACTAGATCCAGGGTATGACTGAGTAGGTCCGGAGACATGTTGGACAAACCCCACTGAGTTGATGATGGCTCCGGAAACCTTTTGGAGTGGGTCTGTGGATTTTTCCATGTGAATATTAAAGTCACTAAAATGTGAATATTATCTGCCATGACTACAAGGTCCAACAGGAATGCAGGGGAGTCAGTGATGAATGCTGTATACGGCCCTGTAAACGGTAGCTATAAAACGTGATTGAGTAGGTTACATAGATTTCATGACTAGAAGCTCAAAAGACAAAAGCACAGTCAATTTCTTTTGGTCAATTTAAATTTGCTGTCATAAATGTTAGCAACACCTCCGCCTTTGCGGGATGCATGTAAATAAATGAGATGCCTCATTTACACAGTAAATTCATCAGGCTTGAGGCATGTTTCAGTCAGGCCAATCACATCAAGATTATGATCAGTGATTAGTTCATTGACTATGTTGGTTTCTTGAGGAGATGAGTGACTCGGGACATTTTGAAGTTAGAGGGGACGCAGTCAGTGGTCAGGGATGAGTTAATGAGTGAAGTGAGGAATGGGAAAAGGTCTCCAAAGATGGTTTCCCCTCCAGGGAGGAGGGGATTGGGTTGAGCGGGCAGGTTGGCAGGTGGCCGGACTTCACTAGTTGCAGCATTTAGAGATAGGGAAGAAAGAGATCAAGGAGTGGGGTAGTTCTATTTGAGTGGGTCCAGTTGCTCAATAGGCTGAGTGAATGAAAAGTGGATGTCGTCGTGGGAGGGAGGGGTGGACAATTAAGGAGGAAGGAGTTTCCTAGAAGAAGCCTATTTTAATTCTCAATTTCTTAACTAATTCATCAACATGCTTTTTGAAAGATAGCTTTTCGTCAATCCAGATGCTCATATATTATAGGCAAAGTAAGTATGAATAAATCAACAGATACATTTTTACGTGATTTGGAAAATAGCATATACTTGGTGTTACTTGCATTAAGTACCAATTTCAGTTCAACAAAGGCTTTCTGCAGGGCAATAAAGACAGAATGAAGTTCTGAAAGAGCCTGGTCAGCTGTGGGGGCAGTAGTATACACCACAGTGTCATCTGCATACAGGTGAAAGTATATATATATATATATATATTTTTTTTTTTTACAGATAAACCAATATTTGGTCATTTAAATAGTGGAAAGAACCGGACCAAGAATCGATCCCTGTGGGACACCCTTTGTTATGTCAAGAAACACCTATTTTTACACCGTTAGTAAAAACACTGTGTTCTGTCCTTTAAATACTTTTCAAACCAGCTACACGCAGCCTGGTCCAGGCCAATTGATGAAGTCTCTGAATAAATTAATAAAACCAAAAGCTTACCTTGACTTGGAACAGTTCCAGTCTTGGATATCCATAGCCAAATAGGTAACATAGCGTCCCTCTCTGTTTGAGCCAGGTGTTTGAGTAGGCTAAAGTAGCTAGCTAACTGCATTTGCTAGCTAAGTAAGTGACAATTAAAGTGAAAAGAAAAACAAAAATACAAAAGTGAAAACTCTCTCTCACTTGCTTCTCCTTAATTTATTAAGAAATTAATTTGTTCCAAACTGTTTAACTATTGTCTTTCTCTTTGAGTATAATACTACCACATTTTATGCACTGTGGTGCTAGCTAGCTGTAGCTTATGCTTTCAGTACTAGATTCATTCTCTGATCCTTTGATTGGGTGGACAACATGTCAGTTCATTTCATGCTGCAAGAGCTCTGATACGTTGGAGGACGTCCTCCGGAAGTTGTCATAATTACTGTGTAAGTTTATGGAAGAGGGTGAGGACCACAAGCTCCTAGGTTTTGTATGGAAGTAAATGTTCCCAGAGGAGGACAGAAGCTAGCTGTCCTCCGGCTACACCATGGTGCTACCCTACAGAGTGCTGTTGAGGCTACTTTAGACCTTCAATGCAAAACAGTGTGTCTTGTGAATATATTTAGTATAGTTTTATCTACAATTGCCAACTTTTTTATGTTACACAATTTTAATTTTTATTATATTTACTTAGGATGATGGTCCTCCCCTTCTTCCTCTGAGGAGCCTCCACTGTTGCTAGTGTAGAGACTTTGAAAATGGGGAGAATTATTTAGGTCACACTGGTCACCACCTTTGTGAAGGAGGAATATATGGGCCGCCTTTAAGACACATCTTCCAGACCTTGCCGAGATAAAATGCTGATTAAAAACATCACTTATAAAGATTTTCTCAGTAGTGATGCCAGTCTGACACAACTTACTGAGGCAAGGGAGGAGAGTAATTTCCACGCTTTAGACGGATCACCAGCAGAGTCTGAGATAGAACTTAGAAAGTATCTAGATTTAGCTTTCTTGATTGAGGAAGTGCATCTATTTCTCAATTTCCTGAAAAACTGCCTATCAGATACAGTCAGTTTTTCTAGCCTTGGCCCAAGCCTGATTTATCATCATAACAAGATCTGAAAGTTCTGTAGAGAACCAAGGATTTGTTATATGTTTTACTCTAAGGCGTTTAACGGGAGCGTGTTTGCCTGCCAGAGAGATAAAATAGAAATAGCACTCCCCCCATATTTTGGTTAGGCTTGCCTCTGCCCTCCCATGCATGTTTTGAGGAGGCCTGCCTCCCCCTCCCATGTACTCCCCCCATATTTTGTTGAGACTTGCTTCTGCCCTCCTACTACGTTCTCCCCTCGGGTGTAGCTCGTCTGAGGAGACGTAAATGCCTGGGCCTAAACACACCAGGTAACACGGATGAAATGGGAAGAAATGTGGGGTGCAATGGGCGATAAATAAATCAGACCACAACCAGAACTCAATTTTAACCCTCAGGGGATGTTTAGTAAATTATTTAAAATAAACAATATAACACACCCATAAATAATCAATAAGACACAAAACAACAACAAGGGAAGGTAAGAGAAGGGAATGTTTGGGATCGGGGTCCAAGTAATGAAAATAAACAAAAGGTCCCTCCTCTTCTACACACCTAAACCTTCCTAACACATTCTAAACCCTAACCCACTGTCCTACCTGGTTCCAAGAAAAATACAAGGGTGACACCCGCCCGGCTAACCTAGTGTATAAAACAATGGGTTATCTACGTGAGAATGTACACCCATGGGCAGATCTACCTTTTCCCTTCTCCAGGACCTAGGTAGGGTGGAGCGCCTCAGGAGGACAGGCTGAAACAAACAAAGAAATTAACACAAATAATCAAACAAAAAACAAGTGTCCTCTCTCTCCCCCTCCTCTCTTCTCACACAGCAAACAGATATCCTCTCTGTAATCAGCTACAGCCACGCCCACCATCGTTAGCCGCAACTCGGTACACCTGTAATGCTCAGGACAAACACACTAACAGGGGAAAATGGGGAACAAGAAAAACGTAACACGTAACACGCCCCCCACAAAAAAAGAGTAAACCCCTGGGTTTATGATAAAACCCTTACATACATATTTTTTTAATAATACCAACTACTTACATCACCAAAGTTATCAAGGCCTGGTTCTATTATTACTTATCTTTTTTTTTTTTAACTAAGCACGGGACAAAGCGTCCGCAACTATGTTTTCTGAACCCTTTATGTGCTGAATTTCTAAATTATAACCCTGTATAACCAACGCCCAACGCATAAGACGTTGGTTGTGGTTATACATGCGGCTCAGGAAAGTTAAAGGGTTGTGGTCTGTGTATACCACAACAGGCAAAACACTGGAGCCAACATAAACTTCAAAAAATTGTAGGGCAAATAACAGCGCCAGGGTCTCCTGTTCGATAGTGGAATAACGTGACTGACAGCTGTTGAATTTTCGAGAGAAATAACAAACTGGGTGATCTAGACCATCGTGTTCCTGTAATAGTACAGCACCTGCACCCACTGAACTGGCATCCACCTCCAACTTAAATGGTTTCTGGAAATCAGGGGCAGAAAGAACAGGAGAAGTACACAATAGTGCTTTTACAGAGTCAAAAGCAGATTGACACTCAGCGGTCCACTCAAAGGACACTGAAGGACTGAGTAACCTAGTCATTGGGGCTACAACTGTTGAGAAATTCCTACAAAATGTACGATAATAACCCGTCATGCCTAAGAATCTGCGTAGTTCTCGGCGAGTGGCAGGGGCAGGAAACCGGGTGATAGCATCCACCTTAGTTGTTACGGTACGCACCTGACCCCGACCCACCTCTTTACCCAAATATGTAACAGTTGCCTTTCCAAACTCACATTTGGCTAAGTTAAGGGTCAAAGAAGCGTTGTCCAAGCGTGCAAACACAGCCCTCAATGTGCTCATGTGATTAAGCCAGGTAGTCGAATGAACAACCAGGTCATCCAGATATGCTGTACAATCAGGAACATCAGCCAACACAATATTTACCAAACGTTGAAACGTGGCCGGAGCATTCCTCATTCCAAAAGCCATCACTGTGTACTGGCAGAAACTGTCAGGAGTTACAAAAGCAGACACCTCAGAGGCACGAGGGGTTAAAGGCACCTGCCAATATCCTTTTAACAAGTCAAGCTTCGTAACATATGCAGCCGATCCAATGGTGTCTAAACAGTCATCCATACGAGGTAAAGGGAATGAGTCAGGTATAGTTACATTATTCACTTTCCTGTAGTCAGTGCAAAATCTTTGAGTCCCGTCAGGCTTTGGAATCAGCAGACAGGGGGAACTCCATGGACTGCCACTGGGGATTGCCATCTCATTTTCCAGTAAATAAGTTACCTCTTTCTTCATCACTCCTCTCTTGATTGAATTCACACGATAAGGGTGCTGTTTGATTGGAGCAGCATCACCTACATTTATATCATGTTTCAACACATTGGTACGACTGGGAACATCCTGAAAGAGACTTGGAAAATCAGCGATTAGTAATTCAATATCAGCCCTCTGCTGATCATTCAAATGCAACAAATGGGTTGGGAGAGACGCCACCATCTCCGAATTACACAAACGAGCACACTGCTCAGGAGTATTCCGCATCACCAAACCGTCCTCATCATTTATGCTGACTCCTGGGTGATTAACCAGGCTCACAAAAGCAACAGAGGATACAACAGGTTTTTCACTGGTAATGGGAGACTCGATACCACCTCTAACAAGATAGGCTTTAATCATGTTAACGTGACATACCCGGAATGGTCGTCTACGGTCTGGCGTTTTGATAACATAATCAGTATCACTGAGTTTTCGGTCCACCACATATGGACCAGAGAAACTGGAAGAGAGACACGAGCCGGGTACCGGCAACAACACCAATACTTGGTCACCTGGTTGAAAAGAACGAGACAGATTTAACATCAAAATGACGTTTCATTTTCTTTTGTGTGGAAGACAGATTTTCTCTGGCTACAGCACAGGCGTCATGCAACCGCTCCCGAACTTGACTAACATAGTCTAGTACATTAGTAGAGGACCCAACTGAATCATCAGCCATAAGTTGTTCTTTCAGTACCTTGAGAGGCCCTCTCACGGTATGACCAAAGATTAGCTCAGATGGGCTAAACCCAAGAGACTCTTGTACGGTCTCCCGAATAGCAAACAGCACGTAGGGCACCCCCTCATCCCAATCTTTTCCTGTGTCCATACAGTATTTACGCAACATAGCTTTTAGCGTTTGATGCCAACGTTCCAGCGCGCCCTGACTCTCTGGGTGATAAGCGCTAGACATCTGATGGGACACTGACAAGGACTTCAACACACTTCCAAACAATTTTGATGTAAAATTTGTGCCTTGATCCGTCTGTACAATTTTTGGAAATCCAAAGGTAGAGAAATACTTAATCAGCGCCTTCACAATTGCCTTACTTGTGATTTTACGCATAGGAATCGCCTCTGGGTACCTTGTAGCAGTGCACATTATTGTTAACAAGAATTGATTACCCGACTTAGTCCTGGGTAAGGGACCAACACAGTCGATGATTACCTTCTCAAACGGCTCTCCCATGACCGGAATCGGGCAGAGAGGAGCCGGGGAAATAACCTGGTTAGGTTTCCCCACCACTTGGCAAGTACTACATGTACGGCAATAACGAGCCACATCCCGTTTCATTCCCGGCCAGAAGAAATGACGGAGGATACGGTCGTAGGTTTTAGTCACCCCTAGATGACCAGACCAGGGAATATCATGAGCTAGGGACAACACCTTCGTCTGAAACGGGGCAGGAACTATAATCTGGCAAACGGAACTCCAATCATTTTCTAGGTCAGCACGGGGAGTCCATTTTCTCATCAGAAGCCCCTTCTCAAGGAAATACGTCACACCTTTCCTGTTTTTCTCACTCAAAGGTAACATGGAGGAAAAACATTTTGCCAAGCCCACATCCTCTATCTGGGCAGCTATTAGCTCCTCCCGAGTAACTGGCAACCTTAAACAGTCCACCGAGGAAGCCATTGTCTTGTCTTTATTTCCATCATCATGATCAGAACTCACTGGGAACACAGGAGTAGAACACTGAATATCTTCCCCATTCAACATAGGTGCAAGCACAGAGTCAGCTAAGTCTACCATGGTACCTAAGCGACGTGACTGCGCACGCGTAATTGCACACGCTGGAAATGCTTCGGGAAACGTAGTTCCCAAAACATCAGCACTTGACTGAGCATCAGGCTTGTCTAGCACTTCTAACACAGGCACAACTTTGCCTCCTGCTAGATCGTTACCCATGATTAGGTCAACCCCATTTACGGGAAGCTCGGACTGTACACCGATTCTGAAATATCCACTCACTAGATCAGAAGTCAAATGGACAGTATGTAACGGAACAGGCACACAACCCATTTCGATCCCCCTCAATAATACACTAGAGCCGCAATAAGACTCTTCTGACCAGGGCAGAACACTCGAGAGAATTACAGACTAAGCTGCACCAGTATCTCTCAATATCAAAACTGGCTTTTGGTCTCCAGAATCACCTGTCAGGGAAACAAAGCCTTTAAATATGAACGGGTCGTACGTGTGATCAGGACAACTTAGTACAACTTCAGGACTCTCCTTTACAGAGCTCTTATTGGTTACTTTAATCAAACCCACACTTTTATGGAGTTTAGGGGTTGAAGCTGGTGACTTGCGTTTTAGAGACATACATTCCGAAATTACGTGTCCTACTTTATGACAGTAAAAACATGTGCGGTCCTCCTTTTGATTCAGCCGTGTACTTCCTGAGTAACGGGGTGAATAGTAGACAGAAGAGGATACAACCGGTCTAGTCTCACTACGGGGTGTGGGAAACACCGTTTTATGTGTTAACACAAATTCATCTGCAAGCACCGCGGCGTCAGATAACTTTAACACTTTCTGTTCATTAATGTATACAACCAACCGCTCTGGGAGGCTGTTTTTAAATTCTTCCAATAACATTAATTCACGAAGACCTTCAAAGTCATGGATTTTACTCGCTGAGCACCATTTGTCAAAGAGAGACTCCTTTTCTCTAGCGAATTCAACAAAAGTTTTAATAGAGGATTTGGAGTGCTTTCTAAACTTTTGTCTATAAGCCTCCGGCACAAGCTCATACCCACGGAGCACAGTAGCCTTAACTATGTCGTAATTAAGACTATCAGCGAGAGAAAGAGTACCCAATACCTCCTGCGCTTTACCGGACAATTTACATTGGAGTAAAAGCGGCCACACATCCCTAGGCCAATTCAAAGCCACTGCTATGCGTTCGAATGCACAAAAGTAAGAGTCAACCTCAGATTCACGGAATTGTGGAACTAAAGCAATATGCCGGCTAATGTCAAAGGTAGAGACAGATCCTAGGGTGGAAAACACACTATTGGAAACGGCAGGGACAGCAGCCAGCCTCGCCATCTCTGCCTCTAATTCCAATTTGCGCATTTCGAAGTCCATCTGCCTTATCTTAAGGTCCTTTTCTGCTTCCAACTCCAGTCGGCGCATCTCCAACTTGAGATGTAGCTCATCCTTTCGGATTTGTGCTCGCTCTTCTGCCTCCATTTGTAAATGTACAGCTGTAGGCATAGGAGAAAGAGGGTCAAATCGAGGCAAGGTGGCCGGGGCCTTATACTCGACCTCATCGTCGGGCCTAGACGGGGTACCCAGAGCATCCACCACCTCTCCAACCGTAGGCCGAGGCAAAACCAACACCTGCTTTTCCATCAGCACCGCTAATACCAATGCCTTTACCTCCGCCTTAACAAATCCCCTTGGCACGGAGATATCGAAATGGTCTGCCAAAGTCTCTAAATCCACTCTCCTACAATTCTCAAAACCCTCCCACGTTGGGTTATCCAGAAAAAACTCCAGGTTAAAGTTGGCCATATTCTAAATCCACCACCTAACTACTACACAGCACTAAACACTACACCAAACACAACAACCACCCAATTCACCTTTACTACCCTAGTGTGCGGGCACAAGCTGGATCAATAAATATCCCGGATGAGCCCCCATATTACGTTCTCCCCTCGGGTGTAGCTCGTCTGAGGAGGAGACGTAAATGCCTGGGCCTAAACACACCAGGTAACAAGGATGAAATGGGAAGAAATGTGGGGTGCAATGGGCGATAAATAAATCAGACCACAACCTGAACTCAATTTTAACCCTCAGGGGATGTTTAGTAAATTATTTAAAATAAACAATATAACACACCCATAAATAATCAATAAGACACAAAACAACAACAAGGGAAGGTAAGAGAAGGGAATGTTTGGGATCGGGGTCCAAGTAATGAAAATAAACAAAAGGTCCCTCCTCTTCTACACACCTAAACCTTCCTAACACACTCTAAACCCTAACCCACTGTCCTACCTGGTTCCAAGAAAAATACAAGGGTGACACCCGCCCGGCTAACCTAGTGTATAAAACAATGGGTTATCTACGTGAGAATGTACACCCATGGGCAGATCTACCTTTTCCCTTCTCCAGGACCTAGGTAGGGTGGAGCGCCTCAGGAGGACAGGCTGAAACACAAACAAAGAAATTAACACAAATAATCAAACAAAAAACAAGTGTCCTCTCTCTCCCCCTCTCCTCTTCTCTTCTCACACGGCAAACAGATATCCTCTCTGTAATCAGCTACAGCCACGCCCACCATCGTTAGCCGCAACTCGGTACACCTGTAATGCTCAGGACAAACACACTAACAGGGGAAAATGGGGAACAAGAAAAACGTAACACGTAACACCTCCCATGCACCCCCACCCCATATTTTGGTGAGGCCTGCCTCCCCCCTCCCATATTTTGGTGATTCTTGCCTTGCAGATATGCATCCGAGCCCACCCCAGCATGGGGTGTGCAAATGGCATGATTTCATGATTTAGAAACTCTGACGATCCATCCTTCTCCTTCCTACATTACACACCTCAGTAGCCTGCAGTCCACTTCCTAGCAATTAGCGCTTACTTCATTACATGTTGGGTTGTTCCTAATGTAGCTCCTGTGTTTATGCACTATTACCTTGATGGATGTCTATCCCACAATTAGACATAATTGGCATATCAATATGCAGAAGCTAAATGGATTAACCTTCTCTAAAACTAATGAGCACTCCCATGACCAGCTGGGGAATGGACCAGAATTAGCATTTGTCATTTTTGGGGGTTTGATGATAATATAGAAATAAATAATTTAATAAGGGGTTAGGAGGGTATTTCCTTTGTCTTTTGTAACTTAACCCCAAGATTGTATGCATGTAAAATATGTATTAAATGTAGAGATACTCTACTAAGTAACAAGGATTGTTGATAATATTGGTTCATGCAGTAACATATTAAAACAGGCAACATGAAAAGGTATGCACAACAATGCTACAATACTACTAACAACACTATACTACCAGTATACTGTACATCCTTATGCCATTGGAAATATATCTGATTCCCTGATTCCTTCTAGTCTAGTTGCTAGTTTGGGCACAGCTCCAGTGAAAAGCATTGGCTACCTAGCTGATTAGTTACAGAGAATATTGACCGACCAACCTGACTGTGTTCAGTACCTTCTAACCCTGATTTCCGTGCATTCATTTTCAGAACTCTTTGTAATCTAATCACCGACAGCAGCCTTGGTGGTGCTGGGTTTGGTTGCTGGCAGGGATGATGATTTGTGGGTGTTCCTGTACATACCCTGAAAATCCAGGAGGACGCATTGATTCGCGTTCTCTGCCAGATTCCCGTATTGAGGGGAGGTGTGTGTGTGTGTGTGTGTGTGTGTGTGTGTCAGCTGAATCACCATCAGCAAAGAGTCTTGTTAAACATCTGGCCTCTGACACCAGGGAGACTCAGATACCGGCAGCTTTAGCGGAGCGATCCGTCTACCGTGCCAAACGCCGAAACACATCTGACAACCTGCTCAAGTAGCAGCATACTGCATGATTCATTCTGGATATACTTTCTGCTTTTAGGTAAAGGAAGAATTGGAAGAAGAGATTTCATTGCAGTGTTGCGGCATAAAAAATTCTGAAAGAAGAGGATTGATTGCCTCGTTGAAATCATGGTATATTTTATCACTTTCTGAACTGGGTGAGATATTTTAGACAAAATGCAAAGACGTATAAAACAATGGTTATTAACCATATGGAATAAATATGATATACTAATACTGTACATTTTTGATCAAATCAGCCTTGACTGTTTAGCTCAGATTGTTTATGTCAGAAAAATCAGAAACACCTCCTTCCTTTTGCACCTAACATCTTCCAGGTTATGACCCATCCGTCTCTTTAGATTAGGCTTGGGGTATTGTTGCAGGGCTCATTACATAGACTGTCTGTGATATGAGCTTGAAATTCACATCAAGTGACAGATGAAAAGCTTGACTAATTCACACTGACACTTGGCATGAAGGTATTGAAATGGCGGACTTCGTCCCCGACTGTTTGTGTTCCTATACTAAACAAGTTATTTGGACAACCGCTGCTTCAGTGTGCACAGACGTGGTGGATTTGAAATACTTCAATTTTGTCACTTTTGTCACATTGTCTCTCTCTCCCCCTCTCTCCCTCTTTCTACAAGGACATGTTAAACTTAGCTCCCCAGTCAGTGCTCAGGGCAGTGAGTAGCATAGCGGTGGTCCTGCCAGTAGGCTGCAGGTACGGTAATAGGGATTGAGAGCTGCATGCGTCAACCTTAATTACCTTAAATAGCAGCCCCTCAGGCTTCTTTCTTCACTCCGTGTGTCTCTGATTTGACAGACTGAAAAGGTAGCCAGAGAGGTGAGGTATGAGACTTTTCAGCCTATTAATTAATTGTACAGGAACTAAACCATGACCGCCAACCCCAGATAGGGAACTTTAGTGACCATTTCTCCAGAAAGGTCTGGTCACACTATTGTAGCTAGCTTCACTAAGGACTGATTCCTTAGTCGTATTCCTGAATGACACGCAGTAATGGTTACCGGTATTCAACTCTAACTTAGGTATTCTGTCTCAAGCTGGTGACCTTATTCTGAGCATCATAGTGGTTTGGAAATCAAATAAGGATTTTACTATACAGTATATCTCAAATCATGCCAATTTACCTGGTCTTACATGTTCCAGATTCAGTTTGAAGCATTGCACTTTTATCCCGCTCATTTAGGTCCCTTTTCAGTCCGGCGGCGGCTGTACTAGCCCTGTGAGAAATGGACAATAAGTTTCAGCTTTAAGTTATCAAAGAGATCCATCAAAGGGCTTTACACTTTTCAAGAAGTGGGATAAAAGGCTTGTTTTCAGCCAGAAAAGTAGCATGTTGGGGGAAAAAAAAGAAACAGCTTCATAAATAAGAGAAAAGGAGAAATAAGAAATAGAAAGCTAAATAGTGCTTAAGAAAAGAAAGCTGGCTGGCTTTTCTTTTTTCATCTTCAAATGATTTCAATCCCAAATCACATCCTATAACCTTGTTAGCATCTGAGCTGATTTCCATATTAACAACCTCTTCAGAACCTTCAAAGTCTTGAATAATTGACAACAAATGAAATGTTTTGATTGTCGCCGGTTGGCACATAGTATGTTTAATGTTTTATACGTGGCTGGCTGCTTCCTCCGAGCTAATTATGCAGATGATGCATTTGTCGGCTAGCTAGACCCCCGTCCCTTCCTGTCCCTTCCTCTCCCTCCGATCTGTCGATATTTGGTTCAACGTTTTCAGACCGGAAAGCACGCACGCATGCATACTCGCGCGCACACACACGCACACATCTGAGCTAGTAATTAACTAGTAGGGGAATGCTCAATGACCTGCACCAGAGCCAAACGTCTGCCAATTCAGCCATTGTTTAGCCACAGAAGTATTGGGATAATGAAAATCTTAAATGAGCTCATAGTTAAGGGAACAGTCTTATTTATAGTGATAGTGTTGTAATAGCTTGGTCAGCATAGGAGAGGACTGAGTTATTGATGACACACACACACACACACACACACACACACACACACACACACACACACACACACACACACACACACACACACACACACACACACACACACACACACACACACACAGCTATTGATGACTGTCTGTCAAAGCCATTTACTGCATTTCATCTTAATTTCATAGTAACATGTGATTATTTATGTGGACAGTACACACAGAGGAGGTGTAGAGTTACAGTTAATATAACATGGAGTGATTGAGGATACAACTGCTGATATGGAATGACAGCGATCATGTCCAAAGGAGACAGATAGCGAGAGAGCTTGCGTGTGTTCTATAAGTGGATGTGTGTATAAGCTTATTTGTGTGTGTGTGTGTGTGTGTGTGTGTGTGTGTGTGTGTGTGTGTGTGTGTGTGTGTGTGTGTGTGTGTGTGTGTGTGTGTGTGTGTGTGCATTCATATGTGAGTGTCTCTGCATATACTGTATGTGTTTGAAACAGATGAGAGTCAGTGCCCAGTCAGGTCTGAGTATGTATCCTGAAGACACTGTCAGGCAGGATTGATTTCCACTTTCCCATTTTAAACAAGTGTTCCTGTAATACAGCTGACCCCCACATTGCGTTACCTTGTCATTCTGCGAGACAGATCAAAGAGAGGATGAGCTGGAAATAGCCGGACTATGACCTTGAACTCAGAGCAGAACGGAGGAGTGACAGAGGAAGTGAGGAGTGACACACACACACACAAGCACGCTACCCCCCTCCCCCCTCACACACACACAGCACACACCACACACACAGAGCGAAACAGGAATATTCTGTCACTGATTATTTTGCCATGGGGACAGTAGAGGGCAGACCAACACTGTTAAAAATAGGAAAAAATGGCTGGTTTTTGGCTGACCACAAACACATTTATTTTGTACAACATAGTGTTGGGTTTAACATTCTAAGTCTCAACTGACCTTGCTGTATACAGATATATATGCTAAATATCAAATATATTTGTTAAATGTATAAATTATATCATGATTGATATATATATTGAACTACACTGAGTGTGCAAAACATGACTACAAAACATGACGAATACCTGCTCTTTCAATGACGTAGACTGACCAGGTGAATCCAGGTTAAAGCGATGATTCAGTATAGATGAAGGGGAGGAGACAAGTTAAAAGTGTTTTTAAGCCTTAAGATAATTGAGACATGGAATGCGTGTGTGCCATTCAGAGGGTGAATGCGCAAGACAAAATATTGCAGTTCCTTTGAACGGGGCATGGTAATAGTAATGGCGGTCAGTGCTGTTTAAGATGAGAGAGGACAATTTTTTGTATTTTTATGAGCATGCCCTTTATATTTCTATTACAGCATGTTGGATGACTGCCATTCATATTCCATTTACCCAGCACAATGTAACATAGACAGGTTTAGGCTACTACACGATACTAACATTTTCCCTATACCCATCATGATGTGGCTACAACCTAGCCTACGAATGAAAGTTTACAATGTAGGTGCACCCGTCAAGAGACATTTGAGTAATCAAGGTGACAGACATTGACACATTCAATACCGCCTTGCACACTCTTGCCTGTATCTTGCTGATCTTTGGTGTAATCATTAGTCCAACAGTTGCAAAGGAAAGTTTCTATTGGACAAATTCAGGTATGTTTTCCCGCTTTTGTTCCATTTGCTTCTGTTTTAAAACAAGTTTTAATCGGCGGAATGAATACACCCAAACACAGAATTAGCAGTCTCATATAAAGGGCATGATTACTTTGCTCGTTGCATTTATAATTCCTTCTCTCATCTACGCTCCCTCCTCCGCTCACCTTTGCCCTTTGCGTGTGGACTTCAGTGCACAATACAACAGCTGCCAGTGACCAGGCGATAGCCTTTACGAGCCAAACTTTCATACCATAACCGCTACACACAACCTACATTGTTTTCACCATATTAACGTCATAGTCAACATAGCTACTAGAACTAACGCGCTAGTAAACCAATCATGGAGTACAGTATACAATCATGCAGTACAGTATACAATCATGCAGTACAGTATACAATCATGCAGTACAGTATACAATCATGCAGTACAGTATACAATCATGCAGTACAGTGTACAGTATACAGCAAGCAGTTTAGCAGTTTCACCAGCAGGCCCCGGTGGCAATAAATTAATGAAACCCAAAGCTTACATTGACTAGGAAGAGATCCAGTGTTGGATAGCCATAGCCAGCTAGCTAACATAGCATCCCTCTCTGTTTGAACCAGGTGTTTGAGTAGTCTAAACTAGCTAAATTCATTTTCTAGCTAAGTCAGTGAAAGTGAAACAAAATACAGTTGACGTCGTACGTTTACATACACTTAGGTTGGAGTCATTAAAACTTGTTTTTCAACCACTCCACAAATTTCTTGTTCACAAACTTTAGTTTTGGCAAGTCGGATAGGACATCCACTGCATGACACAAATATTTTTTCCAACAAATGTTTACAGACAGACTATTTCACTTATAATTCACTGTATCACAATTCCAGTGGGTCAGAAGTTTACATACACTAAGTTGACTGTGCCTTTAAACAGCTTGGAAAATTCCAGAAAATTATGTCTTCAGAAGCTTCTGAGAGACTAATTGACATCGTTTGAGTCAATTGGAGGTGTACCTGTGGATGTATTTCAAGGCCTACCTTCAAACTCAGTGCCTTTTCGCTTGACATCATGGGAAAATCTAAATAAATCAGCCAAGACATGAGAAAAAATATTGTAGACCTCCACAAGTCTGGTTCATCCTTGGGAGCAATTTCCAAACGCCTGAAGGTACCATGTTTATCTGTACAAACAATAGTACGCAAGTCTAAACACAATGGGACCACGCAGCCGTCATACCGCTCAGGAAGGAGACGTGTTCTGTCTCCTAGAGATGAACATACTTTGGTGTGAAAAGTGCACACCAATCCCAGAACAACAGCAAAGGACCTTGTGAAGATGCTGGAGGAAACAGGTACAAAAGTATCTACATCCACAGTAAAATGAGTCCTATATCGACATAACCTGAAAGGCCACTCAGCAAGAAAGAAGCCACTGCTCCAAAATTGCCATAAAAATTCCAGACTACGGTTTGCAACTGCACATGGGGACAAAGATCATACTTTTTGGAGAAATGTCCTCTGGTCTGATGAAGCAAAAATAGAGCTGTTTGGCCATAATGACCATCGCTATGTTTGGAGGAAAAAGGGGGAGGCTTGCAAGCCTAAGAACACCATCCCAAACGTGAAGCATGGGGGTGGCAGCATCATGTTGTGGGGGTGCTTTGATGCAGGAGGAATTGGTGCACTTGACAAAATAGATGGCATCATGAGGAAAGGAAAATTATGTGGATATATTGAAGCAACATCTCAAGACATCAGTCAGGGAGTTAAAGCTTGGTCGCAAATGGGTCTTCCAAATGGACAATGACCCCAAGCATACTTCCAAAGTTGTGGCAAAATGTCTTAAGGACATCAAAGTCAAGGTAATGGAGTGGCCACCACAAAGCCCTAACCTCAATCCTATAGAACATTTGTGGGCAGAACTGAAAAAGCGTGTGCGAGCAAGGAGGCCTACACACTTGACTCAGTTACACCAGCTCTGTCAGGAGGAATGGGCCAAAATTCACCCAACTTATTGTGAGAAGCTTTTAGAAGGCTACCCGAAACGTTTGACCCAAGTTAAACAATTTAAAGGCAATGCGACCAAATACTAATTGAGTCTATGTAAACTTCGGACCCACTGGGAATGTGATGAAATAAATAAATGCTGAAATAAATCATTCTCTCTAGTATTATTCTGACATTTCACATTCTTAAAATAAAGTGGTGATCCTAACTGACCTAAAATAAGGATTTTTTACTAGGATTAAATGTCAAGAATTGTGAAAAACTGAGTTTAAATGTATTTGGCTATGGTGCATGTAAACTTTTGACTTCAACTGTAGCTAGCTCTCTCTCTCTCTCTCTCTCTCTCTCTCTCTCTCGCTATCTTTCTCTAGCTTCTCCTTAATTTCTCCTTAATATTTCTTTCTCTTTGAGTCAACTAATCACCAAATTTTATGCACTGCAGTGTTAGCTAGCTGTAGCTTATGCTTTCAGTACTAGATTCATTCTCTGAACCTTTGATTGGGTGGACAACATATGAGTTAATTTCATGCTGCAAGAACTCTGATAGGTTGAAGGATGTCCTCTGGAAGTTGTCATAATTAGTGTCAGTCTATGGAAGGGGATGAGAACCATGAGCCTCCAAAGTTTTGTATTGAAGTCATTGTACCCAGAGGAGGACTGAAGTGAGCTGTCCTCCAGCTACAACATGGTGCTACCCTACAGAGTTCTGCTGAGGCTACTGTAGACCTTCATTGCAAAACAGTGTGTTTTAATCAATTATTTGGTGATGTGAATATATTTCGTATAGTTTTATCAAAAAATAATACTTTTAAAAATATTTAGCTATTTCAAAAAAAAAGTAATTCACTGAGGAGGACGGTCCTCTCCTTCCTCTGCCGAGGAGCCTCCACTGGCTAGTAGGTGCCAGGCGCACCGGTTTGTGTCAAGAAGTGCTGGGGTTTTCACGCTCAACAGTTTCCCTTGCGTATCAGCCAATGGACATCCAGCCAACTTGACACAACTGTGGGAAGCATTGGAGTCAACATGGGCCAGCATCCCTGTGAAACGCTTTCGACACCTTGTGGAGTCCATGCCCCGATGAATTGAAGCTGTTCTGTGGGCAAAAGGGGGCAGTGCAACTCAATATTAGGAGCGCTCTTAATGTTTTGTACACTCAGTGTATATGATTTAAAGCAAACCTTAAAAACAGACTGTCAAATCTGCTCCTAATAAGATAAGAGTCTTAAAGAAACTGTAACGTTGGAGTCCCAACTACACTAAACCGAGAGAGAGAGAGAGAGAGAGAGAGAGAGAGAGAGAGAGAGAGAGAGAGAGAACAGGAGGGGAATGAGAGCGAGAACGGGAGAGCCCCAGCTGTGAGAGACTGCTCTCTCTCTCTCTCTCTCTGAGATATTTGGTTCATTATAGTTCCCTGGAGAGGCTGCATCCTGTGAAGGAGGCCCATTGCCAGGCCTTTGCTTGCACTGTGGTGGAGTGAGACTGAGTGAGAGACTGTCTTTAGGACACTGTTTGGCAGTTCCACAAACACAGCTCAAAAAGACAACAGTAGTGCTGTGAGAGAGGTCATGTTGGAGAGGACATGTAGGTGTGGATCTGTGGACATCAGAAGCGTGTGGATGAGGTGCTGTTCATGGTGTAAATAGAACCCCAATCATGCTGTCATCTATATCAATGACCTACTATAATGGTGTTTTAATCGGGGCATGGTTCATACATTGTCCTTTCACTGTAACACATTTTTGAAAATATTTTTCTGAATATTTTCGGGGAATATTTTTTTACAAGTACAGTATATTCTTCTTCATTTCCATAGCTTTGAACACTCAGATTTTACTGTGTCTCATTTAATTTAGCTCTAAGGTTCGTAGTAGTCTATTTTCTTCTCTCTCCTGCACAATTATCTGTCTCTAATATTTCCCATTGCTTAAGCTCGCTGACGATTTTGGTTAGGAACTCATAAATAATTTACTGAAAGAGCGGCTGGAAATTCATGTGCAATTTGCAGCTACTAAAATCCGGCTATTGTTTCCTGGGCTGTTCGACAGAACTACAGATAGAATCTTAGAATGTTAGACAGTCACTTTGTACAGCAGAGAACATTATCTAAAATTCTAACTGTCCCTCCCTGACAGGCCAGACAATCATTAGTGGGAGAACTGCAAGTCACTGTCCACTAAGGGCTACAAGCTGTCTCCAGCTATCATTTTGTATACCAGAGAGACCCACATTTTCCTAATATATTTTGATACTGTTTGGTCACATTTATGCTGTTTCACCTTGAAAGCGTGTTGAATTAAACAATGCTATGTACTGAATAATTTAATATGAGCATTATGGCATATCCTATTTGCATCAACTGCAGCCTCCCTACTACAACATATTTTCACTCTAACATAAATACATAATATTGAACATTTCTACTTTTACCCCACCAACCTAAATCTTCATGAAGGTAGTTTTACTGATTTGATATGATTGTTTTGAGAAATGATTTGCCCCTGAAATAATCCTGAAGGTCTATGTTAAAGTGTGATATTGTTTTACGGTGGTTCTTCTGGGGGAGCGGCTGAGTCGGGGATTTAGGGTTAGGGATATAGCAGCTCCAGGTGCAACCTATCCCTCAGTGGCTCCTCGGTCTGGGTAAATGCACCCTCGCAGTCTGATCTCTCCTCCCCTGGACAGGTGGCCAGTCCTCTGGTTCAGAGGTTCCCCCCTTCCCTCTCCCCCACCACCCTCTCTCCCCTCGTCCTTCTCCCCTCTGTCTCTCTCCCCTCTGTCTCCCCTCATCCCTCTTCCCCTCTGTCTCCTCACCCAGCACCCCTGAATCTGATACACTGTGGGGAACCCAGCCAAGCCTGGCAGCGGATAAATGACCCCACAATCCACCATCTTAACCGTTGTCGTACGCAGCAAACAGGAGACGGCTCTATAGTAGTGTGTGCTTGTGTGTGTGTTTGACGGCTATGGGGAAATAAAACCCCATTTCCTCCCCAGCAGCTCCCAGCTCCCTTCCTATACCCTGACCTATTTTGAGGATGTATCTCTTAACAGAAAGATTAAGGCTGTTTAATGGTAGGTGACACAGCAGTGTCCTGCAGTGATTTTCTTGCTTAATCCTTAGCATCTTCGGTAAAAGAGCTTTCAGAAGAAATTGTGTGAGTTTTTGGCATGCACCCCTTGAGGGAATGCGGGATTGTCAGAGTGCATTTTTCGATTCTTGGAAGCTATTCCTCAGGAGAGTCATGGAGGGCTTCTCCCCTCAGTGAGTTAGGTAAGAGAGTCAGGAATTGTTGCCAAAATAATTCCACCTAAAGCTCTGTTGGAAATTACAAAATGTTTCTTCTATATTAGTCTGTCACCTTGCCTCAAACGTCCCTGGAAACACTATAAAACGAAGACCACTGAAGTGAAGCATTTCCTTACGAGGGGCTCTTAAGAAGAGGAGACTATGTCTTGGGGCTATTTGGTGCCATGCTCAGAGACTCACAGATGAGGCCAGTGGATGTTTAGCAGCTACTGGGCTGTGACCATGTTGTGAAGCTGCCTGTGTGTCCTGGAAGCAGAATCAGATGCCCACTCTGGCCCTTATCCTATCCTCCTCTCAGGAATTAACAAATACAACAAAATAGTATTTTCTTGCCAAACAAATGTGAAGTTAAATGCCAAGCTTTCTCAAAGTTGTTTTGTCAAATCAAATCATCAAATCACATTTTATGGTTAGCAGATGTTAACGCGAGTGTAGCGAAATGCTTGTGCTTCTAGTTCCCGCAGTGCAGTAATATCAAACAGGTCATCTAGCAATCCCCAACAACTTCCTAATGCACACAAATCTAAAGGGGTAAATGAGAATATGTACATGTAAGTATATGGATGAGAGTGGCCGAGCGGCATAGGCAAGGTGCAATAGATGGTATAAAATACAGTATATACATGTGATATGAGTAATGTAAGATATGTAAACATTATAAATAAAATACAGTATTTACATGTGATATGAGAATGTAAGATATGTAAACATTATTAAAGTAACATTATTTAGAGTGGCATTGTATAAAGTGACTAGTGATCCATTTATTAAATTGGCCAGTGATTGGGTCTCAATGTAGGCAGCAGCCTCTCTGAGTTAGTGATTGTTGTTTAGCAGTTTGATGGCCTTGAGATAGAAGCTGTTTTGCAGTCTCTCGGTCCCAGCTTTGATGCACCTGTACTGACCTTGCCTTCTGGATGGTTGCGGTGTGAACAGGCAGTGGCTCGGGTGGTTGATGTCCTTGATGATCTTTTTGGCCTTCCTTTGACATTAGGTGCCGTAGGTGTCCTGGAGGGCAGGTAGTTGTCCCCCGGTGATGCGTTGTGCAGACCTCACTACCCTCTGGAGAGCCTTGCGGGTTGAGGGTGGTGCAGTTGCCGTACCAGGCTGTGATACAGCCCGACAGGATGCTCTCGATTGTGCATCTGTAAAAGTGTGTCAGGGTTTTGGGTGACAAGCTAAATTTCTTCAGCCTCCTGAGGTTGAAGAGGCGCTGTTGCGCCTTCTTCACCACACTATCTGTGTGGGTGGACCATTTCAGTTTGTCTGTGATGTGTACGCCGAGGAACTTAAAACTTTCCACCTTCTCCACTGCTGTCCCTTCGATGTGGATGGGGGGCTGCTCCCTCTGCTGTTTCCTGAAGTCCACAATCATCTCCTTTGTTTTGTTGACGTTGAGTGAGAGGTTGTTTTCCTGACACAACACTCCGAGTGCCCTCACCTCGTCCCTGTAGGCTGTCTCGTTGCTGTTGGTAATCAAGCCCTCTACTGTTGTTTCGTCTGCAAACTTGGTGATTGAGTTGGAGGTGTGCATGGCCACACAGTCGTGGGTGAACAGGGAGTATAGGAGGGGGCTGAGCACGCAACCTTGTGGGGCCCTAGTGTTGAGGGTCAGTGAAGTGGAGATGTTGTTTCCTTCCTTCACCACCTGGGGGCGGCCCGTCAAAGTCCAGGACCCAATTGCACAGGACGGGGTTGAGACCCAGGGCCTCCAGCTTGATGATAAGATTGGAGGGTACTATGGTGTTGAAAGCTGAGTTGTAGTCATTGAACAGCATTCTTACAAAGGTATTCCTTTTGTCCAGATGGGATAGGGCAGTGTGCAGTGTTTTTTATTTTTATTTTTATTTCACCTTTATTTAACAAGGTAGGCCAGGTGAGAACAAGTTCTCATTTACAACCGCGACTGGCCAAGATAAAGCAAAGCAGTGTGACAAAAACAGCAACACAGAGTTACACATGGGATAAACAAACGTACAGTCAAGAACACAATAGAAAAATCCATATACAGTGTGTGCAAATGTAGTAAGATTAGGGAGGTAAGGCAATAAATAGGCCATAGTGGGGAAATAATTAAAATTTAGCAATTTAGTGTGATGGCGATTGTGTTGTCTGTGGACCTGTTGGGACGATATGCAAACTGAATTGGGTCTAGGGTGGCCGGAAAGGTGGAGGTGATATGATCCTTGACTAGTCTCTCAAAGTACTTTATGATGACAGAAGTGAGTGCTACGGGACGGTAGTAATTTATTTTAGGTATATTTGCCTTCTTGGGTACAGGAACAATGGTAGCCATCTTGAAACATGTGGGGGCAGCAGACTGGGATAGGGAGCGATTGAATATGTCCATAAACACACCAGCCAGCTGGTCTGCGCGTGCTCTGAGGACACGGCTAGGGATACCGTCTGGGCCAGCAGCCTTGCGAGGGTTAACACGTTTAAATGTTTTACTCACGTCAGCCACGGAGAAGGAGAGGGGGGAGCACAGTCCTTGTTAGTGGGCCGCGACGTATTATCCACAAAGCGGGCAGAAGGTGTTTAGTTTGTCTGGAAGCGTGACTTTGGTGCCCTTGTCCTGGCTGGTTTTCTTTTTGTAGTCCATGATTTCCTGTAGACCCTGCCACATACGCAGCCGTTGAATTGCAACTCCACCACCTTGTTCCTGTGGTTTGGTAGTCTTGATGAGGGCAACATTAGTATTAACATTGTAATACAGTCAGGTAAATTTATTACCGTGGCCTCCCGAGTGGCGCAGTGGTCTAAGGCACCTCATCGCAGTGCTAGCTGTGTCACTACAGATCCTGGTTCGGTTCCAGGTTGTGTCACAGCCGGCTGTGACCTGGAGACCCATTAGGTGGCGTACAATTGGCCCAGCATTGTCCAAGTTAGTTTGGCCAGCCGGGATGTTCTTGTCCCATCGCGCTCTAACGACTCTTGTGGCGGGCTGAGCGCATACACGCTGACACGGTCGCCAGGTGTACGGTGTTTGCTTCAAAACATTGGTGCGGCTGGCTTCCAGGTAAAGCAGGCATTGTGTCAAGAAGCAGTGCGGCTTGGTGTGGTCGTGTTTCAGGAGACGCAAAACTTGGGAGAAAAATACAAATATTACCAAATAATATTACCAAATAATTCACATAAATAACATTTCAAGATATGCTATACTGTATAGTGTACTAGTTGATCACATAGTACAACCATAGAAAATATTTCAACCTACATGACACTAGAATACAGTATGTTGATGTTTATACTGAATTATGAAGTAGTACAGCTGGAGAGCAGACTCCGAGGTATCCCATCCAAAGAACAGCAGGCCAGGTTCAGAGAAAGAAATAGAGAGCAAATGGTCTGGTCAGTTGCTACTCCTCTCTTTAAGATATAAGGGGTTGACCTCTGTTATTCCATCTGTAAGGCCTCTTTCTCTCTCTGTAAGGGCAATGTAATGTAATGGCTCCAGGATCTAGGAACTTCCCCCAATCAAATGTTCTATTAACCCAGTGTCATGTTACCTAATTGAGACTGGATGTGGTTAGATACACCAATTTGTCATTTCTACTTATGTTTGGTAATGTCCCAGCTAGCACATAACGCTCTGAGAACATATGTTTCTTAGAGCTTGGTGAGAACGTGGTTGTCGTATGGTTATTTTGCACACAACCTTCCCACGTTCTGGGAATGGTCCAGCATAGTTGGTTGGCTTTGGAACATTCTCAGTACAATTAAGGAACTTGACAAAATAACTTCATTTTCATGATATTTCATTGATTTAACAGAACGTTTCCTAAAAGTTCAAACGTGGTTACATTTAATTACATTTTTGGTAATGTTCTAGGAACGTTCTCCAACTGGTTTGACATTGGGAATGTTCTCAAATAGTTTAGCGAACGTTAAGAAACAACGTTCTTCTGTGGGAATTTCAATACAATTTCAATTCTTCAGCATAATGTTTCCTACATATTTCCTCATGGTTCTATTTAAACTAATGTTCTCAAATTGTTCTGAGAATGTTAAGAAACAACGTTCTTCTGTGGGAACTTCAGTAATTCAGCATAACGTTTCCTGCAAGTTTTCTCTTGGTTCTATTTAAAGTCATGTTCTCAGAAAACTTTCCATAAAACCACATTTTAAGAAAGTTATTTAAAAACATATGCATTCCGCTTCCAGCATCAACAAACTCTCTCTCTCCTCAATCTTGTTAAGTGTGTTCAGGTGTGTTGGCTGCGCACACTGATCTTAATGAGTGCTTTTTTGAATAGACTAAAATGAACAGCTTTGTATGTGTCACGTCCTGACCATAGAGAGCTCTTATTTTCTATTGTAGAGTAGGTCAGGGCGTGACTGGGGGGGTTTATCTAGTGTATTTAGTTCTATGTTGTTTGGTTCTAGTTTCTGTTTTTCTATGTTGGGGTTTTTGGATGATCCCCAATTAGAGGCAGCTGGTCATCGCTGTTTCTAATTGGGGATCATATTTAAGTAGTTGTTTTTCCCACCTTTGTTTGTGGGAGATTATTTTGAGTTAGTGCATGTAGCACCTCTTCGTCACGGTTTGTTGTTTTGTTTATGGTTTATTGTATGTCTTGCATAGTTTCACATTAAAATAAAATATGTAGAACGATACCCACGCTGCGCTTTGGTCTCCTTCCTCTGACGAACGTGATTAATGCCTAAGCAAATTCATTTCCATGTGTCCTGTCTGTGCTTCAAAAGTTCAAAACAGTTAACCTAAGCTAGCAGTGTTATTAAAAGTCTTATTGAAACATTCAGTGAAAGTTTTAAGTTATTCAAAAACCTCCAAATAACCTATAATTTCTGTTCTCAGAACCTTTTAAAAATGTTCTGTTTTACCGGTCAGGAAATGTATGGCTTCGTTCCCAGAACCAATGGGAAACCAAAAATGTACTTTTCCACAACTTCCAAGGAACCAAATGTGCTAGCTGGGGTGCTATTATGGGCTATTTACTACAAGCGTCATATCAGGACATTTCTGACAGTTTGTGTAATTATTTAACAACTTCTGAGATTTTATATTTGATTATGTTCAGATTAGATTGTCTTTTTGTTCTGAGAATGTAGACTTGTAAGTAATGCTTTGGATTTCCCGATTTTTAAGCATGTTGAGATACCCCTATATATATATATGTATAATTTTTTTTTTGATATGTCCATTTATGTGTTATGTATCAAATTATTTATTTATGTTAGAGATGCTTAATTTAGTGTGAACATTTAAATAGCCATGTGAAGTGTCATATAATTTACCATTTAACCTCAGACTCCCACACAAATGATAAATTATAAAGTTGATTTGATTTAATGTTTCCATTCCATTTCAACATATTTTTTGTTTCTTCAGTGAGGATAAAGACCCATCAAATATATTGTTAAATAGTTACGTTGCTTATGCCCCTTCCTGATGGTGTGTGTGAGTGTCTTATCTCCTTGAGAGGAGTAAAATGTTTTAATCTGGTCCCCAATAGACTTAAGCTCTATCTCCAGTACGTTAACTGTTGTTCAGCATAATCCCAGAACCCAGCACCCGGCAAGTAGGTCATGTGGTCATGTTTGTCAAACCCAGCTGAAGTGAACATGACATTTTTCCTGGCTTAATTCAGAATAAAAAATGCATGCGATTTTGAACTTTAGATCTCCGGAGAGAGGCGTAAACAAGTATGAAATTAAGTGTCTTTTGAAATGCTGGGCCAGGGACGTGAATCGAATTGAGACGCGCGCATTATTCACGTTTACTGCCTTCAGTAGAGAGAGAGAGAGAGAGAGAGAGAGAGAGAGAGGCCTCTTGTGTTGGATCACTGAAAAAGTTCTTCCATGTAAATACAAAATGATGGCTAGAATGTTCCAGAGGATACCTGGTACAATGAATGGGGATGACCAGTACAGTACATTTACATTTACATTTAAGTCATTTAGCAGACGCTCTTATCCAGAGCGACTTACAAATTGGTGCATTCACCTTATGATATCCAGTGGAACAACCACTTTACAATAGTGCATCTAAATCTTTTAAGGGGGGGGGGGGGGGTTAGAAGGATTACTTTATCCTATCCCAGGTATTCCTTAAAGAGGTCATTCTATAATATTTCTAGTATTATATTATCAATACTCTTTAGAACTGCGTATATTACAAATATTGTGGTCCTCTGTAGCTCAGTTGGTAGAGCATCGCACTTGCAAGGATAGTGGATTTGATTCCCGGAACCAGCCGTGCGTAAAATGTATGGAAGCATGACCGCAAGTCACTTTGGATAAAATAATCTGCTAAATGTAATATGTTATTATGGTATATTGCAAAGTCATCACGCCTGCAGTCCTTGGTTCTATCCCAGTATAGAACCGAATTCCCTTAGCTCTTCTCTCATTAGGAACAGCTAACTATGTTTGTGCCCATTTTAACAGTAGGTTACTCTGGGGTCATAATAATACCCAAGAAACAGAAAACATCCTGATAGCCCCCAGGACACTTTACCATCAGCCAGTTAGTTGTAGAGCAAATCTTACATTTGAATAAGAGCTTAATAATAATTGAATCTTGCCTTATTTGCAATGCACATTCAAGCCTAATAATACAAGTCTATTATGTGTTTTTAAATGTGTTTGACATTCAGTAACTGGATGACTGGTTGACTGGAGTGCTGCTTTAACAACACAGATACCATAATGCTCAACCATCAGGCCACAGAGCATGGATAAGGGTGCAGTCCTGGGTTCAAATAGTATTTGTTATCATTTAAATACTTCTAGAGTTTGATTGGGTCTGCCTGAAGAGCTACATCATAGAGGTTTGCATTTTTGGGACTATTTAATTGGTTCCATTGAGCCATGGAAGCTCAATCAAGCGCTGCAAATGTGTTTGAAATAAAACAAATACTACTTGAAACCACATCTGGTACGGTGGACTGGGCTGCTGCAGTCAGTTCTAGGTCCACCTGACAGAGAGTGTGACCAGACCAGAACAGACCAGACCAGACCAGACCAGTGGAACCTGCAGCCAGCCTCTCGATGAGGGATGGAACAGAGCAGGAAACTACAGCCCATATCAGTGGAAATGATCTCTAAGCAGAGAGATACGGACAGGATTAGATGTTATCCCACTGTAATTTCCTCTGTGTGATGAATGGGTCTAGATACAGACCTTATTGTCTGTAACCCTTTGAAGACCTCTCTGATTATTACTTATGATCCATTTACCATCAGGACTTTTCTGACACATGTTAGCAATTGCTCTCTGACCGATTACAAGCCGGCGTACTTTTCTGATAAAGCATTCTGGCCTCACAGACACACACCATCCACACACAAACACTGAGTCATACAATATATCATATATATTTTGTATCCCAATGGTTCTGTCAACTGTGTTGTACGTACATCAGTCATAAGCTACAAACTGTGTGTGTACAGCAGGTTGATGTTGGTTAGCCACTGTGAAAGCAGACCCTTTCTATGACAAAACCCCCTACAAAACCCCACAGCTGAGCTGCCACAGACAGACAGGGAAACAGGGAAGCACCTATCTCTGTAAAAGCCATGCAGCTGGGTCAGGTAATTCCACAGCCACAAACCCATGGTGTGTAGTCATGTTCCCCTGCAGCACCCCAGCCATGAACTAATTCATTACCTGTCTGAGACAGCCGTTGAGAGGACCGGGGACACGAGTGGTGGTGGGGGATGAAACACCGAAACACCTTCTGGAAACGCTAGCGTTAAACAAGCTATTTAAGGGGAGATATGTCTCCTAAACGCCACAGTGAAAACCGACAGTGATGTAAAGCTCCCAGTGAAATGGTTCGTCCTGGTCCTCGGGGCTAGAGGAAAGAGAGAGAGAGAGAGAGGAGGAGGAGGAGAGGGGGATGGAGAAAAAAAGACCTATTGTGACAGACCTGGGTATCCTCAAATAGAAGCTAACCCGGGGAGGCACGCCAACTCACCTTGTAGCAACAGCAGTCAGAAAAAAACCCACACAGGCTCACCTCTGGTAGTCAGGCTGGGGTGAGGGGAACTGAGGGGCGCGAGGCCGCGAGCTGTCTGCCGTGACATTGCAGCGTTGCAGGGCTGGGGGAAGGAAGCTGGGGGGGGGGGCCTGGGTGTCTGACAATGTGTCCCCCTCAACCTCCCTGCTGTGTGATAGCTGTCAGGGGGTGTGTGGGGGGACTGGGCCGGACCTGCCAGCACGCATCTGGCTGACAGGCGACTGGGAAGGTGCACTGCAAGCGCACGTCACTATCAATAACCCCTGCCGTGGACGATGGGTACATAACATACAGTCACCATGCACTCCCTGTGCGTGTGTGTGTGTGTGTGTGTGTAATGGGGGGGTTGTCATCTAACACGGAGTCATGTTTGCTAATAGTGAGATTCGTGAATTCATTGGAAAAATACAGTGTATGAATAAATAGTGGTTTAGACTAACATGCAGGAGTACACACTATGAGATGAGAACATATACTGACAAATAGATGCCGGTGAGAGGGGAGAGGTGGGAAGGCATATGCTAAACTGTATCTTATTTGCCTGTTTGCTCACTCGGTCGATGGCAAACAGACAGACAGAAGTACACACCAGTTTTGTTAGGTCAGTTTGAGAGAGGGAGAGTGGGAGAGGGGGTCGGGAGGGCGATCGAGGGGAAGATGAATGATGCATTATATGAGTGCTTACAGTCAACAGCCAGTCAGTCCACCACGCTGTCTAACATGTAGATCTGTTACAATCATTTCCAGAAAGTGAGGAAATCAACCTGGGTGTCTGCGAGACGTGTATTCCTGGCACATCCGGCCACACACACACACGGGCACACACCCACACACAGACATTCTCCCATACTGCCACAGTAAACAGATTGAATAGGTAAGCTCTGTAAGATGAGAGAATGTCAATGATGGCTGACACAGAAACTCCAGACCACAGATCGATACGTGACATTACACTTCGCTCTCTGAAAAGGGGCTGCTTCAGTCTGTAAGTATTACAGAACATCTTACTTTACAGTAGAGTTGACACCTCCCTGGTTTTCTTTTTATTTCACCTTCATTTAACAAGGCAAGTCAGTAAAGAGCAAATTGTTATGATGGCCTGTGTGGCGATAAATACGTTGGCGCCCAACGTATTTACTTACTGAAATAAAATGCTACTGAAGTTCTCAGGAGTAACACTAGCAACACTCAAGCATTAGCCCTTCAAAAACGGTTTAGACTTCCATTTTTTTTACTTCATCTCAGTCATGGAATCTGTATTAGATTTTTTATAACTTTTTTTTTTTTTATAACTGATTTCTTATCTATGAAACTATAGGCTATTTTTGCAAAACTCTACACACTAACCACAAAACCTTACACCAAACCGGCAAAACATTAAACATCTCTTGCAAAAGCAAACAATTCTTGCAAAACCCTTCAAAATCTAAAAAATTATGTTTGCGTCAATACAGTACACACAAACCATTATTTGAATAAGCATACGAAGCACCAACTACGCACTGATAGTATAAATGAAAAACACTTGTGGCTTTTGCTTGTGTGCAGGGCATAGCAGTTTGCAATAAAGTTTTGTCATACATGTAGAAACCCGCATACACACAGGTATCCAAATGTGTAAATTATGGATGTGTATTCTGAACATACCCCGCTATTGTCACGTCCTGACCAGTAAAGAGGTTATTTGTTATTGTAGTTTGGTTTTTTAGGTTAATGTTCTATGTTAGTGTATTTCTATGTTCAGTCTAGTCTATCTATTTCTATGTTTAGTTCATTGGATTGACCTTCAATTGGAGGTAGCTGTTCCTCGTTGCCTCTGATTGAAGGTCCTATGTATAGGGGTGTTTTTGTAATGGGATTTGTGGGTAGTTGTTTCCTGTTTTGTGTCTGTGCACCTGACAGGACTGTTTAGTGGCGTTCGTTGTTTTGTATACGTGATTTGTTTGTTTTCCCTTCATTTGATTTAATAAAGAAGATGAGTATACACATTCCCGCTGCACCTTGGTCTAATCCTTACGACACGCGTTACAGAACTACCCACCACCAACGGACCAAGCAGCGGGGTAAGGAGCTGGAGAGGAGCTATTGGGAGTCGTGGACCTGGGAGGAGATCGTAGCCGGAGAGGGACCATGGAGGAAGGCTGGAGAGGACCGGGGGTGTTTTGCTGGAACACGGTTGGCATGGAAGCCTGAGAGGCAGCACACGGGTAGTTTGGCTGGGCCAGGGTTGAGCCCTAAGCCAACTCCCCGTGCTTACCAGAGGCAGCGTGGTACTGGTCAGGCCCCGTGCTATGGGGTGATGCGCACGGCGTCGAGGCCAAGCATCCACAGGCCGGTATGCTCGGTGCCAGCGTCCCGCATTTGCCGGGGGGACGCTGGCACCCAGCCAGTAAGGGTGGTGCCAGTCCTGCGCTCGAGACCGCCAGTGCGCCTTCACGGCCCAGTGTATCCTGTTCCCGCTCCCTGCACTAGCCCTGAGGTGTGTGTCTCCAGTCTGGCGTCTCCAAAGCCAGCACCACGCACCAGGCCTCCAGTGCATCAGCCCAGTCTAGTACGTCCTGTACCCACTCCTCGCACTAGCCTTGGGGTGCGTGTCTCCAGTCTGGTACCTTCACTACCAGCCCCACGCACCAGGCCTCCAGTGCGTCAGCCCAGTCCAGCTCGTCCTGCTCCTGCTCCTCGCACTAGCCCTGTGGAGTGTGTCCCTAGTCTGGCACTTCCTAAGCCAGCTCCACGCATCAGGTCTTCAGTGCGCAGTCCCCGTCCAGAGCTTCCGGCAACAGTGCCTCGTCCAGAGTGTCCGGCGACAGTGCCTCGTCCAGAGTGTCCGGCGTCAGTGCCTCGTCCAGAGTGTCCGGCGTCAGTACCTCGTCCAGAGTGTCCGGCGACAGTGCCTCTTCCAGAGTGTCCAGCAACAGTGCCTCATCCAGAGTGTCCGGTGACAGTGCCTCGTCCAGAGTGTCCGGCGACAGTGCCCCGTCCAGAGCTTCCGGCGACAGAGCCCTGAAGACAGACGGCCCACAGTCCGGAGCCGAGAGGGAGGGCCCACAGTCCGGAGCCGAGAGAGACGGCCCACAGTCTGGAGCCGAGAGAGACGGCCCACAGTCCGGAGCCGAGAGAGACGGCCCACAGTCCGTAATCGGCGCAGCGAGAGTCACCCTACAGTCCAGAATCGGAGCAGCCACAGTCGCCCTACAGTCCGGAATCGGAGCAGCCAGAGTCGCCCTACAGTCCGGAATCGGCCCACAGAGTGAGTCACCCTACAGTCCAGAATCGGAGCAGCCACAGTCGCCCTACAGTCCGGAATCGGAGCAGCCAGAGTCGCCCTACAGTCCGGAATCGGAGCAGCCATAGTCGCCCTACAGTCCGGAATCGGCGCAGCCAGAGTCACCCTTCAGCCCGAGGTCTCCAGCGATGCGCATCAGCCCGAGGTTTCCAGCAACGCACATCAGCCCGAGTTCTTCAGCGATGCGCCATAGCCAGTGATTTCGGGAGGGGTAAAGTTTAATTAGTATTTAGCGGGGGTGGACAGGATAGGTTGGGGAGTAAGGCCGGAGCCTGAGCCACCTCCGTAGTAGGGGGTTGGGGGAGGAACCGTCGGTGACGGTGGCCACCCTCCCTTCCCTCCCTTTAGTTGGGGATAATTTTTTTGTTTGTGTTTAGAGTTATTGGATTAGGTTTTGTTTTGTTGTTTTATGTGCATCCGGGGTCTGAACCTTTGGGGGGGGGGGTACTGTCACATCCTGACCAGTAAAGGGCTTATTTGTTATTGTAGTTTGGTCAGGACGTGGCAGGGGTTGTTTGTTTTATGTGGTTCGGGGTTTGTTGGGCTATGTACTTATGTAAGAGGGGTGTTTGTTTTATGTGTTCCGGGGTTTTTTGGTCTATGTTCTATGTTAGTGTATTTCTATGTTCAGTCTAGTGCACCTGACAGGACTGTTTAGTGGCGTTCATTGTTTTGTATACGTGATTTGTTTGTTTTCCCTTCTTTTGATTTAATAAAGAAGATGAGTATACACGTTCCCGTGCACCTTGGTCTAATCCTTACGACACACGTTACAGCTATCAATACAAATAAGGGGGAAAAGTCATTTTTTTCTTCCATAAATCTTCTAACACTCCTCAAACAACGAAAGGGCAGTAGAAGAAAATAAAAACACTTGTGCTAGAAAAAAAGAACAGAAGAAAATGTGGTTACATCCCTCCTTATATTGTGGGTCTGGCAATAAGACTACCTTCACATCACATGTGTCACATCACATGTGTTGTCTTGAGCTAGGCAGCGTGGGAAGAGTGCCGTATCCAGGCCTGGCATGACCCCTGATCGATGTCTCCACAAGCCTCCTCCATTTCCTGTAGAAGGGGTATGTGTTGGTGTGGGTGGCGATCAAACACCTTCCAACGCCATTGCAGAGAAGAATTCTTCAATAGGATTCAAGAACGGAGAGTATGAGGGGAGATTGAGTGCGATGAAAAGTGGGTGACCTGTGAACCAATTGCGGACCTCAGCAGCCCGGTGGAAACTAACATTGTCCCAGATGATAACGTACCTGGGCTGTTCTGGCCCCTGGTCATTAGGGATTAGTCTGTTGTGGAGGGTGTCCAGACATGTGATGATGTGTGCAGTGTTGTATGGGCCTAGGATTGCATGATGGTGAAGGACGCCGTTTTTACTAATAGCCGCACACATTGTTATGTTGCCACCACGTTGTCCGGGGACGTTGATGATGGCACGGTGTCCGATGATATTTGTGCTGCGTCCCCTTTTTTTGCAAGGTTGAAACCTGCCTCGTCCACATATATTATCTCATGATGCACTGCATCTGCTTCTAGCTCCATGACTCTCTGAAAGAGACAAGACAAAACAGTGTAGCACACTAGGAAAAGACAGGGATCAGTCACTATGATGTAGCAAATCAATTGTAAATTTCGGTGTTCCTCAAGGTTCCGTTTTAGGACCACTATTGTTTTCATTATATATTTTACCTCTTGGGGATGTCATTCGAAAACATAATGTTAAATTTCACTGCTATGCGGACGACACACAGCTGTACATTTCAATGAAACATGGTGAAGCTCCAAAATTGCCCTCGCTAGAAGCCTGTGTTTCAGACATAAGGAAGTGGATGGCTGCAAACTTTCTACTTTTAAACTCGGACAAAACAGAGATGCTTGTTCTAGGTCCCAAGAAACAAAGAGAACTTCTGTTCAATCTGACAATTAATCTGGATGGTTGTACAGTCGTCTCAAATAAAACTGTGAAGGACCTCGGTGTTACTCTGGACCCTGATCTCTCTTTTGAAGAACATATCAAGACTGTTTCAAGGACAGCTTTTTTCCATCTACGTAACATTGCAAAAATCAGAAACTTTCTGTCCAAAAATGACGCAGAAAAATTAATCCATGCTTTTGTTACTTCTAGGCTGGACTACTGCAATGCTCTACTTTCCGGCTACCCGGATAAAGCACTAAACAAACTTCAGTTAGTGCTAAATACGGCTGCTAGAATCCTGACTAGAACCAAAAAATTTGATCATATTACTCCAGTGCTAGCCTCCCTACACTGGCTTCCTGTTAAGGCAAGGGCTGATTTCAAGGTTTTACTGCTAACCTACAAAGCATTACATGGGCTTGCTCCTACCTATCTTTCCGATTTGGTCCTGCCGTACATACCTACACGTACGCTACGGTCACAAGACGCAGGCCTCCTAATTGTCCCTAGAATTTCTAAGCAAATGGCTGGAGGTAGGGCTTTCTCCTATAGAGCTCCATTTTTATGGAATGGTCTGCCTACCCATGTGAGAGACGCAGACTCAGTCTCAACCTTTAAGTCTTTACTGAAGACTTATCTCTTCAGTAGGTCCTATGATTAAGTGTAGTCTGGCCCAGGAGTGTGAAGGTGAACGGAAAGGCTGGAGCAACGAACCGCCCTTGCTGTCTCTGCCTTGCCGGTTCCCCTCTTTCCACTGGGATTCTCTGCCTCTAACCCTATTACAGGGGCTGAGTCACTGACTTACTGGTGTTCTTCCATGCTGTCCATGGGAGTGGTGCGTCACTTGAGTGGGTTGAGTCACTGACGTGGTCTTCCTGTCTGGGTTGGCGCCCCCCCCTTGGGTTGTGCCATGGCGGAAATTTTTGTGGGCTATACTCGGCCTTGTCTTCGGACGGTAAGTTGGTGGTTGTAGACATCCCTCTAGTGGTGTGGGGGCTGTGCTTTGGCAAAGTGGGTGGGGTTATATCCTGCCTGTTTGGCTCTGTCCGGGGGTATCATCGGATGGGGCCACAGTGTCTTCTGATCCCTCCTGTCTCAGCCTCCAGTATTTATGCTGCAGTAGTTTATGTGCCGGGGGGCTAGGGTCAGTCTGTTTCATCTGGAGTATTCTCTTGTCTTATCCGGTGTCCTGTGTGAATTTAAATATGCTCTCTCTAATTCTCTCTTTCTCTCTTTCTTTCTTTCTCTCGGAGGACCTGAGCCCTAGGACCATGCCTCGGGACTACCTGGCATGATGACTCCTTGCTGTCCCCAGTCCACCTGGCCATGCTGCTGCTCCAGTTTCAGCTGTCCTGCCTGCGGCTACGGAACCCTGACCTGTTCACCGGACGTGCTTGTTGCACCCTCGACAACTACAATGATTATTATTATTTGACCATGCTGGTCATTTATGAACATTTTAACATCTTGACCATGTTCTGTTATAATATCCACCCGGCACAGCCAGAAGAGGACTGGCCACCCCTCATAGCCTGGTTCCTCTCTAGGTTTCTTCCTAGGTTTTTGGCCTTTCTAGGGCGTTTTTCCTAGGGAGTTTTTCCTAGCCACCGTGCTTCTTTCACATGCATTGCTTGCTGTTTGGGGTTTTAGGCTGGGTTTCTGTACAGCACTTTGAGATTTCAGCTGATATACGAAGGGCTATATAAATAAATTTGATTTGATTTGATTTAGCACCATACACTTCCAGATCCGGTACCAATGATAGGATAGTACAGCTTACCTGCACATATTCATACCTCAGTTGTTTTACACGGCCTGAGTTTCTTTCCAAAGGGACTCTGTACAGCTGCTTCATCCTAATTCTATTGCGTTTCAGTAGACAAGACAGTGCAGAGAGACTCACTCTGTTGACGTTTTGGAATACGGTGTTATCTGCCATTATGTGGTCCAGCAGTTCTCTGAGTCTGATGCAGTTATTTGCAATGACCATATTTACCCGTGCTCTGGGATGAACAGTCGACCTCTTCCACCAGATACTGGTTTTCTTGCAGTTCTGTAAAAACTTTTGAATGGTTTTAGTGAAAGATCCTTCTCATTATGAAAGTACAGTACATATTACTGTACCAGTAAGACTACAGCACTTACAGTTACTTACCGGTTGTCATTTCGAAATATTCAGATGATACCTGCAACAGTATAGCTGCTCAGATTTGGTTGAACCCGTTGCCCAACCTAACTCATGCTCATTCCATGGTTCACAACATGGTCAACCACAGTCGCTCTGATTTCATCAGTTATTGTGTTCCTGACTCCCCTTCCTCTTCCTCCTCCCCGTCCTCTCCTTCTCCCCTGTCCTACATCACCTCTTCCTCCTCCTCCTTCTCCTCCTCCTCCTCTTACTTCTTCACATACTCGTCCTCCTCTTCCTCCTCTAGTTCTCACCCCTCTTACTCTCTGTCCAATATTGGCTTCCATTGTTGTCCAAACCAAATGTTTACCTGTGGCCAACCTATAGTTCTCAAGCTCTGATTTGTAACTCATTATCTAAAAGGGTTTTCACACATGTCGATGTGGAAAGGCAATTGGTGAAATAGTGTAGCAATGTAGAGACCAATGCTTACAGTTTTGCTAGAAGTGTGTTATTAAATTGCAAACTGTGTGTAAAGCAGTGAGTTGTGCTTACAGTTTTGCAAAAAGTGTGTTATAGAATTACAAACTGAGTGTTAAACAGAGAATGTGCATTCAGTTTGGCTCCGTTGGTAAATGCATTGGCTACAAGTGTTAATGGTTTCAGAGATAGTGCTTCAATAATCACTGTTAGTGTTTAAGCCTTCAGAAAAAAACTGTAATATGCAATTTAAATGCAAGATTTGAAATAGCATATCACAGAACTGCTTTTGACTGATCTAAGCGATTAATTCTAAGCGTGTTAACTAGTAATAACTTATTTGGGACGTAGACTGTGGTAGAAACAATATTTTCCTGGATGAAGGCCCCATGTGAGATGATTATCCACATCCAAACTCAACATAGTGTCACATCACATAGTGTTTAAGTTGACACCGCCATAGTGTCCTCTGTCAGGTTCCTCTCCTTTCTACTGCTGTCAGATTCCAAACTAGCAAATTAACAGGCTTTGATTCCGAGGTTCCGAGAAGCTCATCCCTTCAAAAGCCAATCAGAATGTTTACCAGTACGGTCGTCGGGTAGAGAAGTTTAAGTGTATGACTTTAATCCTCAGTATAGCCAGCTCTCTGATGTGGCCCTTTCGTGACAGCGACACACACACACACACGCGCGCACACACACTCACACACACCTCCTCAATGATGAGCTCGCCTCTGCGCTTTTAATGAACCGCAGGGCAATTATCAAAGCCTCCCCATATTGATCTCCCCTTAGTGAGAGGTCCAACAGCCACCAGCCTCACACACACATGTTTTAAGTCACTTTCAGCCCTGTTCATTACAGAGACCAGTGTCAGGCTCAAGTCCTATTCCTCGGCCCACGCTCATGTACAGTTGTGTGTGTGTGTGTGTGTGTGTGTGTGTGTGTGTGTGTGTGTGTGTGTGTGTGTGTGTGTGTGTGTGTGTGTGTGTGTGTCTGTGTGTGTGTGTGGGCGCGCGCACGTGCGCACGTGCGTGCGTGTTTGCAAGACAAGAGCATGAGAACATACCCATGATTTCTCAGCCTTTGCGGAATCTCTCATTTTTTACACTGACTGACCTCCTTGGTTGCTGTCAGTGCAGTAATGTCGAGGTATACAACATGTCTCTGTTGTTTAACTGAAAAATGAAAGCTCCAGTCATTTCTGGGTTATAAAATCAGTTGATACTTTGCACAATCTTTGTGGATCTGCTTCCAAGCATCCATATATCCAGGCTGTTTTAGCTTAGTATTTACCTTTCCCTATTCATTGTGTACATGGACTACCCGTTTTTGCATTGCCATCTGTCACAAACTCTCATTTATAAAGTTACCAAGTTCTCTCCCTCCAAACAATGCCAAAGCTGTGAGACTAAGTGTTATATTCACACCGAACGAAATATAAATATTTTGAGCAAAAGTTTAATGGAGTTTTGTGTAAATTAAGATGTTCTGTCATATAATATACAACCTCAATTGTTACCTTTATGAAATCATGGATAGTATTTACGCCGGGGTCAGAGTGAGTGATAACAACATCAGTGCTATGTTTGTAATATTAGAGAGCTAAGACCTGAACTGCTCCAGCTGAGACAATTTTGTATGTACACCGAGTTTATATGAAAAACCTGTTTAAATTGCAAAAGAAGCGTATTTTACAAGCTTTTTCCCTGTGTTTATTTAAATGTAAAATATTTATTTTCCCCTTTGCCTCGCAGCAAAGCTGGTGTGTCCAAAGCAGTTGTATAAATCACCTAATGCCGGGTCACAGCCATTTCAACAGCATGCAACATTGTGTGGATTTATTAAGCATTGTATCAAATCTGTATTTATGGCTTATTTTGATGCAGCTGTTCTGGAATTCCACCTAGATTAATGTCCATTGGTGTTGATATTGATTGGTTGGTTGGAATCATTCTAGATGCAGAACCGTGTAATTCCGACCATACGAACACGCTGAGACAGGTTTCTCATGTAACTCTCGTCTTAACTCTTAATGGGCGTCCTTTGAAAATGGTACATTTTCAATTATTATCACTGTATCTGTCGCTAGTCCATCTGTCAGCTGTGGTTGGTAAAGTAGCGGGATGGTTATGGAATGTATGGACCCCTCTGTAATCTTCGTAGTCTGTAATCTCCCTAATCTCCTCAGAGCTAGACGAATCTTTATGACTTCCACATGCATTGTGTAACTTCAGTAGCTCCAGAACGCATAGGGGTAAAGACAGTGTACCTTTGAAGATTTAAGCTGTGCTCAAAATGGCACCCTTTCCCCTAAATTTGACCAGGGACCTGGCCAAAGTAGTGCACTATAAAGTGAATAGGGTGCCATTTGGGATGCAGACTGATTCTTTCATGCTCGTTATATTATTCATTTCTAAAAGTTGTAGGAGAACACAGAAGACCAATCATGGGGTATATTAAAGTTATTTTTCTATTTTGTTTTCCAGTGCCTGTTATTTGGCCCTCTCTTCAAAGAGATGATTTTTAGCCACAGGAAACAGAGAACGTTTCAAATGACCATTTCAAAATGGCATTTCCTACAATTGTTTCACAATTAAGAAGATGAAGTACAATCGTTTGACACGTCTTTCATTCCAAAGAAATACCATCAGCTATTGAATTGCAGTTCATTTTTGTGTGTGAAAAACTTCATGCAAGATTAGGACGCAAGTGAAGAATTGTTTTTATTTATGAAATTCTTTTTGCGTAGTTTTACAAAGGTTTCTCAGTCAAGTATCGCTCATTGTCATTACATGCACCACAGATTGTTCTGCATACTGAGCCTCATCTTTTAGTCTTTTGTTTTTCATTTTTCTTGGAGAGCTTGGTGTCTGGTCATTTTGCATTTATTATTTATATCTTTTTTCCTCTGTTTTGGAACAGATTTGATCTATTTGATAATGACACAGAAACCACATACATATTCTTATGTCTTTAGATGGATGTCTCTTACGCAATATTTCTTTGCTCTTTTATAATGTTATAACTACTGTTAAATACTCTGTCCTTAAACTTCTATTAAACTAAAGGCCAGATCGACCAAAAAGGAGAGATTATAAAATGTTAAGGCCTTTTCAAATGGTACCTAAGTGGTGTATCATATAACCAATATGCCTTTTTCTGGATTAGTAGTTTGTTCCTTTTTCTGGAACCTTTCCCAAAACCACACGGACTGGGCGTCAATAAATCCAGCACACTGTGAATTCTGGTTTGCAGCACTGTATGTGTGGCTCGTCTCCAAGTGCCTGTGGTCTTCCTGTTTATTTGTCCTGCAGCGCAGGTTTAGAGTGAGGTAGGTCTGAGGACTCCAGCTGAACAAGGGTAAACACACTGTCCTGGGAGTCGCGGCAAAAAGTGGATATTTCTACTCAAGAAGGATTTCAACTGGCCCAGAGAGCCGACCTCTTTAAAACATTGGGCACTTTCTCATAGTCCCTTGTGCTCGGCTAAAAAGTGTTTTGTATATGTCTAATGACAAAAATATTCCTGTGTTATGGCATGTGTATACTAGGGCTTATGTAAACTAAAGAACACTAGTACTTTGGCAAGTAACATCAACATTTTTAGACAGTGTTCCCTGCAAATCTCTCTGGATATTGGAAGCGCAGTTCCCCAAAAAATACTCATACATAATCTATACTCTCACATATCCTCCCAGTGTTATCTCAATGAAGATCTCACTCTCCCACATGATTACTCTTTGTCCGTAGAACATTTAGGTGATACGTCTACTAAGCTGTGTAACCTACGTAAGTCAACTCCTGAAATAGGTCACCGGACAAGAGACAAACATCAGACGTATTATCAACTAACTTTGTCCCAAGCTCACAATAACAGGCCCCTATCGTCATCCAATCAAACCCTCTCATACTCATGCAGAGAAATGAATCTTTGACTGCAACAGACAGGCAGTGCCTCCAAAATAGAGATTGTTCACCGCCACCGGATGGAAGTCAGGGACTCGAGACAAGCCACAGCCGCACGGCTACTAGTCTAGGTTCAAAAGGAGACAAACAACATGCCACAACTGTATAAAGACAGCTCGGGTCCATGTTTGAGTTTGTCGCTATGTGAAAGCCACTCTAGGCAGCCAGTGCACTCTGACCGGTGGTTCTGGTGGTTTTGGCCTACAGGCCAAGCCAGTCAGGCTGTAGGGGAGAAAGGGGATAGGGGGCCAATCTGCTGTGGGGGTCTGGGACTAGGAACACAGCCAGGGTCATGTGGGTGACTGTACATGTCCTAAAAGCAAACAGTAACCTACTTTTCCCCCGGGACAACAAGTCCTCAGTCAGAGAGAGTTCTGGTTGGCTAGAGGAAACTCTTTCTATGTTGCAATGTCAACAGGAGAGAAACAGTGATGGTACACAAATGTCTCTTAAAAGTAATTGGTTTTCTATGGAAATATAAAAAAAAAAATTTTGCTGATGGTTGCATGAATGCTATATTTGGGACTAAACTGCTGTGCAATTTAGGTCCAGTTTATCCCTTGTTTCGTCAACAGAAATTCTAAACATAACATGCAGTAATGTACAACACTTTGCTTTGAAATACTTACAGTTTCTTATAGTTAAACGTATTAATAATAAACAACAGGATGGTCTGTTCGGGTCCACACGCAACCTCTCAAAGTGTACCATACTGGCTGTTGAGTTCTGTCTGCTGGCGTTATCAGTACGAGGATGTAACGACACTGTTAGCCTGTAGCGTTAAGACAAGACATCCTCCACATAAGATCTTCATCCGTTTGCTATATTGTTTTCAGGGTAAAGAAGGAGATTTTATACAATATGACGTTTCAGCTCCGACCACAAACACCCAACCACCAACCAACCCTTTAAATGAGCTCAGAGCTCTTTCCTTTTTCCCCCCCTTCGCATACACAGAAGTAGCTATTAGAGATTGGCTGAAGGGAAAAAAAAACATTTCTGGAAGCCAAATGTGCACTTCTTTTGTAGTGAGAAATATGCAGATCAACAGAGCATCAGTAATCAGTAATCATGTTAGGGCCAGGCCAGGGTGATGTTAAACTCCCTCCAAACTCATCCTGCTCCGTCCTGTTCATCGATGTATATCACCATGAGCCGAATACAACAGGTGTAGACTTTACTGTGAAATGCTTACTCATTATACCCACTTAATTTCATGTGTTGAATATTACATCAGTGACCTAAAGTACATCTCTTTGCATAGTGCATCCGAGAATGTTTAAGGAAAGAAAATATCATATCTGTATGTGCATTCATGTCCAAGAGTAAGTAGACATTAGCCAGAGACAGAATAAGGAATGCGGCAAGCCTGATAGCCAAGCCAGACAACGGTTATATTAGAGTTGGGAAATGTTGGACAGAGTGTGGTCCAGAGACTGTAGCCTATTATTTGTCTTTGAGGAGAAGAGCAGAGAGATGCAAAGCCTGGCTGGAGACACTCTTAGTCTCAGCAGGACATGCATGGGGCAGAGATATGGGTTATACAGACAGTACAGAAGGAGAATATCAGTGGTGTTGGAGAAATGATAAAACCTCAGAGGTTACAATCGAACAGAAACAGGGGGTGCTCCTCTGGCGTCAACACATTTTCCTCTGAAGGTTTCAGGGATCATTTTGTACTCTTTCATACCCAGTGTGTTTCACGAGTTTTCCCTCAGCGTGATATTCCTTTTTTCTTTGGTTTGTCTCTCTGTGATTTCTTCGAGTTTGGTAAATATGTGTTTTTCGTAGTGATTGGGATGAGAGGAATGTGTCCTTTTGAAATATTGTATTGTCACTGCTGTGAGCAAATGGAACTGTTGCTCATCCGTCTATTGACAGTGTAGACTTTTCTCACAGAATAAATAAGAGAAAGGGAAATTAAGACAGCTTCCCCAATCACCTAACATACTTAAGACTTCATTGCTGCTGAGTGGTACTTTACTGATCCAGTATTTTGACTGAAATCTTAATGCAATGAGGATTAAACGGATTACAACATAATCTTGAATAATCCAAAGTGCTATGGACAGAGAAAGGCTTGTAATAACGGTATAAACCCGTCATGAGGTCTGACAACATTGCCAGTCAATGCTAGGATTAAATATTGGTGGAAAAAGTTTCAACTAATGCCTTAGCATCACAGAAAGTACAGTCCAGAAAGCAATTTGTAATTTAAGGACATACCTCTTAAATGAATAGCTGGCCATCTCCTGTAGGAGAAATGCTAACAGGAGATGAAGGATAGATGGTTCTAACAAGATTCAGCTCTCTTCATTTTGGTTTTTGATCACCAATGTTGAACAGGTTCATTATACATGTAAAGCATCCTAGGTTAGTGAAATACTAAGAATCAATTTTTATTAAAGGGCTTTTCAAAAATTCCATCAGCTTGTTCATTACTTAACCTATGAATATATATTTTAAAGAGTTAAAGAAATGTGGTAGCTATTTCTCGTATATTTTAAGGATTATGTAAAAATATTTATCTTTTGAACTAAGTAAACCAGCATTCATCTGTGATATTGACATGTTTTGACATTTTCCAACCTACAGTTTCTTTAAACCCCTTAATTACTAACCTTCACTCAATAAGATATGCTAAGTTATGTTATTAAGGCACATTACCGTGTTTTGCAGTAGACTTAGTTATGAATACAGATATATTGATGTTGTGAAGCATGGAATTGGTAAAAGTTCAGGGTTATGAACATGCAATGATATAGCAATGTCCATAACAGATAAGCATACCCCTAACAAATAACAAATGTAGTGTCACGACTGTGTGTAGGAACGGACCAAGGCGCAGCGTGAAAATTGTTCCACATATTTTATTATAATGTGAAACTATGCAAGACATACAAAAAATAATAAACAAAAAAACAAACCGTGACGGCAGAGGTGCAACATGCACTAACTCAAAATAATCTCCCACAAACAAAGGTGGGAAAAACAACTACTTAAATATGATCCCCAATTAGAGACAACAATGACCAGCTGCCTCTAATTGGGGATCATCCAAAAACCCCAACATAGAAAAACAGAAACTAGAACCAAACAACATAGAAAATAAAACTAGAATAAACCCCCCCCCCCCCCCCCAGTCACGCTGACCTACTCTACCATAGAAAATAAGAGCTCTCTATGGTCAGGACGTGACAGTACGCCCCCAAAGGTGCGGACTCCGGCCGCAAAACCTGAAACCAAAAGGGAGGGTTGGGGGGGTGTCTAGTGTTGGTGGCGGTTCTGGTGCAGGACGAAGAAACTTCTCATCCCGCGGATCCTCCCGCATCGGAGGTGGTTCTGGTGCGGGACAAAGAACCCTCTCATCCTGCGGCATCCCGCCGGCATAGGAGGCGGCTCTGGTGCAGGACGAAGAACCCTCTCATCCTGCAAACCCGCCAGCATCGGTGGAGGCTCCAGACTGCCAACTGTCGCTGGAGACTCTGGACCGCGGACCGTCGCTGGAGACTCCAGACCATGGACCGTCGCTGGAGACTCCAGACCGCAGACCATCGCTGGAGACTCCGGCCGTCTCAGGAGGCTCCGGGCCGTGGGCCGTCTCAGGAGGTCCCGGACCGCAAGCCGTCTCAGGAGGTCACGGACTGTGGACTGTTTCAGGAGGTTCCGGACTGTGGACCGTCTCAGGAGGTTCCGGACTGTGGACCATCGCCCGAAGCTCTGGACTGGGAACTGTTGCAGGAAGCTCTGGAATGGGAAGGCGCACTGGAGGCCTGATGCGTGGGGCTGGCACAGGTGGCGCCACACTGGTAACACGCACCTCAGGGCGAGTGCGAGGAGAAGGCACAGGACGTACCTGACTGAGGACACGCATTCCAGGGAGAGTGCGAGGAGGAGGCATAGGACGTACTGGGCTGTGGAGATGCACTGGAGACCTGGTGTGTAGAACCGGTGCAGGATATACTGGACCGTGGAGGCGCACTGGAGGTCTGGAGCGTAGAGCTGGCACAACCCGTCCTGGCTGAACGCTCACTTTAGCCCGGAAATGCGGGGCGCTGGCACAGGACGAACTGGGCTGTGAATGCACACTGGCGACACAATGCGTAGAGCTGGCGCAGGATATCCTGGTCCGAAGTTCATAAATTGCCTGGCTGGACTGATGAGAAAGTGGATTGTGCAGTCAGATGGAACAGAGTAAATAGGCATTTTAACGTCATAGATTTAGCCGGTGGTAATGTGGAATAGACACCGGCTGGAATGCGGTTTTAACCAATCAGCATTCAGGATTAGACCCACCCGTTGTATAATTCCTTATAATGGATGGCGATTCAGCACAGTCGAATTCAATGGTTTTAGTTCATTCTTACATGTTCTATGTTTGATCTTCTTTTGAAAGTAAAAGTCGAATTGAAAACATTATTGGCATTGTTAAATTTGCAAGCTAGGACTGATGGTTTGGTTAGCAAAACTAGCAAGTATGTTTGGTTACTAAGGCAACTAATGTAGCTATCTAGTAAACTTGATAGCTTCTTCAGTGGATGTTGAACACATCTACCAGCAAATGAACACATTTCTAGTGGCAAATGTGTTAAATTATAGCCATGGTATAAAAGGGATAGTCAACTTGGGGCTCTATGCATTTAAAAAATATATATTGTAGCTCTGTGGAAGGTTAGTTCCACTTTGCTAGTGTGTTGTGGAACACAGCTTCCATGTCGTTCATTATTTTCCATAGAACATATAGCCCCTTGTTGATTATCCCTTACATATTTGTAAATTCCATACTTTTGCGTGTATTGTTTTTTATTATCAGATATTGTCACGTCCTGACCAGTAAATGGGGTTATTTGTTATTGTAGTTTGGTCAGGACGTGGCAGGGGGTGTTTGTTTTATGTGTTTCGGGTTTTTTTAGGTTAATGTTCTATGTTAGTATATTTCTATGTTCGTTCTAGTTTTTCTATTTCTATGTTTAGTTTATTGGGTTGACCTTCAATTGCTGTTCCTCGTTACCTCTAATTGAAGGTCCTATTTAGTAGGGGTGTTTTTCTATGGGTTTTTGTGGGTAGTTGTTCCAAGTGTAGCTGTGTGCCTTACAGGACTGTTTCTCGTCGTTGTTTTTGTATTCAGTGTTTATTTTGGTTTTCTTCTCAATAAAGAAGATGAGCATACACATTCCCGCTGCGCCTTGGTCCCATCTTCACGACGAGCGTGACAGATATTACTTCACTGTTGGAGCTATGAACATAAGCATTTTGCTACAATAACATGTGCTTAATTTGTGCATGCAACCAATAACATTTTATTTTATTTGAAATAAAATATTCATAAAATGTTGATGAATAAGATGTTCACACAGTATTGCAAGGTGATTCTCTTCAGCTAGAATGCATTTTTACCTACATGCAAGCTTGTGCTAGAATGTATTGGATTTATTTTTCACTATGTTGACGAGAAAACATTATCAGAGGTCTGCATTCTGAGGTAATTTATTTTTATTAAACTGGCAACTTTTTGTTAGCAGTTGGTGCTATAGATCAAATCAGCAACCATATGATTCATATCTCTTCTCTTTTCTATTCTTCTCTTTTCTTCTCTTTTCATATCTCTTCTCTTTTTTATGCTTTATCCTTTATCCAGTTTTTCATCAACAACACATCATTCATTTGAATAATTTGTGATATTTTTAAACATATTGAATTTCCTGACATAGCAAAATCTTGAAATATATTTATATTTTTAAAGACCGATTTAGGTATGATAATCCTATGTTTTTCTATCAGAATACTGTATTTGATGGACTGTAAAAGCCACAACTCACAAGCACTTTACACAGAGGTTTGATGAAGTCACAGTGCTGCCACCCAGTGTAATTCTTCATGACAGCACTTTTACAAACCTCCCCATCCAACTCAGCCAGGATAATGAATCCCTTCACAAAGGTATATTACTATATATCCACTGTATCTTATGTTTGAGTAAACAATGATAAGTCATTAAAAAGTTGGCAGTTGGCACTTCCACCTACTGTAGCCTACTAACTCCTAATTTCTCAGTGTAGACATTAGCCTCAGAACCTAGACAGTTTATTTTCCTGCCTATGAGCTGTAATGAGCTCGCCCCCCAGGGAACCACTGGATGGGAATGTTATTACTGTCTCAGAAATGGGCAGCACCTTCTTTTTAAGTGGCATAAAAAGCAGGAAAACTACTGTCAAACAATTAAACTGAAGTGAATTCCCAAGATTGGAAAAAACAACTGGTGGCGATGGAAATGTGGGACTGAAAGGTTTACTTTAGGATGTGAGAAAGAGGAGGGGTGGAGGGGGGTGGGGGGGTGGATGATCTGGCTTCTCACTGACTGCAAGTTATGTGAATGTTATCTGCTGTGGTAGTAAGAACAAAAAAAGACCTGGGACCTTTTCCATGGTGAATGCATGGGAACCAAAAGGACGACTTTGAATGATAAGGGGGGAAGGAGGGAGGGAGAGGGATGAAAATGTGTATGAATTACTCTTACTCTTCTTTCCTACGTGGGAAAGGAATAGCTCAGCTGCCTGGACAAAGGATGCAATAAGTCTGTAAATATGTCATCTCATCTCTCTTCTTTCAAATGTTTTTCCCTGAGCCCTTTTCCAACCGATTGTTACAGTGAATGCCAGTGCTTCCTTAATAGTCACGTTTCAAGAAAGTTGACTAATGAACGCCTATTCTGACCTGACCTTTGTGCAATGTTTGCAGTTCTGGTGTTGAAGATGATTTTGACATATTTATGAACTCTCAGGAGGTGTATTAAAAAAACTATCTTAACATTTTAGCGGATATTTAGTTAACAAGTATCCGTATTTCATAAAAAATATTGTATGGCAGATATTAGTGTGTGAATTTTCAGATGGTTGTATTTTTGCCCCTAAAACATGTGTAACTTAACATGATGCCTGCCTCTCCAAAAAAGTCAGTTCATGTTTCTATTTCACTTCCCCTTTTTTTTCCAAATAACACAGCAGCCCCATCCATTGTTCCTTAACTCTGTCAGTCAGGACAGCATCCTCACCAGTCCGGATGGCTTTGACATCATCAAACCACAGCGCCGAGGCAGGTCAGGACCCTGAAAGCTTTGCACTTCATTGTCAGCTCTCACCTTTGTGTGTGTCTGTCTTTATGTCTTTAGGTTTTGTCATGTAACAACGTGTCAAACATGCCCTTCATGAGCCTGTCTGGGAAATGGTGTTCATCAAATGAGGTTCCCACAGGAAGTCAGGAGGTAGGGGGGAAAGAGCAGGAAACAGCATATCAAACAGGCCCCTGGAAGGATTGTGATACATCTAGAGGAAATAATTAAAAAAAGCTGTCTAGTCATTTTGACATTTTACATGAATAGACAGAACAAGGTGCATTTTCACACAGTCAGGTATATTTCTATTTGTGAAATTACTGAGTTTGGCTATGCAGGTAGAATCACACATACTGTATCCAAAGACATGAAGCAAATAAATAAAAAGTAAAGTGCTATCAAGTTAACCATGGTGCAACATATCTTCCAAACTCTACTGAGGTCTCATGTCATACCCATCAACTCAGATCTGCTGAAGAACCCCTCATTAATTTACAATAGGCAACCACAAAGAAGGGTAGCAGAGTTTGAACTAACATGTCATAAATCGTGGTCTTTTTCCCCTAAAGGTCCCATGTAGACGGCTTCTGTGTTAGTTACTGTACAGTACAGGCCTCTTATTGATGGTTTGTTGGGACTCCCTCTCCTCTCCTCTCCTCTCCTCTCCTCTCCTCTCCTCTCCTCTCCTCTCCTCTCCTCTCCTCTCCTCTCCTCTCCTCTCCTCTCCTCTCCTCGCCTCGCCTCGCCTCGCCTCTCCTCTCCTCTCCTCTCTCTCTCTCCCCCTCTCTCTCGCTCTCTCGCTCTCTTTCAGAGCCATGCATCCATGATGGCCTAACCACCACACCAGAAGCCTTTTGTGTTTCTGCACACTTTACAAAATAGCTATAAGCCTGTCATGGACCACATCAAGGTTCACTGGTCCGTCAACATTTACGGCGAGATAAAGACAGAGAGGGGAAAATTCCAGACTCTGGGGAGAATTCTGAAAAAGAAGTAAGCGAGCAAGGAGTGTTTGCGAAAGAGTTCTTATGTGTGTTTTCTGCGGTGACAAGTCGGAGTTGAACAGAAAATACTTAGAGCATGCAAAGGGAGAGCAGTGTGGAGTGCATTAGACCTCTGTGACATGATGAATCGGAGCCTTGACAAACACAATTGGATACTGCATCCCCCTGGGTTCAAATAGAGCAGCGTTTTGCGCTTTTTTCCTTAGTTGGGGAGCAATATCACGAGCTCAGTTGGCTCAGATGTGTTGAAACAACACACGCTTTGGAGATTCAGTTGAAGAACTGGGATTTCTATCTGTTCTTCCATCTCCCATCACTGACAACACCCCGAACTAATAAACAACATGGGATTCAGTAACATGCAATTGCTTTCTTTGAAATCGTACTGTATGGGTGTAAGAAGAATACTGCAGAGTGGAATAATTATAATCAAAAGACCCTAATGATCCTCCACCTACTCTACTCCTACTATGTGCAGGGAAATATGCACATTTTGTCACAGATTACCAAGGGTGCTTCATTATGACGTGTTACACTTCTGTGAAGTTTTGTCATGACATTGACCTCCATAATTTCTACAGGGAAATTGTTCCTTATTTGTCCATAGTTACCTTTGAGCTGTACATTTTAGCAAAGTACTGCAATTGAAATAATATATTAATGAAGGACACTGATATATCTATCAATTGAATCCATACGGAAACAGTCACACGTCACTAAGTATAAGTGGATTCATATAATACTTATTCTAGCTACATTATCTATTTTAGTTGGCAAGTGAAGTACAGATCCTATGATCTAAGCCGTCTTCCCATCATATTCTGGTTTCCACATATGTGTCACCTGTCCTAGCAATTACAGCTGTCCTCTGACCAGAACATGTGACTTGACTGGGGAAGACGAAAAGGCATCTATCACTGTAGTGGCCGATGCCGTTGTGTCATGGTCACTCTCGGGGTAATGGAAGTGACATGAGTGGAGATCGGTCGCTCCGTGTCTCTCAGGGAGAGATCATACAGCAGATATATTACAAAGAAGGATCAGTGAGTGTATTCTATAAGAGCACAAGGCGAGACCCAAATGCAGACACAGGAGGCAGATGGTTGAGCTCCGATATTTATTATAATAAAGGGAGTAGGCAAAGGCAGGTTGTGGACAGGCGAGAGTTCATAAACCAGGTTCATAAACCAGAGTCCAAACAGTACCAGGTGATAGGCAGTCTCGAGGTCAGGCCAGGCAGTGGTCAGAAACCAGATCCGAGTCCAAAGCAGTACAAGGGGATAGGCAGGCCGGTAGTCAGAACAGGCAAAGTTGTCAGGCAGGCGGGTTTGGAGTCAGGACAGGCAAGGGTCGAAACCAGGAGGACTAGAAACAAACAGAGACTGGGCAAATAGGAGAAAGGAAAAACGCTGGCAAACAAGACGAACTGGCACGGAGAGACAGGAAACACAGGGATAAATACACTGGGGAAAATAAGCGACACCTGGAGGGGGTGGAGACAATCACAAGGACAGGTGAACCAGATCGATCAGAGTGTGACAGTATTCTGCTTGTACTCAATTCACTTAGAATGGTGCGTTTGAATATATTTAAGTACCTTGAAAAACTAAGGTGCAATTGCAATTTGGAGCTTATTGAGTTTGGGATTTTTTTAATCCACATTTTAAAACGAGTTTAATATTTAAGTTACATTTTCACATGTATTTATCAACCCTAAATGTGTTTTGTTTTTTAAAGTCAAAAGTTCAAATAGCATGAGATGTAAGTGTTTAAGTGTGAAAGTGTAACTTTTACAACATAATTCGCACAGTGTTTTGGCGTCGGTTACTGTACCCGAGCAGGGATAAAATGATTTACTGTGGGGAGAATGTGAACACTGTGTGAACAGCATATACAGTATAACCTATGAGGAATCGTTATGGAATGTGATGGAATACCTAGGTTGGGTTTCAGATGCAGCAGGTGTTTTCATTTTTTTCACCATGTAAGGGTTTGACCACCTGTTCTCTCCCTGCTAGTTATTCCAATGGGTGGACTCATAGCTTCCCCCAGGTCAGGAAACAAGGGCAAATCTGCTTGAGAACGAGGAAAAGACACTGTGTGTGTGTGACATGTGTGCATATGCTTGCATGCATGTGTGTGTGTGTGTGTCTCTCTGTGTGCATTGCGTACATGGTTTTCCATGTTTTTGTCAGCCGTACACTTGTCAATGTATTTGTTCAGGCAACTCAACTGCGCCATCCCAGTGAGAGCTGTGCACCACTGGCTTTTTTCCCTTTTAAAAAGGATGCGGTGCTTGCTTGAATGGTTGCTATGTCCAAGCCCAGTGCCTTAATCCTGCCCTGCTCTTCCTCTAAGCAGGGTGTTAACTTAATCCCCCTCATTTAGGCAGCTGCACTGCCGGGGAACTGAGAGGGGAAAAAAAGTTATAATTCTGTGACTGACACTTTCAGCTGTTGTGACATCGCCTCTGATTCTGCTTTACACAATCTTAAGATACAACTCGACCTCCGTGTACTACCCTGACCTCCTTGGGGATATTTAAAGCAAGGAGGAAAGTAGGTATTTATACATACAGTGCTGTACATATATAGTGTAGGCTTACTGTTCATATGCATACACTTCTTGCAATCTAATGTATATGTATAATCCATAAATAAATACAAATGATCGAAAAAGAAACGACCTTCTCATTTCTTGAAAATACATCTTCTCCTCCCTTTGCCTAAATTTCTTAATTCCTTTCTTTTCATTTCGGGGATTTGTGTGTATTGTTTTGTATTGTTAGGTATTACTGCACTGTTGGAGCTAGAAACGTAAGCATTTCGCTGCCCTGCGATAACATCCGCAAAATATGTGTATGCGACCAATAGCATTTGATTTGATTTAATGATGCTGAAACATCGCAGAAACATCGCAATTTACAATCTCTATAAACATCTGAGCTGCTGTAGCTACTCCCTTACAGAAGAAACACATGATTTCACATGAAATTTCACATGTGAAATCATATGAAAACATGTGTTTTTGGAACACTTCCCGTGATCACGTTTTCACATGTGTAGTTTCATGTTATCCCATGTTACTTTACTGTTGTCTGTCACCTGTTATCACATAAACTTCACATGTGATCACGTGTTTTTGGTACACTTCGCGGGCTTATCCGTGAAATTCTCAAACATAACAAATGTTTTGAGGGAATCACACATCACAGCCAATCCAGTGGCGGTAACCTAGCCTACTGTATCATCCCCACCAATCTGCCTTCTCTAGCTTATAAACATTGGTAATAGGTCTCAATTAGACCAAGAGGAAAGATAACATAATATGGCTGACACAGGCCTCTGGAATGTTGTCAAGAGCAGGGTCAAAATCTGAAGACAAATAAAGGTAAATTACTCCCAGTGTGCCTCTTCACTGTCACATTGCTTGTTACCTTGAGCACTAAAAGGTATTTATCTGATTCGCCCTCTGGGTTCTCTCTCTGAGCCGTTTAACTAGGACCCTGTAGCTAGCTTCTACAGGCCCTAATTGCAGAGCGACTCTCTGGAGCTCACTTGGCAGAGTGCAGGTGCGGCATCCAAGAAAAATAATTGAACAAACAATTATAATGTGGATTCCCACACCATCCTGTACGCTACAGTCTCTGGCTCTCTTGCCGGAGACAGGATGGCTGGAGGCCTTTGCGGGTTGTCAGAGGGCTGCTTATTGAGTATTTAGCTTCGCCAGTCCAAAGTATACCACATCTTCCTACGCCTTCGCTGTAGGAGTGAGGGAAGCGTTGAAATTACAAAGATCTTTGGTCAAGCGGTGTATACTCTGGCAGCCAGCGCACTCTGAATACCATCCTACACCCTGGGAAAGAATGAGTGTCCCTGCAACTATGTGAGACATTTATCCCTCTTCCTTTTTTTCTGCATTTGGAAAAACAATGAGTAGTTCCTGTCTAGTGCACCTAAAATGTAGCAGTCAGTGTCCCTGCGATGTTGACCCGGCAAACTCAGGAGAGGAAGAAGGGAAGGAGGACCACCTTAAACTCACAGCGGGTGTCAACTCGCCAACTGTTACTCCTCAGCCCATTTGACAACATCAACATCTACTGGACCTCGGTGCCACGTCTGTGGAAAGATCCCTGTACCCAAACAGACGGAAGAAACCGAATCGGCCTGTCAGAAAAGCTGTCCATCCTCAGGTCATTGTTATTTATGTACTCGGAACCAGGACTGCCCCGTTGTTCAACTAGCTCAGATCAAATAAGCGAGGGGGAAAAAACGGTAATGTTACATGGAACAAGTCAATCGTTTGTCCCCACTGTAATCATTCAATGTCTACAAAGCTCTGTGGTTGGTATGCGAGTAATATGGGAAGCTGATTGAAAATAATGGTTTGGATAAACGTTTTATACTATGTCATGAGGAAGAGTGCAAATAAAATCAAATGTTATTCATCACATGGTTCGTAAACAACAGGTGTAAACTATCAGTGAAATGCTTACTTACGGGCCCTTCATAACAATTTAGAGAGAAAGAAATAGAGAAATAATAGAAAAGTACTGTGGAATATTTTGGGGCGGTCTTGTGATCCACTGAAAAGTGCCAGTTTTGCCTGTTTCCGTTTGTACATTTCCTAATACTGCAGTATCGAGCCAACATAAGACACGAACAGACTTCAAATACTATGATAATAAAACATAAAGATACATATCGCCAGACATACAGTACAGTAAACAGTACTGAAATACAATGGTGGGGTAGAGAATTACTCTTCTAGTTTCTCAACATGTGGAGGCTGCTGAGGGACGGCTCATAATAATGTCTGGAATGGTCCGAATGGAAGGGCATCAAACCATGTGTTTAATGTATTTGATACCATTCCACTTATTCCGCTCCAGCCGTTACCACGAGCCCATCCTCCGCAATTACGGTGCCACCAACCGCCTGTGTTCTCAACCCTCTGTACCAAATCTTTCACACAGTTAATTTGATTTCTCTATCTCCAAGGACTTGTTCTCTTCCCAAAGTTGTTGTTGGTTGTCCCCCCCCTCCTCTTTCTCCTTCTTCTCTCTTTTCTTCCTGAACATGTAGACGTTGGCATCGGCTCTGTAAAAACAGATGGAAGCTGAAATGAACACATCTTGTCTTCTTGTTATTCTCCAGTCTTTTTCTTTTCAATGCTGCCTGTGAGTGTGAGAGGCGGCAAGGCCAGGGAAGGTGTGTGTGTGTGTGTGTGTGTGTGTGTGTGTGTGTGTGTGTGTGGCCAGTAGCACCTGTCAGGAGTGGTAGTAGCAGTAATATTATGTGCCTAATTAGCTAGCACACAAGGAATTTAGTCACACGAACAAACGAAGGAACGAAGGAACGCAGAGGATCTGTGGGAAAGGAAAGAGTGTAATTAGACATTGTTGGCACCTACTGTACACTCACTGACTACGCCATATCTTGTTTCCTTAAGAGAGAGAGAGAACGAGAGAGAGAGAGAGCGAGAGAGAGAGAGAGAGAGAGAGAGAGAGGGGGGGAGAAGACTCCCTCAGTCAGATATTCTCCCTGAAAAAAGGGGGGATGTTTTGACAAAAGCTGCATCATGTATGTTTATTTTTTAAAGATTTATACGGTGCCTACTGTATATTGTATAGTGTACATTTGCAAGCTTTACACACTCCCAAACACAAACACACACACACACTCCCACTCCACCCCCCACCCCACCCCCACCCCACACACACACACACACACACACACCACTGGGACAGCCCCGGCCCTGTGTTTTCACCCAGCCGTCAATATCCTTCTCTGCACAACATGGGAAATCATTAAAGAGGAGCATCGGGATAAGTGCAGAGACTACAGGCTACAGCCTAGAGCCCAAGGTTTTCCGTCCCACCGCAGTCCACCGAGCAGCCTCCCCAACGCACACCGAAGGAGGCTGCCAGTCTGCCACACGCTGCACGGCTCAACAGGGCGCCTTGCATAGGTTTGACTTAAAACCCCTGTTTAAAATGCCACTCTTCTCATGTGGATCTGACCTTATCATTGCATTTCAGCACAACATAGATTTTCGGACAAATTCTGAGATACGCTGTGTTCTAAAAAAGATTCTGAAAAAGATGGTGGGGTAAAATGGTGGGGTGTGGGCTCCGAATTCAGACCGCTGTAAATAGGGTGTTATACCTTTAACTGTCTCAGAGACTTAACATGTGCTAGTCTTGACTCTTCAGGGGAATTTGTTTAGGCATTGATTGCTCATTAAAATCCTATCAAAGTGTTGATATTCGGGGTGTATTCAGAGAAACAGACGTGAAATTTAAATCATTTCAAAACGATTACGTCAAGGTTTACGTCGTTTCTATGTAACTCCTACTGATAATGTCCACTGTGTCTTTGTCATAGGAAAACTAATAGAATGTATTAATGAAACCGACTGCCACATCTTCACAGTTTGATAGGGGGCAGAGGGAGTTGAAAAGAGTTGGACTTCTAAGACTGTCGAAGGGGATGAAAATTGCATAAGAAATATACATGACCTTACTGTAGACTATCCCGAATCATAAAGATAACGATAGCACTTCTGCACACAACACTAAAAGGGAACAAATGTGTCTTTCATATTTTCACATGAATACAAAATTCCTGCCAAAAAAAAAAAACATGAAAAACATCAAATGAATAAAACAAAAGAAGGGAAAATGATAAAAGGCCACTGTCATGCACTGTCTTTGTATAACGCGTAAGTAGGAAATATGTGTGATGTCAAAAGCCTTTCCATTTTATCTGCCGGGTACAGCAGCGATTGTAGTGTTTCCATCAAGCCCCCACTTCAATAATTGAAGAGAGTATGGACATCACCTGCTGAGCGCCCAAATCACTGCTCTACTTTGAACAAACTGCTGTGACATTATAGCATTAGGCATGGCAGCGCCGGCATCTTCGAAATATAGATAGAGAAACAAGAGAAAGGAGATGGATACATCTGAGCTGAGGAGAGCGAAAGAGGAGCGCCTCAGGCTGGAAAGTAATGAGCAGATTTCCATGGAGGGTTTTAGAGACCCACTTGTTAAAAAATTGTTTCTTGTCTTAATAAATCCTAAAAGTGTAATTTACTTCCAAAAGAGAAACAACAAAGGCACTCATGACATTCCTGTCTGTGAAAAAAGGAAACACTTGTAAGGGTTGATGTGCCTCGTGCTTTTCAGAGCGGCGGAGGGGTTTGTCGGTTTCTTCTTTTCTCAGGTGGCCACGGAGCCCCTCAGATCTCCACCGATCCCTGATTCACACAGTCACTACGTCATTGAAAGTCTTCCAACGGTTTACTGAAATTAGAGAGCCTTCCAAGTCAATTAGTACATGAATGGAGCTGAAGTTTCCTGTGTTGAATACATATAGTACTGTATAAAAGGACACTTATTCTGTGTAATAAACAGTGTTGGAAACCTTGTCAGTTTGATACTAGAACATACAAACTATTGTTTTCAACTGTACCCACGCTATTAGACAGGAAATTCAGTACATTCTATATTAAAAAGGTCTCTATTTTCTAAGTAATTTTTTTTAATTTTAAGACATCTGAACATACACATTGTGCAAGTATAATTATATATTCCAAGTAATTCCTTGTTGTCTTTTGCAGAAGAAGGTACATTAACACCAAATATAGGTCTCCTATTAAGTTGAATGTTATTTCACTGTTTATCTCAACTAGTGCCTAAGGGTTCTACAGCTCTGCCATCTCTTTAGTTCCCCCATTAGGACATTTGTGAAGTGAAAATTAAGACTTGTTTTGCCTGCTGCCAGAATGTTTGCAATATCCAAAAAAGCTTTAAATACAAGAGAAAGAAAGCATTGTAATGGAGAAACAGCCCAAACACCAAAGATGGTTTGAAATATAATAAAGCTCTTTGAAATTCACCACATTCTCTAATGTACTGCCATACCGAGACAGCGGACCCCACTTTGCTGTACTCACACAATGCTGATCCATACAGTTACAGTTTTCCTCTAAATTGTCTATGTTGTTAGATATAATCATAATTTGATCAATTTTGATGCAAAGCTATTTAAACGTCGTCGTAGATGCGGTGAAGTAGTTTGTGTGCTATTCCTCTGCTTGCCAGATCCCCAGGCCGTGCTGTCTGTGTTTGTCTTTCCATACAGGGATTGTTGTTGCTCTTAGAGGCGAAGAGACAGAGGGGGGGGGGGGGGGGGGGGGCACTAGCCAGGGAACCCTAGAGCCAGTACCCTTCCTGAACTGAACCCCGGGTCAGTCTACACCTTAGGTAAAGCAGTTCCACTCCTTTCTCCTCCAGGGTGAAGGCTGACTGTTGGAGCAGGAGGAGGCAGGAGGAGGAAGGAGGGGAGGCAGGAGAGGAGTCAGGATGAGAGGCTGGAGAAGAGGCAGGAAGGGAGGCAGGGGCGGCTACCCCCGTGTCTTGTGTAATCAACATTTAGAGAAGAGCTGGAGGCAGGACTTGTATTCCCCCGCTGAGTGACAGGCAGCGCTCAGAGCGAAGATAAAGCTCTACTCTCCATCCCAGCAATCCAAGGGTCAATGTAGTCTGCCTGGGATTGCAATTTTGCAAATGAAATAACTCATAACTCAGAAAGCCCAAAAATGTAAGGAACTTTACATCCTCTTTACATTGTAGTCATTTAGCAGACGCTCTTATCCAGAGCGACTTACAGTAGTGAATGCATACATTTCATTTCGTACATATTTTTCTGTGCTGGCCCCCCGTGGGAATCAAACCCATAACCCTGGCGTTGCAAACACCAGGCGCTACCAACTGCGCTACAGGGAAGGCCAATATAACAAAATGGAAATATATGATGACAAATTAAACAATTTACAGGATTGTAATTGTTTCTTGTTTATGTTTCTTGCTCCTCTTAATCTCAGTAGAAACAATACTATATGTTCGGTCTAAGATATTGTTATGTGAGGTATGCTTTAATTAATATTTCTCATAAATATTAAATGGATGTTCCATTAGAAATGCAACAAGCTTTAAAAAATGGGGTGATGATACACACAACAGTGTAAAATCCAATAATGATCCACCTGACTAATTAACTGTGTATGTGACCATAGCAAATAACTACAGGCAACCTGTGAGCCCATCAAACGGCTGTTCCCCCAGGAACTAGAGACCTTTTCATTGTTCACAGAGGAAATAATCAATAATTTCCATAATTCTGAGCATATAAACAGAATGAACCAGCACAGGAAACAAAGCCGTGGCCTGGGCAGCGCCAGCCACAGCCTCGATCAGCCCCACAGGCTCAGCCTCTGAGGCTGCTGCCTGCCCATGAGAAACACAACACCACCCAACCGTCTAAAAACAGCCTCTACAGCTGGTGGCACAAATGCATCTTTCAGGCAGCATTCAGAGGCCTCGGTCTGCGCAGTTTACCACGCTAAATGTATGGAATCAGCCACATGCTAAAAACTACAATTACAGGTGATATACAGATTGAAATCACAGGGCTGTTTTTATGTTGAAGAAAATTGTCCTAATGACCGGTTTGGCGGTTCAGCGATGGGAGGGGAGAGGGAGGGAGGGAGGACGGGAGGGAGGACGGGAGGGAGGGAAGGAGGACGGGAGGGTTGCGTCTCTCTTTTTTTCCTTCCCCATGATGGGAATAGCTGAAACAGCTGCACCTGCTGATGCGCCGTGCTCTGCAACACTTAATGATATCGGATGATATCATTAGGCAAAGTGTTCACAAACAGATGTTGAGCCGCTGCCTAAATAGTGTCAGCTGAGCCCGCGCATCCCGGAACAGTATTATTTATATAGAACATTTAAGTTTGTTATGTTAATAACCCTGCTATTAGCACGCGGGTGTTGTGGTAGGAATACAAAATGCCACCAATAGGGCCATGCCAGGAATCACAGAATGCCGAATTAAATACATCTTAGGAGCTCTCGGGGTGGCGGATGACTAGAGTGAATAGCATGTAGGGCTCTGTTTAGGTCTATTGTTTGCCTTTTCTCCTCAACACCTAATGCCTTATTTGAGAAAACATCTGAGGAAGCAAAGGAAGGTTTGTGAGTGTGTTAGTCTGGGGGGAATGCTGTGGAAGTAGTTTCACTAGCTCAGACACCTTGCACCTTAGCAGCTTCAGGAAGAGACGTTGATGTGTTTGACCTGTGAGAGTCTCAGAGCATTTCGTATTATTCTGTACGTAAATCCGTAATACTCCATTTAGTATGACATGCTATGTTTCTTATGGTATGTATTAAACCATCATCCATTTCGCATGACACAGTATGTTACTAATTACAATTCATATGATATGTTAAGAATTTTAATTCCTACAACATGCAATTCGTACAAAATTTTACGAATTGTAAAATGTATGATATGTTACGAATTCCAATTTGTTTTGTCTAAAGTTAGCTAGGTGGTTAGGTGGCTTATGCTTATGTTAGCTACAGTGAGTGAAAAAAGTATTTGATCCCCTGCTGATTTTGTACGTTTGCCCACTGACAAAGAAATGATCAGTCTATAATTTTAATGGTAGGTTTATTTGAACAGTGAGAGACAGAATAACAACAAAAAAATCCAGAAAAACGCATGTCAAAAATGTTATAAATTGATTTGCATTTTAATGAGGGAAATAAGTATTTGACCCCCTCTCAATCAGAAAGATTTCTGGCTCCCAGGTGTCTTTTATACAGGTAATGAGCTGAGATTAGGAGCACACTTGTTACCTGTATAAAAGACACCTGTCCACAGAAGCAATCAATCAATCCGATTCCAAACTCTCCACCATGGCCAAGACCAAAGAGCTCTCCAAGGATGTCATGGACAAGATTGTAGACTTACACAAGGCTAGAATGGGCTACAAGACCATCGCCAAGCAGCTTGGTGAGAAGGTGACAACAGTTGGTGCGATTACTCGCAAATGGAAGAAACACAAAAGAACTGTCAATCTCCCTCGGCCTGGGGCTCCATGCAATATCTCACCTCGTGGAGTTGCAATGATCATGAGAACGGTGAGGAATCAGCCCAGAACTACACGGGAGGTTCTTGCCAATGATCTCAAGGCAGCTGGGACCATAGTCACCAAGAAAACAATTGGTAACACACTACGCCGTGAAGGACTGAAATCCTGCAGGGCCCGCAAGGTCCCCCTGCTCAAGAAAGCACATATACATGCCCGTCTGTAGTTTGCCAATGAACATGTGAATGATTCAGAGGACAACTGGGTGACAGTGTTGTGGTCAGATGAGAGCAAAATGGAGCTCTTTGGCATCAACTCAACTCGCCGTGTTTGGAGGAGGAGGAATGCTGCCTATGACCCCAAGAACACCATCCCCACCGTCAAACATGGAGGTGGAAACATTATGCTTTGGGGGTGTTTTTCTGCTAAGGGGACAGGACAACTTCACCGCATCAAAGGGATGCTGGACGGGGCCATGTATCGTCAAATCTTGGGTGAGAACCTCCTTCCCTCAGCCAGGGCATTGAATATGGGTCATGGATGGGTATTCCAGCATGACAATGACCCAAAACACATGGCCAAGGCAACAAAGGAGTGGCTCAAGAAGAAGCACATTAAGGTCCTGTAGTGGCCTAGGGTGCATTCATCCTTCTGAACTGAGCTGCAGGACAGGAAGGAAACTGCTCAGAGATGTCACCATGAGGCCATTGGTGATTTTTAAAACAGCTACAGAGTTAAATGTCTGTGATGGCAGAAAACTGAGGATGGATCAACAACATTGTAGTGACTCCACAATAAGGACCTAAATGATAGAATGAATACAAATATACACAATATTTTCTTGCTCCAAAACATATATACTGTATGCAAGAAGGCACTAAAGTAATACTACAAAATAACAAAAGGAAGACACTTTTTGGCCTAAATACAAAGCCTTATGTTTGGGGCAAATCCAAGGCAACACATCACTGATTAACTGCCTCCTTATTTTCAAGTATGATGGTAGCTGCATCATGGTATGAGTGTGCTTGACATTGGAAAATAATGGGATGTTTTTCAGGACAAAAAGTAGCTATTCACAGGCAAAGTGACTGGGAGAGGAATTCACATTTCAACAGGACAATAACCTACAACACAAGGTCAAATCTACGCTGGAGTTGCTTACCAAGAAGACAGAATGTTCCTGAGTGTCAAAGTTACCGTTTAGACTTAAATCTGCGTGAAAATCTATGGCAAATTTTGAGAATTTTGAAAACAATAATGGGCCAATATAGCACAATCCAGGTGTGCAAGGTCTTAGAGACTTACCCAAAAAGACTCACAGCTGCCTGTAATCGATGCCAAAGGTGTTCCTAACATGTATTGAATCAGGGAGCTGAATACTTTTGCAACAACTATATTTGAGTTATTTAATATCTATTCATCTTTAAAAAATGTATTTGATATCACAGAGTATTTTGTGTAGATTGTTGACAAAATATACAATTAAATACATTTCAATCCCACTTTGTAGCACAATAAAATGTGAAAAGAAATCCAATGGGTCTGAGTACTTTTCAAGGCACTGTATGATGTGAGTAAATTGATACTGGCTTCTTGCTGGACCTGCACCTACAAACATCTACACAATGCATTGATAGTGAAAGAGAACATATCCTAAAAAGCTTTTTTAACATTAAACTACATTACACTAGAGATTTGTGTTGCCTTTCCCATTACTGACAACTGGAATGTATAAGCCTACATTACCTTAGACAGCAAATAATGTCATGAGCATGAATCCTAATAGTGGTTAATGAAATAATAAAACCTCACATCAACGGCCCTATTGGAATGAACATGAGTGGGAGAGCAACATCTCCGGCAGGCAGGGGCCGGGGTAAATAAGATAAAGCCCTATTGCCTGCATGTTAAAATACTCCTAATACACGTGTTAACAGATTTATGTAAAGGTTAGGAGTCATGCACCATTCTCCTCATGCAGTTGCCATTCTATCCCCCTGAAAGGCACACAAGACAGGCGCCCATTTCCACGCTAGCTATTATGCTCATTTGTCCTGTCAGGCCTGACAGCCTGTTTGACTCTTCCCCAGATACGGCCATTAGGTACCGCTCTGTCATCTGACAGGAGGCATTCTGCCGCTCCTAAAAACCTCTAATTATTTCCTTCGCCAGAGACAAGCGGGTGCTGAGAAGGTAATTTTTAACCTTTCACGTGCACCTGGGGAACGCTCCTCCTGGGAGCTAAGGTGCCTGTGTGGCATTCAGTCATCAAAACATGACCTTTAATGGCCGCGCGGAGAGCAGTTGGCACCGGGTGCCATGCGCGGGGTAATGCTAATGTTGATGGCTAATTTATGCGTCAGACGCCCCGACTCTCGCCGCCTGAGCCGGAGCCCGCCTGATGCATCTGTGGTCGGTAAGTTTAGGTGGTGGTCGTGGTGTTGCCTTGTTGTACGGCAGTTAGATTTAACAATGTGGGGAAAGGGGGATTGGGCAAGTGGGGGAAAGGGAGGGGATCTGGGGATCTGCCCCAGAGCAGCAATCTAGAGGTTAAAGGCATTTTGGGGGGGGGGGGGGGGGGGATTTTTACTGGCACGAGCCCGGGAGCCAGCGGAGGGGGAATTGAGGGGGCTAATTATGTAGCAGGGAATACATTTGGCGTGACCACTGAGCCTTTTTAGAATTTGTTGAGCGCACATCTGACTAACGTGCCTGACCTTTACTTGTTCAGCCCAAATTGCTGGAGACTAGAGAGGATGCAAGATGGATGCAGATTCCATGACCTAATTGCCCTTTATTCTTAGCAGGGTGGATAGGATGGGATAGAGGCAATACCTTGTTGAATGTGTCAAATTAGAAGTGGTGTTTTGTTCTTATGTCCTCAACATTTACGACAAACGATTGTCCTCCTCCCTCGAATACGTCCCATATTTTTCTTATTGGCTATAACACCTGACAATCTCTCTCTATACTTTTCATAGATCCAACCTGAATAGATACAATGTCTCTACACTGTGTACACTTCATAGATACCGGACTCTAGGAAAGGCCTGTGTAATACGTCTGCTCTCCCTATTCCCAGCTAAAGTACATCTCCATTCTGCAGCATCTTGTGCCATATTTCAGGTCATGGCCATTAGGCTCTTCAAAGAGCTCCCTGCCTGTCGCTCATATCGCTAGGTTAGTTTCCTTGACAGCAACAATGCCCAGCGTATGTTATTACATGCAACCTCTATAACATATGCGACTTCGCCAGCTGGTGCGCACATGCAGACAGGAGAGGAGGCCAAAGAGGAGAGAACAAAGGTAGCAGAGTACAGTAACAGGCACTGTATGTAGAAATATAAGAATATAGGAAACATATTAGAAATAGCATTTATATAATCAACTCAAATGAAATTGTATTTGTCACATGCGCCGAATACAACAGGTGTAGACCTTACCGTGAAATGCTTACTTACAAGCCCTTAACCAACAATGCAATTTTAAGAAAGTCGTTTTAAGAAAGTATTTACTAAATAAACTAAAGTAAAAATAAAAATACATTCAAAACAGTAACACAATGACTTATGAGGCTATATACAGGGGGTACCGGTACTGAGTCAATGTGCGGGGGTATAGGTTAGTCCAGGTAATTTGTACATACTACTAATGTAGAGTAGTATGATAAATACTATGATAAATATCCAAAAGTGATAACAGCTACTTGTGCGATGAATGCAACTAGTTCAGGCTCTGATTATCAGATGAAGATGGGAGATATTGTGAAGGCATATGGAGCACAATCAGGTTGTTTATGTATGATGGGGGTATGGGTTGCAAACAAGGCGTTGCCTTAGGCTTCAGTGTAGATTGCCAGCTATCTGTCTTTAATCCTCCAAACTGTTAGTCACATAATAAAATTGGTATCGGGGATCTGAGATATATATATATATAATACTGTTTATGAACATAAGGAAATCATAACTTGTCATTTTTATAAAAGAGCTCCAATTGCAATAATGTGGTGAAATGAGTTGAAGATGATTATTATCGTAAACGTATATGCAAAACCAGAAAAACATCAAATCACAATCACACGATCATCCAATCAAATACAGCAAATGGTGGCATTATCTTTCTTTGAAAATGTACATAGAAATGAATATTGAGCAATGTCTTCAAATACTTACATAAATATGAAATTTCGCATGTTGACAGACGAATCTGTTTTCAGTTCATTTGCACTTTCTGTCATATTGCTTGAAAGACACTGATGAGCGTTGTGTCAGAGGAACTGAAATATCGTGTCATTGATTTTTCATGCAAAACAATGTTTTTCCTGTTCATATTTTCGCTGTTCATTTTGTTTTCAAAGTTTCAACTTCCCCAAGCATATGAAAAGGTCAATGTAAAGTGTTTCCCGAACCCCTTCCAGCAAAAGAATGTAATAAACATAAGTAATAAGTCAACATAATGCAAGATAGATTAAGCATATAGCCTTAGATTTATACAGGCATTAATGATTTAGTATCCTAGTCCTAATCCCTTGTTCAACCCAGCGTCACCATTAAACTTCAAAATTACACATTCTATCACTACCACCATCCTCACCTGAGTATTGGATTACTGAAATAAAGAATGAATAATTAATGACGAGAAATAGGTTCCTGGCAACTGCAATGGCTGCAATTTAATAATGAGCATTAGGTTTCTTGTTTTTCCCCCCTCCGCTCCCCTCCCTCCCTCCTTCACTCCGTCCTCCCCTTTGGTCCACTGGTGTTTGAGCCTCTCATATGTCTAACAGGGGAGATGACCGCAGGAGCCATGAGGCAGGTATCACTTTCTTATATCCTGGAACGAAGTGAGAGAGTGACTGAACTGACACTCCTCCCAGGCAGCAGCTGGAAGGACAGAGAGAGACCTGCCTGTTTCTTTTTTTCTCTCTCTCTCTCTCTCTCTCTCTCTCTTTTTTAATAAGCCTGTCGTTAAATAAATTAGAATATTCACCCAGGGGTGATAAGACGACCACAAACCCTCTGTCATCTGTTTCCCGAGCACTGCCAGCCAAATAGAGCCAGGGCCTAGCTACAGCTCTCTTCTCTGTGGCCTAGCTCAATCTCCCTCTCTCTCTTCCACTCTCTCTCTCTCTCGCTCTTTCTCTGTCTCTCCTCTCTATCTCTCTCTTTCTCTCTCTCTCCCTCTCTGTCTGTCTCTCCTCTCTCTCTGGCCTAGCTTTCTAGCTGAGTATTCTCTCTGTCTGAGGTTAGGATAGAGAAACACTGACAATATGCTCCTCCTCAGGTCTGTGTCGTGCTGTCCTCAACATGCAGTATACGTACGCATTATGCATAAAGATACACGGTCCACATATTCATATTTAGTTCATGTGCTGAGAGAATAAATAAAGAAGAAGATGAAAGATAAAGGCAGAGGGGGAAAAAAAAAAAACTTTGTTACATATGGACTGCTTCTTACAAGTAATCAGTAGAATGATGGTGATTGGCTGCAGGCGCCAGGCAGCCAGGTTGGCCAGGGCTGGGAGTTAGCACTGTGCCCAGGTCTTTGCTGCAGGCAGGCTGGAGCTCGATCAGCAGCCCAGGTTGGCCCTGACTCTGCTGGGGAGCAGATGGCTAGCCAAAGCTTGTAGTCACACTTACCTTCCCCACTAAATCCCTAATCCCTCAGTGGACGCTCCTCCCAGGCAGGTTTTGGAGGCAGAAATAGGGGTTACAATCTGGACGAGGGTGCCGACTGCCAAAATACTCACAACACAGAAATGCAAATTAACTTATTTGTGTTGTCTGCCAGCCAAAAGAACTGGGCTTCTTTAGCAAGTAATTAAGATACCTTGAAAAATATCTGTAAAAGATCAATAATTTCAGAAATTGACACATAACAATGATAAAGAATAGAACAGACAGGGTGTCCTGCTCCACTCCTGTATTTTGCATCTGTGCTCCGCCCTGATTGGGTTTATCCACAGATGTGTATATTAGCGGCTAGTCCCTTGGGTTCAGACCAGGACCCGTTGATGTCATCCTCTCTGAAGCATTTGATTACTTTCAATAACTCTCTGTCATCATGGCTGTGGAATGGGACTGGTCGACACAACACAGAGGTAGCCGCTGGATATTGTACACACCGTACATAACATAGGTTTTGTGCAGATATTGTTTCTTCAAAAGCAAACCGCTTGAAGCTGTATAGAGCGACCCAAATCAACAACTGTTCAGAGGAGGCCCAGGAAGCAGGCTGACACTGCTCAGCTGCGCAAGTTGGCTGGAGCTAGCATCGAACAGACACTGTTATTAGCCCAGTGTTAGCATCTAAATGGTGTGCAGATGTTAATGTGCTGTTTTAGATACAACGTCTAGATAAAGAGGCAGAGATAAACACCATTTCACGTCAGATAGCAAATTAATGAGTATTATTATTAGTGGGAAAAAAAATATATAGCACAAATGATACCAACGTCATTATTTAAATAAATTGTTCAGAAATCCTTATGGGGAAATGTGTGCAATTTGTTTATAAAATAGTTAAAACACAGTAATAAAAACAATTGGGTCATTCAGGCATTTCAAAAATTTGAGCATTGTGGGCAACAGGATACTTTACAGCCATAATACTACACGTTATTAAATGTATGTTACAAATTTATGCAAAGTGAAATTAATGAAAGTGAAAATGACACATTGGAAAATATCAGAAACAGTATTTGTGTGTTGGGCCTTTCCAATTACCCCCTCATAAACAGTATGAGCGCTATCTGAATCATCCTTCCTTGTGTCTACTGTAGTAACGGTTGAGGGCCTCTGAAAGGCTTGGGGCCTAGTGAAGCAGAGACAACAACCACCCTGGTTCAGGAGCAGATGTCCTGCACGGCCAGTCTCAGATGGTCACAGTTAGAGTCTGGGGAAAGGTCAGCCTCATACAGTGGGTTAAACTGGGCCATCATTACTTTTGCTTCAGGTCTTTCGGGCTGATGCTTTTTCAGATCATCGACAGGATTCTATTTTAATTAAAGGTTAGGTTATGGTACACTGTCGCCATTGAAGCAGACAATGCTACACAACTATCGAAGTGCATGGTGGATCGCGTCTGAGAATTGAACATGGGAAATCAACATTTATTTGTCGAAATCAAAATCACTTCTCAGCCCAGGAGAAATGGTCAAATCTGTGACATTATGATCAAAGTTAAAGACCAAAATATGTTAACCATGCTATGGCATTGACTAAGTAAAACATGTGCACTGAAAGAACCATTAGACAAGCTATGTATTACATCACATGTATAGGACTTGAATAACATTATACTGGAGGTTCTGAACCACAACCCAACCTAAGTTAGTCAATGCATGGCATGTTTCGGACATGAATATCATTAAGGGTCCGTACTTAGCACAGACTTAAAATTCATCGGGGTGATCTGACAATCAGATCTGGCATTTCACCTGTGGGTATTTGGATTGATTGAGATGCACCAGAGTGGCTGTGTGTGAGAGGCTGTGTGAGAGGCAAAGAGTTGGCTAATTGGCCCTAGAGTGCAGCTAATTCTCTATGAGACCTACATTTTAAAGAAGCATCAATCCATTAATGAAACGTTAATGTGTTTCTCATTTTCATAGTGGGGTTGGGGTAGACCAATGCGGAAAATCCGATATATCGCCAACTTTAACTCCCACAGCGAATAGTCCGAGTTACATGTCTAGAAGAGTAGTATATTTAGCTGTCCATCAATGAAATACGGGGCACTGACTAGCATGAGCTGCCTTAACCCAACAGCTAGAACTTTCTATTCCCTTTCAACAACCAGGTAAAAGGGCAGATTCACTATGTGTCAAGAGTGCACTGATATCGGTAACAGCTTTGCTCCTGTGTAGCTACTGAAACATTCTCACACGCACACGCACACACACACACACATACACACACACACACACACACACACACACACACACACACACACACACACACACACACACACACACACGACTTAAGGTAAAACAAGGTACAACCCCCCCTCTGTTGATTTTCTTGTATAGCCCTCTCTTAAAAGATGAACGAGCAGGCGGACTGCACATCATGTTCGATGACATGTTACATTAACATTTATAAAGAACTTCATCAAAAAGCACTTTCTCCTTTCCTGGTGCACGGTAGACAGATTTGTTCTGACATCAGCCGCAGCTCCATGGCTGGTTGCGGTCTCAGATTAATGCGGTAGGGACGGAGGACTCCGGCTCTCCGGCAGCAGTGATTCCTTTTAGATTTTAGCTTATGAAATAATACCTGTCATTTGCCGTCGCTGATCCCAGAAAAGGGGGCAGGTTTCCGAGGTCAGCCCTCCATCTGTCAGTGCAGCAGCAGCATGCTGTGTCCCTCCATCCCTCCCTCCTCCATCCCTCCACATTAGCACGTGATAGGCTGTAACAGGGCTCTCAGGGAGGGCCTCGGCCCCCATCGTCCCCCATCGTCCCCCATCCGGCCCCATCTACCAGTGGGACTGGACGCAGAAGTAGTCAGGGGGACGGCCGACTCCACCTGGGAGTCACAGATATGATTACTGGCTAAACGATGAAGACACAGGGCATAGTTTCTACATTCATATGGGTTTTATGATTCCCTGGTTATCAGATGACTAGAGAGAGAGAGAGAGAGAGAGAGAGAGGCCTATGGTTGCTACCAGCATCACATGGTATTTGAAATAATACATTATTGTAGTTTAGATGAGAGAACACACTGTTCTATAATGCCTTCTGTGTTGGGCTTATGCCTGTTGAATGGCAGGAAAGGAGAGGTCAATATGAATGAACATTGTGGCGAGAGTAACGAGGTACATTTGAAAACAAACACAATTTGCAAGGATAAATGCCATTTTTCTAATGTTCCATTAGAAGACCTAGGTCTGATTCCTGACTAAAACTTAGCTAATTAGATAGAATTTACCTTGCCAATCTTGAGAGCCTCAAAGTTATATTGTTCCCTTTATGAAGCGGTGCAATCCATGTTTAATTTAAACAGCAGAATGCAAATTCTTAGCCACAAATATGATTCATATTCATATGGCTACTTAAATATTAATGCTGCATCCAGAAGAAGGTCTAGACATTTAACATGCAAAGTGATTCCTACGGCCTCTTCTCTTGATGGGAAGATTCTCCAGGTTAAGACAATCAGCAGATAATGTGATACATCATTATTTATTTTTATCTTTCCATGCATACTTATTCAAATACTTTTTTTTAAACATCATTTCCCCACACAATCATAATCCTTTATTATTTTTTATTGAATTCAAATGGTAAAAAAAAATTCAACCCATAATTTATGTTTAGACTCAATCCAGTGGGTTGATCAATTATTTTGTCTGTCTTTTCTGTGGGCACAGTAAAGGTTTTTGCTAAAGGCTTGAATAAATAGAAGGACAGGAAAAAAAGTAGGTTGGGGCTGATCATCAGTGCCAGACACAAATGAGGAACGATAGCTGTAGTTCCTTACCGCTTCTTCTTCTTCCTCCCCCTCTTCCCCCTCCTCTTCCTCCTTACCAGTCTGTTGAATTAGATCTACTTGCATTTGAACGAACAGGTTGGGATCTATTAAGTTAAGCCACAGTACAACTATATTATGTTAAGCTACAGGACATGTTGAGGAAGTGCATACCTGCCTTGGGGCCTGCAAATACATCAGAGAAATAAAATCATGAAATTACCTGGTCTATTACAGCACTATCTCAAATCCTCATAAAACACATTCCATGCCCCAAATTGATAAATACATAGAACCCCCCCTGTGTATTCTTAATTTGAATATTAGTCAATGGCATGTGGGGAAGTTTTGAGTTGGCCCTTCAGTCTCTTACAGTGGTCAAATGTTTACTCAAGATGAGAAAAATATGTATCAATTCAACGTCTGAGATATTTAAAAAAAAAAAAATGTCAAAAAATATTCCTGGACACCAGCGTACGGAAATAGTATTATCTACTTGTTGAAAGCCTATGTAGAGATAAGTATGACAACCCCAAGCTTTAAGATTACAGTATAGCCTACTTAAAGTCATGAAATCATACCGCAGAGAACAGATCAAGCAATACCTTTGCGATCTGTACGATTCCGCTACGCCCACGATGGTGTTTGTCAAGTCTTCCTAAGAATTGATCAAATGAGCTCATTCGCTACCCGCTGCCTTTTAATAGTACTGGATATATTTTAAAAGGAGTTTGTCTGACTTTGATCAAAAGCTCACAGAGAATTCTAATCAGAAGTCAGACAAATAGATTTCAGCCTAAACCAGACGTCATAGCATAGATCTTGCATGTAATGTGAAGGAGAGGGAGGGGCACTCATTGGGTACATATTCCACTGTAATATTACCCCTATATGATTAAAACAATTATTACCTGTCTGTGCTTGACTCGGACTGAAATTGGTTCCGGTACTCATTTTGGGTGCCGGTACTGTTTATATTTAGGTGCAGGAGATGCACAATACTTTTGAGCAAATATTCTATAAGAGGAACAGGAGCTCAAGCAGTAGAACATTTGAGGTCCCGGTACTCAGCTCTGGTGAGCTCCTGCCCAAGTCAACCACTGTTACCTGGTTTCCACAATTAGTCCAAAATCATTGAGGCAGGATGATGGTTTATACTACAACATGTCACATGGTTTAAGGTAATGCTATATACTGTACAAAATATGACATAGTATGTTTTCTGTTTGTTTCTCACTGTAAAGCCTATTCTGTTGAGTATATGGATCCAAAATGTGCATATTTCCTAATATCATTCTTCAACATGTTACATGGTGGATTTGACTAGATCCCTTTGTAACAAAAAGAAATAACAATGCCATATTTTTATTTTCTCTTGGCAAAAAAAACACTACTATTTGTTGCTAGATAATGCATTATTAAGGCGATTAAGAACAATTGTGATTGCATACTCCCTTAAAAGCCCATCGCTTGGAAAACGAGAAAAAAGCGGCATTAGTATTGTTTGTCTATTTTGAGACGACGTAGACAGGATACACTTCCTCAAAATAGTCGGAATTAATCTAAGATAACTCAAGAAATCTGTCATTAATTTTGACGTTTTTTGCCGAGGAGATCTTTGTTGCGCAATTTTGCTTCTAACTAAAATGTTTGGTGCGGTATTTCTCAATGAAAAGAAATTGCATGAAAATTTGTCGTCATTTGCTGAATGACATCAAAGACTTTATTGAAGAATCCCTACTGTTGACCAATCACTGAAGGGGCGCAGACTTTGGCTACCGACTTTGGCTTACCTCGAGAAAAAAATTGTGTGTCCAAACAGCCCAAAAAAACCTTAACAAAATCCAAAACGAACAGAAACGTCACAAAATGTCGTCATAATATATGCATGAACTCTTCCGCACTGTTTCGGCTGGGAAGAATGCAGACACTTTTACTCTGTAGCGGCTGAGCCCGCTCATCCCCCTCTCAGTCCTTCAGTGTGCGCCCACTAGGACCTCCAGTGTAGAGCTGCTGTGACAGACAGCCGTGGTAAATAGCGGTGAGAAGGTAACATGTTGTAGTTTGTGTATTACATCTGACCTGGCTGGAGCCTGTGTGTGGCTGAACAGAAGCGCTGGGGCCTTCTGGAACAGAACAGAACAGAGAGGACAGGGCTGGAGCTGTACGTGTCTGGCTCCCATCCCCGCTCCCATTGACCAAACAGCTGAACAGGGACTGAGTGTGTGTGTGTTTGTGTGTGTGTGTGTCTCTCAAAAGCAGGCAGGCTGTGGGAGGGAGGCAGCAGGACCTAGGCTCATTGTCCTCCCCTACTCAGGCTGGTTAAACTCTGTTGGCAACGCCCCATCCCCAGGGATGATTTGGAATCCCAGTAACAGGAATTTTAGCACGACAGGTGTTAATATCGAAAAGTCACACATACAGAAACACATGGAAACGTTTGCACACATGCACCGCACACACAAAAAGGTTCAAGACAAAAGCATAGTTTACTTTCCCCACACACACACAATGGTGGTGCATGTCCTTTGTGTCGATCTGAGTCAAAGGTCCTGCCTGGCCTCGCTCGACACATTAGCTACCCAGGTGCCGAGCAGATACAGTTGCACTATATAATGGCTAATTCAGGGGCCGGTTATGGGAACACCAGCTGGCCCTGTATTTGTCAGAAATGAAATTATTTTGGATTCACATGTCAACAGAAGGACCTGACATGCAAGACTGAAACAAACTAATTTCTGCCTCTTCTTTCCCACATCAATAAAATCTGTCCATTGCTTTAGTGCAGTGTTTCCCAAACTCAGTCCCCTGGACCCCAAGGGGTGCACTTTTTGTTTTTTTGCCCTAACACTGCACAGCTGATTCAAATAATCAACTAATTATCAAGATTGAATTATTTGAATGAGCTATGTAGTGCTAGTGCAAAAACCGAAGCACCGCTTTAGTGACATGGAGTAGGCTTATTCGTTTTCCAAAGGAATATGCATTAGAGCTTTATGAAAGAATAGAGGAATTGAACAATAGGACTAACACATCCTATATCATTTTTCTTCATAAAGCTGTAGAGAGACCCATGATGACTTGCCAAAAATGAAGGGCACCTTCATATAAACCACTACAAACCTTGAACCCGGATCTCATGGAAGCTATAGTAATGCTCTCAGAACTGTATGGATATCAATGCATGCTATCACTGCACACTCTAACAGCCTGTAGATTTCTAAGGCAGATGTTCACTTTGAAGAGTTGACCTGGGCGATTAACCACCTTCAAAATCATTATACATGTAACTGACCTGTGAAAAATGCAACATTTTACATGGTTGTAAAATGTTTTTTTTTTTTTATCTGATTCACAACAGCTGATAGGTGTGTTAGTGTAAAGCATATCTGATGCACCGTTACACCCACACCAAACATTAAGAACACCTGCTCTTTCCATGACAGACTGACCAGGTGAATCCAGGTGAAAGCTATGATCCCTTATTGATGTCACTTGTTAAATCCACTTCAAATCAGTGTAGATGAAGGGGAGGAGACAGGTTATAGAAGGATTTTTAAGCCTTGAGATGATTTAGACATGGATTGTGTATCAAATCAAATCAAAAATCGAATGTTATTTTAGACATGCGCAAAATAATAAGTGTTAAGAAAGTATTTACTAAAATAAACAGAAGTAAAAAAATATACAAAGAAAAAAAAGAAGAAAATTGAAAAATAACTAATGATTAAAGAGTAACAATAAAATAACAGCAGCAAGGCTATATACAGGGGGTACTTGTCACGACATCCGCCGAAGTCGGTTCCTTTCCTTGTTCGGGTGGCGTTCGGCGGTCGACGTCACCGGTCTTCTAGCCATCGCCGATCCACCTTTCATTTTCCATTTGTTTTGTCTTGTTTTCCCACACACCTGGTTTACATTGCCCTCATTACTTGTCATGTATTTAACCCTCTGTTCCCCCCCCATGTTTGTGTGTGTAATTGTCTATTGTCAGGTTGGCACTCTTCCGGCTGGTTTGCGCCGGGTTATATTTTACACCCGCGCTTTTTGACAGCCTGTACTTTGTACTTTGTTGTTTTTGTACTATGTGCTGCCTCACTTGTTCTGAGGGCATTTGTTTTTGTGACGCGGTTGCGTTCTATTCATATATTGCCTCAGTAAAGTGCCTTGTCCACTCATCTCTGCTCTCCTGCGCCTGACTTCCAATGCACCAGCTACACCCACACCTTGACAGTACCGGGACAGAGTCAATGTGCGAGGTCACAGGTTAGTCCAGGTAATTGAGGTAATATGTACAGTGGTTGCTCAACTAAACGTTTTGAGATTATGCTGCGGGACTTAGAGGTAATTTATGGTTTAGTACGGTGCCCTGCATCACTGCATCACTGCTCCAGACCAGCGCAAGAGGGAGTTAGAACACTGATTATGCTTACTGGAAAAGACTCTTTCAAAATTAATGGAAGAGGCAAGTGGTAGGGGGAAAAGACAGCCTTCAGAGGTCAAGACAGCGCTGCTCTGAGACAAGCATGGGGACTGGTTTTGATAAATCAATGAGATTTTTATTTTCACTGAATCTCTGTTTAGGTATAGGTTAGACTACAATTAGGGTGTGGAAATGTTATGATTATTTTTCTCTGACTCTAGTACTGTAGCCTACTCCCGACCGGTGACATTGTACAGCGCCATTAAGGGGCTATTAGCAGGACAATAGATACTTTGTGCAAGGCAAATGTGACTCACCACCTGGATTCAGTCTCATGTAGCAACATTGGAATTTCAGGTTTTTAACTTGGATAAAAGTGGAGACTCAGAGCTACAAAATGGTATATCATATACTGCATTTGAGAAAATAATAGGAAAGTAATTCTGCTTTGAAATTTGATCAACGTGTAAACTCACTTTTGAGAAAACCGTCTTTGAATGTTTTGGAGAGCCCTTCTATGTCTACACCCATTCAGCATTGTTCACGCCCTCTTAAGCCTTAGACCCACCCATCTCTTTAAGGGTTGATCCAACCGTTCTGTACTAATTTGCCAGCTACTTCCAGACATGTAAGAGAGAGAGAGAACAGCTCACTGAACATTACTTGCACTATTGCTGTGGTTGTGTGTTCAGAGCACACACTGGATGCTCTGGCCAATAAGTAGGGTTGTTCCGAAAGCTCTGACCTCACGACCTGTACGCTCTCGTTGGCTGGCCCTCGCTTCATACTTGTCGCCAAACCCACTGGCTCCAGGTCATCTACAAGTCTCTGCTAGGTAAAGCCCCGCCGTTTCTCAGCTCACTGGTCACCATAGCAGCACCCACCCGTAGCACGCGCTCCAGCAGGTATATCTCACTGGTCACCCCCAAAGCCAATTCTTCCTTTGGCCACCTCTCCTTCCAGTTCTCTGCTGCCAATGACTGGAACGAACTGCAAAAATCTCTGAAGCTGGAGACTCTTACCTCCCTCACTAGCTTTAAGCACCAGCTGTCAGAGGAGCTCTCAAAACACTACACCTGTACATAGCTCATCTGTAAATAGCCCATCCAATCTAAACAATGAATCCCAACGCATGACGTAACGTTAGTTAGCGAGCCAGCCAGCTAACGTTAGCTAGATAGCTAACAGTACACTTTAACTTGAAATGAAAATACTTTGTCAAAATTAGAGTGGAGTCTTAGTTAAGACATGTAGCTAGCTAGCTAAACAATGGGCCATAATCACAACTCATGACTTTACTACCCTGCATGAATCTGCAGGTAGATAACCAACCAGGTTCTATGGCTATAACTAGTCAAGCAAATGTGTCTGAGTTACGAAGAATAAGATCATACACATAACGTTTCCTAGCGACCCAGCCAGATAATGTTAGCTAGCTAACAGTTCATTTGAAATTAAACCACTTTCTGTCAAAATTAGAAATGTGTAATATCTGAAAATCAACCACCAGTATGCATCATGGTTGGATGCGTCTCCTGTCTGACGCCATGCATGGTTGCCTTAGTTTGACGATGTAATCCAGACTGGTGTTTTCTCCATCTCCTTATCTATCATACTTGAATTCCACTCATTTCAAAACTCAGTCCTCCAGAGAGTGGAGAGCATACACATAACATTAGTTAGCGAGCCAGCCAGCTAACGTTAGCTAGCTAACAGTACATTTTAACTTGACATTAGGTTTATGCAGTTTTACTATGCAATAAACATTTTTAAAGCTGCGTTCAACACAATTACCTAAACATACTGACCAGCTCCAATAGACAGACAGCGTGCTATATGGTAGACCAATCCAAACTCATCTCTCGGCATGTCCAGCTCATTCATTATCTCAGCCAATCATGGCTAGCGGGAAGGTTGCCCCCTTTTTCTGTGGCTAAACCAACTAGGCTGTAATTTAACAATTGTATTCATATTTACAAATGGCATACAAGTTTGATATTAAGGCACATGAAAGTTAATGTGAAGCATTTTTAGCAACAACATTTTTTTTATGTTCAAACAGCTCTCCTGTGAAGTTGTGACTTGCGCCTACTTTCCTGAATCGGGTCACAATTGATCAGCATTAAAAACTTTTTGGATGGGACTTCACGAGTGGCGCTGCGGTCTAAGACACTGCATTGCAGTGCAAACTGCATTGCTTACAGATGCTGGTTGGATACCTGTGCCGGCTGCGACCGGGAGACCCATGAGGCAACGGTGGGCTTTTGGTCTCTCTCTCTCTAAAAACAGAAATAAATAATTCTAAATAAATAAAAAAATGCATTTATTTACAAATTAGTAACATTGTCTCACCCCATGTTCAATAATGGCCTTTTTCTCGCTCACGAAATCATCTCCAAAATATGGTTATGTTTTAAACAAGCCATTGAAAGTTGGCTGCAATTTCAGCTTAATCCACCAGAAAAGACAACAAATAATCCAACAAATATTGTGGTTAAATTCAAATATGCTAATTGATTAAAAAAACGTATCAATTGGAACCTTTAACAAGTGGAAGTATTATTCTTATTATTATTAACCTTTTTTTCACAGGCGTAGCAGGCTGTGAATTCTGCAAACAACATTTCTAGGATGGGCTATTAGCAGGACAATATATATTGGTCATATTGGTCATGACTCCCGAGTGGCGCAGTGGTCTAAGGCACTGCATCTCAGTGCAGGAGGCACGTCTACAGTCCCTGGTTTGAATATAGTTATTTTTAAAACAAGGGAGGAAAAGTAAGGAACTTCTCTGTCGGCCCTGGAGGCCTTTTGAAAACATGTTTTCACAAGGGCTATTAGCAGGACAATAGACATGTTGTGATCCAAAAAACACCTCTCTGACATAGGGTCCAGCATTTCTCCTGATGATGATCGGGCTCGGGCTGACACGGGCTGCTTTATATTATTAACATTTCATTATTTCTAGATTTTTCCATATTTTCTCATTGTTTCTGTGATCAAAAAATGTAATGAACATTTAAATTAAATTCTTTAAAAGTCTTGTTTAAGTAGTATTTTAGTATTTTGATAAAACAGGGAGAGAAAACAAGTGTAGCAGGCTGTGAATTCTGGAAACAACGTTTCTAGGATGGGCTATTAGCAGGACAATAGACTTTCCCTTTTATTCAGATTACAACCAATGACTTTCGGTTATTTGAAAACAAAATCATCTCCATCGATGAGAATGGGGGCGTGCTCGGTCCTCCATTTCCTGTAGTCCACAATCATCTCCTTTGTCTTGTTGAGGGAAAGGTAGTTACGTTGAGGGAGAGGTAGGTATCCTGGCACCACACTGCCAGGTCTCTGACCTCCCTATAGGCTGTCTCATCGTTGTGTTGTGTCGTATTGATGCCATTCAGAGGGTGAATGGCCAAGATGAAATATTTAAGAGCCTTTTAAACGGGGTATGGCAGTATGTGCTAGGCGCACCAGTTTGGGTCAAGAACTGCAACGCTGCTGGGTTTTCCATGCTCAACAGTGTCCCGTGTTTATCAAGAATGCTCCACCACCCGAAGGACCTTCCAGCCAACTTGACACAACTGTGGGAAGTATTGGAGTCAACATGGGTCAGAATCCTTATGAAAGGTTTTTGACACCTTGTAGAGTCCATACCCTGACGAATTGAGGCTGTTCTGAGGGCAAAAGCGGAGGAGCAACTCAATATTAGAAAGGTGTTCCTAATGTTTGGTATTGTCAGTGTATATGGGCACTCAGTTGTGTCAAAATAACTACTGTTCCTGGTTAGTTCCCTCTCCCCCTTTTCCGCTTCTAAACACAAGATTTTGAAACAATATTGCCATCAAATTGTGTCTTTTAGTGAATATTTTTTTTGCAACAATTAAAGATGCATTTCGTGTTTATAAAAAACCCATTGCACGCTTGGACTTCCATCAATAGGAACAAGGAAATTCTCCATTTGTGTGAAATGCTGTTGGAAATATGAGCCATTTGCATTAGTTTCCTATAAAGTGCTTTTCCAAGTGACTCAGACAGAGTAGTCTCACTGAGTAATGACGATTAGCACGTAAAAGCAATGCGGGGACTACAAGTGCATTGCATTCATACAATGCCAAGAAGTTCTAAGGGAGTCTGCATATCTGATGGATGCTGATTTGTTTGGGGGTCTTCACTTCTGTCTCACGCCCAATCAGATTACGCCACAGAAAGACAAAGGCTGCTACAGTATATGCCATTTTGGATTTCAAACCGTTTTACTTCAGACACTAAGAGATAAATCAAGTGCCGTCGTCTCATTTTCTTTCTAGTCTTGCAAAAGTAGATTTTGTTTGCACTTATTTCGGTGGGTAAAATTATTCTTATATGCAGTAGCTCATTTTGAAGAATACTGCAGCTTTCACATGCACAATGAAATTTACAATGAAAATCATGAAGTTAATCTGACGTGTATGAACTTCAATGATATGTAATTGACACAATAATACTAATACATTGATATAAAACTGTCTTCAGTCATTAACCTCCATATCAACATCGACTTTAAATCATTAACTGCCTAACTAAATTAGCAAATGTATCCGCATCTCTAGGTTATACTCTGCTTTGCCAAGTTTTTTTTTCCTCCGTTCCATATGTCATTTTGACATCATATAGGACTAGTACACACACGCACATGCACACACACACACACACACACACGCACACACAGGCACACAGACACACACGCACACACACAAGCACATCACAGATTGATTTGGACCGAGCCAAAAAGCAGAGTGCTACTGTTCTCACAGAACACCTTCACATCAACTGTCAACAGCCCAATCTGTGCCTAACCGCTTTCAGCTGACATTTCAACAAATGGTATAACTCAACTCACACAGTATTCACAAACGTAATCTATATCTATAAAAGAAATATATATTTTCATAAAAAAATGTTATCCATATATGCTGCATGAGATCCTTAGTTTGTTGAGTATCTAAAATGTGTAGTATTACCATTACTGAAATACTAGTAGTGTTGGTCCTTGTGAAATGTTTCTCCATGTATAAACCCCATTTATCCTCTGAAGTAAATCAATCCTGAGAAGACTGCACACAGAGTCATGAAAAGGCACCTCTGCACCCTCTCTTGTGAGCGTCTCCACGAAAATGTATATTTGCCAGTTCAAACAAAGCTAACTCTCCAGTGATTCCAGCAACACAGGACTTCCGCAAACCTATTAGCATTGGTTCCAAGGGCACCCTCAGGAAATACATGATTCCCCAACAAAACCAGCTCGCTGTACATTTTACACACAGAAATATAGAAAGTGCTGCAAATGCACTGTGACATGGAGAGTGCCTAGAACGATGTCTCCTGTTGTGGTATGGCAGGGGGAAATACAGTAGCATCATAGATTGTGACATCTAGAAATAAAACAAGTAAGGTCTGTTTTTTTATATGAGGAAACATCTATAGCTACATGTTCTGTATTGGCTTCTGGGTAAAAGTATCCGTTTACATTTACAGAGACACTATTCACGTACTGTTGAGTTGATTGTCAAAGCTGAGGTGACTTTGCAGTCATCTAAACTGTTTTCTAAGGTTTTGATCGCAAGCTTTGCAGCACAGTACTTATTCAACAGTGGTTCTGGCGACTGATCAGAAACGTGATCCAGGAAAGTAGTTTGGAAAAGTAAGTAAATTACCGCTTAGGCCAAGTTCCACAGGATGTTAAACTACAAAGAAATACACCAGTGAAAGAGTATAAAACAGATAAATTATTCCGTAAAGATCATTAGCTCCAAAAGTTATTAAGATTATGGTCAGAATATTTTTCAGGAGGAACATTTAGTAGCTCCAATTCATGATAATTAATGCTCTTTCCCAGAGGTATTTACATTTTGATGGTCTGAAGTACAATTACGGTTTTAAAACACTGTCCAACCCATGCAGGCAGGAAGTATATGAACATTGGGAAATATCCACTTCTTCAAGTGGGATTTACAAGCCAAATCCTTTGGATGTGTTCAAGCTGTCACTGATTGGAGCAGAGTGACTGGCTTTCTTTGGCTGAATCCACGCAGGGAGAGAAAGGGAGAGAGGGAAGAAGAGAGCGAAGGAGGGAGGGAGAGATGGAGAGAGAGCGGGAGAGAGCGAAAGTGAGAGGAAGAGTGAGAGCGAGAGAGCGAGAGAGAGAGAGAAAGTACAGATGTTGGATCTTACCCTGTTGAAGGATACATTTTAAACCTGCAGTGTTTTTTGGCTTAGAAAGACTTCTGACGTTTGTAATTTCCACTTTGAAATGTCAGTCTTGATTTTCCCTTACAAAAAATGTATCAACCCCTACAACAATTTTCATTTACTATAATCCACATAATAATTCACATTTCCTGTTGCTGCGGGATTATTTTCATGCTGTAGCAAACTGGCTCAAATTTAGATCCTACATCTGTAAGCAGTATGTAAGCAGTATGTAGGCAATTGGCAGAGAGGGAAATGGAAGGAGAGAGAGTGTAAAGGAGAGACATTTTTAAACTGTAGGGAGCAGCAGCAGCCTTTCAAATAAGGCAAGTGCAGTTACTACGCTACAGGACAGCAGCGGGAAATGTAGGATATGTAGACAAGGGCCTCTGCCCCGCTTACAGCTATGAAATAACTACCACAAAAATGTAAATAATAGGGGAGGGACTAATTTATATTAACAGATTACATACCAACACACTGTCATAATTGATATTACTTAATATAATTTTGTGATATACGTATTCAAGTCATGTGCTTTAGAATTGATTACACCAACACTGTGTGTGTGTGTGTGTGTGTGTGTGTGTGTGTGCGTGCGTGCGTGTGTGGGTGCGTGTGTGTGAACGTGCAGGTGTGTGTTTCAATACAAACTATGCCTATTTTGTTATCTTATGTTAGATGAGAACATGCTCATGCAACTATACGCCAGAACAGTTAGTCATAGAAGAAGGAAACTATACAATTCCATCTTGTGCTATATCTGTCAGCTTTGAAAAATAGTCTTCAAAACATATGGTAGTATGTAAATGTTAAATATGACATTACAGGAGTTACGTTGTTCTGTGATTATGCCATAATAACCAGTTCTTGAACTGATCTCAACAACATCAAACACAGACAGATGGTCAGGAGAGAAGCATTCTTTTATGTGCTTTTTATCTCTTCAAAAAGGCTTTTCCAGGCATTTAAAAACTGGACATTTAGACACAGCAGAAGGACAGGCCCTGGCATCCTCTCATACCTCATCCTATGATTGGTGGCTTCAGCGGTTTGATACTTCCTGGATCTGGACCAGGGGGTCCCCAGGGTCCACTCTTGTCAGCTAGGGAGACAAGGAAGAGGCACGATTACTAATTTATTCACAGGACTAAAATGAGGGAAAATTCCTATTTTAGGAACTGTGGTCAGGAGAGAGTAAGTAGTTCTACCTGGGCAGCAACATCGTCTCAGTGACTTCGCTCCGCTGGTATGGTGTCCATATTAGGACAGTCACACAAGTACGGGGTTTATATTAGGATGGGAAATTAGTTGAGGATCTTCCACCTTTTGGTACTTTACTCTATTTATCAACAGTAGAAGCTGATTCGATATCTCACCATCTAAATTCAATATTCACATTTCTAAAGAAGTGTACTAAATATTTTTCTGTCTGTTTATGTTGTTTATTATAAATGGATATTTGATGTCTGATAAATGTAGAGCCTGGTTCAAAGTTCAAGTGGGTTTTAAAATATTGATTTTTGGATGTTTATATAAAATATAAATCTAGTATCCTCGGGCAGAAACTAGTTACTTGCTTTAAATGGTAACATGTCATGTCAAGCTAAGTATTGACAAGCTAAAACCCAGCTCATCTGTTAGTAATTGCCATCAATGTCATTGCATCATTCATCAGTTAATCTGGTAAACACTCAGGTGCAATAAACATAATCAATACATTTCGTTTTGTGTTAAAATATGAACATGCATAATACAGGTGACGTGATATTATAGTCATGTATTCTGTCTGTAAATAGCCTTCATGTACTGTAGCCAAATAGCCTTGATTTACACACACTTTTCTGAGTCAGATTTGCTCTTTTGTACTCCTGCATGTTTATTCTAAGTTTGTTGCGACCTCTGCACAGGTTAGACCATGTCAGCCCTGCAGCGCTAACCGTGAATGAATCACCACTACACATGACACACTGGCAAGGCACTGGTATGAGTCAATACTGGTTACTTGTAGCCTTGAATGTAAATGTAGCTGATCGTAGGGGTTCTCTCGCCTTGCGACCGTTTCACTAACTAAGGCATGCCAACCCTTAGGCGGGAATGCCATGCAGTAAGAACCCAGCCATGTTTTTTTCTATTGCTTTCACTGTCAAGGTGAGTTGATCCTGGCAGGCATAATAAAACATATTTTATTATAATACTTTATATATTTTCAATTACAGCTGACACGTCTGCAAATCAAGTGGGCACATGGGTTTTTCTACCACTCGCTTTTGTGCAAGTAAGCACAAACGTGGGCTAACGTGGATGTCCATAGTGCTGCTGACAGTGACATGACACATTAGTAAATAACTACGCTAGATAACAGTCAGAATATACCATCAAATCTGCTTCATAATAGTTTATGGCCACCGTCGAATGACATTTATGTATAGCTTTTAGAGGCGAGCCAATGAAACGCCGGCTTTAAAATGAAGTCGGCCATGATTCATGTCATCTAGCTGTCAGTCTTACATTAATATTATGGCCATATCCATCATGTTGCACATCTATAATCAACTCCAGCTGTAAAATTGAATTTGGCATGACATCACAGAGGATATTTCCTTGATGGCAGGCTGTTGCCTGCAAATGAGAGGTACACCAGGTGAAAACAAATACAACCCAAAACAACGGGTATAACAGGACCGAAATGACAATGGTAAAGGGGAGGAAATGTGTGTTACATGCTTACTGGTTAGCTGTGAACTAGGACAGAGAGTCGTATTCATCTAGAATACAATATGTCGAGGTGTAGGTTTCTGTGATTTTAGCGACTCTTCTATCAAAGAGCTCTCACTGTGTTGAATTCACTCCAGCACACAAAATACACGATCAACCTGACCTTTTCCTAAAGTCAGGAAGAGAGAAGATTGTACCATAACGTTTACATTACTGTACTTTCCTAAGCAGTCATCTGGGCCCATACGATAACTACTACGGTTGTATTTCAAAATGCGAATTATTGATAAATTCATCCTCAGTGTTTTCTTATCAGTCAAGGAGGGGGGTGTCTATTTATTCGGAATATTTCTTTGATTTCCTCCTCACCAAATTCCTTTGAAAGTCGCAGAACTTGTTTTGTATGCAAAGGTACCTAGCCGACAGTAATTTATTTTATTTGTATGCCTCTTTCTCTTCTAATGTAACAAATAAGAAATGGCAATCTCTGCCCCAGGAAATGCGTCAGGCACCGGAGCAGCACTGTCAGTCACATTAAAGTATAAGCTGCTCCTTTAAAAAGAATGTTGATTCTACATACTCCAATATTGACTAACTGTCTCTGTTTGATGTATGCATTACCAGCCCCATGCAAACTCAATGTTTGGGCTTAGGTTGTTAGTTCTGCCACTGTAACCGATGCAGAGTAACTACTGATGCCCCCAGATATAACAATTGACTGTCCCCAGAGAGAATTTGCTTGTGACTGAAATTACTGCCCAGCTAGCATATTTAATTCCTTGGAAGTTGTGGGAACGTTTGCTTTTGGTTTCACATTGGTTGCGGGAATGAAGACAGAAGTTTCCTGACCGGTTAAACTAAATATTTTTTGACATTTAGCCTGTTCTGGGAACATTTATTTTTGGGTTGCAGGGAGGTTCTGAGAACTTTTTACTCTGGTTCCATGACAGTTTTCCTGGGATGTTTTATTAACGCTATTATAATGGAAATTGTAGGTTATTTTGAGGTTTAATAACTTCCTTAAAACTTTCACTGAATGTTTCAATAAGACTTTTAATAACAATGCAAGTTTATTTTGGGTTAACTTTTTGGAACTCCAAGCACATATGGGACGTATGGTAATTAATTTCCTTAGACATTAATCATGCAAACACATTTATTTTTTATTGTGACACAGCATCAGTGAGATTCAAATCCATGATTTTCTGTTCTCTATCCATTGAATTATCCATTGAATTCCAGGATTATCCATTTAATTCCAGGATGGAGCTAGCATACCATGTTTTCTTTATTCATACAAAGCTGTTTTATTCAATTCAAACAGACCCCATTTCAAAGGAAACAAGCACTCTTTAAGATCAGGTGTGGCCAATTAGTAGGCACACCTGAACAGACTTAACAAGATAGAGGATAGAATGAGTTTTTTTGATGCTGAGAATAGAATGTATATGTTTTTAAATAACATTCTTAGAATGTTCTCTGAACTAAGGTTTTCTTGGGGTTTTTATGGAATGCTTTCTTCATCTTCTGAGGATAGAGCTTATTGTGTACAATTAAATTGTTTTGAACATTTCCAGAATATTGCCAAGAATTGACATAACAGAAAACCATACATTCTCTGAACATTCTGAGAACATCGCTTAAGTTAGACCAGTCTCAGAATGTAGTAAAAATATGATGTTAAATAGAAATTTTGTGGAATGTTCTGTGGAAGTACTGAAATTCCCACAGAAAAACATTGTTTCTTAATTTTCTCTAAATTATTTGAGAACATTTGCAATGTCAAACCAGTTGGAGAACGTTCCTAGAACATTACCAAAATTAAATCAAATGTAACCATGTTAGAATTTTAAGGAAATGGTCTGTTAAAGTAATGAAAATGATTTTATTTTGGAACAGTTCCTTTTTTTGGACTGAGAATGTTTCAAAGCCTATCCTGCACCAAGACTGTATGAAAAATAACCATTGGACAACCAATCTCTCACCAAACATATGGTTCTCAGAACGTTATGTGCAAGCTAGGTGAAATCTGGCAAAACCCAATAATGCAGTGACATACACTGAGTGTACAAATCATTAAGAACACCTTTCTAATATTGAGTTGAACAGAACAGCCTCAATTCGTCAGGGCATGGACTCTCCAAGATGTCGTAAGCGTTCCACAGGAATGCTGGTCCACGTTGACTCCAATGCTTCCCACAGTTGTGTCAAGTTGGCTGGATTTTCTTTTGGTGGTGGACAATTATTGATACATATGAGAAACTGTGAAAAACCCAGCAGAGTTGCAGTTCTTCACACAAATCGGTGCACCTGGCCCCTACTATCATACCCAGTTCAAAGACACTTAAATATTTTGTCTTTCCCACTTACATGTACACAATCCATGTCTCAATTGTCTCAAGGCTTAAAAATCCTTCTTTAACCTGTCTCCTCCCCTTTATCTCCACTGATTGAAGTGGATTTAACAAGTGACATCAATAAGGGATCATAGCTTTCACCTGGATTCACCTGGTCAGTCTATGTCATGGAGAGAGCAGGTGTTCATAATGTTTTGTACACTCAGTGTATGGGTTTGGAATTCAGGTTTGTGGGAAAGTGCGATGAGGAACAAATGATTTATCAATAAATGTTATCGTTAGGAGATAAACAATTTTACTTGGTAGTTGTAATAATATCTTTTTAAAAGGCATGCGTCAGACATGCCAAATTTCAAGTATCATGGCCGTTGAACTAGTTCTCAGGTGTAGAATATATCAAATCAAATGTATTTATAAAGCCCTTCTTACATCAGCTGATATCTCAAAGTGCTGTACAGAAACTCAGGCTAAAACCCCAAACAGCAAGCAATGCAGGTGTAGATTTACCGTTTCTTTATAGAAACACTTCAGAAGTTACAAAAGGTCAGACGAGGAACAAATGTTGGGCCGGCCTGCTTTCAGTTTCATCATAGATGATATTGTCTGATGCAGTTCACTAGGGCAGGGTTGTGGCTGTGGGGCTTGTAGCCAGGATGGAGCGAGCAGCTGACCAAAATCAAAGAAAAAAAACTGAACACAAGTTACATTGTGGGTTTAGTGCTGACCTTGTCACAGATTAGGTTTTACCATCATTCAAACCTTGCTCATCTCTGCTGGACCCAAATGACTTTTGTGCTTGAGTGAATTTAAACCAATGACCAATACTAATGTATGACATTGATAACCTCTCAGTTTTTTGAGAAAGAAAATTGTTAATCAATGACAAATGGAATTGGAAATGTATATATATTGGTTATACTGGATTCCTTTCCATTTTCTTTTACAGGACCTACCCCCCTCGTTTTGGCAACGAGCGGTTACTCTTCTGGAGTCCGTCCACACTTAATGAACCCTTATCTTTCTCACTTTAATCGCTCACCAGATGTTTTTCCTTCCCTGTTTTCACAGTTGACATTTTTCTGTTTGACATGATACAGATTCAGGTTCAGAAGTCTGTTTATATAAAGAGAGTTGAGGTTGTTGGCTTTGAAACGACGTGTCCCTCAACATGTGCGATCAGCACTTTCCCAGGGTTATTTCCACATTGTTCGCCAGAGACAAGCAGAGGGACACACACACACACACACACACACACACATACACACACACACACAGCGACTGACTGACGGACTGGCCTTTCTTTGAGGCAGACACTTTTATTACAAAATATTCACTTTGATTCCTGTCCCATTTGGTGTGCATTGCAAACTGATTAAACAGCAACCCATTAAAAGAGTATGAATTATATGTTTGTGCAATACATTCCATTGTGGTTTCAATGTACACTGTTTGTGTTGCACAATTAGCTACCTTGGGCTAAAAAGGACTTTGACCTGAAAAGAAAACTCTGCTTACGTGCAGTACCTTACCTCAAAATCTTTCCCCAAGTGTGGCATGTGCTTGTGTGTGTATGTTAGTGCCTGCATGCGTGAGTGTGTGTGTGTCCCACACATTCCATATTTACTGACTTGAGTAGCTAAAGCACTGAACACTGTAGCCCACATGAACCCAAGTTCTCATCCAAGCAGCTGTACCTACATATGTCCTTATTTTCCTCTGACCTCCTCTGATATGCAGTAAGCATATGGAGTGATTTCACAACATAAATAAACCAGGCCAAAGACAGTATGATGTAAGAACCCACAACCCTCCAATGTTGTCCCTTTGAAGTATGTGTTGTTATTGAACAAGCAACAACAGAGCTGATGTGATCTGTATCTTCAGTTTTAACCTCTAGTCTCGTTGCAGAGACGTTTTGGAGTAGGAAAATATACTTGTTTATTAAACTGGTGAAAGATGAGAATTCATCTAATTACATTGAAGTAGGTCAGAAATTAGCTACTGAGTATATAAGTAATCAAACTGAATATTTAATTACGAATACTTCCCCCCTATTTTCTTCAAAAAGAGTCTGCATCTCTCTTTCTGCCTCTGCCTCTCTGTCTCTATCCCTCCCTCTCCCCCTCCCTCTTTCTTCTCAACCTGCACTCCTTTCAGAGACTTCCTGTAATTTACTTAATCAACATCACCTGAACATTGTTGGATTGTTATCAAATGGCTTTTGGGGTAATAAAAAAGGAAGAAGGAAGAATTATTTTCTATAAATAGACCAGAGGCCTCATGGTGCCCAGATGACAGGAAGCAACTGAGGCCTATCATGTGGAATGCCTTTTTCTCCCAGAAAGGAAATTAATTTCTTGTGATTTTAGAAAACGTTCACAAGTGTTTTGTTTAAAGGCTGTAGTGTGGGTTCTCTTTCTTCATTGATGTTGTGATGAGAGATGCATTTCTCCGAAGATATCCCTCCTATTGTAACCCAAATACTGCTCTTTCTCAAAGCATTGGCCAAGAAATCCCAGTTTTGAAATCCCTCCGTCCACGGTGGACCGACCAGGCTTTAGTGTTGTGCTTCCTCCCTGCATTCAAACGTCTTCATTAAATTTTGGAATGTATTGTGTTATCATTTGATGTCGGAAGCTTGGAAAGCCATAAAGCACTTCTGTCACTTCTGTCTGCTTTGAACGTGTCCCTGAATGTGACATGCTTGGAGTACACCCAGTATGGTGGCTGATGGGATATCGTTTTTATCATCTCAACTCTCTGGAGATAATCTACTAACAAAGACCATATTGGAAAACTTTGCACATGATCACGAATTAAAGGTTTTCGTCAGACATTTAACCAACAGTGCCATAGGCCTTTTAGAAATATGTAGGCCACAATGCCTGTTGTGAAACCCAAAGCAGTTATACAGGGTCAAAATAGGACATTACTGTTTATCTTTTTTAATTGTTAAGGGATCTAAATGTATACACATTTCTTTGGCATGGAACCTAGAGCTCTGTGTTGACAAGTAATGGACGTCTTCAATGGATAGTGGTCTCTCCAACAAAGAACACCGAGATCCATCAATTACATTCCAGTCTCTGGCTTTAAAATGCTGTCCACATTAACTTAATCTGTCTTCCTTAGACGGAAATTTCGAATGTAAATCATTGCTCCATAAAATGTAATTGTTCTGAGATGTTGTGTGAACTTCCCTTTGCGTTTGGAGGGAATGCGTGTGTGTGTGTGTGTGTGTGTGTGTGTGTGTATTTAGTTTTGTGAAATTACACAGACTGAGTTGATTTCCATGATAATAAAATGCTTCCAATCGAAAAGGGACCATGTGGTCAATGAAAGGATGGCCAATTCCGCCAACTCTTATTGGTTTAGTCGGGTTTGGCTACAATGTCCCATGTTCTTGGAACTAAAATCCAATGGGCACGTGAACACTATAATCTTCAACTTCCGTCACATAGAAATAGATCCAGATGGAATTCAAGTCCAACCACCAAACTAGGCCTTATTTCAACTTTTGATTCCAAAACAGTTAATGATCCAGATCAAAGCGACTTTACAAAAAATATTTTCACATCACATACATCTCTTTCACTCTCCTCTGAATATACAAAAGAAAATGCACATCAGATGAAGCAGCAATGTAATGTATGTACAGTACCAGTCAAAAGTTTGGACACACCTACTCATTCAAGGGATTTTCTTTATTGTTACTATTTTCTACATTATAGAATAATAGTGAAGACATCAAAACTATGAAATAACACATATGGAATCATGTAGTAACCAAAAAAGTGTTAAACAAATTCAATTATATTTTATATTTGAGTTTCTTCAAAGTAGCCACCCTTTGCCTTGATGACAGCTTTGCACACTCTTGGCATTCTCTCAACCAGCTTCATGAGGAAGGCTTTTCAAACAGTCTTGAAGGAGTTCCCACATATGCTGAACACTTGTTGGCTGCTTTTCCTTCACTCTGCAGTCCAGCTCATCCCAAACTATCTCAATTGGGTTGAGGTCAGGTGATTGTGGAGGCCAGGTCATCTGATGCAGCACTCCATCACTCTCCTTCTTGGTCAAATAGCCCTTGCACTGCCTGGAGGTGTGTTTTGGGTCATTATACTGTTGAAAAACAAATGGTAGTCCTACTAAGTGCAAACCAGATGGGATGGCGAACCGCTGCAGAATGCTGTGGTAGCCATGCTGGTTAAGTTTGCCTTGAATTCTAAATAAATCACAGACATTGTCACCAGCAAAGCGCCCCCACACCATCACACCTCCTCCTCCATACTTCACGGTGGGAACCACACATGCGGAGATCATCCATTCACCTACTCTGCGTCTCACAAAGACATGGTTGTTGGAACCAAAAATCTGAAATTTGGAATCATCAGACCAAAGGACAGATTTCCACCGGTCTAATGTCCATTGCTCGTGTTTCTTGGCCCAAGCAAGTATCTTCTTCTTATTGGTGTCCTTTAGTAGTGGTTTCTTTGCAGCAATTCGACTATGATGACCTGATTCGCACAGTTGATGTTCATGTTTCTGTTACTTGAACTCTGTGAAGCAATCTGAGGTGCAGTTAACTCTAATGAACATATCCTCTGCAGCAGAGGTAACTCTGGGTCTTTCTTTCCTGTGGCGGTCCTCATGAGAGCCAGTTTCTTCATAGCACTTGATGGTTTTTGTGACTGCAACTGAAGAAACATTCAAATTTGTTAACTGACCTTCATGTCTTAAAGTATTGATGGACTGTTGTTTCTCTTTAAATTATACTTTTATTTAACTAGGCAAGTCAGTTAAGAACAAATTCTTATTTACAATGACGGCCTACCCCGGCCAAACCCGGACAACGCTGGGCCAATTGTGCGCCATCCTATGGGACTCCCAATCACGGCCGGATATGATACAGCCTGGATTTGAACCAGGGACTGTAGTGACACCTCTTGTACTGAGAATCAGTGCCTTAGACCGCTGCACCACTCGGATCCCCATTCCAGTGACTACCTCATGAAGCTGGTTGAGAGAATGCCAAGATTTTGCAAAGCTGTCATCAAGGCAAAGGGTAGCTACTTTGAAGAATCTGAAATGTAAAATATATTTTGATTTGTTTAACACTTTTATTACTACATGATTCCATATGTGTTGTTTAATAGTTTTGATGTCTTCACTATTATTCTACAATGTAGAAAATAGTAAAAATAAATATAAACCCTTGAATGAGTAGGTGTGTCCAAACTTAAGTAAGATTCTCTGCATGTGATGTGGACCGAGAACACTTTTGACACATCTCCTGAAACCGACTTCTAATTCATCCCTGGGGCAGTAGTTATGACTTGAGTGACACGGAGGTCTGACAACATGACTTTCCCCTCTTCAGGCCAAGTCTCCAATTCTAGACTCCAGTCTACAAAACCAGGGTGTCTTATGATTTGGTTATTCTTTTTTTTCCATTTGGGACATCGGTTCGAATTAGGGTCGCGGCTATCTGTCATTCCTGACTCTCAGGGGCTCATCGATGACAGGCCGAGCCACGGATACAACACCAGGTGTTTTATCCTCATTGAGGTGGCTATGATATGACACCTACCTGTTTTTTAGACTCAACCTGTCAAGGGAGCCAGATTTAATGAATGTAATGATCAAAGAAGGAAAAGCAAGTTTTGCCCTGAGGTACGGATCCCAGTGAGCCTTGCATGCTGCTAATTATTTAGCATTAAGGTAGACAGGCTTATGCATAGATGACTACTTCAAAGATTTGATTGGGGTTTAGTTTGTTACAACAGCACAGAGCCTGGAGGTCGCTGTGGTGACATCAAAACATCAGGGTGGATAAATCTGCTCGTGTAAACTGTCTCTAGGCAGCCACAGGTAAGCAGAAGACTTTATCCACTCTGACAGGTGATGTGAAGAACAAACATGTAGGCTACAGCATAGAAGATCTGGGCTGGCTGATGGAACATTTGTGGCAACTTTTAATGTCAAAGTGTAACTTTTATTTTGTAAGATGTTGGTAATCTTGTCAATGTAGCTGATAGTACAGTATGTGGGTGGTAAGATGGCTGTGGAGAGGTTGAAGAATATACAGATTTGTTTAGTCTGGTTTGTAACCATATACAGTATTTCTCCTGGCTTGTGCTATAAGAGGGCTGTGTGTTATTCACAACTCATACAGCTCAGTCATAACATGTCATAAGAAAGAATAAAACACCGAACATGCACCAGCAACACATCACATGAGCTAAACTTGCACTCATTTGACATTTTATTTTATTTTTCTGCTGCTTGCAATCCCACTGAATCAAAACTGGAACCTTCTTCAGGGAACAAATATCTAGTTTCCATAATTCTCTATGCTGGCTGACAGTCGTTGGCACATTTGGTACAGTAGGGACATTTCCTCATGAAGAACATCAGCATGTATATAATAATTTGTCAACAGAGCAACAATGTAAGTAAATCATTCTGAACTTGCCCAGATTTACACTACAGCCTGCCAACAGCTAATTAAGGTACGTCCCGTCTGTTTTACGATAGCTGTTTTTTTTTTCACGAGTTGTGGCCAAGGGGTTGTCACCAGGGTCCTGAGGAGAATCTAGGTTTCCAGCAAGGCATTCTCCTGGCCATCTGAAGAGTGAATACCATGACAACAGACTTCTGGGGGGGGGGGAAGAAATACATGTTCAAATAAAAATGCATTCTTGGAAAAAAAGGGTTTGAAGTTAAGTTTGAGTTTTATTGACATGCTTTAAAAAAAGGTGAATGTAATAAAGGCAGCCTGATGAATGTCTTACATGGACAATGTTGCAGCAGAGGACATATTTGGGACAAAGAGACGAAAAAGACAGACAGGTAGAGGATAGTAGGAAGGAACCAGAGTGGATATTGTACTTCCAAAAAGGACACTCATATTGAGGCCTTCACATTCCATAATGAACAAAATGCCCTGAGAAATGCCAAAACTTTGACCAACAGTACTTCAAATTCAAGTGCAGCAAGCCAGAAATGCAATAATTCTCCACAGTACAGAAGTAGAGACTGTAAAGTCCCCATGATGTTCCTTGAACATGTATAGTGTGCTTATATGTTTGTACCAACCACCCATCATGGTTGATCAGAGCTACTTAACTGGTATCATATAAACAACAATTGTGCCAATTCAATTGCTCACAGCCTTGCATATCTCCATCATTGTTAAGCAGGTCTCCATTTTTCAAAGCTGTAATCGAGGTTGCTATAATGGCACATTAAAGAGAGAAAAATGTGATCAGATTGCCATAACCATCTGATAAAACGAGCTCTATCGTTTTATATTAAACAATTACGTATGTTTGGTTTAAAGGGAGCTCCTTCACTGTGAGTACTTAGGTGTCTTTTATTCTGTCAAATGTGCCTGAGGAGAGGAGTATGTGTTACCATGTGGAGATCTCTGCTCGAATAATTTGAAAGCCCCTCGGTACCTCCGAGGCATCCAATCATCTGCCTTGCTTTCTGTTGAGCTTGGAAATGACTAGTCTGTCTGTCTGTCTGTCTGTCTGTCTGTCTGTCTGTCTGTCTGTCTGTCTGTCTGTCTGTCTGTCTGTCTGTCTGTCTGTCTGTCTGTCTGTCTGTCTGTCTGTTACTGTGTGTTTGCTTTTTGGTCACATTCCAGTAATCTGGAATGTGACCAAATGAAACGGGTAACTACTGAGCCTTGAACTGAATGCCATAACGTGTGTTATAGTAAGGTATTGAGGTTTACAATCGTTCTACAGGACCTAGAAAAAATCAGAACAACAGTATTGGTGGACAGAGGTAGGTTTTGGGACAGTGCTGTTATGTTCCTTTTTCAAGCTGAATGTGTTTTGTTCGTTGACACCGACCAGAACCCTAACTCTCAATAAAATGTCTGTTCTATCCAGTATAACTTTATGTACAGTACAACGAGGCAGTATTGTGCTGTTCGGAGTATAAGTGAAAAGTTTATGAAGGTGCTCATTATCATGTTGCTGTAGAGAGGTGGGGCATTCGCCTGCTTCGGATGTTTCAGAGGCCCAGTACTAACCCCTCAGCCTCCATAGCTACGGTATTGTTCTATAAATAAAACAGCAGTGGTATCTCCATCCCTGAATTAGTTATTTACTGCTTGCTTACGACAGTCAAATAGCATCTATACTTAACTATGCCTCTGGTTGTGCCTGTGGGGCTGAAATGAATAGACAGACAGAAAGAAATTGGCCTTGGACTGACATGACAGACACACAGGGCTTTCTTTGAGTCATGTGAACGGACAGGGGGATTTTCGAAAGCTACTCCCCTTCCAAATCCCCCATCTCAATGACTAGACGTTGAGAAAACAAAACGTCTACTGTCTAACTCTATACAACGTTGGTGTGTGCGGAGTTACCTCGAAGGGCTGCCAAAAAATGAACTACTTCTGTTTCAGACCTGAGTATTGCCGTGGTGCGGTCGGCCATTGTTGTCATTGTTCCTGGGAGGCAACTCTCCTTAGTGTGTTTGTCACCACAAAGACAGGCCCGGTAACCTGTCCGCCTGCAGCTGGTGCCCACCTGCAGAGCAAGTCAAATTAGGGAAGGAGCCCCACTGTTCTGGCTCTAGTGTCTGTGGGTTTTGTGTTGTGTGCGATATTAGCTTTGGTCCCACTCAGTGTGGAGGTTGGCGATGGGATGGTCAGTTTTTGAAGCCCTTTGTTTTGGTCCCTCACATCAACATTTCTTAACCCAAGCTGTAACCGTGCCAGTTAGCCACAGCTTTTTCTACAGTTCGGTATGCTGCCCCCCCCCCCACCCCCCTCCCCACCCCCCAGAATAGCATACTCCATTCTACCAACGGTTTCAGATTCCGTATGGTGCTATTAATACGTCTGTTGCTTTGATTTGTCATAAAACTGTTTTCTAAATGATAGGCCAACTGCCAAACGCATAGAAAACAAATATGGTGTTCTTTAAACGTGCATTTGTAGTATTTTATATTTCTGCTGTGCATTTTTCTTATGTTATTGTAAAGATATAGTGAGAGACTATTCAACATTTATTGATATTGAAGAGGAAGAAAATGTTATGTTTATAAAACAAGCTGCTTTGAGTCAAATGTTACATGAATGTATCGCTATTCGCTGTTTATTAAATCCTGCTACATTCTCTGTTGGTCTAATATCACACAACTGCGAACAGATAAAACATTCATGTTACTAAGTGGAACTTTGACAAAAGAAAAATAAAACTCACTAAATCTTGTAAAAACAACTCTTAATAGAATTTCTATGAGAAATAACACACATATCTTGAGCCATGAGAATCTAATCTCAAAGTCCTTTACAAAACAAAACTGGATCTCTGTCCATTTTTCAAAATTATCTAATTTGGCCTTTTATGAGGGATTGGAAGCTCTGGGAAGCCTTAGGGTTCTTTCATGTTAACAAGAGATACTCTTGTTAGCTAGCTACTGCAACTCCTCAACAAGGAGATGGAAAACAGATATTAATCATGATTTGGACACACCAAATATTCACTTCTGGGGTCACGGCTAAGTGATTCAGTTGGCTGAGACACGGTGGTTCATTGTTATCATGGCTTCCAGTCCCAAGAATTCTGCATGTCTTGTGACTTTCAGGGGTCAGGGGGAAAAATGACATCACCAACTTTTTGTTCACACATTAGGGGGGATTCTGGGATTGTGACAGTGACACCTTGTGTTCTTATTATCCTCTCTGTCTCTCTTCCTCTTTTAAGAGCATGGATTGTGTTCTCCCCTTCTTCTGTTCTTTCAAAGAATACCTTTTTTCTCTCCCTCTCTCGTCCGCAGCTGCGGCCATATGAAGTGGAGAAAATGACCCTCCATCTAATGATGAATGATACTTGACCTCCAGATCTGTTCCTCAGAGCCTCAGCGAACACAGAACATTAGCATGAGCCACAGCTCACGAGATCCCTGGGATATGCTGTTTAGTTTAGTGTAATAAAAACACACATGCAAGAGGCTTGGACCTTTTCCTCACTGCTAAGGTGTCCCCCAAATGAAGATTAAATACGTGTCCATATAGATTATATATTGGAAACGTTCCTCAATATAAGGTCGCCCCACCAAATTTCGAGTGGTGGATCATGGGCGGCTTTACTGTGACATACATTCCACAGCAGTAGGGTTTCCCAAGTAGAGGCTTTTGTTATATGATTAATTACTGGAAGCAACAGTTATGGCGGGATTAACAATTAGTTGGACCTGTCAAGTAGTCAGTCTAAGATGGCAAACTAATTGAACGGCTGGTTGCCCATTGTGTCCAAGAGCAAAGCCATGGAAGTGAGACGGATCCCCCCGCTTTCATCTCTTTTACATGGCTAATACCATGCTGGAGAAAGGCCTGCCATTAGCCAGGGTAATTTTCTATAAATATTAATATCCTTGGTTTCCAACTATGAACTTTCAAACGAAGAAAGTTACCTTCATGGTACTGTATATTTGATTAGAGCGAGAGTATGTTTCTGTTCTTCATTAGAGAAAGAGAGAAAACTGTTGTTCCTCACATCAGCAAGTTGCCTCTGGTTTGTATTGCTACTATCTTAACCTGCAGATGTGAACAATTAGATTGAACATTTCTCATGTTATAGAAACTGTTGAAAAAAAAAATCAGGGAATTTGTAAGGGCTCTATTTTATCATAAACAATGATACATCTATTAACAGGCGGTAGCGCTATAGGTTCAGGGGCGTGTCAGAAATATTTGAGATATTTTCAGTATCACAATTATCTGAGAACTTGCTGGTGTTGGCACGAAAGGGCTGGGTTTTGATCAATAAACAAGTTGTGGGCGTGTTGAGGCTTGGCCACTCACTGGCCAATCAGAACGTGCTACATGGCGAACTATGTGGTTGCTTCAGGTTGTTTATTTGCGGTCTTTTATGTATTGCCTTGGAATCAACTCCAATTCCAATGGTATAGTTTGTTAAATGCCTTACAGAAACGAAATAACAAAATGTCGACCCATTTTTGCTAAATACGTTAACTTGAACTCATTTGCAGTCCACATTGTTCTAAGTCATTGCATGGCTTCAACAGCATTCACAATGATATAGGGGATAGGCCTATCGTAAATGGTGCTATGGCTGAGCATGGATATGCCAAACATTGTCAATAAGCAAGATTCAATTCATTATTGATAAGACCAATTTTTTTAAAACGTGTTTTAAATATGTCACACCTACAGGCAATATAATTTCATCCCGTGGGCATGTAATATTAAAACAACGCATACCATGGAGGGTTTTACGCACATCCAAATGTTTCACAGTAGCTGGACAAAGATCCAATATGAATGGAAAGGGAGAATGCGGCCTCACCATTAAACTGCTCCCAAACAGGCCTATGTTTTATGAACACAATTGGAACCATCTTACAGGTTAGATCACATTCACACATCTCCAGACGTTTCACTGCAAGCGCGCCACTGACGTTGTCACCATGAAACCAGGACGGGGAATCATTCTAATACGTTTGGTTGTAATAACATTTTATGAAAAACAAGCAATCAGTTTAAAAAAACAACAACAGCAACAACAACCATAAATACATGTAAAATGTAATGATATCATAAAACCGACACACATTGCTGTTGAACCCGCCTTCGCTATAGTAAGCCTAAGGGAGGAGTTGGGTTTGGAACACAAGCCATTTTTACAGGTTACAGATAACTTCTAAACTTTGTTAAACTTCTCACGATGGGCATGAACACGTAGCCTACGTCATGGAGGGGGTTTTACGTCCAACACGAGACCTGCGTGGCTAAAATGTGGCCCTGCCTGCAATGCATAGATTGAAAGGGAACGTCAGCTCACTGCTTTACAGCGGACTTCATATTTTAATAAAGCTTTGGTGATTAAGACTTATTTCCAAGCGGTCTCAGCAGCCAAACCCTTTATTGACAGTCTTGACTACTTCGCGATTGCATTGGGCAGATGCAACAACAACAAAAAATAATTGAGAGGAGCGCATTACGCTACTATTGTTCCATGTTCATATGGGCAGTGTGTGTCACGGCTGGATAGGCTGCGTTTCCGCTGTCGAAATTCATGCCATAACCAACTGTAATACCACTAAAACCAGCTTCTGGTTGGTCTTAAATATCCCAATCAGCACTGCCTGAAATTAGCACTTTTGGATCATATTTACACCTCAAATATTTCCACCTGCCCATCTGAGCGCAAGCAAGCTGATATAAGACAGGTAAATTGCTGAACCTGGCGTTAGGGCTGGAAAATGCCAGTTTGCCAGATTTTACATGACGAAATTACAAACTAACGTGCGCTTGACACTAGCGCCGCCTTAACAGCAGCAGAAAATAGAGCCCATAAAGTTAAAAAAAACTTGAAGCATTCATAAAGTTGGCCCTCAAAACTGCGGTCTTGCTAAATGCAGAAAAATATGACTTTGCTCAGTGTGCCAAGTTAACCAGTTGAATAGAAACCTGTGCGGCCACACAACCCAACTGAAGTGGCTTCCCATCAATGAACCCGCCAGCCAGGGTGAAGCATGGGAATTAACCCAGCTGTACTGACTGCATTGCTAGTCCATGGCTTCCCATGAAAGGTTTCAAGAAAGAAAAAGTCAATTGTTCACTTTCGAAAGGGACAGGCAGGACAAGCAGGGAGAGGCACAGGAGGAGCAGCACCCATGGTGTGTGGGACATATCAAAATATTTGACAGGACTTCAGTATTATGAAAATCCATCTTTTCTTTCTGTGGGGACAGTTATGGGGGCCATCAAGGCCCCTGGCGGGGTCATGTCATTGTTTGGCCGCTGGGAGTTCAAAGCCGGCCTTCTATCCTTTAGGATGAAGTCAGTCTGCATTAATAGCATGTAATGAAATTAAGGCTTGTTGCTAAACTGGTTTCAATCAAACTGACTGCTTTTTCATGTGGGAGGGGTGAGATGAGGGGAGTTCCCAGAATGTGTTGAAAGCCAGGGCTTGCCCAATAGAAAGGAAAGATGGCAAGCAACTAAAGAACATTTAAAAAAAAAAAAGTTTGATGGATTTTTCTGTTTGTCATTGTTTTTGTCCGAACTAGACACGTAAACGTTTAGGGGTAACTTTTGCTCCGTACAAACCTGTGTAGAAACAATGACACACAACATTATTGAGTACCAAATGAATGATCTCAGTCCTAGGACATTCCACAATTGAATTACATCAAGATGTGTTGAATTGTTTTGACATTGCGCTGCTCATGAATAACTTCACTGTTCTCTATCACACAACTTTAGAATCCGCTGGAATGTATTTTCCAAGTATAATTTTTTTTAAATGCCTTCTTTAGAATTGGTAACTTGGGAGATCTGCAGTTGCACATGCATCTTCCAATTCCCTCATGCAGTTATCATGCAGTTATCATGCCGTTCTGCATTTGAAAAAAGCCGTTTTCCATCACCTACAGTATGTGCAGGTTGTTGGGTTGTGTGTGAGTGTGTAAGTGTTTGTGGTGCCCCTGTGTGTGCCCGTGCGTGCACGCCTGTATGTGTGTGTTTTAGCCTCAAGGCTTGTCTCCTGAGCCTACTGTCTCTTGCACCTCCACAGACCCCCCCCCCCCTATCTAAAACTAATAGCTTTGAATCACTCTCTACCCTGCTGCTAATTTATTTGCTTGGGCATTAAGGGAATAAATGTACCTGACATTCTATGTCAATGGCAGGAGTCTCTTTGTGTCCCTTCCTTTTCATATTTAGTTGGACATATTCCTACAGATGCCATCCTATTCAAACACTATTCTCTCCCCTTCCTGGAGAACGAAGCAGGAGAGAGCGCTAAACCTCTAGGTGCAGAAGGCAGTTAACGGTTGCTGATGATAGTAGGCAAACATTAACATAATAATTAGTGTCTTGTAATTGTTTCATTAAAACCAGTTGTTCCATTTCTCCTCGTGTTTTCCCTGAAGACGAGCTGAATTTGGACGACAGCCAGTGGGAGGAGGACATCCACGTTGTCACCGGAGCACTCAAGATGTTTTCCCTTTCTCTCTCTGTGTGTGTGTGTGTGTGTGTGTGTGTGTGTGTGTGTGTGTGTGTGTGTGTGTGTGTGTGTGCGCTTGTGTGTGTGCACTTGTGTGTGTGCGCTTGTGTGTGTGCGCTTGTGTGTGTGTGCACGTGTGTGTGTGTGTGTGTGTGTGTGTGTGTGTGTGAGAGAGAGAGAAAAAGAGAAAAAGAGAGTGTGTGTGTTTTAACCAGGAGCTGCCAGTACCACTGTTCCCATACATGCAGCTTCTTTGGAGCCATGTGTAGCAACGCTGTAAGACAACATGGAAGTTAGTATACTAGGCCACTTCTCTGTTTTTCACCTCATTCAGGCGTCTGTAGGAATTTGGTAAGCAGGGAAAACATAAAATTAAAGCTATTTGTTATTAGATTGGGGGTTAGTCATGAGCTGTAATTCCCTGGGTGACATCCAAGCCGATAAAGAACTAGTAAATATGTACATACTGTTGTTGACTTTAACACTGCAATACTGAAGAAATAGTAGAGGTAAGGTTTCCTATTTTTCCTATTTTTTCTTTCTTATTTTTTTATTTTTATGAAGCTATACCTGTTCCGTACTCCCGCCGTGCTTCTACAAAAACACGAGTGTTCAGTGTGAATAAAAATTCAATACAATTATACTTGCCATTCTTCACCTTCTATAAAAGTGCAAGGGTCCACAGTGCTCATTTAAAGAGGAGCCCGTGGCAGTATCCACCTTGTTACTTCTCCCCCCCAGCTCCATCAGGAGGCATAGCACTCATCGGGTTAGATCAGACCACCATGCCAATTACTGCAGGGAGAAGGATGTCAGACAGACACACAGACACACTTTAAGAGTTTAAATGACACGGGCGGTAATTTGACATGCAATATTTTCTTCTGAGAACTTGTGAGAAACATCTCCCATGCAGAGATGCTTTTTGTTTACCAGAGAATCTGATCTAATCAAGAAGAACCATTTCCAATACAACCACATATCATTTGTAGGGGGACCTCTCTTTATGAACCAATAGCGTTGGGGGGAGGAGAACACGTACTGTACATCAATGGGGTATTTTTAACACGTACGTTTTCATTTCCAAAAAGACAGATTTGTCTGCTGCCTGCGCTAAAATAAAGCCATAGACTCGTACTGACAATGTTTCCGTCAACTTAATGCATCTTTGAAAAGGGGGCAATTTTAGAGCAATAGAGCAATCTCCGGGTCTGAAAACATTGATGAACAAATAAATGTGAGCAATATGAACGGGTTTGTTTGTTTGTTTATTTTGTGTTTGTAAAACAAACAATGTAGTTTATTTGCTGCAGCGAATCTTAGAGAAAATCTCCTCAAAGACTGATTGGAGTCTTTGCACTGCAATTAACTCTCTGTCTCTGTTCTCTATCTATAAATCACATCCTGACTTCTCCATGTAGATGATGCTTGTTCCATTTACAAATTAACATTATCAGCCATCTGTATGGGGGATTTCCAATAACAGTCCCAGATATCGGATATTCAGAGACAGCAGCGAAAAACAACTTTTAGAAAATCATTTCCATTCTTCATACAGTAGAAACGCAGTATAGGAAGTGCTAACAGATATATTCATTTCCCCCCGACATTTTGACTCACGAAAACAGCGTGCGTTTGAAAATGATTGTACGTTTGTCGCTGTATCAGTCAAGCCGATACTTACATTCCCACCCCTTCCCTCTCCATAGCGGTTGCGTTATGAACTCTCCCACTCCACCACTGAGTCAATTACCACACAGTTTATTACATTAGTTGACAACTAGAGATGTCAAACATCTCCTACCTGCATGACCGGAGCATGGGATGAAAACAATAACGTTTTCTATAGTTGTTTTACCCTATAAACCCAGACCTCCATCAAAAGGTCTTATTTCTTTACATATTCATGTGTTTAAGTATGTATTTGTGTCTCAGAAATGTGTGTCTTTGTGTGTGTGTGTGTGAGTGTGTCTGCCCTCTCGTGTGTCTACTGATAACACTAATCCTGTTTATGCGAGTTTTTTTTTTCTTGCAATATTGCAAATATACCTCGTATATCCATTTCCTGACTTGAAGGCGTGTAGAAATGCCACAGCAAAGCCTGGACCCTGCCCTGACAATCCGCCATGGAAGAGAAGACAGAAAGAGATCACGTATTCAATTCGCCTCTGAAAATTTGTGATGTGCACCACAGTAGCCCCAACACTTCCTCCAGAGGAGAGCGCCACTCACAAAATTACCAGAACTATCTGGGCAATTGACAGCCTCCCCTGTGGTCAAATAGGGCCGGGGCTGTGCTGTGTTGAGAATGCAGCTCCTTCCCTCCCTAACCTCCGGCTGGAGCTGCAGCTCTGTGGCTGTACACAGATTCATGTGGGGAGGATGCCACTGTTTAGCGATGACACTGATGCGGACACCGCGGAGGCTGTCACTTTGTTATTTGTCAACGACCTTACCTACGCTGCGGTTATGATACATCTGATCACCTCCATTCACAATGGGATAAACTATGTCCTCTCAATTGATCTCCCTAGCTCTGTACACAATACGGACGGCGTATTTAGTATATTGTGGCGCATCTCACTTTCTCTCCCCACTCTCTATTTTCTCACTCTCTTTCTTCTGTCTCACTCGCTTCTTTTCCTTCCATTCCGATGAATCAGTTGGCAGGAAGTGGAGTATTCTAGCTGGCCCTGTGTCTGCGTAGTCGGACCACTGTGAACAAAGCAGCACCTCCACAGCGAACTGCTTGTTATCTCTGTAGTCTCTCACTACAAACCCAGAGTGTTTATCTCTCTCCTCTCTCTGTCTCTATCTCTCCTGTATATAGACTGCATCCTTCTTATGTCAGAGATATGGAGGGGAAGGGAAAAGACTTTGTTGATGGTCAAAGCAGGATGAAGACAAATTGATGTGCAACACAAAGGAGAATCTGGTTTTGATTTATCATCTGAAAAAGCATCTAAGGAATCAGAAACATAGTACATCTGAAATTGAAAGCTTTAGTTCCAGGCAGTTATATCCTTTTAGGGCTCTCACAATTTCTCAAACTCTCACAATAGAATTGCATCCTGTGCTCCTTCTTTCTCCCCCAAATGTTCTCTTTGGCACAGGGGGAACATGTAGCTCAGGAGGTTGGGGGGAATACTGGAGCCAGCGAAGGCCATGGCGCACCCTCAAACCCCGGGCAGATGCTCTCACCAGGGCCGTGGCCAGCACTCCTCACTCCTCCTGGTGACATGCCTTAGTCTCCGTCCGATCCAACTCTGCCCGAACCAGGGGCTGGACACGACAGTTGACACCCTTAGCCCTCGTCGCCCTCACCCCCAACCCTCCTCACCCCCCCCCCCCCCCCAACCTTGTTTACGAATAAATTATGCCATTAAAGATGGCAAGTTTTTGCAGTAGCAACTGATGAACCCTGGAATGGTGCTTGTGCCATCTGCGTGTGTGTGTGGGGAGCAGCAGTCCATGGTCCACTGGGAGTGACGGCTGCCCCACTTTCTCCTCTCATGTCAGTGTGGACCATCTGATGGGCTAAAGACCAGTGTCACATGTCTAAATTTGGGTGCATGTACCAATGCCAGGGACAGAGTGTTTTCCAAAATACACAGGGCAATGCATGATAATGAGGAAGGCCATTTTAATTAGGATTGTCCACAACCTGTGAAAACATACTGGACAGAGTTCTGGTTCTGGTCGTTATACCCCATTAAAATATGTTTTTAACATCAATAGTATTGTTGTTAATAATGTATGGAAAATGGCATATTGAAGTAAAACTATCCAGCAACAAATGAGCTTTGCTACACTATTTAGTATACATCCACATTTGCTAACAGCTCTTAACCCAATCTCCAGCTTCTTTAACTACATGTTTTACTGAAGAAAACCCAAAAGAGAGTCAGACCTGGAAAAAGCCAATGGCTAGTTGCATAGCTTGCTAATCATGTAAAAGAAACATCACAAAGAATAGGTAATTTGAAGTACAAAAAGAATAACTAATTTGGAAAGCACATACATACCCAAGTGGCCAAAGGATTTATGCCTAATGAATTGGGGGAGTGTATTCATTTGCAATTAACAGCATTTCTCTGCTGTGTTAGGCCTACCTACCTGTCATTGAAAACGCTGGGCTCTGTAGCACAGTTGCTACAGACCCAGAGGATCTCTCCCTTATGAGCCACATTCTGTAAGTATGCGATCCCCACCAGCAGTAGACATGTTGGAGGGACCTTGTCTGGCTTCTACCTCTTTAAATATAGCATGTTCTCCTGGGAATGTGTTTTACATATATAATTAACACAATAAGATGCTCTGAGGTTGCTACGTCTTTGTATGAGAGAGAGAGAGAGAGAGAGAGAGAGAGAGAGAGAGAGAGAGAGAGAGAGAGAGAGAGAGAGAGAGAGAGAGAGAGAGAGAGAGAGAGAGAGAGAGAGAGAGAGAGAGAGAGAGAGAGAGAGAGAGAGAGAGAGAGAGAGAGAGAGAGAGAGAGAGAGAGAGAGAGAGAGAGAGAGAGAGAGAGAGAGAAGAGAGAGAGAGAGAGAGAGAGAGAGAGAGAGAGAGAGAGAGAGAGAGAGAGAGAGAGAGAGAGAGAGAGAGAGAGAGAGAGAGAGAGAGAGAGAGAGAGAGAGAGAGAGAGAGAGAGAGAGAGAGAGAGAGAGAGAGAGAGAGAGAGAGAGAGGAGAGAGGAGAGAGAGAGAGAGAGAGAGAGAGAGAGAGAGAGAGGAGAGAGAGAGAAGAGGAGAGAGAGAGGAGAGGAGAGAGAGAGAGAGGAGAGAGAGAGAGAGAGAGGAGAGAGAGAGAGAGAGAGAGAGAGAGAGAGGAGAGAGAGAGAGGAGGAGAGAGAGAGAGAGAGAGAGAGAGTCTACTGAGAACACTGAGGTCTAATGGATATAGTTGATAGTAGCTTTTGTTGCCTTTCGGTCACTGAACTTGAAATGACACATAGCTGTGGGAATCCACTGGGACGTGGGTCATCCTGAAGAGGATATACAACAACGCCCGATGGCTAAGAGGCTAAATCCCTCCTGCCAACGCTAAAACCAATCCAATGCTTTCATGTACAGGACAGGAAGAGTGCTAACGCATACTTCCTGGAGAAGTATGCACCAACGCCTCCCACCAATGCCTACCCCACCATTGCCTTGCCTCTCCCAGAAGTAGACGTCACTCCAATACATAGCCAAAGTTGGGAGCACACGCCCGAGGGCTAAACAGGAAATTATCATTAATTGGATTAATTATGATGTTTGCACAAGCTCTTTCTCACCCTCTCTCTCTCTTCCCCTCTCTTCCTCCCTTTCACCAACTGTGTCTTCCTCCCTTTTCCCCAAAAGTCTGGGGTTTAAGCAAAGCATATTTAGAAAAGCTGGTTAGGGGTGAAGGTTTGGTTAGGGCCCTTGTTGAGGCCCCGGCCTCCGATCGCTGGGGCCCATAACATCCATCAACAGTAATAAAGCTCTTTGACACAGTGGTCCGAGCTCATCCATCATTCCTCATTTAAGACACGTTTGGCTTTCCACTGACAGACGTGAGGGATTGTTGTCATTAGAGGCAGATCTTTTGTTTTGATGGTCCTTTTAATGGGGTTGCATTAGGGAAAGTCCTAGGGGCCAGTTTTGGGGTGATTAAGCAAGCAACACATTTACAAGAGTCTAATTGAGACTACAATGCCAGGAACCTACAGAGTGCTCCACCCTATAATGAAGTTCTGCAATTCCGCAGTTCCATGAAAATGCTGAAGTATTGCCATTGTGGGGGTTAGCTAGCCTATACGATGGACTGAGTACTAATGCAATGCACTTTAGGGTGTTGTGACAGAGGTGTTTAAAAAGTCATAAGACACATTTAGAGGATAGGGATAGGACATGTGGCAACACAGGATCATTACGGTAGTAAAAGGGAACTTGTTTTGTCACACATGCAACTTTATTATTGTATGAGTAGCTTGGACTAGCCTGTTCGGCATCCAGATTATAATTCGATTTAAAAAAAAATCTAACTGATTTTCTCTTTGCAATTAATTAAATCAGGTAAAGTGGGAATACATTCGTCTGCCCTCGATGATACATGCATGGGCATATTACAAGTTGTTTGGAGACTAACCCGTGGCCTAATTTGTAGGATGATAACAGACAAGACAGGGAACAGACATGAAGCAATAATCACCTGCGATTGGAGGACACTTCCTCTGTGCCAGGAGCGATCACATTACATTTTTTTATACTTCTGTTACTGGTGAAATACTTGAAAACTGGGTCATCGGGACCCCGATTTCTAGAAACTAACTTTGAAATATCCATGTTTTCTTTTCCCTTGTTTAAACATACTTTTGTATTTGATTCCCCAGTGCCTATTACTCATTAAAAATGTTTAACAACATTTTAATTGAATAATTAATTACCTTCTGCTGGGAACCCCCCCCCCCCCTAAACTTCAACAGGGGAGTCATCAAAAGCAGAGAGAAGGCAGCCATCACTGATAGAAAGTAACAGAAACTAGTTGTTTTGGCGCGGAAAGATGACATCAGCAGCAGAGAATCGTAGTGCTGGTCTGAATAATCGTAGTGCTGGTCTGAATAATTATCCGAATGTAAGCATAGACCATGTGCCATTCAGAAATATTTGCCAAAGATCTGCCACAATGCCAAATATAAAGCTGAACACTATGTTCTCAATGTAATTCCATTTGTAATATTCAAAGCTGACATACACCAGTTCCTAATGAATGAGACTCCAAATTGTATGTCCACTTGCATTAGCAAAATCAAAACATGATCAACCTTAGCTAGTGCATCAGAAATAGATTGCATCTACTATATTGTTGATAGGGATGACTACCCGTGTTGAGCTCCATAATGATCCACAGACAAAGTGAAATTGTATTTTTGGGGGGTTTAATTTCACAATAATCTATCAATTGACACCCATTGAGATCCATTATGCCTTTTTGTGTGCTCCAATGCTCTTTTGACTACTCTACAGTCCACGACTCTATTGCAGCCTACCAATCCAACACCTCTCCCTCTCTCTCTCTCTCTCTCTCTCTTCCTCTCCTTTGTCTGTCTCTTCTTTCTCTCTCCTCTCCTTGTCGCCTATTTAGCCTGTGCATTTGATTAGTTAATCGTCTCTAGTCCTCAGGTGGGGCAAGCGCTCTGCTTCTCGGCGAGCTCGCCAAGCTGTTCTGTTGGAAGGGAAAGCAAGCAGCTGTGTTTACAGCCTGCCTGGGTCTTGGCGTACATTTACCAGAATCTATTATTCAGATCTCTCAGTATCAGAGCGAGATCTCCAGCCACCTGTCTTGCTGACAAGCTCACCCTTTTGTGAGCTTTCTGTTCGGAGCAAATTATGCTCATGTTGATGAATTGAGTTTTTATGAGTATTGCTAACCAACATTCCCTCCCGCGCCGAGCCAGGGGCACCCGGCCCTGTTGTGTGAGAGAGGAGTCTGTAGTCAATGAGCAAATGTTTGGAAGAATTTAGGCTCATCCAGTAACAATCCCGGCCGTTTTCTCTCTCTCTTTCCCCTCATTTGATAAAGATGCCGCACTTGTCAGGTGGATGATTTTGTGAACTAAGTTAATGTTGTAATGTTGTGTCTGTTGTGTGTTGTGTGTCTGTGTGTGCACGTGCCCTCGTGTGTGTGTGTGTGTGCTTGTGTTTATGCCCAACAGTCTCTGATTGCTTTCGCAGTTGATCCTTTTCTTATTGCTATTAACCCCTGTACTTTAATCAACTAAGGAGAAAGTGTGACGTTCTGATATGCGGTGCTAAAGAACAAAGGGGGCTTTGAGAATTGCTTTTCTTTGAGATGCAGATACCTGATGGGTTTGAGGCGAACTATCTCCTTCCCTTGGACTCCATGTCTGCATTTTTAATTAACGGAAGGTACATTAACTCATCACAAGTGACGATAAGCACCCAGATAAGTTATAACATGATTCATAATTTATAAAGATTTTTGCTTTCATCTTCACTTCTAGTTTGCATAAAACTAATTACACTGTAAGTGGTATTCATTTCAATATTCTTGCCACAGCAATGTAAATCATTCTAGCTATGGAATTAAATGCTGCATACAGGGAGGGTGTTTGGCACAATGTGAAAGATAAAGGAAATGCAAAGTTATATCGTATATTTGGAATACAAAGTGATAGCCATGCTACAAAGAAAACATTAATAACAATTAGATAATCAGAGATTCAGTTTGAATATGCACTTCATGTGCATAGCAAACGTTTGGATTTGACATACCAGTACACACTTTGGCTACTCTTGTGAAGGCCAGGGAAGGGCAATTTCACCAGAAGCATTCCTACTACAAGTTTCTATAAAAAAAAGGACTTGGGACTGAAACGAGCTGGATGTAGGAAGGCACTTGCAAGACACCGGTGTGTTTTCAATGTTTATTTATACACATTGTTGCCTTGCAAGTCTGCTCGTCCATTTCCAATCCTATTTCGATTAAAGTGTCCCTGCAGGAGCTTGTATGAGGTTGAGTTTAGAGTGAGGTGATGGCGGCGGTAGAAAACATAAATCAAAGCAGGTCCAAGGAATTGTAATCCTCGCCGAACATTTTGGACTGATTGATATAAATAACATTGCACCCACCATCTGTCCAAACCCAGGGACCTTTCCAGTTAGTGTTGAGCTGCAACGGCAGAATAATTAATGAATGGTGTCCTTTGTTCGGGTAATAAAGACAAGACAAATTATGTTATAATCCAACTGCTGCTCGTTTGTCACGGCCAAATAAAATGTCAAATAAAAGTGAGGGGGCCACAGTGCTTGTTTAATGGAGTGAACGGAGGCAGGCGATTCTACCTGTTCCAATGGTTGACAGGAGGGAGGGGGACGGAGGGGAAAGCTGTAAAGCTGAGTAAGACGCTCAACCCAGTGAAATCGAGCAAATCACGTTAATCACTCCTCCTCAATTTCATATTCCACATTTGTGTAGGTGTCTGTCTTCTGTGGGTAAAATGGTGACCGCGGCTTCCCCATGCATCCTTGTTCAATTTGGAGTCGAAGATGTGCAGAATAATTACACATGTCTTTATGAGGAAGTAAAGGATATTACCATACACAAATCAGTTTGCGGAATCAGGAGAGAGGATCTGGAAAATTTAACAGGTTGAAATGGGGAAACAGCGTTTTCAGGTATTCATGAACTGAGATCTAGGTTGGATCTCTCATATTGATCTATCAATTGAATTTATATCCCCCATCTTACACCTCTCTACATAAACGGTGTAGTTATCTTTTGAGCTGAAAACGAAACTCTGTTTAACTAAGGAGTCTATGGCGCCATGTTCGAAAATAAAGTTTGAGTCAACTGATTTAAATTCATAACACGAGAGTAAACTTTGATGCACCAAACAACCAACTATCCAGATACAGGAAATCACTTGGCTTTGGTCATCTTCTGATTGATGGACACATCTACATACAAATGAAGTGTATGAGATAAGCCGTATATTAGCTACAAATACAGCAGTACACTCTTAGAAAAAAAGGTGCTATCTAGAACTTAATGTGAACCTTTTACACAGAGGGTTCTACATGGAACCCAAAATAGTTAGACCTGGAACTAATAAGCATTGTACCCAGAACCAAAATGGGATCTCCTATCTATGGGGACAGCCGAAGAACCCTTTTGGAACCCTTTTTTCTAGGAGTGTAAGAATGGGGGCGAACTACGTACAGATTGGGGAGCAACCTGCGTGTTTCATTGAGTCAAGACAAGGACAAGGGAGGGTATTATGCCTACTGAGACAGGCTGAGGGAGACATGAGGGAGTCCCCTGCCTATACTGCTACTGCCTAACCCAGACGCCTATCTATTATTCACTAGATGAATGGACTGGCCACATTTGATGCAACACACTAATACTTTACAGTAATCACAGAGCTCATATCATTATTGATGTTGATAGGACAATCTAGATCCATAGATACATACTGTATATGCTTATTCCATCCACGTCAAATTCTCAGAAGACTAGCATTATATCCGCACTAACAAAAGGGAGAGCCGCATTGTTCAATCAGCGTTGCTTCCGTACATATTAAATAGCACAACATCTCAACCGGAGTTCATTTTAATTAGAGGGGAATTTGATCAGGCCCGTCTCCCACAGGCGTTCTGTCTTTTGATGTTAATGAAACAAGCAGTACCTTGGATAAGCAGTAGACTCTCTCTCTCTCCGAAAGGGGGATGAGAGAAAGTTCTCAGAGAGCAGAGCCACAGCTCAAAACTACAGGGAGATGTCAAAGGAAACACTGTGATCTTCAGGCTGTGTTGGGACACAGTGAATGAATGACCTGGAATCCAGTGAGGTGCTCTGAGGGATTATCAATGTTAATGCATCGTCTCTGTCTTCGTTATGCCGGTATGTATGGTGGTACATAATGAATGATTAGTCATTTTTTTGTTGTTGATATTATTTGAATTCATTATTTGGGTGTCAGGTATGTGCAGGTTGACTTGAAGAGAGCCATGATATTCTGAGATATACTAGATGTCATGTACTTAAGGTCCTCTGCTCTATTTTATTTCATGGAATTTTATTGGATTTTATTTTCCCCATCAAAATAGAATTATCGGTCGCTAATAAATGTCTCTGTCTGTGCTCCTTGATGCAATGTGAGGCGGATCCTTATATGACCAAACAAGTCATTTAAGTAAAAGAGTAAATAATGACACAAGTAGATAAATGGATCAATTAGTTAAAGTTCTAGGCCTGGTCTGTTGGGAACTACCTATGGCCAAAGGGTAGCTCTCTCTCTCTCTCTCTCTCTCTCTCTCTCTCTCTCTCTCTCTCTCTCTCTCTCTCTCTCTCTCTCTCTCTCTCTCTCTCTGCCCTCTCTCTCTTTAATTCCATGTCCGTTGTGTCCGTCTGTACAACGTTCGCAACCCTGGCACCCGTACAGGCATCTGCCGCCTGGCATCGATGCCAGCTCTGCCAGTTCACCGCATACATACAAACATCTGCTTCCCAGCACAAAGGGGACACACAGCTACTTGACAGGTTAGCTCTGGCTCAGTCTGCCCTCGCTGCCCCAGTCCTCTATACAAACAGCTGAACGTTTCCTGTCAAGCCATTAGCTGTGATAGGATCAGTACAGGCCCCATTAAGCCATCAGTGTCCACCTGTGATAAAGACAGCAATTTGTTTTCTTAAAGCCCACTTAATGTCCGTTTAACTCAATTTGTCAGGAAATGCACAACAATCTCCTTCTCGTTCTGCCCTAGAAATATGGTTGGTAGGGATTCAAAATTCCAAAACTGAAGGAGGGAGCAGTCGGGAGGTCAGGATACATATTCAAATGAGGGTATTATTAAATTGCTCTCCTCTCGTGTTTTAAGTATCATGTTGTGCTGGGGTAGGAGTGAGAGGTGGTGTGTGTCCCCCCCCCCCCCCCCCGCTCCCCCTCTCCAAGCTGATTTCTGGACAGCGGCTTAGGAGGTCTAGTAGTTGTTCCCTCCATTAGCCTCGGTCCATGGCCCTTGCCTTTCACTGAGAGCCTAGATACACCGTCCAGTGTGAAGTATTATTGATACATTTGATGTAGCGGAGCCAAGTAAAGACATGATCGGCCTCACTGAAATCACAGTACGAAATGAGATTCCTTAATGACCACCCCGCCAATACACAAGCGCGCACCTCGCCTTCGCGCACACGCGTAGCTTGGAGAGGGGGAGCGGGGAACACGCCACCTACCAAGTGTAGCAACCTAACAGCCCGCAAACCTCTTTTAAGGTTTTGTCGGAACATCCGTCGGAGAAATTGAAAAAAGGCACCTGACCCTTTTGATCTGTGCTGATCCCAAGTGCGCCGAGAACTAAAGTGAATATTTACAAGGCCACTCCTATCCCTGCTCCTGTTCCTGGTGCTCCCCAGGTGAAATTGCATCCGCCCGGGCCGGTGAGGCAGGAACCAGAGAGGCCCCCACCCGGTAGCGGTGGAGTGGTATTGTCGACATCTGTCGTGGTTGGAGAGCTCAGTGCACAGGAAATGGGGTGTCACTGGGAGTGCTAGTTGGCCATTATCCTGGCATCCTAATGGAGTGTGGGCAGTTTGCAGGGGAGGGCGAGGGGAGAGAGGGGGGGGGGGGGGGGTCTCTGGATGGGCATGTTTACGCACAGTTGGTCAGAGACTGCTACCGCTCTTCCTCCCCCCTCGTCCTCCACCTCCTACACCCACCTCCCCCTCTGTGCCGGCTTCCCTGCATCCCATCTGCCCGCACCCAACTGCCCCCGACGGGATGGGGATGAGGCTGGAGCAGGGAGCATGCGCCAGACAGGGCCCCTAGCTCCTACAGGAGGCAGAGAGGCATTAGGCCATTAGGCAGCTCAACACGCCGGCATGTGATTGGAAACACACAGCGAAGTGTCCTCTCTGTGTGGAGCCTAACCTCATGCTAGGAAATCTATGTGCTGTGGCAGTATACAGTACCATTAATATAATGTAGTCTACCTGCCTTGAATGGTCTGGACACTGCAGTGTACTAAGTGGTTAGGGGAATCAGAAAATACTCTTAATGGTCTCAGGTGGATATAGCTTGAGAAATTAACAAAATAACAAATGAAATTGCACTATTTCTATAACAGTTGATGGCGAGATGCCCACAAATCCCCTCCATCATATATAATACATATAGATCAAACAGTGTATGAATATGTGACCTGTGGTTCTAATGTAATCTAGTGAGTGAGGTGGTTGCACTGAGACCTTCATTAGTCTTCACAGGCAGGCCATTAGTACTGCGGTGAAGTCACTACCTATTTACTCTCCCTGGACAGCAATGGACTAATGTGTTGGTGAGTAAATAGCTACATCCCTAATGGCACTCTACGCCCTATGCAGTAATCTACTTTTGACCAGAGCCCTGGTCAAAAGTAGTGCACCATATAGGGAATAGGATGCCATTTGGTATGCACTAATGTATTAAGTGTGCCTCTACAGCCTCTGTTGCTTCATCAATGCAGCAGTCCAGATGCAGGCAGCGCAAGGATTATCACAAGTGTCAGATGCTCAGCCACTGAAACTTAAAAGAATCCGTTCATTTGGCACTCTGCCTGTCCATGGCAAATATATACAGTTAAAAAAAATGATGTGTTCCCAACTTACATTGAATAAGTTCAATTGATATAGAAATATACAGTACCACTAAAAAGTTTGGACACACCTACTCATTCAAGGGTTTTTCTTAATTTTTACATAAAAACGATGAAATAACACATATGGAATCACGCAGTAATCAAATAAGCGTTAAACAAATCTAAGTATATTTTATATTTGAGATTCTTCAAAGTAGCCACCCTTTGCCTTGATGACAGCTTTGCACAATCTTGGCTTTCTCTCAACCAGCTTCATGAGGTAGTCACCTGGAATGCATTTCAATATAAAATATATTTTGATTTGTTTAACACTTTTTTGGTCACTACATGATTCCATATGTGTTATTTCATAGTTTTGATGTCTTCAGTATTATTCTACAATGTAGAAAACAGTAAAAATAAAGAAAAACTCTTGAATGAGTAGGGATCCAAACTTTTGACTGGTACTGTATATATTAACCATAGTGTCAATGAAAAGACGATCCTTACTCATATGGGTGTTCCTTACTTCCATCAGTTTAATGAATGTATGGATAGATACATTGATTAATAGTATAGAAACAAACCGGTTGGCCACAGTAAAACATGTATGTTATAATTGTCCAACCCATTTTTTACACTGTGTATGAAAGTTTCATATTGTCCATTGTGGAATATGGCTTTCACGTCAATAAGACTTGTGATCGACTGCTCTCATTTATCACTCCTGCAGACCTACGGACTACATAAAGATCCCATCTCTTTGTCAAATGTTGTTAAAAAACAAATTGTCCCCCCACCCTTCTCACACACACACGCTCTCGCTCTCTCTCTCGCTCTCTCTCTCTCTCACACACACACACACATACACACACACACACACGCACGCACACACGCACACACACACCATTACCAAACACATCATGATGGATGCCTCAGTTTCCCCCAGGGTCAAAGGTCGTCCAGCGCTCCCCCAAGGAAGATAGATGAGTCTCAGTTTAGCAGTCAGACACCTCTCTCACTCAGCCTTGTTTTCTTTACCATAAGTAAGGATTAACCAACAGCAACCAGCCAACCAGCCAACTAGCCTGTGTGTGTGTGTGTGTGTCTCTAAGGAGGTGCTGTGATGGTAAATTATTAGGGCTGGGTGTATGTTGCAATAGAAGCTGATGGTGTTCCTGTAATTGGAATCATTGTCCATTATGTGGCAGAAGTAGCTCAAATTCTTCTCAGAAACAGCAATTAGAAGACTAACAACGTTCACTTAAATTCACTCCTGTGCATTGTGCAAGTTCTTGCTAACAAACGCACACACAACCAGTCTGATTGCACTACTAATATACACTGAGTGTATACAACATTATGAACACCTGCTCTTTCCATGACATAGACTGACCAGGTGAATCCAAGCTCCCTTATTGATGTCACTGATGTCCCTTATTGACGTTAAATCCACCTCAATCAGTGTAGGTGAAGGGGAGGAGACAGGTTAAAGAAGGATTTTTAAGCAATGGGACATTTGAGACATGGATTGTGTATGTGTGACATTCAAAGGGTGAATGGGCAAGACAAAAGATTGAGGTACCTTTGAACGGGGTATGGTAGTAGGTGCCAAGCCCACCGGTTTGTGTCAAGAACTGCAATGCTGCCGGGTTTTTCATGTGCAACAGTTTCCTGTGTATATCAAGAGTGGTCCACCACCCAAAGGACAGCCAGCTAACTTGACACAACTGTGGGAAGCATTGGAGTGTAGAGTCAACTTTCTGTCTCACCTTTTATAAAGGGATCATTTGAACAAATGCACAGCAAATCCAGGATGGTTTGAAGGGCGTTTCATCCCAAGCTATTGTCTTGTATAGGCCTTAACCCTCTCCAGTTGAAAATGAGACACACTGTATCACACATGCTCCCCTGCATTACACTGAGCCAGAATGTGTCATGTGATTCTTCTTCTTTTGTAGTTTTGATGGAGCGAACGTACTACCACCAATCACAGTAAATAATGGCATCGGGCAGAGAGAGGCTGGCTAACACACAGAGAAAGAGCTGATTCAGCAATAAACATATTACAAATGTGTTGCAGGGTAAGTGGACAACAGTCCCTTGACACCCTGTTACCTTTAAGCCCTTGTTTCCAATCCATCACATAGCGGTGAATTCACATCATTTCTAGAGAGGGGAACTGGCTACAATAACACACCGCTGACCAGGTGTAAAAAACTTGTTACTGAACAACAAGGAAATATGAACAGCATACTGTGTCACTCTAATACCCTTTTACTCTATGTAAGGTACTGTATAATCAGCGAGGGGCTATGCGTTCTATGGAAATAATGAACGACGTGGAAGATGTTGCATTGTTTTCCATATCTCACATAGAGCCCTGAGTATTCAACAATGCCAATAATGTTTTCAATTCAACTTTTGCTTGCAGAAGCAGCTCAAGCATAGAACATGTAAGAATGAACTAAAGCCATTGAATTCGACCTTGCTGATATACCGTGCGTTATAGGGAAATAATACACGCTCTAGAATGCACTTTAAGCCAATTAGAAATTAGATAGTATTCAACAATGCCACGGTGTAAACTCTAACATTGTATTTCTAACCACAACATTTTTGTTGGATTCAGGACAGAAATTGTTTATCCTAAATCGTTTATTGACATATTATATCTATAGTGACATTCAAGGAGGAACAAGAACGTATACAGTGTTGCACAAGTTGAACGTTGAGCGTTATACTTTACATTTGTAGAGAGATTTTAATCTGTGCATAATCTAGCTCGGCAGTCACCTGCAGCAAGGTGTGCTCTCCTGCTGAGACCCAGTCGACTGTGAGCTGTGATCTGATGGGTTAGCGCCAAACTATTAATATTAAAATCCCTAATAGGAATAGCAGCGAGTGGTGATCAGAATATGTTTTAACATAAAGACGATGGAAGAGACACTCCAGGCGCAGTGAGATGAAACACCAAGGTAGCATCTCATAACTGACTGGCGGGCGGCATCTATTTGAACCTGATGGAAGGAAGCCAGATTTTTGTTGGTATCAATTACACTCTTCGCCAACTGAGTCGATTCAAACTTTTCTCTCTCTGCCTCTGTTTCTCGCGCTCTCTCTGTCACTCTCTTTTTCTATCACCCGGTTCATCTCTCCTTCTCTCTATCTCTCTCTCTCTCCCTCTCTCTGTATCTGCCTCTATAGTTTCTTTCTCTCTTTTTTGTTGCCCCCCTCTCTCTCTTTCTCTTCCTCTCCTCCAGTCCGTACCACTCTCCACCCCTTCATAAGGCTGATATGACCCTGGCACTGACAGTAGGAGATGGGAATGCTGTTCTAGAGGCTTAGGACAGTGAACTCCATTCTCATCTAATTACTGTCCATATTACCCCAGTGGTGGTGACCGCTGGTAAGGTCTCAACCGATATGGAAGGAGGGACACTCTCTTCACAGACACTGAGCGAGTTCACCGTCTTATCTCCCTACCAACACACATAGGATTACTTTACAATAAGAGATCTCGCTCAGGATAGAGTTGTATGGGTTCACCTCTCATTCTCCCGAAGCTTTAAGATAGCAAGAAACAATGTTAACTTTGATCAGATAGGCTCTGAAAAATCTTTGGACATCCTCTTTGTCTTGTTGTTTCTCTATCACCTTTTTTTGTCCGTTACAAAGCTTCCTGACTGAGAGATAGAGCATTGCATGTTACATCGAATTATGTTTTATTTGGACACACATTCTATTTGTATTTTTATCTATTTCACCTTTATATAACCAGGTAGGCCAGTAGAGAACAAGATTTCATTTACAACTGCGACCTGGCCAAGATAAAGCAAAGCAGTGCGACACAAACAACAAAGCAGAGTTACACATAAACAAACGTACAGTCAATAACACAATAGAAAAATCTATGTACAGTTTGTGTAAATGTAGAAGATTAGGGACGTGAGGCAATAAATAGGCCATAGAGGCAAAATAACTACAATTTAGCATTTCACTGTAAGTAAGCATTTCACTGTAAGGTCTACACCTGTTGTATTCGGCGCAGATGACAAATAAAATTTGATTTGACTTGATTTGAGGACGAATATGTAGCGAGGGCCATTCAACGAGAGCATACAGGTCGCAGTGGTGGGTAGTATATGGGGCTTTGGTGACAAAACGGATGGCACTGTGATAGACTACATCTAGTTTGCTGAGTAGAGTGTTGGAGGCTATTTTGTAAATGACATCGCCGAAGTCAAGGATTGGTGTCACGTCCTGACCCTTGTAAGAGGTCATTTGCCATAGTAGAGCGGTCAGGGCGTGACGGGTGGTTGTGTTGGGTGGTTTTGGGTTTTCTGTTTATATGTGGGGTTTTTCTAGTATTCTATTTCTATGTTTTGTTTTCCAGGTTTTGGCCGGGTATGGTTTCCAATCAGAGGCAGGTGTCTTTCGTTGTCTCTGATTGGAAGCCATACTTAGGCAGCCTGTTTTCCTTTGGGGTTTGTGGGTAGTTGTTTTCCGTTTTTTATACGTACCTGACGGAACTGTTGGCTGTCGTTTTGTTATTTTGTTGAAGTGTTATCATAAATAAAATAAATATGAGCACTTTACATGCTGCGCCTTGGTCCCCTTTCAACAACCCCTGTGACAATCAGTAGGATAGGCAGTTTTGCGAGGGTATGTTTGGCAGCATCAGTGAAGGAGGCTTTGTTGCGAAAAAATAGGAAGCCGATTCTAGATTTATTTTGGATTGGAGATGCTTAATGTGAGTCTGGAAGGAGAGTTTACATTCTAACCAGACACCTAGGTATTTGTAGTTGTCCACATATTCCAAGTCAGAACCGTCCAGAGTAGTGATGCTAGTCGGGCGGGCGGGTGCTGGTAGCGATTGGTTGATGAGCATGCATTTAGTTTTAATAGCATTTAAAAGCAGTTGGACGCCACGGAAGGAGAGTTGTATGGCATTGAAGCTCGTTTGAAGGTTTGTTAACACAGTGTCCAAAGAAGGGCCAGATGTATACAGAATGGTGTCGTCCGCGTAGAGGTGGATCAGAGAATCACCAGCAGCAAGAGTGACATCATATACAGAAAAAAGAGTTGGCCCAAGAATTAAACCCTGTGGCACCCCCATAGAGACTGCCAGAGGTCCGGACAACAGGCCCTCCGATTTGACACACTGAACTCTATCTGAGAAGTAGTTGGTGAACCAGGCGAGACAGTCATTTGAGAAACAAAGGCTATTGAGTCTGCCGATAAGAATGAGGTGATTGACAGAGGCGAAAGCCTTGGCCAGGTCGATGAAGACGGCTGCACAGTACTGTCTCTTATCGATAGCGGTTATGATATTGTTTAGGACCTTGAGCGTGGCTGAGGTGCACCCATGACCAGCTCTGAAACCAGATTGCATAGCGGAGAAGGTACGGTGGGATTCGAAATGGTCGGTGACCTGTTTGTTAATTTGGCTTTTGAAGATTTTAGAAAGGCAGGGCAGGATGGATATAGGTCTACAACAGTTTGGGTCTAGACTGTCTCCCCCTTTGAAGAGGGGGATGACCGTGGCAGCTTTCCAATCTTTGGGGATCTCAGATGATACGAAAGAGAAGTTGAACAGGCTAGTAAACAGGGGTTGCAACAATTTCGGCAGATCATTTTAGAAAGAGAGGGTCCAGATTTTCTAGCACAGCTAATTTGTAGGAATCCAGATTTTGCAGCTCTTTCAGAACATCAGCTGTCTGGATTTGGGTGAAGGAGAAGCGAGGCGGGGGCTTGGGCAAGTTGCTGCAGGGGGTGCAGAGCTGTTGGCCGGGGTAGGGGTAGCCAGGTGGAAAGCATGGCCGGCCTTAGAAAAATGCTTATTGAAAGATCGATTATCGTAGATTCATCGGTGGTGACAGTGTTCCCTAGCCTCAGTGCAGTGAGGAGCTAGGAGGAGGTGCTCTTATTCTCCATGGACTTTACAGTGTCCCAAAATCTTTTGGAATTAGTGCTACAGGATGCAAATTTCTGTTTCTGTTTGAAAAGGCTAGCCTTAGCTCTCCTAACTGACTGTGTGTACTATAATATAATATACTATAATATGGTAACTCATTTCTTAACAAATATATTCCACAGTGGATTAAATAGCACACAGTAGTATGATTTTCTCATACTGTTTAATAAATCGCGATCTGTAGCAAAGAAATTCAACAAACAAAACAGTACGCCACAGTCACCTTAACCTGCTAGAACCTTTTGTCATGACCCAGAAGAAGAGAAAGGAAATGGGTAAACAATGTGTGAGAAAGGAAGTTCCTGCTACGCTCAGCATCTTCGAGAGCTTGAGTGGTGAAAGTGACTGTTTGATTTATCACAAGGAGAGCTAGCAAGAAAGTACAATTCTCTACCTTAGCCCGCAAACAATAATTCATAATGATAAGGACACCTGATAAGGACACCTTTCTCAGGCGCAGGTCTAACCCACTAAAATGATCCTAAGGAATGTCAGCGGCTACCCAGGTAACTACTTGAAAATCCATTAAGAACCAATTGCGATAAAAGTTACTATGGCCCCTCATATGTTGTGATAACAAACTGAGTAAAGATAAATACCAGAACAATAGATGTATTTATTGTAAGGTTCAGCTGGTTCAAGGTATATTATAGATAAGCAGGTTTAAATGTCAATTAAAATAGTACCACAGAGTTGTTAGATTGTTCGCTGTCTGTGTTCCTTATGGTACACATCACAAAGGTGAACCGATATTTGCTGTTGGAGTGGGAGTGGATATCTGTGGGAGTGGATATCGAATTCTGGCAAAAGTTTGATTTACACCACGGCAGATTTTGAGTTCTCGAAGTCATCCCGTCTGTACGTGTACTATGGACACACCAACATTGATGAACTATATACGGGAAAAAGTACACCACATGTTTTTGTAGTGCTGTCATGTTTTCTTCTGTTGACCTTTCAACTAGAAATACTTAGAACGAGTACTTCTAGCAACATCATGCATCACTGTTTAATGGTGTGTCACAAAAGCCTGCCTGGCTACTACAGTCTATTTGTACACATGTTTTATCGCCACATCGGCAGATTATGAGAAAGCTAATTAACTCAAAACTCTTTGAACAGGCTCTTCAGAAATCCACAGCGTCTTTTGTTTTAAACTTCTATTTCCAGCTCTCTGAAAGTCCGGAATATCACTTCTAAAATAATGTCTCAATAGCTTTAAACATAAACATGGAATCGAATACAGAAACCGATGCTTATACTGTAGAAACAATAGGGAATCGCCTAGCAGTTGCATACGGTGCATGTACTCATATTCTCGCCATTGACGCTCGGAAAAAAAACAGAGAATGTTTATCGAATTTCACTGTGTTCAATGTCATCAATTGCAACTTATTCTCAGAGGTGCTCATAAAAGCAGCAGTAGAACTGCTTCAATAGGTTCTAGTGGGAGATATCCGTTTCATTTCATGATGTTTAAGTCAAAGGGATCTAGAATCTAGATAGAGTGGTAAGGCTGTGTACTGGGAGGGTGCGCTGGATTGTCTGTCGTATCGTATGTGCAGAACGCTGTTGCCGGTGGGGGCAAAGAGAAGGGAAGTGAAGGGAACAGACAGACACGGCTTGGAGGAATCTCAGTCCCCTACTACAAAACTTCCCCGAAGGACTGTAGGCTTTCTCTCTTTCTCCCTCTTTTCTCTCTCTCTCTCTCTCTCTCTCTCTCTCACTCTCTCTCTCTCTTTCCCTCTGTCTGTCTCCCTGGACCCCCCATGGGCTCCACAGTCCTCTAAATGTGTACTGTGGGGCCTGCAGTCGTGCCTTCCCCTGGGTGTGAGTGTGTAGACCCAGAGCCATGTGGCTCTGCTCGGATCGGTGAAAAAGCAAGCCCAGGGAGGGTGAGTAAGGTGGGGGTGGCAGCTCCTCTGTGGGAGGCAACCAAGCTTACAGTGGGCTAGGAGGACGGTGGGCGATGGGGGTGGTTGGATTGTGGGGGTGGGGGGATTCATCTGGCTCCCCTCTCGAGTTCTGTTTCTGGGTGATGTGAGCCTGTGTGTGCGTGTGTGTTTCGGCTCTCCCTCTGCGCCTGGCAACCAAGGCTGCTGAGCCTGAGCCCCCCGCGGTTCCCACCGGCCTCAACGGAACAGGAAGCGCCAGACTCTAGATGATAACGTTAGCGATGCTACAATAGCTCAGCGTGTGTGTAGCGTCACATGCTGGACGCCTAGATAAAGTAGGATCTCTATTTGTAAGCATTAAGGGAAAGCTACAGAAAGCCAAGTAGCTTCCTGTATAGACGGGTTCTCTCACCTCTGTATGTTCTGACAAAGAAAAAACACAGGTTGCATGGTTTTAGCATCCCTTACATGTACATATTATTGTTCTCTAGCAGCTCAAGGCTTTTTGTTTCTTCATGTTACTCAAATGTTCCAATATTTATAAAGTCGCAATGTTTCATAGCCGTCTTGATATTGGTAATTGCAGTTTTCTTTTTCTCTGTTTCTGTCAGAGGCATTTTAACAATTTTCATATCCTCCATTGGAACGGGAAATTATACATTCTGTTTATAATAACAAAGACATGGGCCAGTGTCACTTCAATTAATATGTAATTCAACAAAAAAGAGTTTTGTTTTAAATGCTGCCAAATTCTTATGCGGTGAAGCATCTTTTTAGTAATGAGAACAAACTGTATTTTCCTGTGAAATCCATATACATGGCATAACTATCTCTTTTTTTGCGGGCATTTTATTACATTTTCTTTATCTGGTTGCAACTCTCTCTAGTCTACAGTATATTAAGAAGGTGTTTAAGGGGATATTGTATGGGAGTGATGTACTTTACTGTACATGGAAGAGAATGTCCTTTTATTCTATTACCTTGTTATCGAATAAAGAAATTATAAATTCAAAAAAGACGGTGTTTACGGCTTTGGTCATGAGGTCTCATGTAGATGAGCGCTAGTAATTGTTGACGTAGCTAATTAAAGGTTCACACATAGAGTACCTGGCTCACGCAGTGAAGCTCGGGGTGTCGAAACAATGAAGGGGAGAGATTGTGACAGGTCATTATGTGGAACAGGAGGGAGAGATCCTTATTTTGCCCTCATTATAATCAATAGGGTTTTAATACTGACTCTACCCCCAAACCAAACTGCCCAATACGTCCTCACATTCTGAGACAATGACGTCAAGTTAGGTTCATTAAAAAGTGGGGGAAATCTAAATGTCTAACTTCTTGATATCGATGAGGAAATTCATGACATGAGTCTCAGGCTTTGTAGCAGTGAAAAATGTGTAACAGGCATTATTTAAATAAACTATATTCCACCATTATAGCATATTTTGTAAGGGGTGCGTACTGGCGGCAGAGAAATCAGACGCAGGAGAGCAAAAACTGTGTTTCCAACGGCGCAGTTTAATAATAAAAACCACCGGAAAACAGAACAATCAATAAATGGGTAAAAAACATGACGCACACCAGACATAACGTGCACAAGCACTTACAATAAACAATACCGGACAAGGACATGGGGGGAACAGAGGGTTAAATACACAACATGTAATTGATGGAATTAAAACCAGGTGTCTGGGAAGACAAGACAAAACAAATGGAAAATGAAAGGTGGATCGGCGATGGCTAGAAGACCGGTGACGTCGACCACTGAACAATGCCCAAACAAGGAGAGGGACCGACTTCGGAGGAAGTCATGACATATTTACACTTCTAACCAGGGGTTAAACTGTGTGGGAGACAGTATAGGTGACAGCACACAATGGGAATGTCAACTGAAAGGATTCCTGTTGAAGAATAACAACAGTGTGTCACAATTCCCACCGACGGTGGCGCCCCCTCCTTCTCGGGTGGCGCTCGGCGGTCATCGTCACCGGCCTATTAGCTGCCATCGATTCCCTTTTGCTTTTCCCTTTTTTTATTTTGTGACACCTGTTGTCAATTAGCCATTAGAGGGGCTATTTAGTTTAGCTGGCCCGCTCCTGTCCGTGCGGGATTAATGATTGTTTCTTTGACAGACGGCTTATGTTCGTGTCGACGTTGTTTGACGCCGTATGTATTTTCTCCCCTGTGTGTGGGAACATTTGTTTTTGTGTGAGTGTATATATTAAAAACACCACTACCCTGTGTTCGCTGCTTCCTGCGCCTCATTCCTTCTCCACGATCACCAAGCCGTAACAGAATCCCGCACCAAGATAAAAGGCATGGAATCAGCGGGAGCAGCGGCCACTCCTCTGCCCTCGATGGAGGAACGCGTACTCCACCACACGACAGTCCTCCATCGCATCGGATCGGCAATGGACCAGATGATGGAGAGGATGGACCGATGGGAGAGAAGTGGTATCCTCTCTCCACCTCCACCTCCCCCGATACAGCCATCTTCGCCCCCCATGACGTCTGGCTCTAGCGCGCTTCGTTTGGCGCTCCCGAGGGAGTACGATGGGGCGGCGGCTGGGTGCCAGGGATTTTTGCTCCAGCTTGAGCTGTACCTGGCCACCGTCAGACCTGCTCCCACGGGGGAGGAGAGCGTGAGTGCCCTCGTTTCCTGCCTGACGGGCCGAGCTCTGGAGTGGGCTAATGCGGTCTGGAACGGTCCAGACTCGGCGAGGGACCACTACCCAGAGTTCACCCGCCGCTTTCGGGCCGTGTTCGACCACCCTCCGGAAGGAAGAGCGGCAGGTGAACGGCTGTTCCACCTCAGGCAGGAGACGAGGAGTGCCCAGGACTTCGCGCTGGAGTTCAGGACCTTGGCTGCTGGGGCGGGGTGGAACGACAGGGCCCTCATAGACCACTACCGCTGCAGTCTCCGGGCGGACGTCCGCAGGGAGCTGGCCTGTCGGGACACAGCTCTGTCCCTGGACGAGCTCATAGATATGTCCATACGACTGGACAATTTGCTGGCTGCCCGTGGGCGTTCGGAGAGGGTCCTGCCCGTTCCACCCCCTTGCACCCCCGCCCCTACCCCTATGGAGGTGGGGGGGCCGTGCAAAGGGGCACCGGAGGAAGTGGCTCCTCCTGCACCAGCTGTGGTCGGAGAGGACACACGGCCGACCGGTGCTGGAGGAGCCAGTCTGGGAGTCGAGATGGCAGGCAGAACACTTCTCGGTCACCTCAGGTGAGTCAGCACCAGATTCACCCAGAACCCCCTGTTGGTCACGTGTTTTTACCTGTTTTGTTTACTAAATTTTTTCCCTCTTCCCAGCATAGGGCGCTAGTCGATTCAGGCGCAGCTGGGAATTTTATGGACCGTGGACTTGCCATTAAGCTGGGCATTCCGCGGGTGCCGATAGATTCCCCTTTCCCTGTGCACTCCCTAGATAGCCGGCCATTAGGGTCAGGGTTAGTCAGGGAGTCTACGGTGCCACTGGACATGGTAACGCAGGGGAATCATAAGGAACGCATTAGTTTTTTCCTTATTGATTCGCCTGCGTTTTCGGTGGTGCTGGGGGTCCCCTGGCTGGCTGGTCACAATCCCCGTATTTCGTGGAAACAGGGAGTTCTCCAGGGGTGGTCAGAGGAGTGTTCAGGTAGGTGTCTAGGAGTTTCCATAGGTGCCACGTCGGTGGAGAGTCCAGACCAGGTGTCCACCGTGCGCATTCCCCCTGAATACGCCGATTTGGCGATCGCTTTTTGTAAAAAGAGGGCGACTAAATTACCACCTCATCGACAGGGGGATTGTGCGATAGATCTCCAGGTTGACGCTGCGCTTCCCAGGAGTCACGTGTACCCCTTGTCACAGGAGGAGACTGCGGCTATGGAGACATATGTCACGGAATCCCTGGGACAGGGGTACATTCGGTCCTCCATCTCACCCGCTTCCTCGAGTTTCTTTTTTGTGAAGAAAAAGGAGGGAGGTCTGCGTCCGTGCATTGATTACCGAGGTCTAAACGCTATTACGGTGGGGTTTAGTTACCCACTACCTCTCATCGCTACGGCGGTGGAATCATTTCACGGAGCACAGTTCTTCACAAAACTGGATCTCAGGAGCGCGTATAATCTGGTGCGTATCAAGAAGGGAGACGAGTGGAAAACCGCCTTTAGTACCACATCAGGCCATTATGAGTACCTCGTCATGCCGTATGGGTTGAAAAATGCTCCAGCCGTCTTTCAATCCTTTGTTGACGAGATTCTCAGGGACCTGCACGGGCAGGGCGTGATAGTCTATATCGATGACATTCTGATATATTCCGCCACCCGCTCCGCGCATGTGTCCCTGGTGCGCAAGGTGCTTGGTAGACTGCTGGAGCATGACCTATACGTTAAGGCTGAGAAGTGTGAGTTTTCCAAACGAGCCGTCTCCTTTCTGGGTTATCGCATTTCCACCACGGGGGTGGTGATGGAGTGTGACCGCGTTAAGGCCGTGCGTAATTGGCCGACTCCAACCACGGTGAAGGAGGTGCAGCGGTTTTTAGGCTTTGCCAATTACTACCGGAGGTTTATCCGGGGTTTTGGCCAGGTAGCGGCTCCCATTACCTCACTGCTGAAGGGGGGGCCGGTGCGTTTGCGATGGTCGACGGAGGCGGACGGAGCCTTCAAGAAGTTGAAGACGCTGTTCACCGACGCACCCGTGTTGGCGCACCCGGACCCGTCTTTAGCGTTCGTAGTGGAGGTGGACGCGTCCGAGGCTGGGGTGGGTGCCGTGCTATCACAGCGCTCGGGTGTGCCATTGAAACTCCGCCCCTGCGCTTTCTTTTCGAAGAAGCTCAGTTCGGCGGAGCGTAACTACGATGTGGGGGACAGGGAGTTGCTAGCAGTGGTCAAAGCTCTGAGGGTGTGGCGGCACTGGCTTGAGGGGGCTAAACACCCCTTTCTCATCTGGACCGACCACCGAAACCTGGAGTACATCCGGGCAGCGAGGAGACTGAATCCACGTCAGGCGAGGTGGGCCATGTTCTTCGCCCGGTTTAGGTTTACCATCTCCTATAGACCGGGTTCCCTGAATACTAGGGCCGACGCGCTGTCCCGTCTCTATGACACGGAGGACCGGCCCATCGATCCAACTCCCATCATTCCAGCGTCTAGGCTGGTGGCACCTGTGGTATGGGAGGTGGACGCGGACATCGAGCGGGCATTGGTGTTAGAACCTGCGCCTGCGCAGGTGCCCTTGGGGCGCATGTATGTGCCGCTCGGTGTTCGTGATCTTTGATTCGGTGGGCGCACACGCTACCCACTGCGGGTCATCCTGGTGAGGGGAGGACAGTGCGGAGTCTAAGGGGGAAGTACTGGTGGCCCACCTTAGCTAAGGACGTGAGGTCCTATGTCTCTTCCTGTTCGGTGTGTGCCCAGAGTAAGGCTCCTAGGCATCTACCAAGAGGGAAGTTACAGCCCCTCCCCGTTCCACAACAACCATGGTCGCACCTGTCCATCGACTTCCTAACAGATCTTCCCCCCTCTCAGGGGAACACGGCGATTCTGGTGGTTGTGGATCGGTTCTCTAAGTCCTGCCGTCTCCTCCCATTGCCCGGTCTCCCTACGGCCCTGCAGACTGCGGAGGCCCTATTTACCCACGTCTTCCGGCACTACGGGGTGCCGGAGGACATTGTCTCTGATCGAGGTTCCCAGTTCACATCCAGGGTCTGGAAAGCGTTTATGGAGCGGCTGGGGGTCTCGGTCAGTTTGACCTCCGGTTATCACCCCGAGAGCAATGGGCAGGCGGAGAGGGTGAACCAGGAGGTGGGCAGGTTCCTGAGGTCGTATTGCCAGGACCGGCCAGGGGAGTGGGCGAGGTATATTCCCTGGGCTGAGTTAGCCCAGAACTCACTTCGCCACTCCTCTACTAACATATCACCCTTTCAGTGTGTGTTAGGTTACCAGCCGGTCCTGGCACCATGGCACCGGAGTCAGACCGAGGCTCCTGCGGTGGAGGACTGGGTCCAGCACTCCAAGGAGACCTGGAGAGCCGTCCAGGACTCACTAAAGGAGGCCAGTGCGCGGCAGAAGAGGAGTGCTGACCGCCACCGCAGTGAGGCGCCCGTGTTCGCACCGGGAGACAGGGTCTGGCTCTCGACCCGGAACCTGCCCCTCCGCGTGCCCTGCCGGAAGCTGGGGCCGCAGTGTGTGGGGCCCTTCAAAGTCCTGAGGAGGATAAACGAGGTGTGTTATCGGTTGCAACTCCCTTCCTATTACCGTATTAACCCCTCGTTTCATGTGTCTCTCCTCAGGCCGGTGGTAGCTGGTCCCCTTCACGAAGATGAGGTGCCGGAGGTCCCTCCGCCCCCTCTGGACATCGGGGGTCCCCGGCGTACAGCATACGGGCCATACTGGACTCGAGACGCCGGGCGAGGGGCCTACAGTACCTCGTTGACTGGGAGGGGTACGGCCCGGAGGAGAGGTGCTGGGTGCCGGCGGCGGACGTCCTGGACCCATCTATGTTGAGGGAGTTCCACCACCTCCGTCCGGATCGCCCTGCGCCTCGCCCTCCGGGTCGACCTCGAGGCCGGTGTCGGCGCGCTGCGGGAGCCGCGCGTCAGGAGGGGGGTACTGTCACGATTCCCACCGACGGTGGCGCCCCCTCCTGCTCGGGTGGCGCTCGGCGGTCATCGTCACCGGCCTATTTAGCTGCCACCGATTCCCTTTTGCTTTTCCCTTTTTTTATTTTGTGACACCTGTTGTCAATTAGCCATTAGAGGGGCTATTTAGTTTAGCTGGCCCGCTCCTGTTCGTGCGGGATTAATGATTGTTTCTTTGACAGACGGCTTATGTTCGTGTCGACCTTGTTTGACGCCGTATGTATTTTCTCCCCTGTGTGTGGGAACATTTGTTTTTGTGTGAGTGTATATATTAAAAACACCACTACCCTGTGTTCGCTGCTTCCTGCGCCTCATTCCTCCTCCACGATCACCAAGCCGTAACACAGTGGGAAAGTAACCACTGTTAGGACAGACAGTTCCATGGCCTACAAAATCCCAATTTACCCCTACTTATAACTTCAAAAACACAATGATTGCGTTTCGTTTTAACAGTACTCCAACATGTGTTTCCAATATCTAGTGGGATAATGTTATTAGAGACATGCAGAAAAGAAAACGTCTTGAAGAAGGAGAGTGCTTGTCTTGTTATACTCCTGGATCAAACAAAAGCCAACAGTAAAGTGAATACCGACCAGCATGATATCAAGTCTGTCCCTTGCCATGCCAGATGCAGAGACAATCGAGGGAGAAAAAGGGAGATGGTTGACAGAGAAAGAGAGAGAGAGGGATTGTGTGTGAGAGAGAGAGAGAGAGAGAGAGAGAGAGAGAGAGAGAGAGAGAGAGAGAGAGGTGTTCTTTTAGGCCCAGCGTCATACCCCAATCCATGCTGTGAACGCTACAGCCACCCTGGCACATTTCATTGGCCATGTGGCCAAGCAGCCCCCTGGGGATATTTTCGATCCCACCGTGTTGCAGTTACCTTCAGCACAGGTGGCTGAGCTGCCCCCTAAAACCACCCTAATATTACAGCTAAGTCCACAGGCCCGGTGGCTGTGGCACAACAACCTTGCCTGGCATTAGGGAAGCAGTCTGTTTAGTGTTTAAAGCCACATGCCAGTTGGTGCATTAGTCTGATTGCGAACTAATCAAAATGGTGGATGTTTCTCTCTTCCCGAAATATTCCCTGTGATAGGCCTATGATGTTAACATAACACAACACACCTCACATGGAGATCCATTATCCATCCCATAATCCTCCTGGACAAGCTGCACTGAAAAAGAACAGGAGGCTTATGGGTAAATATTGCTGACTGGCACAGGCCCAGATCCTAATAAGTGCAGAATGTAGCTAGTTGGCAACTGGGTGGAAACAGACAGCTAAATCAGAGCACAATCATGACCTATTTGGTGTGTGTGTGTGTGTGTGTGTGTGTGTGTGTGTGTGTGTGTGTGTGTGTGTGTGTGTGTATGGGCCATAGGGACCGATCACATCTTCTCCAACCCAATCTCAGTCAGCGTCACAGAGTCTGTTCACCCTGGAAATGTATTCTTTTTAAGCCCGCTCTCTCTTTCAGTGAAAACAATCAGAAATAAAGCAGCTTGTACTGTATGAGGGTACGGTACTGGTGTACAGTATATACATAGGAAATACTGTAACTATGTAGGCACCTCACCTACTGATGTGGTTCACGTTTTCTTTATTTTTCTTCCCCCTCTTTCTCTCCTTCCCCCCCTTCAGAGGCACCTAATTAAGAACCCCGGACTCATTTACATGGACATGCTTGATCTAAATTACACTCCAAACCACACCAAATGAGGATCATCTGTGAATGTGAAATGTTTTTTTTCCCCCTCCCCATGTCTGGCAGGGAGAGCCGAGCTAGGCAGGGTCCAGGCAGCTAGTCAGGGCCCAGGCATCTAGGCAGCTCTGGAGGGCACATGTTCAGATGATGAGAGGGATTATGGTTTAACATTCTCCTGAGACCTGGTCCTATATCCTCCTCTGTCCCACTACTGCAGACTAACTGGGCAGGACAGAGTCACCCACAATTACAGTATCTGACTGAAACTATACTTAGATCTGTACTTTGTTAAAATGAGAGTAAAAGAGGCAGTTGATGCAGGGACTGTCTGGGAATATGGCTATTCAAATCACACCCCCACTTTTTACTGTACAGTAAGCCAGGTTTTGGTTGTAGTCCTGTCTACCCTTAGGTCGTACATAACATATACGAACATACACTATTTTACACAGTATATTTAGCTTAAATATTATATCAATATATTGCTCTCAACACAAGACCTCAACACAAGATGGCGTAGCAGTCAGACGTCTTTGTACTCGTCCTGTCGTGTCCCATGTACATATATTTTTATATATTTTTCTTCGCATAACCTTTTTTAATATTTTTCTAAACCTCAACTTCAAAATACCAAATGTGGTGTGGATTTGCATTGTTCTAAAGTATTCTTCTTTACTTCGGAACCGGAATCCTCCAACAGAAGCTAGCCAGCTAACTTGCTACTAGCTAGTAGTCAGCTAACCACTGCTAGCGGTCATCAGCTAACCTTTAGCTTGGAAAACTCTTGCCAATTTGCACAACGCGATTCAAACAAGAGTATACCGGACCTATTTTCTTTCCATATCCCCAGATTCCTATTGCAAGCTCTGAACCTTTTCACCTGGATCATCGCAGCTAGCTAGCTGCAATCCAAGTGGCTACTCCCGGCTAACGTCTCTGTCCCGAAGCAAGCACCAATTAGCCTGGAGCTAGCCCATACTAGGCCCATCTCCCGGCTAGCTGAAGAAGTCCATCAGCCTCTCTACTATACCTATTTTGCCAATTGGCCCGGATTGCTTTTACTGCCTGTACGGAACTCCTTCACGACTGGACTACCGACGTAATCTGCCCGAGGGGGTTATTCAACTGGCTCCTACATCGCGACGTCCCCTGAATGCCCATCTGTCTAGAGCATATCGGACTGTTAGCTGAATAGGTTCATCGGCCAATTTCTTGGGCCACTATACCTATTTTGCCAATTGGCTTGGACCCCTTTTTACTACACGAAGCCCTGTTTATTCATCATGACTGGACTACCGACGTAATCTGCCTGAGGGTTCTTTTTTCCAACAGGCCCCTCTGTCGCAATGTCCCCTGAATGCCCATCTGCTAGCCTGCTAGCCGCGGCCCGCTAGCTGTCTAAAGCATATTGGACTGTTAGCTGAAGAGATCCATCGGCCAATTTCTTTGGCCACTATACCTATTTTGCCAATTTGAACCCCTTTGCTACACGGAACCCTACTATTCCATCACGACTGGTCTATTCGATGTAACTGCACGAGGACTCTATAAAAGACGTCCTCCTTCTCGACCTCCCTCTAAGGCCCTTCTGCTAGCTTGCTAGCCCCGGCCTGCTAGCTTGACTCCTGTGATCATTCGGCTACGCATGCCTCTCCCTAATATCAATATGCCTTGTCCATTGTTGTTCTGGTTAGTGATTATTGTCTTATTTCACTGTAAAGTCTCTAGCCCTGCTCAATATGGCTTAGCCGACCCTTTAGTTCCACCTCCCACACATGCGGTGACATCAGCTGGTTTAAATGTTTCTAGAGACAATATCTCTCTCATCATCACACAATGCCTAGGTTTGCCTCCAATGTATTCACATCCTACCATACCTGTGTCTGCACATTATGCCTTGAATCTATTCTATTGTGCCCAGAAACCTGCTCCTTTTACTCTCTGTTCCGAATGTACTAGATGACCAGTTCTTATAGCCTTTAGCCGTACCCTTATCATACTCCTCCTCTGATCCTCCGGTGATGTAGAGGTTAACACCCCAGCCATCCTACAAACTAAGCTGGATGCCCTCAATCTCACACATGTTATCAATAAACCTACCAGGTACAACCCCAAAGCTATAAACACGGGCACCGTCATAGATATCATCCTAACCAACTTGCCCTCCAAATACACCTGTACACCTGCTGTTTTCAACCAAGATCTCAGCGATCACTGCCTCATTGCCTGCATCCGTAATGGGTCTGCGGTCAAACGACCATCCCTCATCACAGTCAAACGCTCCCTAAAACACTTCAGCGAGCAGGCCTTTCTAATCGACCTGGCCCGGGTATCCTGGAAGGATATAGACCTCATCCCATCAGTAGAGGATGCCTGGTTATTCTTCAAAAGTGCCTTCCTCGCCATTTTAAATAAGCATGCCCCATTCAAAAAAAATTGAACCAGGAACAGATATAGCCCTTGTTTCACTCCAGACCTGACTGCCCTTGACCAGCACAAAAACATCCTGTGGCATACTGCATTAGCATCGAATAGCCCCCGTGCTAGCTTTTTCAAACAGAAATTTGCATCCTGTAGCACAAACTCCAGAAAGTTCTGGGACACTGTAAAGTCCATGGAGAATAAGAGCACCTCCTCCCAGCTGCCCACTGCACTGAGGCTCGGAAACATTGTCACCACCGATAAATCCACCATAATTGAGAATTTTAATAAGCATTTTTCTACGGCTGGCCATGCTTTCCACCTGGCTACCCCTACCCCGGTCAACTGCCCTGCACCCCACACAGCAACTCGCCCAAGCCCCCCCATTTCTCCTTCACCCAAATCCAGGTAGCTGATGTTCTGAAAGAGCTGCAAAATCTGGACCCCTACAAATCAGCCGGGTTAGACAATCTGGACCCTCTCTTTCTAAAATGATCTGCCATAATTGTTGCAACTCCTATTACTAGCATGTTCAACCTCTCTTTCATATCGTCTGAGATTCCCAATGATTGGAAAGCTGCCGCGATCATCCCCCTCTTAAAAGGGGGAGACACTCTAGACCCAAACTGCTGCAGACCTATATCTATCCTACCCAGCCTTTCTAAGGTCTTCGAAAGCCAAATTAACAAACAGATTACCAACCATTTCGAATCCAACCGTACATTCTCCGCTATGCAATCTGGTTTCAGAGCTGGTCATGGGTGCACCTCAGCCACCCTCAAGGTCCTAAACGATATCATAACCGCCATCGATAAGAGACATGTCTGTGCAGCCGTATTCATCGACCTGGCCACGGCTTTCGACTCTGCCAATCACCATGATCTTATCGGCAGACTCAACAGCCTTGGTTTCTCAAATGACTGCCTCGCCTGGTTCATCAACTAATTCTCTGTGTCAAATTGGAGGGCCTGTTGTCCGGACCTCTGGCAGTCTCTATGGGGGTGCCACAGGGTTAAATTCTCGGGCCGACTCTCTTCTCTGTATACATCAATGATGTCGCTCTTGCTGCTAGTGATTTTCTGATCCACCTCTACGCAGACGACACCATTCTGTATACATCTGGTCCTTCTTTGGACACTTTATTAACTAACCTCCAGACGAGCTTCAATGCCATACAACTCTCCTTCCGTGGCCTCCAACTGCTCTTAAATGCAAGTAAACCTAAATGCATGCTCTTCAACTGATCGCTGCCCGCACCTGCCCGACAGTCCAGCATCACTACTCTGGATGGCTCTGACTTAGAATATATGGACAACTACAAATACTTAGGTGTCTGGCTAGACTGTAAACTCTCCTTCCAGACTCACATTAAGCATCTCCAATCCAAAATTAAATCTAGAATCGGCTTCCTATTTCGCAACAAAGCATCCTTCACTCATGCTGTCCGACATACCCTCGTAAAACCGACCATCCTACCGATCCTCAACTTTGGCGATGTCATCTACAAAATAGCCTCCAACACTCTACTCAACAAATTGGATGCAGTCTATCACAGTGCCATCCGTTTTGTCACCAAAGCCCCATATACTACCCACCACTGCGACCTGTACGCTCTCGTTGGCTGGCCCTCGCTTCATACTCGTCGCCAAACCCACTGGCTCCAGGTCAGCTATAAGTCTTTGCTTGGTAAAGCCCCGCCTTTTCTCAGCTCACTGGTCACCATAGCAGCACCCACCCATAGCATGCGCTCCAGCAGATATATCTCACTGGTCACCCCCAAAGCCAATTCCTACTTTGGCCGCCTTTCCTTCCAGTTCTCTGCTGCCAATGACTGGAACGAACTGCAAAAATCACTGAAGCTGGAGACTCATATCTCCCTCACTAGCTTTAAGCACCAGCTTGCAGAGCAGTTCACAGATCGCTGCACCTGTACATAGCCCATCTGTAAATAGCCAATCCAACTACCTCATCCAAATACTGTATTTATTTATTCTTCTTGCTCCTTTGCACCCCAGTAACTCAACTTGCACATTCATCTTCTGCACATCTATCACTCCAGTGTTTAATTGGTATATTGTAATTACTTTGCCACCATGGCCCATGTATTGCCTTGCCTCCCTTATCTTACCTAATTTGCACACACTGTATATATACTTTTTCTACTGTATTATTGACTGTATGTTTGTTTATTCCATGTGTACCTCTGTGTTGTTGTATGTGTCTAACTGCTTTGCTTTTTCTTGGCCAGGTCGCAATTGTAAATGAGAACTTGTTCTCAACTAGTCTACCTGGTTAAATAAAGGTGATTTTTTATTTTTTTTAAGAAAAGAAAGAAAGAGAGAGAGAGAGAGAGAGAGAGAGAGAGAGAGAGAGAGAGAGAGAGAGAGAGAGAGAGAGAGAGAGAGAGAGAGAGAGAGAGAGAGAGAGAGAGAGAGAGAGAGAGAGAGAGAGAGAGAGAGAGAGAGAGAGAGAGAGAGAGAGAGAGAGGAGAGAGAGAGAGAGAGAGAGAGAGAGAGGAGAGAGAGAGAGAGAGAGAGAGAGAGAGAGAGAGAGAGAGAGAGAGAGAGAGAGAGAGAGAGAGAGAGAGAGAGAGAGAGAGAGAGAGAGAGAGAGAGAGAGAGAGAGAGAGAGAGAGAGAGAGAGAGAGAGAGAGAGAGAGAGAGAGAGAGAGAGGAGAGAGAGAGAGAGAGAGAGAGAGAGAGAGAGAGAGAGAGAGAGAGAGAGAGAGAGAGAGAGAGAGAGAGAGAGAGACTGACTATTTCTGTTCTTGCTTATCTAGCTGAACCATTAAGCACAACTCTGTGAAGTTTCTTTTTAAAACACTTTGTTGTGGGTTAACTGTACTTTTTAGTTAGGCAGTGCCTTCCCCCCTCTGATCCCCACAGTCTGGGTTCAATAAACAACTGTATATACAGTACCAGTCAGAAGTTTGGACACACCTACTCATTCAAGGGGTTTTCTATGAAATAACACTTATGGAGTCATGCAATAAACAAAAAAAGTGTTAAACAAATCAAAATATATTTTATATTTGAGATTCTTCAAAGTAGCCACCCTTTACCTTGATGACAGCTTTGCACAATCTCAGCATTCTCTCAACCAGTTTAACCTGGAATGCTATTCCAACAGTCTTGAAGGAGTTCCCACATATGCTGAGCACATGTTGACTGCTTTTCCTTTACTCTGTGATCCAACTCATCCCAAACCATCTCAATTGGGATGAGGTCGAGTGATTGTGGAGGCCAGGTCATCTGATGCAGCACTCCGTCACTCTCCTTCTTGGTCAAATATAGGTGTGTGTCATTGTCTTGCTGAGAAACAAATGATAGTCCCACTAAGTGCAAACCAGATGGGATGGTGTATTGCTGCAGAATGCTGTGGTAGCCATACTGGTTAAGTGTTCCTTGAATTCTAAATAAATTCCAGACAGTCTCACAATCAAATCAGCCCCACACCATCACACCTCCTCCTCCATGGTTCACAGTGGGAACCACACATGCGGAGATCATCCATTTACCTACTCTGCGTCTCACAAAGACACAGTGGTTGGAACCAAAAATCTCAAATTTTAACTCGTCAGACCAAAGGACAGATTTCCACCAGTCTAATGTTCATTGCTCATGTTTCTTGGCCCAAGCAAGTCTCTTATTCTTACTGGTGTCCTTTAGTAGTGGTTTCTTTGCAGAAATTCGTCCTTCAAGGCCTGATTCACGCTGTCTCCTCTGAACAGTTAGGCTGCAATTTCTGAGGCTGGTAACTCTAATTAACTTATCCTCTGCAGCAGAGGTAACTCTGGGTCTTCCTTTCCAGTGGCGGTCCTCATGAGAGCCAGTTTCATCTAAGCACCCAATGGTTTATGTGACTGCCCATGAAGAAACGTTCAAAGTTCTTGAAATTTTCCGCATTGACTGACCTTCATGTCTTAAAGTAATGATGGACTGTCATTTGAGCTGTTCTTGCCATAATATGGACTTGGTATTTTACCAAATAGGGCTTTCTTCTGTATACCACCCCTACCTTGTCAGAACACAACTGATTGGCTCAAACGCATTAAGAAGGAAACACATTTAAAAAATTAACTTTTAACAAGGCACACCTGTTAATTGAAATGCATTCCAGGTGACTACCTCATGAGAGAATGCCAAGAGTGTTGAAAGCTGTCATCAAGGCAAAGGGTGGCTACAATGATGAATCTAAAATATGAAAAATATTTTGATTTGTTTAACACTTTTTTGGTTACTACATGATTCCATATGTGTTATTTCATAGTTTAGAAAATAGAAAAAATCAAGAAAACCCCTTATATTACTAGGTGTGTTCAAACTTTTGACAGGTACTGTATATATCACATATTGTGATGATGTGGTTAAGGAGACCAGTGTACCTTCACACACCCATGTTCTATTTATTCTGCTGCTGTGGGAATTTGAGGGAATTCTTTTTTGTTTCTCTAAATGCAGCACAGTGGCTTAGTTTACCCCATGTGTTAGGATTTTGTTAATCCAACAACTCAAAGAAATAAGGTAAAGACCGTTCGACAACTGTAAATGTTATCTGAAAGTGATTGTTGTTGCTTCCCTGGTCCTTGCGATTTCCCTATGATTGCTATATTCTCCATAATTGCGAGACCTGGAACCCAACAAATACATTGGACTTTGATAAAGTATGAGAACATTCTGACAAAGGATTACAGTTGTTTGGTCTACATAGCCTACATCTGTCAGGTAAATGAGTGCAAGAGGCCTGGCTATCCTACTGTATGTGGTTGTTGTCAGTCCTCCTTTGGTATAGGGGAAACCCTATAATTAGATATAATGCATGAGATCTGGTCCTTGTCTTTCTGCTTTTTGAGCAACACATTAGCACTGCATGAATCAGCCTAAATCACGTGGGTTACTCTATTATCATACAGCACTACTATTCATATATCTTCAGGGTGTGCCACTGCATGATTTCTAATTGAGCGCCACCCAATTTGGTCATTAGTTAATAGCTACATAACGTAACTCGGGGAAATGGGCAAATATTGAAGGGGTGGAGTTGATTGTGTTGCATTTTATATTATATTGCATTTTAAAAGGGGTTATTGTGTGTCTAATAAGCTTTAGATTTTTCTAACAGAAGCGTCAAAAGTCAAAGATATTATATATTAATATTCTGATGAGAAATAATGTTTCAGTCCTTTTAATTAAGCAGCCCTTTGATCCCTGTAACATTTCTGGTAGTAACGTTACCACAACGACTGGAGCTTATATGAAGCTGTTTTCAATACCTTGGGTTGGAAGCATCATGCGGTTTTAAATCATGAGATTTCCTTTGCCTTGTGTGTTGCTATGAAAATAAATAACGCTGAAAAAAATATGATGAGACCAAGGTGGCGGTTAAATAAAATAAATAAAAACCCATAGACATAGAGGTATTGTAAAAGTTCAGGGTAAGTAGGCCTACCAATGATGCATATGAACAATATATGAATTCATATACTGTATGTACTGGAAACTCAAACCAAATCATGGTTGGTGCATCTATGGTTGGTGCATCTACAAAAAATGCATTCAGTCTAACATTTTATATCCTGTTTATAACCAAGGCTGTTCCACCTCTGAATTACTTCATCAGGAGGGTAATGGCAGAGTGTTCACTGTCATTAGACAGAGATAATAAGTACAAGGTCAGGAGATTTCAGAATTATCCAGCCTTTTCCCTGCAGTTCTGTCAGATTCATAAAGTTGTGTTCTAGTGCTGGTTCACATTAATCAGCATTTTAATTGCCACTTACCTCATATTGTGTGGGGAATAAGGCCAATTTCCCTGAGTCTTCTCTTTAAGTAAAATGAACCAGGTCTTTCAGAGAGATAGAGAGTGAGAGAGAGCGAAAGAGAGAGCGAGAGAGAGAACGAAAGAGATACTTTATCAATAGAAGTTTTGTATATGTATTAATATTATATTAATAATAATTATTATTATTATTATAGTAGTTGTAGTAGTCGTATTAGTAGCAGTCGTAGTAGTAGTCATTGTAGCTGTAGTAGTAGTCGTAGTAGTAGTAGAAGTAGTAGTAGAAGTAGTAGTACTAGTAGTAGTAGTAGTAGTAGTAGCAGTAGCAGTAGTAGTAGCAGTAGCAGTAGCAGTAGTAGTAGTATTATTATTAGTAGTAAAAGTCATCGTCATTGTCATCGTAGTAGTAGTAGCCTAGTAGTAGTAGTAGTAGTAGTAGTAGTATGACATTTTATATTATTATGTTACTTTCTCATTCAACATACAGTTAGTTACATTACGTTTAGAATGATTTGGTTTGAGTTTCCAGTACTGGAATATAAGGATGTACATAAACGCATGTTCTTTAACTTTAGCCGTCTGCGTTCTGAGGACTGTAATTACTCTCCGTCAAGGTGATTAATGGACATTACTTAATACATTTCCTGTAATTAAGTGTCCACCTGCAACTAGACTGGAATCAATTACCGTTTGTTGATATCATTTCCTCTTGGTATTGGTGAGGTATTAGCAGTGGAGTTTCACTCTGGAGTTGTCATGTTACCCACATTGAGGTGCTTACCTTGCTGTTTTCCCTCCCCTCAGAGAATCTTTTACCTAAACAGTCCAAGGTCAATTAATAATCAGTTACTACGGCACTGTTAGTAAGCAAGACGTATTGGGCTGGAACTGAGTAAGTAACATCATTTACAATATTCCCCCTTGCAATACATGATGGCCACCAACACAAATCCCAAAGTTTGCCCGTGTCCACTTTATTCCTATACGTCTGTGTCATAACTGTGGAGTATGACTTAAACTACCGTGTTCAGGTAGTCATCTTGAATCTTTTATCATGTCTTTCTTTGACGGGCAGTTTCATCAATTACAATTAAAAGCTGTGTCTCAACGCCCAGCTGTTCAGCTGCTTAAACAAACATGCATTCTCCAGAAAGCAGATGACTCATTAGAAACAGCAGGAGATGACCTTTTCATAAAGATGGTGACACGAGTGGAAGGTCAGTGTCACCACTAAATGGCATACCCCTAAGTGAATGTCAATCTCATGTATTATTATTGTGCCGCTTCGCTGTCATCGTCAAATTAAATATTACGCAAGAATGAATTTGGTCATTAAATCAAATCTGTTAGCCGTCTGCATCCATAAGATAGGTTAGGACAACGTTTTCACACTAAAACTACATGCATACCTTCTTATTCTCCTTGAACCATTTTGATGAATTAATAGGATTCATATACAGATTATATTTGCTTCAGTCTTTGAGAACACTCAGAATAAATAGTATTCGTTAAAAAAAAAATCCATTGTGCACTACAACAAAGGCAAAAGGGGCTCTAGTTCCAAAAAGTTGGATGTCAATACGTACAGAGAGGGGGCTGACTGGTCTAAGTTTACGAAAGACTTGATCCCGCTTTAATCAAGATCGTTTGTCCCGGTCTTGACAGCTTTGGACCAGAGCCTCCCACCACAGGGTGCATCCCAAAATGGCACCCTCAAAAGTAGTGCACTATAAAGGGAATAGGGTGCCGTTTGGGAAGGAGCCACCGTCTTTCCGTTTTGTTTCAATGCTACAGTTCTAATGGCTCCCGAGGCAACGTGCTGGCACCCCTGACAGGAGAGTCCCCCAGTATTGACAGTCATTGTCTTCCAGCCTAACCTCAGCTAACTCTAGAAGCAGAACTATTTCAAAGCATTTCTGAGGGCTGGAAGAGTCTCTTACTAAACTACTGCAAGGCCGTGCATATGATATATAATAATAACACATACAGCATGTTACCTTGAAAGCTATAGTGCCAAACCATCAAGAAAGCTTCAGTGATAGAATCGCTGACCAAAAAAAAACAGAGAGATTTTACCTTTCGACGCATCGCATGCGGACTATAGACCGGTTAACCATCTGAATATGGTCACCAATAAGACCATTTGCATTTTACACACAATGTATGCTGTGCCTACCACCTTACACTCTTTTCATTTGGTCACTACA